>NC_073635.1:83375000-83975000 GCF_029407905.1 Bubalus kerabau
AATGAAAACTGAGTTCCCAAGGCATGTTTTTGTTTACTTGCTAAGTTGTGTCCAACTCTTTTGCAACCCATGGACTGTAGCCCTCCAGGCTCCTGTCTCTTCCTATGAGAAATCATAGGATTTCTCAGCAAGAATACTGGAGTGGATTGCCATTTCCTTCTTCAGAGGATCTTCCTGACCCAGGGATCAAGCCCATACCTCCTGCGTGGCAAGTGAATTCTTTACCACTGAGCCATCTGGGAAGCCCCTCCCAAGGCATACTTATGTGCATTTCTTAGAATTTGTTTTTAAAAGAAAATCGAGGTTAATGATTATAAGAAGTGACATTCAAGAGCATTTGATGAAAACTAAGAAATTCTTCAAAAAAGTAGCAGCTTTACAGTTATTGAAAAGACTATGACAGAAACTGAAATTCTATGTATAAGAGTTTTTGAAGCAGCCATCTTTTATTTCAGTGTAATCTTTTAGGATATCTCTGGGTCAATATGGCATTTACTGGTGGTTCAACCCAAATGAACATCCAGGTAAATAGATTCGGAAGGATGATGACAGCCTACAGGTGCTCTAGCCTTACTAAATGCCACACTCCTTCATGTTTAATTCACTTATTGAGATGTCATTTCCAAGTTGATTTTTCAATTGTCCCAGCCATTGTAATGGAACAAAAGAGCCCTTTATAGCTCTTAAGGACAGTATTGCAAGAAGATTGGCTCAGATTTAGGATAACTAGACATCTATGCTCTTCTGATAAACAGCAGTTTTCAGAAACATTTCTCAGTTCATTGTGCAAAGTTGTTGACATTTTGCCATTGTAATCCTTTTAATGTTGTAGCCCTTTGAAATTTGTGTAAAGGCTTTGCCTCACATCAAAGTAGATGAGAATATAGGGAGCGACCAAAAATAACATCTCTGAGAGCACGCCTGGTATTGTAGGGATTTATGATGCTATCACAACATCTATGGATCAGTGAACATGAATTTGTTAAAAACAAAATAAAAAAGCATAGTTACCAGGAGAGTTTCAGAGAGACTGTTTAAAGCCTGATAAACAAAATCCACCAGTGGGGCACACCGCTGCTGCTGCTAAGTCGCTTCAGTCGTGTCCGACTCTGTGCGACCCCGGAGATGGCAGCCCACCAGACTCCCCCGTCCCTGGGATTCTCCAGGCAAGAACACTGGAGTGGGTTGCCATTTCCTTCTCCAATGCATGAAGGTGAAAAGTGAAAGTGAAGTGAACTAAATACTATATCTTCTTTATCCATTTCTCGGTTGAGGGTCATTTAGGTTGCTTCCATGTCTTGGCTATTGTAAATAGTGCTGCCATAGGGTTGGGAAGATCTCTGGAGAAGGGAACGGCTATCCAGTCCAGTATTCTGGCCTGGAGAATTCCATGGACTGTATAGTACATGGAGTCACAAAGAGTCAGACATGACTGTGTGACTTTCACTTGGAAGGAGGTGAGCTCAGAGTCTTCCTACTCTGTCATCTTAGCCAAGCTCCCTCATGTATTATTATTATTAATGAACATTGGGGTGCATGTATCTTTTTGAATTAGAGTTTTCTACAGATACATGCAAAGGAGTGGGAATGCTGGATCATATGGTAACTCTATTTTTAGTTTTCTAAGGAAGCTCCATATTGTTCTCCTTAGTGGCCACACTAATATACACTCCCCCCACAGCATAGGAGGATTCCTTTTCCTCCGCACCCTCTCCAGTATTTGTTCCGTAGACTTTTTAATGATGGCCATTCTGACTGGTTTGAGGGGATACCTCACAGAAGCGTTTTTAATTCAGTTAGCCACTGTCTTCTCCCTAGCAGTCTGTCTTATGTGACTTACACAGCAGTTCAGGCCAGCCTCTTCATTCTACACTATTTGCGTATCTTAATTCATAAGTGAAAGTGAAGTCCCTTAGTCATATCCAACTCTTTGTGACCTCATGGACTGTAGCCCACTAGGCTCCTCTGTCCATGGGATTTTCCAGGCAAGAATACTGGAGTGGGTTGCCATTGCCTTCTCTAGGGGATCTTCCTGACCCAGGGATCGAACCCAGGCCTCCTGCATTGCAGACAGACGCCTTACCTTCTGAGCCACCAGGAAGCCCACCTTAGTTCATAAGAAGTCTCAAATGCCCAGTACAACCCTGTGCAACTCATTAAGAATCGAGTGGAGGACATCGAATGACTCTTCTTATGCGTCCTGTTCCCAGGCCTCCATCTTCTTTTCCTCTCAGAACGTAACTGCCTGTCCTGACCTTCAGAAACTAGGCTGATGATGAGCTTTGTGGTTTCTCTGTCATCCTCTGCTGCTTAATAGAAATCCTTCTGCTGCAAGTTGAGCCCTTTTCACTCTTCAGCAGCGTTTTCCTTTCTTGGTCTACACCATGGCTTCTCCATCTCAGGCTTAGGGACATTTGGGGCCGGATGAATCTGTGGTGGAGGGTGTGTCTCGTGCACTGTCGGATGCCTAGTCACTGAAAGTCGGTGTCATCCTCCTCCCGTGTGACTAAAGTGTCTGCAGACATCACCAGCTGTCCCCTGGGGGATCAGAGCTCCGCTGCTGAGAACCACTGGGCTCCACATGCTCTCCAGAACTCCGTGGACATCTAGGTGTCTGATGTGGCCGAGCCGGTGCCTTGTTCAGCATCTGTATCCTTCCTACTGGTCACGCCAGCTCCCTGGGTACCGCCCTGCCCCGAGTCAGAAAAACACTGAAGGCGCCAGCTGTGAGGTCATCTTTTGCCCTTTGTAGCTGTTGAAACTGTGGAGAGTTTTCTCTGGGGCTCACTGACTTTCACTTGTAGCATCCTTGAAACTCAGAGGTGGTGATGTGTTGGGCAATGATCAAACCTCATGTCCACACTTCTGTGGGTTTCTCTCTAACATGGAAAGGACATGAGCTGAAAAAAGACCAGCGAGAACCTTGATTTCAATTTAATTTCTTGGAAAAGAAATCATTTTTATACGTCTATTCATGTTATATACTTTGTAAACAGTTTTACTTTTTTTCATGCACCAGGTGGGATCTTAGTTCCCCAACCAGAAATCGAACCTGTGGCCCCTATAGTGGAAGCTTAGAGTCTTAGCCATTGGAACACCAGGGAGGTCGCAAGCTATATCTTCTTAAGCCTGCTGTTCTTCTCAATGTATAACTTTGCTTCTGAAGGGAATTTAATAGAAACAAAAGAACGAGGCTCAGAATCTGGCAAGTTTTTCCTTCCTCTCCTTGCGTTCCACTCATTGCACACCCTGGGTGCCTCTTCACTGAATACCTTCAGCATCTGTGGGCTTGTTTCCTTCTTGCCCTTCTGCTTACACGCTGAACTCTCTTACAGATCTCTGTTTGTCCTGTTTTCCTAGCCTGGTTACAGCTGAGGATCTATTTTTCACCTGCATTTGACTGTCTTTGCTTTTGCCACTTAATAATATTTGTTGTGCGAGGATTGTGTTTCAAGAGTCGTTCCCCCTCAGGAGACAGGCTTCCTGCTGTCTGCTGTGTTTGAATGACCGTGTCTTTAACTCTTCTGCCGTCCCTTTGGTCTCTCTGACAAATTCAGAGCAGCGGTTTGGAATATTTAGCGCAGGGTTTCTCTCACTGAAGTTAAAAGGGAAGTGCCTCTGTGAACCTTCCTTCTGAGGTTCACGGCGCAGCCTTGTTTTCCAAACAACGTCTCTCCTGGGTGGCAGCGGCCGTGGGTGGTGCTCCACTTTCTCTGAGGTAAAAATGTCTTAGAGAGGCGTCTTAATTTTTCTGGGCTGATTTTCCCCTGATACCATTTCTCCAGTGGGTCTGAAAATGTTAGCACAGTTCTTCACACACACACACACACACACTGACACAGGCCTCCTATATTTCCAAATGCAAGAACAGGCGACCTCAGCTGAGCATCTGAAGCCAGGGCCCTGTGTCCTGGCCTCTGTGGGATGGTAGGAAGGGGCCTAGTCCAGGTGGTTCTCGCCTCCTTGCCCACACTGTCGTTGTTCCCACTTCCCTTGCTCCTCTCAAGCCCCTATGGGTCCCCCACCCTAATCTCCTTTTCCCTCTAGAACGCTCCATTGCAGGGAGAGATAGTTAGGGACTGTGGGATGGACAGATACACTCTGCTGCATTGAAAACGGAGAACCAACAAGGACCTGCTGTAGAGCACAGGGAACTCTGCTTGACGTTGTGTGGCAGCCTGGATGGGAGCGGAGTTTGGGGGAGAATGCTGCTAAGTCGCTTCAGTTGTGTCCGACTCTGTGCGACCCCATAGACGGCAGCCCACCAGGCTCCCCTGTCGCTGGGATTGTCCAGGCGAGAACACTGGAGTGGGCTGCCATTTCCTCCTCAACTGGGCGAGAATGCATGCATGTATATTTAGGCCGTGTCCCTGTGCTGTCCATCTGAAACTATCACAATATTGGCTATGCTCCAATACAAAGGGAAAAGTTTAGGAAAAAAATAAAGAAAATGCTCCATTGCTGTGTACAAACTGGAGTTAACTCCACACTGATGTCTGTCTCTTCCTTAGAGCAGCACTATATTATAGCTTAAAATCCATCCTTACCACTTTAACTAGCAGCCAGCATTGTTTATCACTGATGATGGCTATTTAGACCCTAATATCCTTGGGTCAGTCTGAGGTCTCCGTATTTGGTAACAACAGGTGGGCGATGAAAACAGAGTTAACAGAGCTTCTGAAAATAGCAGATCGAAATACCACGATCAGATAGGCCCCACCTAGCGTGGCAGATGGGTTATCCTTCGGTTTTCTAGCTCCTTGCTAGCCGAACTCTCTGAAGCTTTACAGGGGATGTCATGGACTGATTCCTGCTTCACCTGCCACCTTCAAACCCTGTCACAGGAGTTCTAATTTTCCAGCAAGCAAGAGACGGCTCTGGTTTCCTTTCTCCAATTAAGTTCTATACAGGTGACCTAGAAATGATGGAAATGTCCTTGTGAGATGCTTTATGCAATCTAGTTTAAGAGAACATTCTAATTCTGCAGATATCATTCCCAAGAGCTGCAGCTTTTGGTTGAAAGGACTCTGCTGTTTTTCGCCTGCAGCTCTGTTGAGGTATGGTTGACAAATAAAAATTATACATACTTAAGGTGTGCGGCCTGGTGTTTCGATCTATGTACATATTGTGAGATGATTACCACCACCAAGCTAATTAACATATCCATCACTTCGCATAGCTACCACGGTGTGTAGGTGTGTGTGACGACAGTATCAGAGATCTATTATCTTAGAGAACTTCAAACACACAGCACAGTATTGTTAATTACAGTCGCCGTGCTGTTCATGTTCATTCCGGAGCTTGTTTGTCTTCTAACTCAGTGTGGGTTCCCACTGACTGACATCCCTTTTTCCCACTCCTCAGTCCCTGGAAACAACCATTCGACTCTGTTACTGTGTTGTTTTTGTTGTTGTTCAGTGAGTTTGACATTTTTAGATTTCCTCCCTGTAAGTGAAGGGGGTTGTTTTTCTGTGTCTCGCTTATTTCAGACACGTAATGTTCTCCAGGTTTATCCATGATGTTGCAAGAGGCAGGATTCAAGTCTGAAAGAGTTCTATCATCTTTCAAGTTTGAGTGTCTTAAGGGATCAAAAGCTAAAATTCTGAGACACTTAGCTCCTCAAAATTTACTCCACTGATTAAATTTTACCCAACAACCGCTAACTGATTTAGTGACATCTTCAAAATTCACCATATTCTTCACTCCTCTGTGCCATTGGTTCTCAAAACTGAAAATGCAGAATCACCAGGAGGGATTGTTAAAAACACCAATTCTAAAAGATATATGCACCCCAATATTCACTGTGGCATTATTCACAATAACCAGGACATTGAAGCAACCCAAATGTCCATTAACAGATGAATGGAAAAAGACGTGGTACATATATACAATGGAATATTACTCAGCCATGCAAAAGAATGAAATACTGCCATTTGAAGCAACACAGATGGACCTACAGATTATTATACTAAGTGAAGTAAGTCAGACAGAGAAAGACAAACATCATATGATATCACTCATATGTGGACTCTAAAAAATAACACAAATGAACTTATTTGCAAAACAGAAATAGACTCACAGATACAAAAAGCAAACATAAGGTTATCAAAGGGGATAGAAGGGGGTCGGAGTGGAGAAATAAATTAGGAGTCTGGGATTAACAGATACACAGTACCAACAAAGTCCTACTGTATAGCACAGGGAACCCTACTCAATATCCTATAATAGCCTATAATGGAAAAGAATCTGGAAAAGAATATAAATATATGTGTATAACTGAATCACTTTTATGTACACCTGAAAGTAATATAACATTGAAAATTAACTACACTTTGAAAGAAAATCAAAGCAAACAAACAAACAGAAAACCCGTTGCTGGGACCCACCATCAGAGTTCCTGATTGGTGGGTCTGGGGTGGGTCTAGGAATATGCATTTCTAATCAGTTTCCAGGTCATCCTGATGCTGCTGGGTCAGGGGCCACACTTTGAGAACCACCGCTCTGCACCGATCTTAGTAGTAAGAAGGCTATGTTTTTAAGGTTATATTTTGGGGAAAAGAAGAAACTGAGCTATGGTCTGTGGAGTAAGGGAAGTAATTGAGAAAATTGGATCTCCAGGTGAGAAGCCGGGAGACTTGAACCTGGGTACGGACAGTCAGGGGACTGGAAGGACCGGTGAGGTTAGAACATTCTGACTTCAGGTGAAGTCACCAGCAGGCTGGGGGTGTGGGCCAGGGCAGAGGTAGGGGGTCTCCTCCCCAAGCAGTTTTCAGCTGATGGCGTGACTGATGGACCCCAGGAGTTGCATGAATCAACTCTGCCTACTTAGAAACTCTAGGCTAATGTTCACAGTCCTGCCTGCTCTTTAGTATCACCTGGAGAACTTTAAAAACTACCCATGCCCAGGCCACTGCAAAGCAATTAAATTCACTCCCAAGGCTGCCATGTGGGCAGTGGAAGGTTTCAGAAGCAAATCGATTTGGCAGCAAAGATGTGGCTCAGATGGTAAAGACTCTGCCTGCAACGCAGGACATGCATGTTCCAGCCCTAGGTCGGGAAGGCCCCTGGAGGGAGGAATGGCCTCCAACGCTAGTACTCTTTCCTGGAACCTTCCATGGACAGGGAAGCCTGGTGGGCTACAGTCCATGGGGTCACAAAGAGTCAGACATGACTGAGCAACCAGCACTTTCTTTATGGCTGTGCCCCACCTCAGAGACGCTGGTTTAATTGACCTGGGGGTGGGGAGGAGCATTTTGAGAATTATCCAGTATTTGTGGTTTTGAGAGCCTCATCAGTGACTCTAATGCTCACTTGGGTGAAAGGACAGCAGTGTGCAGTAGACTCCATGAGGCTGAGGGTTTGGGCCTCTGCCATCTGTGTGCTCAGCCTCTTGTGCTGTATCTGGCTCGGAGGACCTCAGTCAACACGTGGTGAGTGTGTTCATTAATGATTTCTGTAGTGTTAAGCCCTTAGGAGGCAGGAACACTGATAAAAAAACATCTTAGGACCTGCCTCTCTTTCTCTTTTTGTCAACATGGCTCTTAGGACATTTCGCTTATGAGTGGCTCATGTTTTGATGAGAAGTAAAAAAATGAGATGCTCTGGGCATAGGTGGGATTTGCAGTTCTTTTTTCATTTAGCCAGGGGTTTAAATCTACAGCCTGAGGGCCACATCTGGCCCATTGCTTTTTTTTTTTTTAATTAAACCAATGTTATTATTTATTTTGGATGTGCTGGGTCTTCTTGCTGTGCAGACTTTTCTATTTGCATGAGTGGTGTTGGGGGATATGCTGCTTTTCGTTGTGGTATGCCAGCTTCTCATTGGAGTGGCTTTTCTAGCTGCAGAGCATGGGCTCTAGGGAAGGCAAGCTTCAGTAGTTGTGGCTCCTGGGCTCTAGAGGGCAGGCTCAACAGTTGTGGCTCACTGGCTTGGTTACCCCGCCACGTGTGGGATCTTCCCAGAGCAGGGATCGAACCTGTGTCTCCTGCATTGGCAGACAGATTCTTTACCACTGAGTCACAAGGGAAGCCCTGGCTCACTGCCTGCTTTTGGACAGCTTGCAAGCTCAGAACAGATTTTACATTTTTAGGTGATTGGAAAAAAAAGCAAAAGAGAGATAATATTGCATATGAAAGTCAAACGTCAGTGTCAGTAAGTTTCATCGGAACAATCACGTCCATTCATTGTCGTGTTGTTGATGGAGATTTTTGTGTGACAACAACGGATTGAGTACTGGCTGCTGAGACCACGGGGCCTTGCAAGACCAGCAGTGCTTACTCTAAGGCTCTTCCTGTAAAAGTCTGCTAACCCTTCACTGAAAGCCTTAGCCCTCCCTAGAAACACACTGGTTACAGTGGAACGTTGCCCAGCTTGCTGTCTCTAGGTCTTCTATGATGCTTCCCAGTAGAGCTCTTTTTCAAGCAGAAAAGGACAAGAGGATTGTTTTATTCATTCAGGTCCCAGTGGACCTCTTTGCCAAGTGTATAGCATCGCTTTTTTTAAATTGAGGAAGATTAAAATCTGTGGACCAAAGACAACATGTGGTCACGAATGCATGGTCCCTGGGGCGTCCTGAGTTTATCTAAAGCGGCTGAAGATGTCTGTGAGGCGTGATGCTCTTTAATCTGGAAAGACAGCCACTCCGGTTGTCATTTAGGGACAGGCGGCCATCTTTCCTTTTTTCCTTTTCCCAGCCCCGCTTGCTCGCTCTCTTGCTCTGCACGTGGACAGTGAAAGGGAGAGGTGACTGTGGTTTTCAAGCTGTGGGTGGACACATCCTGAGGCATCTGTCTCAAAGTGACGGGCCTTTGTCTCCAGAGCAGTTCAAGGCCCCAAGGGACCACATCAAATCAACCTCATTTTTGAGACCATTTCAGGCACTTTAGAAGTGCTTTGGACTTCTTCTCTTGTCTCCTCTAACATTGCTTTTGAATATTCCAGCTCTTTAAAAAAAAAAAAAAAAGAAGAGCAATTAAATGTTTGGGAAGTCTCTGGAGGTCCAGTGGTTAGGACTCAGGGCTCTCACTGCCAGGACCCATTTCTTCCCTTTCAGGGAACTAAGATCCCACAAGCTGCTCGGTGGGGCCAAAAAAATAAAAAGCAATGGAATGTTCCAGCTCCTCATAATTACCTGTTTTGCCTTTATTTCCGTCCCCTTATAAACTAACCTTCACCCTGTCTTTAGAATTTCTCCCAAATTTCTTGCAGATTCTAAGAGCTACATAAAGACTTGGGTGTCAGCAGACAGTGAAAGGCAAACAAAGGGCTGCTCAAGGGCTGAGGCTGGTACGGGGAGGGGGTCTCTACTGGACACACCTGTAAAATTGTACATCGTTGACACTTTCACCTCTGGGACTAACCAGTGACCAGGATCGCCTTGCTTCCCTGGTGGCTCAGTGAGTAAAGAATCCACCTGCCAACCAGGAGACATAGATTTGATCCCTGGGTCAGGAAGATCCCCTGGAAGAGGAAATGGCAACCCACTGTAGTATTCTTGCCTGGGAAATCCCATGAACAGAGGAGCCTTGTCAGCTACAGTCCATGTGGTCGCAAAGAATCAGACACGACTGAGTAACTAAACCACCACCACCAAGAAGATTGCCTTAACATTCTCCTTAGCTTACTTCTTGCTGACTTCAGGCTCCTGACCTCCCTTTTCTCACAGCATTTCCTTGAGAACATTGCAGTTGTTCATTCTGCCTTGCCCCTTTGGGATGTAAATCTTCTACAACCCAGCAATGTCTTTCGCAAGGACCTGGGAGCCATCCCTTGGAATACAATTATTAAGAAAGCTAGTGCCCCATCTACTGGTCTCTGTGGGTGGGTATGAGCCTAAGTGCCATCAGCAACAATCGGCCAGCACAGATGCTTCATCACATGAGCCAAACTCCTCAATAACGTTCTTCAGTATTTTTCCACCAGCTTACTCCTGTGCTTAAAACATCCCTTGTGTTTCAGTGGAGCTAAGCTTGATCTCTCCCACCTATTTCAATAGTCTTGATCTCCTCTCTCTTGCAAAATCTTGTCTAACTTGTCCATGCAATTTTCCTTACACCAGTTACCTTGTGAGTTGTTATTTTTGTTGTTGAGTCGCTTAGCTGTGTCCAACTCTTTGCTAACCCAAGGACTGAAGCACACCAGGCTCCTCTGTCCACGGGATTCTCCAGGCAAGAAGACTGAAGTGGGTTGCCATTTCCTTCTCCAGAGGATGTTCCCGACCCAGGGGTCTAACCTGAGTCTCCTTCATTGGCAGGAGGATTCTTCAACCACTGACCCACCTGGGAAGCCCTGTAGTGAGTTGAATTGTCCCCATCAAAGGTATGGTTCCTATGAATGTGACCTTATTTGGAACTAAGTCAATGTAGACATCATGGAAATATAAGTGAAGATGGAGTCATCCTGGAGGGCAGGGGACCCTTGATCCAGTGTGGCTGTTGTCCTTATGAGAAGAGGCAGAGATAAACACAGAGGAGAGAAGGCCCTATGGAGATGAGACAGAGATAAGAAGGATGTGGCTACCAGCCAAGGAACATCCAGGATGCCTGGCAAACATTGGAAAGCAGGAGAGAAGCATGGACGAGCTTCTCTGTCAGAGCTTCTGACAGGGACCAACACAATACCTTTTTTTTTTTTTTCCAAACACAAGTTTTCACATATTTATTACTGAGCCACAAGAACACTAGTGAGGAAACACCAAGAGTCAAACATTCCATTTCTCCCATGAGCTGTTCAGACAGCAGTGATGCTCTGTGATTCAGTTAAGATGCAACAGACCTTGACGCAGCAAAAGTGTGTGCCACTTTGTATATGAGGCTCCTGATAGACCCAGTTTGGTTCTCCAGTGTCTTCTCTTGGAGTTGTTCAGTCTCAAAGTCGTGTCTGACTCTTTGTGACCCCAGGGACTGCATGCAGCACACCAGACTTCCCTGTCCTTCAGTATCTCCTGGAGTTTGCTCACACTCATGTCCATTGAGTTGGTGATGCCATTCAAACATCTCATTCTTGGAATTGGACCTGAATTTATGACCGGTTTTCTTTCGAATACATTGGGAAATGGAACAACTCTGCTTCTGTTTCTTGGCCAGGGATCACTTGACTCTGAAAGTTTTGTGAGAAGACATGGTGAGGAGCAAATTCAGCTGTGCACAGGAGAGTGGAGAGGAGAAAAGAGGGGCAGCCAGAACCTTGATTTCAGATTTCTAGCCTCCAGGATCATGAGAGAATAAACTTCTGTTGCTTTAAGCCACCTCGCTTGCGGTACTGTGCTACAGCCATCCTGGGAGACGAATGCGCCTAGAACACAGAGACTTTCACCAGCCCGTTTGGATGCCCAACACTTTCCGTCAGCGCCTGGTGCTCACGTCCTAACTTCCACACTGTGGTCTCGCCCATGTCCACGGTCTTTCCCATTTAGATACGTCTGCCAGGAGGACCTCACCCCCCATCCCTGTTCCCCCTCCCCATGGCTGCTTGGCAAAGTCCTATTTGTCCTTGAAGACACAGCATAAAGAGAGCCTCCTCTGGGGGTCCCTTCGATCTATGGGACAGTTTGCTGCCCTGTCGTCTGAGCTGATGTGTGACATGGTCACGCATCTACACACCTCCCCTTGTATCAAAATTGACTGGTGGTTGTGACTCTCTTTCCCCAGATTTTGCAGCCTTGTCTCCTTTATTGTTAGGAAAAAAAAAATTATTTTTAAGGGAACGCCCTTGCCCTTTCTGACTTCCTGGTAGAACAGTGGTAAAGGATCCACTTGCCAATGCAAGAGACATAGGAGATTCGGGTTTGATCCCTGGGTGGGGAAGATCCCCTGGAGAAGGAAATGGCAGCCCGCTCTGGTATTCTTGCCCGGGAAATCCCATGGACAGAGGTGCCTGGACAGTCCATGGGGTCACACATGACTGAGGGACTGAGCGCATGCACACACGCCCTTCCCTCTCAGAAAACATTGGTGGGTGAATGGAGCTAGGTGAGGAGGGGGCTGCAGAGGAGGGTCTTCTTTTTCTCCTCTGTGTGGGATGGAGAGGCCAGGGTGCCTCTTAAATCGGGTCTGGAGGAGAGACTCATCAGGTATCACTTCTTAAATACACAGTCAGCATGAAAAAGGACTAATCGTTTAAGAAAAGCAAGCCCCATAAATCAGAAAGGAGCACCATCCATTCCCACGAACATGTCCACTGGTCTTGCATCTTGTTTGCTAAAGGACCACGCGGTGATATAGACCTGCTCGGTAGATTTTAAGTTTTTATTGGAAAGGCTAAAGGAATAGCCTTTCCTTTAGAATAAAGGAATTTCCTAGAATAAAATGAGGTTTGTTTGTTCTGGTGGCTGTTTGTTTAATTTGTTTTTAGTGAGCTGAGGAAATGATCCTTGAAAGGAGTTGGTCCTTTTCCCCAGGTTTCCAGCCTTGGGGAGGCTATCTCGCCCTCCACTGTCTCCAGGCCTCAGATCTTTGTTTCCTCTTCTGCGATTGAAGAGGAAGGAATGACATAACAAGTCTTTTTCTTTAATTGCGTTTTATCAGGCTTCCCAGGTGGGCTCAGTGGGAAAAGAATCTGCCTGCAATGCAGGAGATGCAGGAGATGTGGGTTCTATCCCTGCATTGGGAAGATCCCCTAGAGGAGGGCATGGCAACCCACTCCAGTACTCTTGCCTGGAGAATCCCATGGACAGAGGAGCCTGGCGGGCTGCACTCCATGAGGTCATGACGGAAGCCACTGAGCCTGTAGCGTGCACGTTACTGGAGTATAGCTGACTTACAATATTGTGTTAATTTCAGGTGAATCAGTTATGCATATACTAAAGTATATGCAGTTGTACATATACTAAAGAAAAATCTAAAAGATTCTTTTCCTATATAGGCCATTACAGAGTACTGAGTAGAGCTCCCTCTGCTAGACAACAGGTCCTTATTACTATCTATTTTATGTATAGTAGAGTGTATGTGTCAATCCCAATCTCCCAGTTTATCCCTCCCTCCTTCCCCCTTGGTAACCATAAGTTTGTTTTCTGTGTCTGTGCCTCTCTTCTTGTTTAGTAAATAAGTTCATTTCTACCATTTTTTTTAGACTCCCCATGGAAGTGTAACTCCTTTTGTGGATGATACAAGGCTTCTCTGCTCTCAGAGCATCTCCTCTCAGCTCTCACCCCTCTCCGCCTCCCTGAGCTCCCAGAGAACTCCGATGCCTCTATCTGGGGAGGAAGTGCTTACAGGCCTTGTGGGGTTAGAAGCCCCAGGGACCTCTCCTGATCTTGACTGCCCCTGTTGTCCTTCCTGCCGGTCTCCTCAGAACAACCCCTTCCTTGAGGCTCACCCACTGTGCCCACCCTAGACAACCACATGTTGGTCACCCAGGGATCCCCTCCTCACGCCTCAGGGATGGACAGGACCATGATAAGTGAGAAAAAAAGACTGATACACACAGAACAAGGCCTCTTGAGGGTGTGCAGGACAACAGATGATGTTATTCCTGTGAGTTTTGTTGTTCGCGAGGCCCGAACATCTCCAGTCATTTCCTTTTCTGCTTTGTCCAGAACCACGTGGGTTGTGTTCACTGGCATCTGAAGGGTCCAGCCTTCAACGGGGCCATGGGGACCACTGTCCTGTGCTTGGGTCTCTCATGTTCCAGCAGAACTTGCCTTTGTGGCCTCAAGAGACGAGGCAGCTGCAGAAATCCCCTGACAGATTTTTTCACTGGGATTGCTATTAATACTCAGATCATCCTGGGGTTTCATTTCACGTTTTCTTCCTCTGGGGTGACATGCACCCAGTACATCATGTCGATATATCCTTTTATTTATATCTTAATATACCATCAGTTGCATGATGAGATCACTTGGAATTTAATAGAACTTTCCCGAGAGAATCAGCTGAGATAGATCGCGGTGAAATCTCGGAGCCTGCAGAAGGGAGAAGGAGGGTGCTCGCACACTCCTGAGTCAGCACAAAATAGCAATTTTCTGTGTCCTCATCACAGATACTCGAGAATAATTACTGACAGCCTGTGGAGAACTCATCGGCCTCGGCTCGCCAATAATAAGTCATACGATCACGGTAACCGTGTGAATGAAGTTAGAAATTCCAAGAATACTGATGATGTCTCGTTAGTTTTCTACCTCCAGAAAAGCCAATCTGCATAATTGATGCCGTAGGTAGGAAAACATTTTTTCTTTTTTTTTTTTTTAATATTAGATTCTAAATCAAAGAGTCTTTAATAAACGAGGAGTACAGGATCACCAGAAACGAATAGTGACCACAGGGGACAGCAATTACAGCATTTGTAATTGTCGGGCAGGTGAAAAAGTAAAAAATGCTGGTGTTTATTTTCTAAACCTCAGCATGCCGTGTTTCAAAGAGAACCCTCAATTGACTAGGAGAGATGGACTGGGCAAGTTCAATGTTTAGCGAGAGAGCTTATTAATGAGTTTGTGCAGGGAACTTGTAAACGGGCTGCCCAGAGAGTGACTGGCCTGAAAGCATGATGGTCTGGCTGCCAAAACCCTGATTTTTCCATTTGGCTGAAATGAGGGCTCTGTAACTCATGGTGGTGAAAACACATTAGAGCTTTTATTTATTTATTTTTTTGTGTGACTACTAATTAAGGAGCTGAATTTTTTGCTGGGTGATATTTTGATGCTTTCCTTAACAGGTTCATTAAAGTCTATTCTGGGTGTCAATATTCTTTATAACAGACACCAAAAGCAAATGACATGCATCTGTTTGGAGGAGTAGATGATTGCTAAGTGAAATCAGTTTGCCATGCTTCCATACAGGACTGTTTTTAAAATATATCTTTTAAGGAAGTTTTTTGTTTGTTTGTTTTTGTTTTTAATGGGGACTGTTTTTAAGGTCTTTATTGAATCTGTTACAATATTGCTTCTGTTTTATGTTTTGGGCCTTTTTGGTTATGAGGCATGCAGGATCTTAGTTCCCTGACCAGGAATCGAACCCACACCCCCTGCAATAGAAGGTGAAGTCTCAGCCACTGGACCACCCAGGGAAGTCCCCACACAGAGCTTTGAAATGTAGTTAGCCCTTCTGTGCTCTCTTGGCACTCAGATATCACAGTTGGATGTCATAGCTGGGGGCTCTGGTTTCTCTGTACCAAGGTTCGTCTGGATCCGAGGCGTTGATTTTGACCCCTGTGGGGGCATCTTCCACTTGTACCTTTCCGCCCTTCTCTTCTTAGCCTTGTGGCTGACTTGTATGAAGTACACCAGTGGCACCTTCAGTGTCTTGTTCTGCTTGGTTGGTCCAATGGGCAGCCCCAGGAAGAGATCAGACAGCAGGGAAGGGGGTGTGGTTGGGGTCTTGAGTCCCCAGAACTCTCCCTGCAGGGTAACCTCAATCAGAGGTCATGGCTCCACCAAGGCAGTCTCTCTCTGTAAGTCTTGCCTTCAGGATCTGGTCTGTATTCTCATATCCCTTCAGACCTTTGTTGGGGGCCGGCGTGAGGCACTCCGCCCATGGCAAAGGTCATGAGGAAGGAGGCTCGGCATACGCAAAGACGGGATCGAGCCTCAGGAGTCCCCCTGGAAATCCTCGAGCATCTACCCCCATAACCAGAGCCTGCCTACTTTACTACTTTGTGCTCTCCCCTACGCCTCTGGCTTTACGGGGGGCTGTCCCCCACCACCTCTTTCGGAGAAGGAGTTAACTTAGAGCTCCAGTTAATAATAATTCCTGGGCGTGATAGGAGTGTTTCAACCTACAAACTCCTCTGAAGGTTCTCTAGCCTGCCTGACAGGCTTGTCTGGCCACATGTGATTGCTCACAGCCTCCCAACCGTCAGAGGCACGAGATGCTTTAAACCTTCTAAAAACAGGTTCTTTAGAAAAGTTAGAAAACTATTAGTATAAGTATAATGGGCTGATTAGAAATTGTATTGGTGAAGGGTTTTTCATTTGTTGAGCCAATGTTTACTGCTAAGTCTCCACATCCCCTGCCCTTACACACATTAATGAATATATAGAAGAAATAAGTATTAACCTTTGATATAAATCACGTTAGACCTTAGGCTAAGTAAATTCTTTCCTTAACTAAAACCCAATACACCCTCACCCTATAGGAATGTAACTTTATTTGGGTGGCATCTGTTTTAAGAATAATCACCCCTGGAGAAATAAGTGTCCTGGTTGACTGACTGCTGTCACAAGGAGAGGGTCATAAATTGTCAGCAGGCCCCCTGGCCAGAAGATGATGTAACACCCCTAAGACCTCTGTATACATTTGTATGAAGCACCTGACTTTGATAAAAGTCAGGACTGCTGACCCCACGTGACTTTTGCATAACATCTCAGTGTATAAAAGTAGACCATGGAAAATAAAGAATTGGGATCAGTTTCATGAAATACTGGTCTCCCCATGTCTCTCTCTCTCTCTCTCTCTCTCTGGTTGAGTCTCCATCTGGAGCACGGAACCCACCAAGCTTACTAATTTTGCCTGGGCTTCTAAGATCTGACCGGGGAGGCCTCAGTGTCTCCTCTCCTTCAGGAGAACGGAAGGACGCCTGCGGCCTACGTAAGTGGTGCAAGCTTCTTGTCTTGAAGTTTTATTGGTCCCCCACGTAAACCAAGCTACTCAGCCTCTTTTCTCCACTGAATTTTCCTACTGAGCTATCCTCATTCTATTACTCTTTATATCTTTGATGAATGAATAATTAAATAGGTCGCCGACGTCGTCCCCGCTTCGAATACCCTGGATCAGCCAGGGCGGTGATGGCAGCTCCTTAGCTTGTACCTGTCTTGGGATTCCGCACTCGTGTGATTTCCCAGTGCCCTGCCTCCCTGCTTGTAAAAACTCTTTGAATAAACCCTCCTTGAAGAGTTTAATTGGAGAAGGCAATGGCACCCCACTCCAGTACTCTTGCCTGGAAAATCCCATGGATGGAGGAGCCTGGTGGGCTGCAGTCCATGGGGTTGCTAAGAGTCGGGCACGACTGAGTGACTTCACTTTCACTTTTCACTTCCATGCATTGGAGAAGGAAATGGCAACTCACTCCAGTGTTCTTGCCTGGAGAATCCCAGGGACGGGGGAGCCTGGTGGGCTGCGGTCTATGGGGTTGCAGGGTCAGACACAACTGAAGCGACTTAGCAGCAGCAGCAGCAGAAGACTTTAATAAACCCTTCTCCCGGTGTCAGCATGCCATTCTTTTCCTTCTGGGATTCCAACTGATTTAGGTTTTAAACGAAAGATGCTTGGTTTGGATTTGTTTCTCCATTTCTTTAGTTGCTTTGTCCTGTTACCCTTTATTTTTTTTTCTTTTTCTTTTTTTTTTCCTCCTTGCTCACTGATCATTCACATATTCTCTCTGAATTTGACCCTTTCTTATTTTTCTGACTTCATGTTTGCTCCTTTTTTTCCATATAAGTTACTGCCCACATGTGAATGTTCTCGCACTGACATTTCCGGAAAACTCTGGGTTGTCCCCACTTGAGCTGACATGGACTCCAACGCTCCTGTGTGTTGCTGGCAACAACCCTGCTTCTCTGGTTATGAGTCTCATGTCCTGGCTGATGTGGGTGTCCACGTTTAAAGGATTTTTGCTTCATTCTCAACCTATCTCCATCTTCAAATTCTGCCCTCCACGCCTCCCCTTTTAAGAGTTTACTGTCTTAGGCCTGACATTACTTCTCCATTTCCTGTAATGTAAAATAGCAACAACAGAACTTAGAACACAGGGTGTTTTCTAAGTTCACAAATTATATCGCCTTTGGGGTTGGTATTTCTTGATTTTTTACTCTCACATGCATCCATTATCACTGATTAAATCCCCCCCCCCATATCAGCAATACTCAGAATAGAAGAAGAAGCCATAATATTAGATGCAAAGTTGGTGGTGGTTCAGTAGGAGGAGTGGACAACACCCCTGGTAGCACATTTAACAACCTTGCTTGCCTAGAAATGTTTGCTAATGGCGTCTGAATATCCATTCTGAAGCTCCAATACTTTGGCCACCTGATGCAAAGAACTGACTCATTGGGAAAAGACCCTGATGCTGGGAAAGACTGAAGGCAGGAGGCGAAGGGGATGACAGAGGATGAGACGGTTGGATGGCATCACCGACTCAGTGGACATGAATTTGAGCAAGCTCGGGGAGATGGTGAAGGACAGGGAAGCCTGGTGTGCTGAAGTCCATGGGGTTGCAAAGAGTTGGACATGACTGAGGGACTCAACATCCATTCTGAACTTTCCTCTATAAGAATTGCTTAAGAGTTCAAACTACAAAGGGTAGGTCACAACATTTCCATTTTTCATCTCTTCTCTTCTCAAAACTTTAGCCTCAAATATGAGTCATAGAGCAGGAATGCATCACCGGGGCCAGTTAGACTCCAGGCCACAATGTGGAGTGGAGGAGGAGTGTAGGAAGGTCAACCTACAACCAGGATACAGGGCTGGGTTTTGAGGTGAGCATCTAAATTTTAGTTCTGGTGGTTGCTACTTCATAATTCTGCGAACTTGGGTACGGCACATAAATTCTCTGAGCCTTTGTTTCCTTTTCTGAAAAACGAAGCTAATACCCACTCCAGAGAGGTTTCTGGAAGGATTAAACAAGATGGAGCCTGTGGCAGCTCCCGGGAAAGTTCAACGCAGGACTCACGCGTGGCATACTGTGCTTTCTGCAGAACTCTTCTCTTTCCCCTCTCGGCACTGTAACATTCTAAGTGCGCCTGATGAAGGCAGCCACGGAGGGCTGGCTGCCGCCTGGCCTTTTCATTTGTAATCACAAACCTTCATTATGTTTTCATATAAACTTGTTCTGGTTGAACACTTTATCGGGGCCTTTGTTTCTGCTTAATTGTTTTATTTTTCGTGACACTTTGGCTTGATTTGGAGAGAGAGGCACTGCTTTGTTTATCTCCTTCTTTAATTAAGTTGCCCTACAGTGTGGTGTGAGCCAGTCCCTCGGGTGCTGGAGAAGAGAAGCTAATCACCAGCCCAGAGCCCATGGCAGAAGCTGCTTTGGGTCTGAGACAGGTTCTGATGCCCATGAGGATGCTCTCTGTCCAAATCAGCTGGCACTTGGAGCCTGCGTCATGGACGGGCCAAGCATGGGGTGTGTTTTTCAGGCTGGTGAGATAGGAGCTTGGATTTCATTTCTCTTTCTTTTTAAAATTTTTGTTTATTTTTTTTTAATTTTTTTTTTATTCAGAGGATAATTGCTTTACAATGTTGTGCTGGTTTCTGCCATTCAACAACTCTAATCAGCCATAATTATATGTATGTATATATCCGCTCTCTCTCTGCCTCCCTCCCCACTCCCATCCCACCCCTCTCGGTCATCACAGAGTGCCAGGCTGGGCTTCCTGGGCTATACGGCAGCTCCCCACTTGCGAGCTGACAGTGTATATATGTCAATGCCACTTTTTCCATTTGTCCTACCTTCTTTCCTTTTAACCAGGGTCCTGCTTCCATCTTCTGCACTTTCTACCTGAAGGCCATACTTTCCATTAAAATGGGTGCTTTATATATTATTTAGGACTCCAGTCTTTTCAAAGAGCTTTTACATCCATCTTCTTTTACCTCCTGAAAATCCTGGGGATGTAGCTGTCAACATCACTGTGTCTGGATGAAGACGTGGAGTGGGCACCTGGCTGGTCTGAGGCCAACCAGCTGGAAACCAGTAGAGGCAGATGAGAGCTCAGCTGTTCCAGAAACCGGGTCGAAGGCCCTTCCTGCCCCATGGGGCGGGTAAACAGAAGGGGAAGACTGTACTTCTGCTCTCGTTTCTTGGACCTTGGCCTATGGATCTTACTCTTTCTTTGCTGAACAACTGCTGTGTTGTCTCAGCTCTAAAAAGGCACACGGTATCCATCAATTGCTACTTGTCCCTCTCCTTAACTTTTGCACATGAATCCCCTACGTGTGGGGTGGTTACCAGTGTCCTTGTGGTGTCTGCTGTTTACTTGGGCAGCCATTCTGTCAATCAGTTCCAACCAAGTGAACCCTCTATGCCCTGGGTAGGCATGGGGGGAAATTAAAAGCCAAATTAAAAAGAAAAGAAGTTGATGAAGTCATAGTACTTGCTGGAAGGAGTGTGGAATCAAGTAGTGGCCAGGAGATGTGCTCAGTTTAGAACCTCAGTACCTCTTTTTTTTAATATTGATTTATTTATTTTAATTGGAGGCTAATTACTTTACAATACTCTTGTGGTTTTTGCCATACACTGACATGAATCAGCCACGGGTGGACATGTGGCCCCATCCTGAGCCCCCCTCCCACCTCCCTCCCCATCCCATCCCTCAGGGTCATCCCAGTGCACCAGCTTTGAGTGCCCTGTTTCACGCATCGAACTTGGACTGGTGATCTATTTCACATGTGGTAATATACATGTTTCAACGCTGTTCTCTCAAATCATCCCACCCTCGCCTTCTCTTGACTGCATCCTTGAAACAGTCTTCCTCTGCTTCTACCTGCTCTGTGCAGATCCTTTCACACCCTGTGCTGTGACATGCACAGCCCTGCTCCCTGACTTTTCAAACTTTACCTCGTCACGTGAATTACACGCCAGCCACACTGGGGTCCCCGCCATCTATTACATATTTCCTTTTCTCAGGCTCTTTCTCCACCTTGAACTCATTTGTTCATATTTACTTGTAAAAGTGCATCCCTTCCTTCACTGCATTTTTTTCCACAATACGCTTCAGGGGCTCAGTATTTCCAGAGCTCAGACCCTCGGTAATATTGTATGTCAGCTATATCTCTGATCAGTTATGTGTGTGTATATTTGTCATCGTTGACTGGACTGGAAGCTCCTGGAAGGGGCTTGGGGAAGGGAACGCGTCTATGTGCAGCAGTCTGCAAACAGTCGGTGTGCCAAATGTCCTTTGTGTAGTCTCTGAATCCCACTGTAACTTTTTTCTTCTTGGGCATCTAGGAAAACTACATTTTTAGCCTCCCTTGCAGTCAAGTTGGGGGTTCTATGACTGGGTTCAGCTAGTGGGGTGCAGGTAAAGTGTTGAAATTTACTCCCAGGCTGGGCTACTGATCACCTACTTGCTGTTCTCCCTTCCTCTCTTTATTAAAATGTGGCTGATTTACAATGTTGTGTCAATGTTGGCTGTGCAGCACAGTGACTCAGTGATTCAGTTCCGTTAGTACTTTTTTCTATATTCTTTTCCATGTGGTTCATCACAGGATAGAGTACAGTTCTCTGCAGCGTACAGTAGCGCCTTGTTGATGCATTCTCTGTATAGTGCTTTGCATCTCCTAACCCCAACCTCCCAATGTGCCGTCCGCCTTGGCAACCGCAAGTCCATTCTCTATGCCTGAGTCCGTTTCTGTTCCGTACATAGGTTCATTTTTGTCATAGTTTAGATTCCACATACAGTGATGTCATAGCGTATTTTTCTTTTTCTTTCTGATTTACTTCACTTAGTATGATAATCTCTAGGTCAATCTATGTTGCTGCAAATGGCAATATTCCATTCTTTTTATGGTTGTGTAGTATTCCATTATATATATAGTAAACAATGCTGCCACAAACATAAGGGTTGCATGTATCTTTTTGAATTTAGACTTTTGTCCAGATATATGCCCAGGAGTGGGATTGCTGGGTCATATGGTAATTGTATTTTTTAGTTTTTTAAGATGCCTGTGTACTGTTTTCCATATGGCTGTACCAATTTATATTTCTACCAACAGCATAGGAGGGTTCCCTTTATCCACACCCTCTTGAGCATTCATTATTTGTAGACTTTTTAATGATGGTCATTCTGACTGGTGTGAGGTGGAAACTTATCATAGTTTTGATTTTCATTTATCCAATAATTAGTGATGTTGAGCATCTTTTCGTGTGCCTCTAGGCCATCTGTATGTCTTCTTTGAAGAAATGTCTATTTAGGTCTCCTGCCCATTTTTTGATTGGGTTGTTTGCTTTGTCATTGTCGAGTTACATGGACTGTTTGTATATTTTGGAAATTGTCACTTCTCTTCCTTTGAAGACCCTGGAATCCACGTGCTTAAGATAAAGGCACAAAAAGATGGAAGGAACTTGGATCCATGTGTTAACCACTGGAAGGGAGACCATCAAGCATGGAAAGCTGCCAGATACTGACTGACTGACTGAGAAATACATCTTGATCTTGTGAAATTACTGAAACATTAAAGTTTATCATGCAGCCTAGACAAAGTTCATTTAAAATGCAGGCTACCCTGGTAAATAGCCTGCAACTTCTCCGAGGGCAGCATAACATCTCTCTGTTCCAATGCTGTGTCCCGAGCTTTTAACTGAATGCTTGGCATACAGTAGGAGGTCAATAAACATTTGCTGAATAAGTTAATAAATTAATATATATTTGTCAACTTATGATTTCTTTGCATTTCACCTGTAAAGGCCAACCTCAAGATTTCACATTCTGGAAAAAAAAATCATTTTTAGTACTAGTTCATAGGGAAGCTTCTATTTTTTGGCATCGATGTCCAGGCATATTTGGTGAGCATGAGGCAGGCTGTTCGCTGTTATCGAAGCTGACTGCTGAGGGGTCTAGTCAATCTTTTCCCAGCATCCTGTGCTGTTCTCTGTGAATGGAATCAGAGGTTACGGTGATCATGGTTTACGTCAGAATCAGGTATTGAAGTAAGGCTAAAAGAAAACTGAAGTCTAATCTTTTTCCAAAAGCACTTACCGACTAAAAACTTGATGAGGCTACTAAGTTGCTAATAAAAAATACGTAGCCAAGAGAGAAGTCCAGGAATGAGCAGGAGGAGGAAGTCAATGTTTGCCGTGTGCTTGCCACCCGTTGTTTCAGACCTTTTGTGACTCTTGATTTTATTTAATCCCCACAAAAGCACTGTGAGGAAGGACTTATTATCCTAATTTTATGGGGGGATAGAAATTGATACTCTCAAGGGTTGGGGACCCTACACAAGGTCACATGTCTAGTAAATTTCAGAACTGGATCTGAACTTGGTTCTGTCTGGCTGAAAACCCATCTGTGTCCTTTCAAATGCGTTGTGTTCAGCCCTGCAAATAACATCAAATAGTAATCAACCAGCAATCTGTCTTGATCCTGGGACTTTAACTCAGGTTGAATCACACGGGTCTAGGGCTGTCATCCCACCTGGGGTGAGGGTGCCCTGGGCATCCTTTGTAACAATTCTGGTCTCGTTTCTATGTTCTTCTTTCCCTCTCAATGCCTGTGCTGTTCACTCCTGGATGTTTGGATACGGCCTTGAGGTTCAGATGCTGCCCTGTCTGCTGGGGCCAGATGACAGCTTTTGTCCCTGCTGTTGGACCCTCTCCACTCACCCTCTGACATGGGTTTGTTCTCACCGGTGGCTCTATTTTGGATAATTGCCATTCTTGGCTTGGCTTTGAACACTGAAGCCTGGGTCTACTTGGCTGGAAGTTTTCTGGGGCCAGTTCTAATGGCCATGACAGGATCAGACAACACTTAAATAATTAATCTACTAATTAAATAAGTGATGTGTTATTGAGTGCATTGGAAAGGATGGTGCTTAGTTACTCAGTCATGCCCGTGGAATTCTCTAGACCAGAATACTGGAGTGGGGATCTTCCCAACCCAGGGATCAAGAATACTGGGATGGGTCACCGTTCCATTCTCCAGGGGATCTTCCCGACCCAGGGATCAAATCCAGGTCTCCTGCATTGCAGGCTGGATTCTTTACCAGCTGAGCCACCAGGGAAGCCTAAGAACACTGGAGTGGGTAGTCTATCCCTTCTCCAGCAGATCTTCCTGATGCAGGAATCAAACCAGGGCCTTCTGCATTGCAGGTGGATTCTTGACCAACTGAGCTATGAGGGAAGCCCTAATCAGGGAAGCTATCATTGGAAAGGGTGGGAAGACACAATTCCTAATGTTAGGATACTTGGAGTCCAGTGACATGTATGAAAACTTATTACCCTTAAAGAATTTTCATGGACTTTAACTGATATCCAACCTTCTGAAGGATCCTTGTAACAGGGGGAAATGGAAACCCCTATTGGTTTTACGAGCTTGCTTCCCTAACAGAGCACTTAAATGGGAGGATGGATATTTGAACCCAGGCTTTACTGCAATGGCTCAGATGGTAAAGAATCTGCCTGCAATGCACGAGACCTGGATTTGATCTCTGGGTCGGGAAGATCCCCTGGAGAATGAAACGGTGACCCATTCCAGTATTCTTGCCTGGAGAATCCCACAGACAGAGGAGACTAGGGGGCTACAGTCCATGGGGTCGCAAAAGAGTCAGGTATGACTGAGCGACTAACACTTTCACTTTCTTTCCTCCTCTTATTACAAACATTCTGCTTTCTCAAAAATATCACTGCTGTCTTCGTGAGAAAGCAGTTTCTTGCAATATCTGAACAGTTCATCTGTTTCTTGTTGCTGCTTGCATGGTTGGAGAGTAGACACATACATTTACAATGATAAGGCTAAAAAATTAATTTGGCAAAATCCAAACGTTATCTTGGTAAAGGCTCCGTGATGTATGAAGTTGCTGGGGAAACCTGCTATGTCCAGCAGTTACACAATGCAGGCTGTTAATGAGTCATGTTTTGTGTCTGTGGATTTTTATTTTCAGAAACCTCAGAGGAAGAGGGTGGAAATTTGAGGCTGCTGCCATAATTATAATCGTTGTTCTAGGAATGTTAATGTGCTTGTAGATATTTTTATTTTCACTCAGCAAGATAAAGGGGGAAGAGACTGACAGTTCTTTAGCCCAATCTGGAGCCTGGCTTCTGTCCTTTAATCTACTGCGTTCTCATTTTTCACTTCCCTTTCCTCCTTTCTCCATCTCAACATCTGTTGTCCCTTCTTCTACTTGAAATTATTTGTTAGTGTTGGCGAGTGTTTTCTAACTAATTCTGGCTGTCTTTTGACGGAGAGGGAGACTCTTTAATTATGTTACTGATGGACAGTGGCTGCTTGATGAGAGGCAAGGGAATGTCCATGCTGTCACCAGCGATATTTCTAGACTGCAAAAAAAAAATACCTGGTCTACAAAAAGATGCCTAGTCCTTGGGCTGTTTGCAGCCTCACATTAATTACAGAATGACCTGGGGACATGGAATGGTAGTTCTATTTCAGCTTTATTCTTTTCAATGAGAAAATAATCACTTTTTGTGATGAGTAAAGGCTTTTTAATAGCTGCAGTAAGGTCATGTATGGATGCGAGAGTTGGACTGTGAAGAAAGCTGAGCGCCGAAGAATTGATGCTTTTGAACTGTGGTGTTGGAGAATGCTGGGGTCCAGCCCCGGTGGATCCAGGAAATTCTAAGCGGGGATGGCGTCGGTGAAGATCAGGGAACAATTGCTTAATTAAATGTTAATTAAGGATATAAAGAGTGGTGAAATAAGGATAGCTCAGTGAGGAAATTCAGTGGGGAAAAGAGGCTGAAATAATTCAGCCAGAAGGTGAGAGAAAGAACGACATGCAGAGACCAAGTTTCGGTGAACAAGGCCCGCACTTTATTTTCCAAAGTAGTTTTTATACCTTAAGTTATGCATAGAGGATAATGGGGGAAGGGGTAGAGTCATGCAGTAAGCCAGGCTTTCTTCCTGCAAACTTATCATATGCAAAAGTTTAGGTGATTTGCATCATCTTCTGGCCCGGAGGCCTGTTAACATTTTAAGTCCCTTTCTTCAGAAAACTTATTTTTCTCTAAAGGTGATTGGTCAGGAGCCACCCTCCAAAAGCATTAGATAAAGTTGCATTCCTATAGGGCAAAGGTGTGGTGGGCTATAACAAGAAAGAATTAACTCAAGGGTCCCAGGTTACAAACACTGCCAGGGACACAGCAGATAAGGGATATGGAGACTTAGCAGCAAACATTGGCCCAACAAGTGAAAAACCCTTCACCAATACAATTTCTAATCAATCTTTTAACTGCTCAAAGGAATCTGTATTTAGACAGTTTAGAACATCTCATGCCTCTCAGTTGGGAAGCTCTGAGCAATCACATGTGGCCGGAAAAACCTATTCAGGCAGGCTAGAGGACTTCCAAAGGAGTTTGTAGGTTGAAACACTATCACACCCAGGAACTTTATTAACTGGAGCTGTAAGTTAACTCTTTTTTTCAGAGAGAGGTAGTGGGGGACAGCCCCCTGTAAAGTCAGAGGTGTAGGTGAGAGCACAAAGTAGGCAGACTCTGGTTTTGGGGGTAGATGCTCGAGAATTTCCAGGGGGACTCCTGAGGCTTGATCCCACCTTTGCGTATGCCAAGCTTCTTTCCTCATGACCTTTGCCATGGGCGGAATTCCTCACGCTGGCTCCCGGCAGTGATAGAATTCCAGTTGAGCTATTCCAGATCCTGAAAGATGATGCTGTGAAAGTGCTGCACTCAATATGCAATATGCCGGGAGATGGCTCCCGGCAGGAGAAGACTCTTGAGAGTCCCTTGGACTGCAAGGAGATCCAACCAGTCCATTCTAAAGGAGATCAGTCCTGGGTGTTCTTTGGAAGGAATGATGCTAAAGCTGAAACTCCAGTACTTTGGCCACCTCATGTGAAGAGTTGACTCATTGGAAAAGACTGATGCTGGGAGGGATTGGGGGCAGGAAGAAAAGGGGACAACAGAGGATGAGATGGCTGGATGGCATCACCGACTCGATGGACATGAGTTTGAGTGAACTCTGGGAGATGGTTATGGACAGGGAGGCCTGGCGTGCTGCGATTCATGGGGTTGCAAAGAGTCGGACACGACTGAGCAACTGAACTGAACTGAACTGAACTGAAGCATGTAGACTTCAGCTCTCATATTAACCAGTAGAGAGGATCTCTCTACTTGTCCCCAAGTTGTTTCTTTTTTTTTTTTCTTTTTTAAAAATTGAAGTATAGCTAATTTACAGTGTTGTGTTAATTTCAAAGTGATTTAGTTTTACATATGTGTGTGTGTGTGTGTGTGTGTGTATATATATATATATTCTTTTCCAGAGTCTTTTCCATTTTAGGTTATTATAAGATATTGAGTATAGTTCCCTGTGCTATACAGCCTGTTGTTTATGTATTTTGTATACAATAGTGTGTATCTGTTAATCCCAACTCCTAATTGGTCTCACCCCTCTCCCTGCTCCCTTCCCATTTTGGTAATCTTAAATTTGTTTCCTATGTCTGGGAGTCTATTTCTGTTTGGTAAATAAGTTCATTTGTGTCAATTTTTTAGATTTCACACATAAGTGATATGTGATGCTTGTCTCTCTGACTTATTTCACAATCCTCAAGTTGGAAGGAGAAACTTAGGTATCTGATGTCTTCAAATATGCAATATTTCCAGCAAATCTGATAGTTGGGTTCATATCATCCTTTGCACTTCAGAGGAAGAATCTTCTATTCATTTAAAACTAGCTGAGTGGCTCTCAAACTATAGGGTGCATAGAGAGGTAGGGGGAGCTTATGGAAAATGTAGATTTCTCTATATTGTAATAAAAATCTGGTTTTAACATGAGATTATTAATAATCGTTTCATAAATAACATCAAAGTACCTTGAATGTGAGGTGCAGTTCTTGGCTTTACTAGGTCTAAATCAAGGACTGTTTTGAAGTACTGATTTGACTTACTGTGAAGGGAGTTATCAGGTGGGTTGAAAATGGATCTATTTATATTGGCAGAGTCCATAATAGATGAGTCAAGTATTGGCTATTAGCCATGCATAGTATTGATTATCAATCAATTACTTCCCCTGGTAGGTCTCTGCTAGTTTCATTGCTACACAAATTAGCTGGCCTCATGTCAACCAGAGTTACTTGAGTTAAGTGTACCCTTAACTCAAAGAACTTAAATAACAAATGGCCAAGACAGTTATTTTTTCCTACTCACCAGACTGAGAGAATTGAGTCTTATGAGACATGCTAATATTTGTGAGGTTCTGTTGTGCTTCATATGACAGGCATTTTCTCCCCCACAGATGCAGGTGAGTAACTTTAAAACAGCAAAATAATTTCTTCAGCTATTTCATTAAGTATGATAATGAAAAGTAAAGCATCTCTCTTCTCCCACTTGTTACTTTCCCAGCACGTTTGTCGTAGAGTGGATGGGGGTTTAGAAGGTTAATAATAGAAAACACAAGTACTCTGGACAATTTATAATGTCAGGAAAAGCAGAGGAAGAGAAGATTACCAAATAGTATATAACAGCCTCCTAAGTTAAGACCCAAAATGCTGAAATGGAAAACACAGGCCCTTTATTGTAAAATGGGCCAACGTTTGTCCATAATGTTGATGAAGCTGACAAGGTTAGCAGGGGCTTTACCATCCTTATGTATTTCTTCCTGCCCTATTTTGCCTCTCCAGAAGAGAAGAAGGAGAAAGATACATGCAGCTACATTAATCTCAGAAAAATCATTTCAATGAAATTTTAACCTCTGCCATCTGCCGAGTGCAGATAAATACCTTGCTTTTGTGTTGGGTCTACATATTAAAATCCCCATCTTCTTTTTAATGAGACCTGTATCTAAATTGCAGCCTTTGGATGATCACACTAATACACCAGACAGAAAAGAGGAAAAACACCACCGCAAAGAATTGATGATAATTGGAGCTGGGCTGGGTGAGAAAAGGGCAATTAGCATTTCTCACTGCTTCCCTTCTTCTTACGTGAAGGGCATTTGGATGACCTTTAGCATTTTGCCCAATGACACAGGTGCCCCGCTCTTGGTGAAAACTCTCTAGTTAGTCCCACTGTTAGAAAAGAATTTCAGCTGATCATGGTTTGTAGTTACAATCACAGTGAATGTGCAGGCAGAATTCTGTTTCTTCTTGAGCAAAGAGGAGTCTTTATTTGTCCCATTGTCCCAAGCCTAGGTTTAAAGATTTGATACTGACTTTGCCAAAAAGTCAAAATAATTTACTGATTGGTAGAAACTGTATTTTGGTAATTTCTTTGAAAGTAAGAATCATTAAAAAAAAAGTCTGTGCTTAAAGTTAGTTTTAAGGGGAGTACACAGATTGTTGGTAAGATTGTTAGCTGCTAGTCATGTCCGACTCTTTGTGACCCCATGGACTGTACCCCACCAGGGTCCTCTGTCCATGGGATTCTCCAGGCAAGAATACTGGAGTGGGTTGCCATTCCCTTCTCCAGAGGATCTTCCCAACCCAGGGGCTGAACTCGGGTCTCCTGCATTACAGGCGGATTCTTTACCATCTGAGCTACAGGAATGCCATTGTTAGTAAGAGTAGGTACCTAATATATACAGTGGAATATTACTCAGTCATTAAAAAGAATAAAATAATGCCATTTGAAGCAACATTGATGAACCTACCTACAGAGTGTCATACTGAATGAAGTAAGTCAGACAGAGCAGGAGAAATATTGTATGACAGCCCTTATATGTGGAATCTAAAAAGAAATGATAAAAATGAGCTTACTTACAAAACAGAAAGAGACTCATAGACTTACAAAATGAACTTATGTTTGCTGGGGGGAAGGGATACTTAGGGTTTGGGATGGGCATGTACACACTGCTATATTTAAAATGGATCACCCACAAGGACCTAATGTAGAGCACAGGGAACTCTGCTCAATATTATGTGGCAGCCTGGATGGGATAGGGATTTGGGGAGAATGGATATATATATATATATATATATGTACGGCTAAGTTCCTTTGCTGTTCACCTCAAACGATCACAACATTTTTAATCAGCTATAACCCAGTAGAAAATAAAAAATTGAAAAAAAAAATGAGTAGGTGCCTGAAAGTTTCTCTACTGTGATTCCGGTGCCCCAAACCCGTCAGAGAGGTGGAGTTGAACTTGGAAGTGGGGATGGAGCCTGAAGGATTTCCTTTTAGACAGAAAAGAAAATCATTAATACTAGTTTTTAGATGTTGTCCATCCTTCACTGTAGAAAGTGACAGCCTGATTTTGTCAAAAACTAACGATGATGGTTCCTATGGTATAAAATATGATCATGGTTGTGTACAGCACATCACCCTCCTCACCTGGTTGTTCTGGCGGAAGTTCTCATTTAGTCCAAATTACCTGCTTTGGGAACAAGGATGGTTTTCTCAGGGGGTAATTACCAGAGCGATCAGAGTACCATCTGTTTACCTTCTGTTCTGTGGATGACTCAAAGGAGATAGTTTCAGGAGAGACCTGGAAACAGAACATTTCAGGAGGGAGGAAATGAAGATAACTAAAAAGAAAGTAGTAATTAAGAGTTTAAAGAGAAAAAGCATATGGTATTGAGTGTATAATGTACAAACCAGCATCCTAGATAGACCCCTGGCCCAAGTGAGTTTTCCCCAGGAGCCAGAACTGAGAGAAATCCAAGGTTAGAACAGAGGGTGACCGGTTAGCCTGCAGGGAACCTCCAGAGAGGCCGGCAGAGAGGACCAGCAGATGGGATTCATTTGTGACGGGGCGGTGGAGAAGTAGCCGCAGGCTAGGTGCATCCGGTTAGAAGCTTGCTTTCCACGTTCTAAAGCCAAACTTTAAAAGGAAAGCCTGAGTACCCTGGAGGATTTTCTTGCAGTCATCATTCATTTAAAAAATACCTTTAACACCTCCTAAGCAGGATGTCTTTCACTAGGCTCTTGGGCAGATATGCTGATGTGTACATTATAGTTCCTTCCCTCGGGGATCGCAGAATGCAACTGGGAAGTTGGGAAATAAGATGTGTGCATGTCCAGATAACTACCTTCCGGGGCACCTAAGTGCTGCATTAGGAGACTAAGTGCTTGCTGGGGAGGTTCACAGAGGTGACAGTTCCCGTTGGGGAACTGGGAATGGCTTCGCAGAGGACGAGGGCTTTGAGCCCATTTGAGTGGACGGGGAGAGGATTTTGCTCAGCAGAAACTTCAGGGACCTTAAGTAGAGTGGTTCAGGATTTTAATATTTATCTGATGAGACAATAATTATATAAATTTTTTCACGCTTAAAATACATCTGAAATGGGATCCGCATTCTTGGGCAATTAAGCTGTGTTTGAAGAGATGTGCACAATCAACCTTCAGTCGTTTGAGCTTTAACATATGTTAATCCTGCAGCTGTGACCCCAGAAATAGAAATTTAGGGAGAATAAATTTTTTTTACATATTTAATTTCTTTTTAGCTTCGGCAAACAAAAGGGGAACGGCTTCAAAGGCAAAAGCCATGGCTGATGCCAGATTTTCTCCCACTGAAGGCGAGGCTGGGGTCTTGTTTGGGGGAATCAGAGTTTCTTTTGTCAATCTGCACCCTGTTCTCTGCGTGAACTGGTCTCTGCCTCTTTTCTCTGGGTGTTGTGGTCAGGTCTGTATAATGGGAATGTTTGCAGTTATCATTTTTATACTGTCATAAAATAAATAAAATCTTCCAGTATTTTTTGAAGGCTCAGATTGCAAAGAATCCCGCCTGCAATGCAGGAGACCTGGGTTCAATCCCTGGGTGGGGAAATGGACAAATTCCCTGGAGAAGGAAATGGCAATCCACTCCAGTATTCTTGCCTGGGAAATCCCAAGGACAGAGGAGCCTGGTGGGTTGTGGTCCATGGGGTTGCAAAGAGTCGGGCATGACTGAGTGACTAACGTTTTCAACTTCAACACTTTTTGAAACTGGGAAAAAGTAACATTGGAACCCAAGATATTGTGTCACAAAGACAAGTTATTCAGCTACCCTTTTTTTAAGAGAGTGAAAACATCAAAATCACCACCCTAAGTATGTCAAGCCATATTTAGTCAAAACGTACTCATTTTAGAAGTGGGCAGCAGAGGATGAGATGGTTGAATAGCATCACTGATTCAATGGACATGAACTTGGGCAAACTCTGGAAGATAATGAGGGACAGGGAGGCCTGGCATGCTGCAGTCCATGGGGTCCAAAGAGTCAGACACAACTTAGCAACTGATTAGCAACAAACTCCTTTAAGTGTATTTTCTGTCCTCTCTTGATTTTCATTTCACACACTGCCTTTTTCCCCTCCATCCTGTCTCCATAGATCTCCCTGAACTTCCTCCCTTGTCAGCCTTCAAATCTGTCAGCAGCAGAAACCTGGACTTTCTGCAGAGCTGATGGGCTCAGTTGAGGTGTGAATTATGTTTAATTAAAACCTGTCACTTAGAAGTAAAAGAGCATTTAACCTCAGCTCATTCCACTTCAGCTCCTCGGAACCTCCCAGGGCTCCACTCCAAGGGGTGAGTCTGCTGCTTGTGGCCAGAGCAGGCCGCCAGTGGTCCTTCAGCATCCGTGGGCTGCCAGAGGGCACACTCACATCAGAGGGCACACTCACAGTGCAGAATCAGCATGCCCAAACAGTCCCAGTGCCTGTCCATCCTCTACTCTGCTCACATCCAGGTGTGTGTAAGAGCCCAGGAGCGTGAGCTTCCCTGCCTTCTTTTCATGGACACACCACAGTTCTGCAGGACGGCCTGGCACACTCCATGGTCCTCTCACTGTGGTGATGACTGAGGATAATCGTCACGAGCTCTCCCAACTTTCCAGAATTCTCCACACCCATCCTGCCTTTCCACTGGGACTGTCGCCATCTGCATTCACCTAGATGCCTGAGAGTCAGTCTGGCTCAGCCATCTATCGGTGGAGAATCCTTGGACATGCTGTGTCCAGTAGGATTTTAGAAAGCCCTGGGGAGAGGTTGCTGGGGCTAAACTGCGAAGGTCCAGCACTCAAGAGCTGTCTGAAGTCAGTGGCAGGCCAGCATGGTGAGCGTGAGCTGCGGATGAATGGAGGTGGCAAGCCAACCCATCAGGTGGAAGGGCTTGTGGCTGGGAAGGCAGAGAGGAAATCAGGTGGAGCTCACATTGAGGATTTTTTAAAATTAATTTATTTTTAATTGAAGGATAATTGCTTTACCATGTTCTGTTAGCTTCTGCCATGCATCAACGTGAATCAGCCATAAGCATACACATGTCCCCTCCCCCTTGAACCTCTCTCCCACCTCCCATCGCATCCCACCGCTCCATGTTCTCACAGAGCACCAGGCTGAGTTCCCTGCACTATCCGGCAAGTTCCCACTAGCTAAGGACTTTACACGTGGTAATGTATATGTTTCAATGCCACTCTGTCAATTCGTACATTGAGGTGTTGATAGAGCAAATGTGGCTTTAGAATTAATGGGAGTGGGACTTCCCCAGGGGTCTAGTGGTTAAGGCTTCCCCTTCCAATGCAGGGGGTACGGGTTCAATCCCTGGTTGGGAGCTAAGATCCTACATGCATCACATCTAACCCCCTCATGCCCCCCACCACCAAACATAAAACGGAAGCAATATTGAAACAAATTCAATAAAGACTTAAAAAAAAAACGGTCCACATCAAAAAACAAAAATCTTTCAAAAAAAGAATCAATGGGAGTAATATTTTTCCAACACAGACATCTTCCATCGATGATTTGCACACCTTGCTGGGCTGGGGGATGCACCTAAAATTTGCAGAAATACCACACACATTTGTACCTATGGAAATGAACTTACCGTCTTCTGTTTCCTCGTATTGCATTGACTACGAATGGCATCATGGTTCTCCCAGGTACTCAAGGCTCTGTGATTCCTCCTCCCTGGCATTTCCCTGCTCATTTGATGGCTAAGTCCTCTTTGCTCTTTCTCTGAGGTGTCCCCGGCACTCCAGGACCTTTCCCTTCCCTCTCTTGTGAGGTCGATGGCACTAGCCTCCTACCTGGCCATGTGTCCCGCTGGGGTCCCTTCTATTTTTCACACACAGATGGCAGTCTTCCCGAAGTCACCTTTGACTATTTACTCGCAAGCTCCAAACCCTTCAGAGATTTTCCATTCCCTCTAGAATCAAGAGCAGTTCCTCAGCTGGTGTGCTAGTCTCTCTTTGATCTGGTTTCAACACGTTTTAACAAATCTGTTTCCCATCACTCTGCTTCTTCATGAGCCGTTGCTGCAGGCAAATTAAGGGGAAATACTGCTTTTTATTCCCAGACCTCATGTTTTTCTCACCTTCATTGGTCTTCTTCCCTCTGCCGTGACATGCCCCTTTCACCTCTTTCTCCCACCTCCAAATCATCAAGTCCCATCTAAGCTTCCCCAGTTCCAAAGCCATCTCTTCTGTGAAATCATCCATCATCTTCATAGCTGGGGTGGAGATTATCCTTATCTCCCTGAACGCCAGAGCATTCATTTGCATGAGTCTTAGTTTACTTTCCTTATTATGTATCTGTTTTATAATCCCTGTAGGACTGAAACGTATTTTAGGTCAAGACTATCTTCTGTTCAGTATTGTAGCAGCCTAGCTCTTAACACAGTGCTTTGATAATCCATGATGTGCAAGAAATATTTCGGGTTTCCCTGTTGACTCAGTGGTAAAGAATCTGCCTGATAACGCAGGAGAAGCGAGTTGGACCCCTGGATGGGGAAGATCCCCTGGAGAAGGGGGCGACCCACTCCAGTATTCTTGCCTGGGAAATCCCATGACAGAGGAGCCTGGCAGACTCTAATCCATGGGGTTGCAAAAGAGTCAGACATAAACAACAATAATAAGAAATATTGCTTGAATGAATTAATAAATGAATGAAATATAGAAAAAATATTTGTTCCTGTCAATACATGTACTAGAGATTTCTCTATTAATATTGCTATGGACAGAGGTGTGCTGTGAATGTAACTTGGGCTCAGAGTGTCATAGGACTGTGAAAGATGAAGGAAACAAATATTAGATTTAGGAGGAGTTGAATGGAGAGCGGAACTTGTACTTCTAAATAGTTTGATTTGAGAGGAAGTTATTTGCTAAAATGCCTTCTGGAAAAGGTACATGATAGCCTGATGAGTCATGCCGAAGATTAACACAAGCCATAGAGTGTATTATTTTGGGAACATTACCTTGGGGGTTGGGCCAGGGGACAATACATTCGGCCGGTAATCCCATCAGGCTAATCCTTTGGTCATTAGTATTTCCTTTTGTTTTTGCTTACCTACTTAGCCAGCTCACTGGGAAAGTGATCTTCTCTGATTGCTAAATGAAAACACTGAAATTAACTCAGAAAGGAAAAAAAATGCCATTCTTTCAGTAGACTTTGTATTCCTTGCAGTTTCCTTGCATCATCATTAAGGCAAAGAATTTCACCTCCTTTTTGGTTGACCCCATCGGAATGTAGGCTAATGATTTTGGAGAAGAACAAGCAGTGTGATCTGAGCCCTACTGTGTCCTTCCTGGGGTTGGGAGTGGGGGAAGCTTAAAAGGGAAAAGAGTAAATTCTAGATAAAAATTAGATTATCTTAACTGATAAATCAGAAACAATATTTCATTTAGCCAGTTGTGCAAATGATTCTTCAAATCTCATCATATTGTAAAATAAGAGGATTTCATGGTTGTTGCCCAAATGGGATGCTTTGGGAAACTGTATTAATTCAAGCAATACAAATTTAATAGGAATCTGTAGAAGTTCAAGGGAAGGTGTTCTGGAGTGACTGGACAGAAAGAATCTAACTTAGAAAATGGGCCAAGCTCTGAACAGCTAAACAAGGCTAGTTCTGGTAAAAAGAGACACTCTAGGGGCTTCTGTTAATAGAATCACTCCAAGCTGGACACAGCTGAAGACACCCCTGGCCTCCCACTGAAGAGTCGAAGCGGCTGAGTTTGTGAGACACGAAGAGATGGGGTGGCCCAGGTGGAGGGAAGGAACAGGGATACAGCAAGGTCAGGGCTAATTAAAAGTAAGAAGCCTCTTGTTCAGTTGCTCAGTCGTGTCCGACTCTTTGCGACCCCCCACCAACTGCTGCACGCCAGGCTTCTCTGTCCTCCTTTATCTCCCGGCGTTGGATCAAAGTCATGTCTATTGAGTCGGTGATGCTATCAAACCATCTCATCCTGTGCCACCCCCTTCTCCTCCCGCCCTCAAAGTTTCCCAGCATCAGGGTCTTTTCCAACGAGTTGGCTCTTTGCATCAGGTGGGCAAAGTATTGGAGCTTCAGCATCAGTCCTTCCAATGAGTTTGTTGTAGTTCAGCCACTCAGTCCTATTCAACTATTTGAGACCCCCATGGAGTGCAGCATGCCAGGCTTCCCTGTCCTTCACCATCTCCTGGAGCTTGCTCAAACTCATGTCCATTGAGTCGGTGATGCCATCCAACCATCTTCTTCTCTGCTGTCCCCTTCTCTTCCTGCCTTTAATCTTTCCCAGCATCAGGGTCTTTTCCAATGAATCTACTCTTCACATCTGGTGGCAAAAATATTGGAGCTTCAATTTCAGCATCAGTCCTTCCAGTGAATATTCAGGGTTGATTTCCTTTAGGATTGACTGGTTTGATCTTGCAGCCCAAGGGACTCTTGAGAGTCTTCTCCAATACCACAATTCAAAAGCATCAATTCTTTGGTGCTCAGCCTTCTTTATGGTCCAGCTCTCACATCCATACATGACTCCTGGAAAAACCATAGCTTTGACTAGATGGACCTTTGTTGGCAGAGTAACGTCTCTGCTTTTTAATGTACTGTCTAGGTTTGTCATAGGTTTTCTACCAGGGTTGATTTTCTTTAGGATTGATTCATTTGCAGTCCAAGGGACTCTCAAGGAGGCCTCTAGTGGCAAATGAGGAGACATCTGCACTCATTCTCCTGGAAGGTCTATACAGTGAGGTCGTGTCCTTCAGATGGATTCGCACATCAGGGACAGATAACTCCTTCTCTGGGTGTTGTTTCCCCGCATTTGGTTGAAGCCTTCAACTGAAGCCTTGCTTAAGCCTCTGGCCCCCTTCAGTGTCTGCTGCCAGTTAGTGGAAAAGAGGAAAAGAGGCACTTGGGAAGGGGTCGCCCAGCTCAAGGAAGGAAAAGGGGGCATGGTTATTCCAGAGAATGGAGTTGTCCTCTGTGAGTGAACTTTGTCCTCTGAGAGGAGAGACTAATAGAATGCCAGCTGGAGCCATTGCTGAGTCAGCTCAGGTCATGGTCCCAGGCAGGCAGCTGCTTCCAGCCTTGGCAAAACTTGGGTCATGAGGCCTTTTGTTGTCTAGCACTTCCTTCACAGGAATGTACAGGGCTCCAAAGAGAGTTTTGTTCTATGAGCTGGGGCCCAGACTGAAGCTCTGTTGCAGGGCAGTCCTAGATTCTCACCCTTAGCTGACCATCCAGGTGGTCCTTACCTGCATGTCTGGGTGTAGGTGTGCCGTGCATACACGCATGTGCGGCTGTGTGAGCATTTGAGAGTGTGAGTCTGTGTGTGTATGAGTGTGTGTACATGGGAGTTTTCTGTGTGTGCTTCCATGTGTGTGCAGGAGTGGAAGTCCTGAGGAGGAAAAATGGGAAAGAAGTCCTTTACTTTATAACTGTTGTCATTTATTGGAGAAGGCGGGAGTGTACACAGATCATCCAGTCTTCATAAAGTTTTCTCATTATCCACAAGTGCTTTATTTCAGTTTGGGGTAGATTATTTTTCCTAAAATCTGAGCTTCCGCATAAATGACTACCACAATCTTATAAATGGAGTGAGGGAGAGTTATAATGATATTAACAGTGTTTACCCTGCAAATGATTCCAAAAATGATACTGTGTTCAGTATAAATCTAGGCTGTTTCAAGCAAAGTTTGAGTTAAGTTGTAAATGTTACAAACTGTTTAGAAAGTTAAAAATAAATTATTTTAAAGGAAAAAGACAGTTGAGTTTTAGAAATGTAATATTGGAGTTTGGCTAGCTCACCTCTGCTAAATACATTCCGTGCGGCACTACACATCATTACCATACATCTTCATTTTATTATCTTCATTTTGAACGATTTGATGGTTCAGAGGTGTGGTAATAGATATGAATTTTATTTTGACATGTGGAAGAAGGCATTTAGATGCGGGTGTGTGTGCACTGTGAAATGATTAGAAATTATTATGGGGTAGAAAATTTGTGATTGAGTTTGAATAACTGAATCTATTTTAAAATGTGCAGAGCTGTTAGCTTTCAAAATAATTTGTGCAGTCAAAAGAAATCAAAATTCATTTCAGTGATTCATATTTTATTTTTGAAATAAGCCACAGTTATTTTACTTTTTTTTAAAGGAATGGCTAAACTACAACCCCAATGCTCCCGAAGAAGAAGGAGCTATGGAGAAATGGAGAGAGAATGGTTTCTTTAAGATGAAATTATGAGATAGTAAACGATGATGCCGGTTGTTTTTTCATTAATTATCAGTTTCTTCTAATTTTAGCTGATATAAATAAATGGCCTGTTGTGTTGTTCTTTAGTCGCTCAGTCATGTCCGATTCCTTGTGACCCCATGAACGGTAGCTCGCCAGGCTCCTCTGTCCATAGGATTTCCCAGGCAAGAATCCTGGAGTAGGTTGCCATCTCCTCCAAGGGATCTTCCCAACCCGGGGGCCAAACTCACTTCTCCTGCATTACCATTGAACCTCCAGGGAATATGGCTTGTTGTGTTAGTGAATGGCTAAGAGTTTTGGGTTCGTGAAGAGAAAAGAATCAGAAGCTAGAGGGTAAGGTAAAAGATGGATGGCTGAGGTCTAGGGATTTGTGGAAGAGGTCAGGCATTTCAGGTGAATAATGAAAATTTAAGAAGCTCATTTAAATCCATTCTTTTCCTATTATTCCTTTAATTGATTCCTTTCCATTTCTTGGGTCCCCTCACTGGGCTTCCCTGGCAGCTCAGTTGGTAGAGAATCCACCTGCAGTGCAGGAGACCCTGGTTTGATTCCTGGGTTGGGAACATCTCCTGGAGAAGGGATAGGTTACCCACTCCAGTATTCTTGGGCTTCCCTCATAGCTCAGCTGGTAAAGAATCTGCCAGCAATGTGGGAGACCTGGGCTCCATCCCTGTGTTGGGAAGATCCCCTGGAAATGGGAACAGCTACCCACTCCAGTATTCTGGCCTGGAGAATTCCATGGACATGAGTTTGAACAAGCTACGGGAGCCGGTGATGGACAGAGAGCCCTAGCGTGCTGCAGTCCATGGGGAAGCAAAGACTTGGGCACAACTAAGCAACTGAACTGAACTGAATGGAATTGATACAGTCATGTATAGTCGCCAAGAGTCAGTCACGACTGAGTGACTTTCACTTTTCCTAACATAAAAACTTTTGACTGTGTGGATCACAATAAACTGTGGAAAACTCTGAAAGAGATGGGAATACCAGACGACCTGACCTTCCTCTTGAGAAATCTATATGCAGGTCAGGAGCAACAGTTAGTACTGGACATGGAACAACAGACTGGTTCCAAATAGGAAAAGGAGTACGTCAAAGCTGTATATTGTCACCCTGCTTATTTAACTTCTATGCAGAGTACATCATGAGAAATGCTGGGCTGGAAGAAGCACAAGCTGCAATCAAGATTGCAGGGAGAAACAACAATAACCTCAGATATGCAGACGACACCACCCTTATGGCAGAAAGTGAAGAGGAACTAAAAAGCCTCTTGATGAAAGTGAAAGTGGAGAGTGAAAAAGTTGGCTTAAAGCTCAACATTCAGACGAGATCGGGCGCGTTCAGGGTGGTATGGCCGTAGTAAAGCTCAACATTCAGAAAACAAAGATCATGGTATCTGGTCCTATCACTTCATGGGAAATAGATGGGGAAACAGTGGAAACAGTGTCAGACTTTATTTTGGGGGGCTCCCAAATCACTTCAGATGGTGACTGTAGCCATGAAATTAAAAGACGCTTACTCCTTGGAAGGAAAGTTATGACCAACCTAGATAGCATATTCAAAAGCAGAGACATTACTTTGCCAACACACGTCCGTCTAGTCAAGGCTGTGGCTTTTCCAGTGGTCATGTATGGATGTGAGAGTTGGACTGTGAAGAAAGCTGAGCGCCGAAATATTGATGCTTTTGAACTGTGGTGTTGGAGAAGACTCTTTAGAGTCCCTTGGACTGCAAGGAGATCCAACCAGTCCATTCTGAAGGAGATCAGCCCTGGGATTTCTTTGGAAGGAATGATGCTAAAGCTGAAACTCCAGTACTTTGGCCACCTCATGCGAAGAGTTGACTCATTGGAAAAGACCCTGATGCTGGGAGGGGCTGGGGGCAGGAGGAGAAGGGGACGACAGAGGATGAGATGGCTGGATGGTATCACCGACTCGATGGACATGAGTTTGGGTGAACTCTGGGAGTTGGTGATGGACAGGGAGGCCTGGTGTGCTGCAATTCATGGGGTTGCAAAGAGTTGGACACGACTGAGCGACTGAACTGAACTGAACTGGACTGAACATAAAAACCATAAGAAACTACCATCGGAATCTTACTAGAATTCCAAATGGAGACTTGGATGAATGATTGAAGAAGAAAGAAGCAACTCTTTAGTTATTTGGACTGATCATTAGGGTACACCATGTTTGCTTTTTTTGTTTTTCTAATTGTAGTCTGATTTTCCAGGGACACGCAAACATTCAGTTGCAGATCCAATGAAACAATAGTTAAATTACTGTTTTCAGCACTGTGGAAAACAGCATGAAATGAGCAAAGATATGGGAAGAGAAAATGTCTGAAGTCTCAAAAAATGACACGTACCTCTTTTTTTATCCATTTATGTTTGCATTAAATAACTTACTAAATGAAACAAGTAAAGCAGTAACACTGAAATCTTGCTCCCCAAAGACTTCTCACTCCCTCTCTATTTTCTGTGTCAGATGTCCCAAAGCAGCGGAGATGGCATCTAGGGAAATCTTTTCCACTGGTCAATGGACATGAAGGGCACAGATGAGAGTCTTAGGTCATCTTTTTACCTTCCTAGTATCTCCTGGGAGTGTTCTTTGGCAGAGGTTTCCCCCCCACCCCCCCAGAGGTCTTCAATCCATAAAATATACCTATTTGTGGTCAGAAAAGTTTTCAATGGCCACAGAAAATTTTGAAATGCCTTTTTTCTATTTTATTCCTAAAGTTCTGAAAATCTGCCTTTATTCTTCACAATCATGGCACATCATTGGATATGACTTGATTTTTATTGCCTTAGATATGTTTATACATATCATTACTTTATGACCCATGCTATTTATCTATTAGATGGATTAGCAGTGATTTACAAGCAAAATATACAATACCTCCATTATAAGAAATTTAATTGTATAACAAGAGCAGCAGTAACAGCACCCAACATTTATTCTGCTTTTTTAAAAATTTGCAGGCAGTCACATGTACTAGTTCTCTAACTTTTGCACTAATCCTTTGCAGTATACACTATTTATATTTTTATTTTATTTATAAGGATAAGGACATTTAGAGAGGTTACTGTTGCTGCTGCTGCTGCTAAGTTGCTTCAGTCATGTCCGACTCTGTGCGACCCCCACAGACGGCAGCCCACCAGGCTCCCCCATCCCTGAGATTCTCCAGGCAAGAACACTGGAGTGGGTTGCCATTTCCTTCTCCAATGCATGAAAGTGAAAAGTGAAAGTGAAGTCGCTCAGTCGTGTCTGACTCAGGGACCCCATGGGCTGAAGCCAGTAAAGGCTCCTCCATCCATGGGATTTTCCAGGAAAGAGTACTGGAGTGGGGTGCCATTGCCTTCCTACTCTTGCTCAAAGTCTGTAATGAAGGAAAGCAGGAATTTGATTTTTATTGAGCAATTACTATGTGTCAAGAGTTACAGGATGGTTCCCTTAGGGAGTGAAGAAGTGAAGAAAGTCTTTACAGCAGAATCCCTGCACTAGGAAAATTACACATTATCAAGGAGAAAGTTTTTGCACTAAATGATCTGGTCACTTTGTGCTCAGTCCTGTCTGACTCTTTGCAACCTCATGGACTGTAGCCCGACAGTCCATGGGATTTACCAGGCAAGAATACTGGAGTAGGTAGCCATTTCCTTCTCCCGTGGATCTTCCCAACCCAGGAATCACACCCAGGTCTCCTCTATTGCAGGCAAATTCTTTACCATCTGAGCCAACAGGGACGGGCATTCTTAGTGAAGTCTTTTCCTCTGTGTACAGAGATTCTTCCTTCCTCTGTTTGCAGGTAAGCTAAAACTCTTCTCTGGAAACTTTTTTGGATGTAAGAAAATTCTTGAGTCCTTGTTTGGCTGAAGACTTAAGCTTTCTGCTTTCTAGAAAATTCTAGAAAATAAGCGTGGAAGAATCTGAGAACAGATATAGTGAAGTACAAAATGTCCCTCTATTTACAGATAACTAGATCAGTTGACCTACAGAGAGATATTATAAAATTTAACTCCAGAGGTACCACTAAATCTATTTTCACCATACTCAGGGGTGTGTAAATGATTTGATTTAATGGCATCATACCGTGATAGTTTGCTTTTACTTAAAATCTTACCAGTGAACCTTGAGGAGACACCCATACAGACAAGTCAGGAGTCTTTCCTAAAAAGAAAAAAAAAAAACAAAAAACCTAGGAAAACTCATATGACCCTTGCATTCTTACTGACTTTCTGTTCAAAAGGTGTCCTGGCAGTCAACTCCCTCCCTATTGGGTGGACTGACACAGTGAGACACATTTCTGAGACTATGCTGACCTTTAACACTTCCGGAATTGGTTTATATCTGAGCCTATTTCTTCTGTAGCAGGATATAGGGCAGGATAATGACTGAGCTGAGTTTGTTCAGACTTCAGCTGAACTTGAGACATTTACTCAGTGTCCCCAGTTTCCCATCCTTACTATTATGGGGTGGGGGGGGGCGTTTATTACCCTGAGCTTGGTAATATGCACACTTATTTACTAGGATATTTGTAGGAAGATGCTCGTTTTGCAGAGGTCACAGAGAAGTCAGCGTGGAGGTCTGGCACTTGCTCTTTATCGAGCAGGTAATTTTTTTGAGGAAGCATCCTTGGCGCCCATAATGAGAGTGAATGACTTAGCCCTAAAAGGTTCAAGACCCTTCCCAGGCATTTGATGGAATGAAACCTTTGAACGACTGCCCTCTCCCTGCCCCCGCCGGGATGTCATTTACCAGGTAGGGATTGTGGTGGTCCTGGAGCAGATGTTTGCAATTTGGGGATTCAAAGAGTATTATCAAAGATAACGATGCACCTCTGAGTCACCTGGAGAGCTCTGTCTTCGCTTGAAAAGGATAGGACTGCGGAGGAACACCGAGCATGCACGACCCCTTCAAAGGAGATGCGAACCCTCCACACACTGAAATCAAGGGCCAAGAGGCACGAAAATGAAGGTCGGCGGGCAGCAGTGTCTGCTCCAGGCCTTTGGAGTGCAGAGTTGTCTTGGTATCAAGCTAAGCTCTGGCCTTTGAAGATGTTCAGTGTCAAAGGAGCGCTGCGGAGAGCAAAGGTCCCTTCTCTTCATGGGATGCGTCTGTCTGAGCCTTTTCCTGCTGGTTATGGGTGGAAGGGAGCATTTTACTCGCCATGGAAATGACCTGCCATTTGAAAGGTTAAGGTCACTAAGTCAAAAGCTCCGTGTTGCTGATGACTGAGAAGCTGTCTGTGAAGGTCCCCGACACCCAGGAGGGGACCGCGGCTCATCTCAAAGCCCCGAAGAGGCAGAAAAAGTCAGAGCAGCAGGTCATAGCGGCACAGCCCACCAACGGGGACCTCTTCTTTGTTCGAGGGTGGGTCACACTTGGCAACCTGGCAATCACTGGGATTTGATGAGAAAAGAATGTTGGCCTAAGGAAAACGTGCGGCATTGTATGGGGTGCGATGTGTGATGAGCTGTGTTTGCCTAAAAACGTTCGGAGGACTTGAACCATGACCCAAGAAACCGCGATGGTCATCTTCTTAATAAAAGAAGTGTCAGTCGCTCGGTCGAGTCCGATTCTTTACGACCCCATGGATTGTAACCAGCTCCTCCATCCATGGAATTCACCAGGCCAGAATACTGAAGTGGGTAGCCACTGCTTTCTCCATTTTAATAAAAGAAAACATTGCTAATTTACTGCTGGACCCAAAATGATCCAAAAGTGATAGAGGCCCCAGCTGCTGTGCGTTAGAATATATTTCTGATGAAATATGGCAAGTACCTTCAAAAATAAAGATACAATGGAAATACTCTTTCTAATGAAACTGGTTTTTTTTCTTTTTGAAACTCAAGAATTCATGAATAATATTCGAAAGCAGAAAACATGGTCCCTTTATAACCTTCGCAAATTCAGTTGAGTGTTAAGCTTCCTTTAAACTCTATTTACAAAGAATTCTACCAGTTTTCTACTTGATATAGTGGATTTAATTTTACTGTGCAATTGGAAAATTGACTTCTGTATACTCCTGAGGATTTTTTTTTCTTTTATACAAATTGGATTTCTAAAATTCGTTATTTTTAAATAAAATGCATAGCTAATGGTATTAAAGCTTTCTAAACCTTTCTACTTCCTTTCCCTTTTGCTTGAGGTAGATATGGGCTTGTAGCTGATGTATAGGAAAAATAAATCAGAAAATACTTTAAAAATGAGAATTCTTAGTATGCCAGGCTCACATTTTCCAGTAGGGGGCAAGAAAGTACTGCATATAAAATCCACAGTTCTTTTTATTTTATTTTTCCCGAGCACCTTTGCAAACCAATTAAGTTCCTGAATAGTGAAATGCTAAGCATGGTAGGGAAAGGAATATTTAAATCCATTAAATATAATCTTGCCTTTATATCAGAGGGCTATTAAGCGTGATCTTTAACTGCTCAGTGGATCTCTCTGGGAGACAGAAGAATGAATTGGGGAATTTGGGAAAGGCCAAGAGAATGGGTTGTATAGCACTCGGGCCAAGGTGTCTTGTTAGCGCCAGGAGGCATCAGTGGAGCTCAGCCTCAATGCCCAACTCTCTCTGCACATCGCCAAACAAAAGTAAACCACAAAAACAAACAAACAAAAAACCCGGCCTGTTAAAATGCTGAGTATCTTGTAAGACAATTTACTGTACTGACTCACCCTCCTAGTCATTCAAGTGGCCCTGTCAGTCTAAAGCGACTGCTGTTAGTCTGTAGTAGAGACAGGCAGTCTTTAATTTATGTTACGGATAACCAGTTCACGCACACACCGGCCAAAGCAACTGAGAGAATCTGTTACTCATAACTGATCCAAGCTATAAACTTTCTAGCTACGGTGCAAGCACTTGAACATCATCTATCTAGTTCTTCCAGAACAGATTTCTAAATCTAACCTGTACATTTTTACTGGGCTTAAAAAAAGAAAAAAAAAAAAAGATCACTAATTCAAATGCATTTTCTGTGTTTTTTTCCTTCCTCTAAGTTCTTAATTTTGATGGGGTGTTTTTTTCCTTAACTTCGGTTTTTATGGGACAAATAGCTTGAAAATCAAAACAATTTAGTGCATAATGCATTTGGGATAAATACATATATGTTGTCAAAAGCATAGTTTTGGAAAATGCTCAGTTGTGTTGTTTCAAGTATAGTATTGGCAATCATTTTCGTGTATTGTAATACATCTAAAGGAAATATAATGCCATTTGTCATAAATTTACCACTATTCCTTGGTCTATGTAATATTTATTAGCTATATAAGTCAATCACTTCCACATGATCAGGTTATGTTCCTTTGGTTACTTGAAAAACAGATGGTGATTTGAACATAAACTAAGGTTCTTAGGGGAAGAAGTTTAAGGTACAATGATGTAAAGACTATGGTAAAGTTGTTTCAATCAGGTAAGTGGCTTCCCAAAGGACATTGTCATAGTTTATAATCTCTTCCTTGGAAATAAATTTACTTTGTTTACAATACATTGTATTTTGGATGATTTATACAGACACTAAAATGGAATACTAAACTTGACTTCCTTTTAGAAGTAAATTTTAACTTTTAGTAGACTCGTTTCATTTGTGATGGAAACTTGGAAGATCAAATGTAGGAAAAACTGCTTGGCATACTGGAGTAATGGTCAGGATTCCTTAACTTATAGGTGACTTTGACATGACAAGCAGGCAGAACCTTCAGATGAATTAAGAAATGGTTTATGGGCATTTGGGGGTTTACTGGATTCTTCTGGAAACTCATTCCTCTACTTTTGCCATGTTTGTTTTTATTGTATTTCTAAGCATTTGTTTCGCTTCTGTTTCCTTTTGCAGACAGGAATTTGATGGGTTCTTAGTAAAACATCTATATCAGTCCTATTAAAATGCTTCTGATGGGGCATCAGTAGATATTTTTTCCTCCCTGATTTGTATTTGATAATTTTTCTTGCCAGTTAGAAAATCAGGATGTGTGGGTGTAAGGAAGAGACTCAAGACACGTTCCACTTATTTTAGTTAAAATCATACTCCTGTAAGAGGGGAATTGAAGTGGTTTTCTCAAAGAGGTCTTCAGTAGAAGGGAAGTTATTTTTACTCATCTCTGGTCTATAAGTTTGAATTAGCTTCCTCACTGGAGAAAAAAAGGAAAATGTTTTAAAGCAGAACATAGATTGAATTTTTAACCAGGTTTCTTCATATCCTTTTTATAGAGGACATTCTACATCTTTAAAGTTTTATGTTTTTTAAAAATTATTATTACTATTTATATTTGAAATATAGCTGATTTACAATGTTGTGCTATTTTCAGTTCAATTCAGTTCAGTTGCTCAGTTGTGTCTGACTCTTTGTGACCCCATGGACTGCAGCATGCTAGGCTTCCCTGTCCATCACCAACTCCTGGAGTTTACTCAAACTCATGTCCATTGAGTCACTGATACCATCCAACCATCTCATCCTCTGTTGTCCCCTTCTCCTCCTGCCCTCAATCTTTCCCAGCATCAGAGTCTTTTCTAATGAGTCAGTTCTTCGCATCAGGTGGCCAAGGGATTTCAGCTTCAGCATCAGTCCTTCCAATGAATATTCAGGACTGATTTCCTTCAGGATGGACTGGTTTGATCTCCTTGCAATCCAAGGGACTCTCAAGAGTCTTCTCTATCACCACAGTTCAAAAGCATCAATTCTTATGTGCTCAGCTTTCCTTATAGTCCAACTCTCACATCCATACATAACTACTGGAAAAACCATAGCTTTGACTAGACGGACCTTTGTTGGCAAAGTAATAGCTTTGCTTTTTAATATGCTGTCTAGGTTGGTCATAACTTTTCTTCCAAGAAGCAAGTGTCTTTTACTTTCATGGCTGCAGTCACCATCTGCAGTGATTTTGGAGCCCCCAAAAATAAAGTCTGTCACTGTTTCCATTGTTTCCCCATCTACTTGCCATGAGGTGATGGGACCCAATGCCATGATCTTAGTTTTCTGAATGTTGAGCTTTAAGCCAACTTTTTCACTCTCCTCTTTCAGTTTCATCAAGAGGCTCTTTAGTTCCTCTTCACTTTCTGCCATAAGTGCTATTTTCAGGTATACAACAAAGTGATTCTGTTATATGTATATGCTTATATTTATTTATATATATCTCAATTCTTTTTCAGATTCCTTTCCATTATAGGCTATTACAAGATATTGACTAGAGTTCCCTATGCTATACAGTAGGTCCTTCTTGTTATCTATTTTATATATAGTAGTGAGTATATTTTAATGAAGACGTTCTACATGTAAATCAAACTGAATCATTAAAATACTCTATCATAGTTGATTATGGTTTTAATTATTCTATTTGAAATTGTATGAATTTACATATACATTTATACAATGCTAAAACAGTGACTTTCAGATCAAGTTTTCCTCCCCATGTTAGAAAAGGGGAAAACTGCTGAATACAGGAAGATGTTATGCATTTGTTTTCTTCAGCATTTTTGGAAACAACTGGATAAAAAGAACTTAAGAACGGAAAATTAAATGGTCATATTTGGATACTTATGTATTTTGCAGCCAAATGAACTCGACACAATTTACGGTAAAGAGGAGGGCTGTTGTATGCAAGTTCATTCTGGTCTTCTTGCTTTTGCAAAGTGTAAGAGTTCAGAGAAACATTTAGAGTGTGTGGTCCCTCCAATGGGGAGGTTTATTTTCACACTCTGCTTGGAAATCCTGAATGGCGTAACCTCCTTTGGCACTCAGGCTTGTGAAATGAGAGTCTGTCTGCCACTTGGGGTGGAGTTCCTTAGGCGCTGGTGGATGCTTTGGGTGGAGTGAACTAGACATTAATTACCATTACCTGGAAAAGCTGCAGAAACTGTTTCTTCTATTCAGATTGCTTCTCTTCCAAATTGACTTTATTTTATAAGAGGAGCAGTCACATATTCTATAGAGAAATGGGATCTCTAATGACTAGTGGATGATACAAATTTTAAAGGATCGTAGGCACCTAGGAATATTTGCATTTTAGCAACTGGTTTCATCTGGTGTCTGAATTAGTAGACAGAGACACCGTATGTCATACGGTCCCTAGATATATCATTCTAATCTCCCGTTTTATCTCTGCCATGGTTCCCTTTCGGCATTTGTTCTAGGAAGGGTCATTCACTATTTACGACATACAGAATTCATTTGCATTTGTCACTCTTCTTAATTTTTAAATTGCCAAAAACACGGAGTACGGGGTACAAATCTGTGACTGTTATGCAAATCATTCTGCAGGAGTTTACTGCCTGTGACACTTTTTATAAATAGTGTATGTGTAACAGTTTAGACATCAGAAAATAAACTTTAATTGGATGTGTGCCCCGCCCTTCTGTGCAATTCCCCAAGTGTGAACAGAGCCCATTTTGAATGGTTTCTGCCAATTTCCTATCTAGCTAATGTTTGTGCTTAGTTTGGTTTGATCGTACATCTGGAAGAAACAGTCCTCTGAAGGGTTCCTGTGCGATATCAATACCTACTCATATGTGGAAACAAAGGGCTTTCTGACCAAAGACTGTAGTGTGTTTTGTTGTGATCAGCACTTTAAAGCCAAGCTATTTTGGTGTTTCATGCATTTACAACTGTAAATTGAAAATTTCTCATTTTGCTTTGAAACCCAGGAGTTGGCATTTTTCAACAATGCCCCCCTAACTGTAATGTGACTAGATGTATTTTATTCACATATTGCAGATGGTTTGCCCATGTCCCCCAGGACGAAAGGTATTTAAAAGACACTCAAAAACAGAGTGATACAAACTTTCTGAATAAAAAAATAAGCAAATAGAAATGAGCTCCTCAGCTTCAAAACAATCCCCAAATCCCTGGTTTAGATAAAAGCAAAATGAAAAGCTGTCTTTTAGCTTGGGGTCATTTGGACACAGGCCGAGAGACATCAGGAATGACAATTTATGAGACTGATTATTTTCTTATTAACTTTGCCTTGACTAGAAAGAGGAAGATCATTGAAAACCTAACACGAAAAACGTTTCCGAGGAACTGAACCCGAGGGATAGAATTGGGTCCAGCGACCACCATGCCATTTGGAGTCTGAGTTTGGAAGAAGAGGCATTTTGACTTAATAAAGAGAATATTTATCTCTCCAGTGAGCTTCCTTAGGGGATATAACGTTTCTGGTCGCTGGGAGAACAGATGATCACTCGGGACACATGTGTTAGAGGGAATATGAACGTGAACTGTGCGTTGAATTTCAGTTCCAAGGTCCTTTAACCATTAGCGTCAAGGTCTCTGAAGTTCCTCCTTGTGGGAATAAGCAGGATCCTCTCTGATGCTCAGGCATTTCCTGTGTCTTACTCAGATGGGGATAGAAACCATGCAGACGGCCTAGTAAATGATATTAACAACCGGACTACATGATCTATAACTGTTCCTCTTTTTCCCTCGCTCTCCATTCAAATTTTTCTCCTGTAATGCTAAGAAGTCAGTTATTTCTCACCAGGGACAGAGTGGGTCAATCACTTTTCCAGTGGTTTCTCTGATTCATTAACGACTGTGCTATAGGAGGAAAGTAATTAAGAGAGGGGAAAATACCCAACAAAATCTACACCCTGAAGCTGAGGAACACAGTGATACCAAGAGCCAATTCCTTGAAGGAACCGAGGCTTCCAGACCTGCCAATCTGGCAGGTCTTCAACATTTAAAAATTTTAAAAAGGGGAAAAATACCCAATCTGCCAAGTGTCACTATATTGTCAATAAAATCAAATTAACTGCTTTCTCTGAATATTGGTCCCCAAGGAAAAGAGCATGCTGATTACTTGAAACTGATCACAGATTTTGAAAAAGTGCTTTATTCCAGATATTTTTCCTTCTTAACTATTTTATTAAGAATGATCAAGTATTTTTCTATTATAAAGTTGACCTTTGGGATAAATTAATCATTGACATTTTAGACTATATAGATTGTGGCAACTTTGGAGCAAGGCTTTTTATTTTTCCCTCGCGTGCCTAGAGGCCTAATAAAAGTGAATCGGAATATTAGACCTATTAGTACTGTTTGATTGGAATACGATTTTTCCTACTTTGGGATTTTCAATGTAACATTTATATATTTTCCAAGAAGCATTGACATAAAACTCAACCTGGAATGTTGACAATGAAAACAAAACAAGAAAAATAAAAGTTGAACTTTCATTTGCGAAAGAACCGAAGTATGATTATCAGTGAAAAACTACAAGCACTATAAAAGGCAAAAGGGATCAGAAATACAAGTTATCATCCAAAACATACAGAGGAGAAGGTGTTTCTAATGGGCATTTAATGAGGAATAAGTTGCTGAAACTGTAGTTATTTCAGTGTTGGCTGGAAGGAAATGAAAATGTGGCACTAAAAACAAAACATCTTTTGATTAACTACAATTTCAAAATCAAATTAAAAACTGAAACTGATTATAAACAGAATGGGTAAAATCACAAAGTTCAAAAGATCTCGGAGACTCCACATGTTTTACCACTGGTCACACGTGTTAAAAAGATGTTGCTGTTCGGTCACTTAGTTGGTCCGACTCTTTGAGACCCCAACGAGTAAGGGACTTCATGCCTCCTTGGCAAGGATTATGTCTGCAGCCTTCTCCAGGTAATCAAGGCGAATCTCAAACACACGAACCCTGGAGTGCGCAGGTTGCTTTGTGAATGACCACATCTGAGGTGGTTGCCGTGATGCTTCTCAAAGCAAATGGTGTGACTCCCACTGTACAAATCTCTTGTTTTCAGTGCTGTGTGACCTTGGCCATGTCAGTCACTCACTCTGATTCTTAGTCTCCTGTGAAATGCAGCAATAGTACAGGCCACGCATGATGACTGTGGACATTAGAAATTAGATGACAGTTTCACACACACGTTTTTTTCCCTTTCATATGTGTATGTAGATGTGTGTGTGTGCTGGTGTGTGTGTGTGTACTCCATATATTTCTACTACTGCTTCCATCCTCTAGCCTGCCCAATAGACTTGACAGAATGTTGTTGCTATGTGACATCAGTATTAAGCATTAATGATTTGCACAGATGTTGGTCTTTTAAAGACAACAGAATTGGATGTCAGAGGTAAGCTGTGCTCTCGTGCATGTCCTGATAGCATCTATTAATGTTTGTAGGTCGTTTGTGCTAAGCTGAGGGTTCTCTTTACTCATTTAGCTTCTCATCCACCCCATGGAGGAGGTGCTGTTATCTCATTTTGCAGCGGGAGAAATTGGAATCTGGAGAGCTGGGGTGATCTGCACAGGTTAGTAACTAGTGGGGTTGGAATACACACAGCAGGACCCCAGACCCCGCCCCTCCACATTGTACCACAGCATCTTCCCCACCAGACTCCATCACACACAGATTGAAGTCCGGCATGGAATCGTCTGTTTTACTGGGACAACAGTGTTCCCAAGGGTGGTGACATCTTGCTACAACATCTGAAGGTTGAATCATACTGTTACTAATTTAACCATACTTGCACTGCAGGAGGATTCTTTACCGTCTGAGCCACTGGGGAAGCCCCCTTACTCTTGCTAGTCCTGGTTGTTTTCCTTTGGGAAACGTTATTGTTGTTGCTCAGCTTCCCATTGCGTCCAAGCCTCTGGAGCCCCATGGACCATCTCCGGCCAGGCTCCACTACCTGTAGAATTTTCCAGGCAAGAATACAGGGGTGGGTTGCAGTTTCCTACCCCAGGGGATCTTCCTGACCCAGGGATTGAACCCACATCTCCAGCTTCCTGCATTGCAGGGGGATTCTTTACCACTAGCATCACCTGAGAAGCCCCTGGGAAACATTAACAAACTGAATTAAAGAAAATTCGAGTAAAATGTATTCTGTCTCTCCAAAGATATCAGCAAGTCTGTGCCTTATACACTGTAAATTTTCTAGGACAGAACATCCTTTTTCCCCCCCTCTCCAGCATGTTGATGTGTCCCTGGTATTTAGCATAATATCTGGCAAATAGCCGGTGTTTAGAAAATCATTTTTGACTGAATATAGTACAAGATGTTTTGGAATATAATTCTGGTTTGGTCAAAGAGTAGGATTGCTTGAAGATAATGCAGACTGCTGTCTACCCTCACCTTGGGAAGTCTTACTTCCTCTCTGTACAGAATCGGGTTTGTATCCAGACTTATGGCTTCATTGTTTGGAGCAGGCATGATTATTCAGGTTCAGTTCTGAGTTTTTTTTCTTTTTAAAAATCCTCCATTGTTTGTTTTCTCGGGTTGGATCTGGATGTGTGATAGACTCAGTTTTATTAAGACTGAGGGGACACTTAGCTCAGGGCCTGGCACAGAGCGATGATAAATATTTATTTCTCCTCTTTCTTTTTAGTACTTAATGACATGTCTGCTGACTCTGCCACTGTTGATATTTGCAAAATTTCTGGACTAACAATGAGAGTGATGTCAGTGAAACGGGCTGAATCCATCTTTTGTTTTAACAATATGCATTATCCCCAAGTCTGTGATGAGTTTTCCGTGAGTAAACAGGGTGTTCAGACTCCAACTCAGAAGACAAGTAGAGATTCCTTTGTTATAAAGTTTCATAAAATAAGTTATCCTTGCATTTATTTTGTTTGACTTTATTTGAACGACAGTTTTAACATATCAGAACGCTGATTTTTTTTTCTTAAATTGCGTGTAACATCAACATCTAAGAAGAGTAAAATCTCTTGATCTAGAGTGTATTCTCATTTCTTGCAACTGTCTATTGCTGTCATTCCATCTACATGGTTGGAAATGACCACTGTGCATATGTAAAATCCATACTGGGAGCTTCCACAGTGTTTATCCCGTGTGTACAAAGTTGCTGCAGTCGTGTCTGACACTTTGAGATCCTATGGACCATATAGCCCACCAGGCTCCTCTGTCGAAGGGATGCTCCAGACAAGAATACTGGAGTGGGTTTCCATGCCCTCCTCCAGGGGATGTTTCCAATCCAGGGATCGAACCTGCATCTCTTATGTCTCTCATATTGGCAGGAGGGTCCTTTACCACTAGCGCCACCTGGGAAGCCCTGTTGTTCAGTTGCTAAGTCATGTCTGACTCTTTGCAACCCCATGGACTGCAGCACGCCGGACCTCCCTGTCCCTTACTGTCTCCTGGAGTTTGCCCAAGTTCATGGCTATTCAATCAGTGATACCATTCAACCATCTCATCCTCTGTTGTCCCCTTCTTCTCCTTCCTTCAATCTTTCCCAGCATCAAGGTCTTTTCCATTGAATCAGTCCTTCACATCAGGTGGGCAAAGTATTGGAGCTTCAGCTCCAGCATCAGTCCTTCCAGTGACTATTCAGCCTTATTTATGGCCCAACTACTGTACCATACATCTGTACATGACTACTGGAAAGACCATAGCTTTGACTAGATGGACCTTTGTCAACAAAGTGATGCCTTTGCTTTTTAATACACTGTCTGGGTTTCTCATAGCTTTCCTTCCAAGAAGCAACCGTTGCTTAATTTCATGGGTGCAGTCATGATCTGCAGTGATTTTAGAGCCTAAGAAGAGGAAGTTTGTCACTGCTTCCACTTTTTCCTCTTATATTTGCCATGAACTGATGGGGCAGGATGCCATGATCTTAGCTCTTTTAATATTGAGTTCTAAGCTGTTTTTCCCACAATTACTTTTGACATCTAGAGGCAGAATTTGGCTCTTCACCCAGACTTAACATTTTTTTATCCTCTGCCTTTGAAATAATCTACTGGCAGGTGGTGTTTACTTACCCTGGGGTTCTGGAAGTTCCCTGGAGTTTTAGAAAGCACTTTTCCGCATAAGCTTCCTGTGGAAGTTACTGCTTTGTTTCACCGCTCCCACATGCTTTTTTTGCTTCCTGTTTCAGAAGGAATTATCCACTTAAATGGAGGCAGGTCCCCTGGTTACTCTGGTCTGTAAGCAGCGCTGGTCATTGTCTGTTATTCCACCATCAAATGTCTTTGAGCTCTGATTCTATTAGCATCTGTCACCCAGTAAAATAGGGGAGGCTTGCGCTTGTGTGTGGAAAGGCTACTTGCATTCAATGTTGGGCACTGTAGATACACAAGTGGAGGGTTGGGTTTTTCACATTTCATCTTAGTGCCAGGGGATCTTTAGACAGAGGCTCTGTGTCTGGGTGGTGCCAGGACTTGGGGCCAGGTCCAGACCTTCTCAAGATCTGTAGGTGCCTTGAGGGTAAAAGGGGGGCAATGAGCTTAGTAACAGGGAACTTGGCACAGACAGACTCTGTGATCAAATATTAATAGACATCTTCTTTCCTTCTCCTTTCTTTCCTTCCTTCCATTCCCACCTGGGAGTAGAGACTGCTTCCATGTGTAGAGAGGTTTGCTTGCAGGGGCTCTTCTTGTTTCTTTCTCTCAAGTTTGTTCCTTTTTCTCATAGCTTGATTCCAAAAGTAGCAAGAACAGTTTGCTTGTGCTATTACAACACTTTCCCAATGGGTTTCCTATTGACTTTTTGTCATTTTGGTTTTTAAAATTTGTATTCTGCACTGTAGTGACGGATATCTATCTACAACATGACTGTACACTGTGTCTCTTCTCCAGTTAAAACATTGCAAGGAGTCCATCTGGCAGCAAGGATAAAAGACACTTCCCACGCTGGCCTCTGCTGAGCTCAGAAATGGACCTTCCTCACTGTGGTTTTCACTTCCCCTGATCACCAAGCCAACTTGTGCTGTATCATATCATTCTTGGGCTAGAATGCCTTTCCTCTTTTGCTCTGCTCATTTTATCTATTTCCATTTATTCTTTAGGGCTCTTTTTAGAGTTCACTTTCCCCAAGAAGTGTTCTCTGATGCATAAATCCAGCCAAAGTGCCCCTTGTATGATAATAGGACTTCCTACATAATCATCAAAGGTTTACTATTGATATTAGTCACAAGGTTATTTTTCAGTATCTGTCATGTTCATTGTTGCAGCCCCAGCATCTATAAGAAGTGCTAATTGGCACTTTTAAATCATTGTATAACTTCCCCTCATCAAACACTTTACCAAGTGTGAATGCTTCATAGTCATTTTTATTGGACTAGACAACTTGATCTTATTAAATTCATACTACAATCGATAGGGTAGCTATTTTCTTTATTTGGGGGATTCCCTGGTGGCTCAGTGGTAAAGAATCTACCTGCCAGTTCAGGTTCAATACCTTGGTTGGAAAGATCCCCTGGAGAAGGAAATGGCAACCCACTTCAGGATTCTTCTCTGGAGAATTCCATGGATAGAGGAGCCTCGTGGGCCATGATCCACAGGGTCACAAAATAGTTGGACATGACTTAGTGACTAAACAACAGATTATCTTTATTTTAATGGATGATGAAGATGACCCTTAAATAGTTTAAATATCTACTCATATCTTTGTTAAATGTCCAAATTGGAATATAAATCTGGGTTTTTCTACTTCCAGAGCCTATTACCTTAATTATTCTAGTAGACAGAGCAAATTTTTTAGAAATTGGTTACACAATTGCATTTCTTGGAGTCTAATTCAACCAAATCATAATACAGTTGGTCTTGCACTTGTGCTGTGTTAGTTTTCCTATTGCTATTGTAACAAAGTACCACAAACACAGCAGTTCAAGATGATACAACTTTATTACGTTCCAGTAGGCTAGAAGTTCAACATGGGTCTTACTGAGATAAAACCAAGGTGCTGGCAGGGCTGTGGTCCTTCTTGCTTTTTCTGGCCTCTAGATAGAGGACACTCACATTCCTTGTCTCATGGCCTCTTCCTTTGCCTTCAAAGCTAAGAAGATAGCATATCCCTAACTCTGCTTCACTCATCACATCTTCCTATGTCTTCTTCTGTCTCCCTATTCTACTTTTTTTCTAAAAAAGATATTTCTCGATGTGGACCATTTTCAAGTCTTTATTGAATTTGTTACAATATTGTTTCTGTTTCATGTTTTGGTTTCTTGGCTCAGAGGCACGTGGGATCCTAGCTCCCAGACCAAGGTTTGAACCTGCACCCCTGTGTTAGAAGGCGAACTCTTAACCACTGGACCACCAAAGAAGTCCCCCTACTCCACTTTTTCAGGATGTTTATGATTACTACATGGCTAATCCATCTCATCTGATTCAGTTCAGTTCAGTTCAGTTCAGTTGCTCAGTCGTGTCCAACTCTTTGCAACTCAATGAATTCACAGCACTCCAGGCCTTCCTGTCCATCACCAGCTTCTGGAGTTCACTCAAACTGGTGCCCATTGAGTCAGTGATGCCATCCAGCCATCTCATCCTTTGTCGTCCCCTTCTCCTCCCGCACACAATCCCTCCTAGTATCAGGGTCTGAGTCAACTCTTCGCATGAGATGGCCAAAGTATTGGAGTTTCAGCCTCAGCATCAGCCCTTCCAATGAATACCCAGGACTGATCTCCTTTAGGATGGACTGGTTGGATCTCCTTGCAGTCCAAGGGACTCTCAAGAGTCTTCTCCAACACCACAGTTCAAAAGCATCAATTCTTCGGCGCTCAGCTTTCTTCACAGTCCAACTTTCACATCCATACATGACCACTGGAAAAACCATAGCCTTGACTACACAGACCTTTGTTGGCAAGGTAATACCTCTGCTTTTCAATATGCTATCTAGGTTGGTCATAACTTTCCTTCCAAGGAGTAAGCGTCTTTTAATTTCATGGCTGCAATCACCATCTGCAGTGATTTTGGAGCCCCAAAAAATTAAGTCAGCCACTGTTTCCACTGTTTCCCCATCTATTTCCCATGAAGTGATGGGACCAGATGCCATGATCTTCATTTTCTGAATGTTGAGCTTTAAGCCAACTTTTTCACTCTCCTCTTTCACTTTCATCAAGAGGCTTTTGAGTTCCTCTTCACTTTCTGCTATAAGGGTGGTGTCATCTGCATATCTGAGGTTATTGATATTTCTCCCGGCAATCTTGATTCCACCTTGTGCTTCTTCCAGCCCAGTGTTTCTCATGATGTACTCTGCATAGAAGTTAAATAAACAGGGTGACAATATACAGCCTTGACGTACTCCTTTTCCTGTTTGGAACCAGTCTGTTGTTCCATGTCCAGTTCTAACTGTTGCTTCCTGACCTGCATATAGGTTTCTCAAGAGGCAGGTCAGGTGGTCTGATATTCCCATCTCTTTCAGAGTTTTCCACAGTTTATTGTGATCCACACAATCAAAGGCTTTGGCATAGTCAATAAAGCAGAAATAGATGCTTTTCTGGAACTTTCTTGCTTTTCCCATGATCCAGCAGATGTTGGCAGTTTTATCTATGGTTCCTCTGCCTTTTCTAAAACCAGCTTGAACATCAGGAAGTTCATGGTTCATGTACTGTTGAAGCCTGGCTTGGAGAATTTTGAACATTACTTTGCTAGTATGTGAGATGAGTGCAATTGTGCAGTAGTTTGAGCATTTGTTGGCATTGCCTTTCTTTGGGATTGGAATGAAAACTGACCTTTTCCAGTCCTGTGGCCACTGCTGAGTTTTCCAAATTTGCTGACATATTGAGTGCAGCAGTTTCATAGCATCATCTTTCAGGATTTGAAATAGCTCATCTGGAATTCCATTACCTCCACTAGCTTTGTTCGTAGTGATGCTTTCTAAGGCCCACTTGACTTCACATTCCAGGATGTCTGGCTCTAGGTGAGTGATCCCACCATAGTGATTATCTGGGTCATGAAGATCTTTTTTGTACAGTTCTTTTGTGTATTCTTGCCACCTCTTCTTAATATATTCTGCTTCTGTTAGGTCCATACCATTTCTGTCCTTTATCGAGCCCACCTTTGCATGAAATGTTCCCTTGGTATCTCTGATTTTCTTGAAGAGATCTCTAGTCTTTCCCATTCTGTTGTTGTCCTCTATTTCTTTGCATTGATCACTGAGGAAGGCTTTCTTCTTTCTCCTTGCTCATCTGATTAGCAACCTTAATTCCATCTACAGTTTTAATTGCCTTTGCCATGTAACTTAGCATATTCACAGATTCCAGGGGATTAGCAGGTATATATCTTGGAGGTGATAGGAGCATTATACTAACTACCACACGTGCACAGTACTAGTAGGCTTTCCTGCCTTTACTGACTCTAAAATATAAAATATGCTCACAAAGATGGCAGAGATTGGAGTGGACTGGTGACCCAGACAAGCTTTAGAGGAACAAAGTACCTTAATGAAACCCTCAGTTTGAATTTTCAGGGCCCCAAATATTAGTCACTCTCTAAGAACTGACAGTGACACCATTTACAAGAAACTAATGAATATCTTGGAATGGAAATTTATTATTTTGCAATAGGAAGCTTTGCAAATTGATACTGTCATCCACAATCCATGTATTCGCTCCCATGGAAGCAAAATTGAATTTAAAAAAGTTAACTGGAGATAAAACTCGAGCTATGGAGGTAGATAATCTTAAGCACACTTCCTCATGGCTAGGACAGTTAAGTGATTCCTGTCCTTAAGAACTATGTTGCCTTAATGGTCAGAAAGACTCAGCCATCTCTCTCCTTTGACCTGTATATGATGAAGTCTGCCAAGATCTCAGGATGTCTCTTTTATCTGTCCCACAATGTAACATTTCTTCTGCCCACATGTTCTTTTTAATATTGAGTTATTACCAATACAGACTTAAGAGATGTGAGTGAGATTCTTAGTTCAGGAAGATCCCCTGGAGGAGGCATGGCAACCCACTCCAGTATTCTTGCCTGAAGAGTCCCATGGACAGAGGAGCCTGGCGGTCTACAGTCCATGGGGTCACAAAGAGTGGGACACGACTGAAGTGACTTAGCATGCACAAATACTAAAGCTGAGCCTTCCACAGGTTTGACTCTAGAATCCATCTTTCAATGACCAGAATTCCCTGATTCCTTTTTTCCACTTTTTGAGATAACACTTCTCCTATGATGACTTCACCTTATGGATACTGTCATCAAGTAGCTATTTCTAGTTTATCTTTTAGAGAGAAAATTACCTTTCTCTTCCCAGGGGTCATTTCCTGTATTGAGTATTTCCTTTGACATCTAACTGGCTGTAGGGATTATATGCTTTTAATAACCTCTTTCCATCAAGCACTCGTGGCATCCTCTATTCAGAATGCCATCATCTACTTATTCTCCACTTTATCAGGGAGGCCCATTACTTTCCCCTGAATCTGCCTTGAGCATTCACTGGTGGCTGAGCCCTTACATTTCCTCACTATATTCTTAATATTAGTGTGAATTCCTATCTCATTCTCCAGGCCTTTCTAATCTGAGATAATGGCTTTTTTTTTTTTTTTTTTTTAACCTAGGGATCTCTTTGGAATTTTTTTTTTTTTTTTTTTTTCTTATTTCCCCAGAAGTAAAACACATCTCTTAGGATCCCTCTGACAGTTTTCACCACCATTTTAATAGTTCATGTGACTTTATATTCTGAGGAATGAGGAATTGTGTCTTGACAATGTAGCAGAAGACCAAACAGGTGGAAAATGTACACAATCTGTTGATGCCATTTCTCTGTCTACCCAGATCTTCTTCATGGCATAATTAGTGCATTTATGCATAGAAACCCTTTTATTGTATCTCAAAGAATTTTCACAGATAAAGGAAATAATTAAAAACTTCCATCTTTCAAAATCCATCTTAAGTCTTTATTCTCAAAGAAAGTGAAGCATGCTGACTGGTATTTTAATACCAGTAACCTATCAAAGTTGCAAATTGTTGATTTCTTTTTACTGTAATTTGCTTAGCAATTAAAATGGTGTCACAAAGATGAAGTTTTTAGTCAGGCTTAGCAGGAGAACCATTCCTCAAGGAAGAGCAGAGAGAGAAAGATTTGGTGTAGGATCTCTTCGTACAATTGTATGTAAGATTTAATGTTGCGGGAAGCATCACAGTTTCTGATAGTGCCTTGCACATGAAGTATTTTACCACTGCTATAAATAAAGTTTTAAAATATTTTAGCGTCTAGGAAAATGGAGGAATTATACTAAAGGACATTATCATTTTCATTTGGCATATTCCAGCTTCTGAATTATGTATAAATTGTTGAAAGAAAGTTTGGTTCTTGCTATGATATATAATAAACAGCCAGGAAACTAATTCAGAGACACCATGTAAGGAAAAAAAAACCCTTAAATCAGAGGTGGCTTGATTTGCACTTCCAGTAGTTTAATATTAATTTTCCTGGTCCTAATACAACTGCATTAAAGTGAACTTTAAAGTAATAAAATTAGAGAAAAGAAAATAAATGATGGAAGTTTATAAGGAAATGGGGGTTTTCATGTAACTCGGGAGAGAGTCAAAGTCACTCCCTTTTCCTCTAATTTATAATGTTAATTTTGCAAGTGTTAATCTTTCTCAAAGAACTTGAATTTGTGATGAAAAGAAACGCTTAGTTTCTGAAACATTAAAGGCCTATTTTCCGAAGAAACTTCTACAGTGAATAGTTTTTGTGAAAAAAAAAAAAAAAAAATTACCATGCCAAAAAAAGCGAGGATAAGGAAACTTTAAGTTCAGATTCCCTGTGAAGGAAAAAAAAAAAAGTGCTAACTCCTGGTATGTGACCTCATCGCTGGAGGAAGTAGTTGGACATTGGAAACGAGAAAGAACCAGAATCTTTGGCCTGAGTGTCCTCACTTCCTTAGTCACAAAGGTGTGGTCATGCAGTCCGTTCAGGCAAGTACTATAAGTGAGCACAATCCTTTTCCCACTTAGCAGCTTATAAACACGCGAGGATTGCACAGGGAGCTGATTAAAGGAATGCTTCTGGAGCTGGGCACCGCCATGCTGATTCCAGTTCCTCTTGATCTAAGGACCTGTGGTTCAAGTCTCAGGGGGAGGGAATTCCTCATGCAAAGGAAAGGCATTTATTGGATGACTAGTAACCGAGGCGGGGTGAACTAGTAGCGTTCAGTGTGGGGAGGAAGGTGGGAGGGTCGTAAGCTCGTTGTTGAGAACCAGTGGCCTGGGCCTGGGGGTGGGCTCTAGGGCAATTTGTTCTTGGGGTCCCCCCGGCAGCTGCTGTGACATAATCAGAAACGGGGCTTATTCTGCGCCCCCGAAGTCGCTTTCAGTGGACCAGGTCATGGGCCGTTTCCCCTGCCGCACCGCTTTACTTTCGATTTTCCCGGCCTTACAGAGGTGTCTTCCAAAGGAGCATTGCGTGCTGCCATTTTGTGTCTGGGATTGCAGGTTCATTCCTCCTCCCTCTCTTTCTCCTTCCTTCCTTCTTTTTTCTTCCTACTTTTCCTCGTTGCTCCTCTCTGAGTCTCCTTACTCTTTTTCGCTCTTAATATGTGCTTCCTCCTCTATTTGTTTTAAACTATTCACTCACTTTTTCCACACTGGAGTGAGCCCTAGGTGTTCAATGTCCCTTCGCCCAACCCTGTACTCGAAAGGATCACCTCTGCTTTATCCTTGTTCATCCATCTCCTCCTCCAATGCTTTCAAAAATGGGAATGTACTACCACAAAAAGTGGTCTACTCTTTTCTGGGGGTGGTAACCTATATGGGGGCTTCCATGGTGACTCAGAGGTAAAGAATCCACCTGCCCATGCAGGAGATGTGGGTTCCGTTCTATCTCCTGGAGGAGGAAATGGCAAGCCATTCTAGTGTTCTTGCCTGGAGAATTCCATGGAGAGAAGAGCCTGGGGGGCTATAGTCCAGAGGCTTGCAGAAGAGTTGGACACAACTTAGCGACTAAACAACGACCTCGTATCTGTATTCTTTTTTTTTTTTTTCTAGTTTTTATTCCATGTTCTGGCTTCTGTTTGTATTTTTCTACCTTTCTGACAAAAGCCTGTGCTAGAACCACCTGTCTGCCTTCATCTGCGAGCTGGTTTCCCACCGCCTGTCATTCATGGATATGGATCACTTTGTAGGTGATCAGAGTTCCACCCTTTATTTCCTTCATCTTAACTCTTTTTAAAAAGGTATACATTTCCTTCTTCAGTTCTCCCAACGAATGTTAATGCTTCTTTCTGGGAAATTGATTCCTGAGGGTCCTCTAGATAAACTAAAGAAAACCTTCCTTTTCAAGTTAGTTTGTGTTCTCCTGGCAATTGATCAATCTATTACCTTCCTCTGAGTCTTGAGTGGTACTGTTATTAGGAATAATTCTTTGCAGTAGAAGGAAGATCCTTGCATGCGTTCATCAGACAGTAATTTAGTGTAACCATATTCAAGCTACAAAAACCTTTGGGGATATTCTTCCAGCATCTGTTTATTCATTCACTCATTCATTCTCCAAAAATCATTGGTTTTTTATTATTCAGAAGAACAAGATCTCTCAGTCTCAGAAGACACTTTTGGGTGTTGCTAAACAAGGGAACATTTTTTGAATTCTGATTATACTTGTTATCTTGCAAGCTAAATTATAAGTTCCCTGAAACGAAGACCATTTTTCATTCATGTTTGTGGCCTCCAGACTCTAATGCTGTCATTGACACCCATAAGCCATTGTCGAATATGAATGACTGAAATAATCATCCTCAAAATGGGCTTGATTAAATGAACTGAATCACTCTTGCGTAGCTAAAGGCTCAGATGAGAGCTAAATGGAGATACTGATGACAAATGTCAGTTAATTTGGGAAATCTGGTTTTTGGTAATATTCTAAATAGGCAAGAAGTCAACATATCATATTTTCTTAGTCTCAGATTCTCCTCCAACCACTGTGACACCTGCTTTTCAATTTCTTCTTTTGGTGGGAGGCAGGTTGAATGAAAATTTTGTTAACGTTTTGGGGTGGGGGTGAGGATTAACCCCATAAGGGTCTCACTGGAGCTGCCACAGAGAGCCACTCAATCAGAGGGAGGCAGAACCAGACCTGATGTTTATTGTGATGAATGATGTTTGACATCCAAAGCACTCAGGACATAACAGTGACCTTGAGAGCTCATGAGAGGGCAAAGGAGAGAGGAAAGATGGGGCTGGAGGGGTGTTTTGGAGGAAGGAAGACATCTTATAGAATGTTTGGGTTTTGGATTATGATATGACATCATCCCATCAATTACAGGTTTTCAATTTCTGGTAAATATTTTATAACTTTTTTTCTTTACATGTTACCGTATAAAATGTAAAGTGCTATGTGCTGTGTGCTCTGCTCAGCTGTATCCAGCTCTTTGCCACCTAGGGGACGGTAGCCTGCCAGGCTCCTCTGTCCATGGACTTTTTCAGGCAAGAATACTGGAGTGGGTCACCATTTACTCCCCCCAGGGGATCTTCAAATCCCAGGGATTGAACCTGGTCTCCTGCAGCTCCTGCATTGCAGGTGGGTTCTTTACTGCTGACCCACCAGGGAAGCAGTGTAATTATTGTTTGTTAGTTGCTCAGTCATGTCTGACTTTTTGTGATTCCATGGGCTCCTGCCAGGCTCCTCTGTCCATGGAATTTTCCAAGCAACTGAAGTGGGTTGCCATTTCCTTCTCTAGGGTATCTTCCCGACCCAAGGATCAAACCTGGGTTTCCCACATTTCAGGCAGACTCTTTATTGCCTGAGCCACCAGGGAAGCCTAATTATTATTTATTTGACATTAAATCATTTGTTATCCTGGAAGAAATATACTTTAAGCAGAAGTATGTTTTAAAATAATTTCCTTTAAAAATTAGAATAATAATTCTATTTGTATTTTCAATGTTTCATGGAGAATTCTATCACTCTTTTCCCCATTCAGAGAAAAGCTGTATCTAAAATAAAAACAGAATGAAGTACGAAAAGGAAATTTGGGACTTGGAACCAGAGAACACAAAGCAAAATTTATTCTCTTAGTAGTAATATGATTTTTGATTGTACTTACTTGTCTTGTGTAAAAATATTTAAGCCAAATTCTCAGTTTTTTTTCATAGGTTACCAACAGTATGTGATTTATGAATAAGTAAATGTGAGTATTAGACATTTGGTGGATTAGATGTAATTAAACAATGCAGCTATTTCACCCAGAAGCCAAAGCTATCAGTGCTTCTTAGGGTAGGAAAATAGTGATTATTATTTATAAGGTACTTCTAAATGCCAGGTTTTCACTATTTGTTATATATTTTCTCAAAAACATTGGACAACTCTATCTGATTACTAGTATTATTTCCATTGTACAGGTGAGCAAATTGAGGTTTAGAGAGATAAATAACTTATCCAAGGTCACAAAACTAGAGCACTGCTGCTGCTGCTGCTAAGTCGCTTCAGTTGTGTCCGCCTCTGTGCGATCCCATAGACGGCAGCCCACCAGGCTCCCCCGTCCCTGGGATTCTCCAGGCAAGAACACTGGAGTGAGTTGCCATTCCCTTCTCCAATGCGTGAGAGTGAAAAGTGAAAGTGAAGTCCTTCACTCGTGTCTGACCCTCAGCGACCCCATGGACTGCAGCCTTCCAGGCTCCTCTGTCCATGGGATTTTCCAGGCAAAAGTACTGGAGTGGGGTGCCATTGCCTTCTCCAAAACTAGAGCACAGGGGGTTTTATAGGTTCATATAGCTTGGAACCTAGATTTGGTAAATAAGGAATTAAAAAAAGAAAGCTTGAGCTAAATGGTACAATACATATAATACAAAAGTAGGATTTAAATTTTCATGGTAATAAAAAGAACATTTTCACTCTCCATAGCTAAAAGGGATGTCTCCTGTTTCCTAGAAAGAGTAAACAAACTTTTTAAGGACTTGTAGACATAATTTATGTGTTTCAGTTCTTAGCAAAATCAAATCCCTCTTCCTCTCTGGAAGGTTTCCAAAATTGTAATGAACTGTAATTAATAATAATGTTTTTTTACTTGAGGAATCAAAGATCTTTATCTTTAAAATTTATAGCATGATCTTACTCTACCAATGTACTGTTCATTCTAAATTTGCTGAAATTTATCACAGGCAAAAGCAAGCAATTACATGAAATTACTTTAAAGGATAATTTAGCTTTTCTGTTCCAACATTAGTTCTAATTGTCTAAATGCTTAGAAGTCCATATGTTGATTGAAATATATTTGACCTATAACATTGTGTAAATTTAAGATGTACGATGTGTTGATTTGGTGCATTTATATATATTATATGATTGTCATTGTAGTGCTACTTAGCACCTCTATCATGTCATATAATTATAATTTGTTTCCAGTGGTTAGAATAGCTAAGATCTAGTCTCTTAGCAAGTTTGATGATTATAACACAATACTGTTGTCTATATTCATTATACTGTGTATTAGATATGTAATACTAATTACTTGCAAGTTTGCACCCTTGAACAGCATCTATCCTGTCTCTCCCATCCCCCATCCTTGGTAAATATTATTTTGCTTTCTGTTTTTATGAATTTGACTTTTGTAGATTCCTCATATGATATCATACAGGATTTGGCTTTCTCTGTCTGACATTTCACTTGGCATGATGTCCTCAAAGTCCATTGATGCTGTCACAAAAGGCAGGATGTCCTTCCTGAATATTCAAGGCTGAGTAGTGTTTGGTTGCATATACATATGCCATACCTGTGTCCATTCATCTACTGACGGACACTTAGGTTATTTCCATACTTTGACTATTGTGAATAATGCTGCAATAAACATGGGAGGGCATATGTATTTTCATTGTTGTGTTTTAATTTCCTTTGGGTATATACCCAGAAGTGGAATTGCTAGATTATATGGTAGATCTTGGGCTTCCCAGGTGGTGCAGTGGTAAAGAATCTGCCTACCAATGAGGGAGGTGCAGGAGATGCATGTTCGATCCCTGGGTCGGGAAGATCCCCTGGAGAAGGAAATGGCAACCCACTCCAGTAGTCTTTCCTGGAAAACTCCATGGACAGAGGAGCCTGGAGGGCTATAATCCATGGGGTTGCAAAGAGTTGGGCACGACTGAGTGACTGAACACACACCGAACACGTGGTGGATCTGCTTTGAATTTTTTGAAGAGCTTCCATCTTGTTTCCCATAGTGGCTGAACCAGTACATTCCCACCAACCGTGCACAAGGGTTCCCTTTTCTCCGGATCCTCACCAACATCTGTTTTCATTTGTCTTCTTGATGAGAGTCATTTTAACAAGTGTGAGGCTCTACCTCATTGTGGCTTTTACTTGCACTTGCCTGATGATTAATGATGTGAACATCTTTCCACGTACGTGTTGGCCATTTGAATGTCTTCTTTGGAAAAAAGTTCACTTTGTTCCTCTGCCCATTTTAAAATTTGCATTGTTTGAAGGTTTTTGTTATTGAGTTAATATATGAGTTCTTTATATATTTTACTGACACATAGTTTGGAAAAGTTTTCTCCCATTCTATAAGTTGTCTTTTAATTTTGTGAATTGCTTCTTTTGCTGTGAAGAAGCTTTTAAATTTGCTGTAGTCTCATTTGTTGAATTTTGCTTTTGTTTCAATGACAATATTGATGAAGTTTTCATATATCTCTTCGAGCATGGAATGATATGCCATTGCAGGTTCCAAACCCAGGGGAGACAACTTTATTTTTGTCAACTCATTCTTGGAGGAAACTGGTTTTACTGTGGCACAAAATTTCTTAAGTTGTTTCACTTTCCATGTTCTAATTTCAGGGTGCAAAAGTCAATATTATTAAATACACTTGGATTGATGACTTAGAAAACTTCCACAATGATTTCATATGCACTTCCTTAAAATGATTATGCATGATAATCAATAAAATTATTTTCTGTTTTTCCATTCTGTGCCTTCAAGTAATGGCCATCAACACAGGTTGGATTGACCATAGTCATTGGCCAATTTTAGATTCTAGAAAAGAAAGGCTCCCCCTAAAATGAAATCTGATACTCAGAATTTCTTCTGTTCAGCTTTTCTGAATTTCAAGAATTTTGACTCAATACAGTTCAAGTACGTAGTTGATATTAATATGAATAGCAATATCAAAATTGGTTTATACTGTTGGGGCACCATATTGCCTCATTGATCTAAGGGATTTAGTGTCCCAAATTCAATGCTCACCTCCTCCCCAACAGTATGGATTTGGGTGTATGGAACACTTGATATTTTGTTTATCTTATAAAGTGTTCTTTTAATTTTGGTGCTAAAAAAGTTTGTATTAAGGCTGTTATAGAATTACACATGACCTTGATCCTCTTTGCTCATTATTTTGTTGTTGTAAATTAAATTGCTAAAATGAAGAAGAATGTAATTCTCAGCAATAGAGAAGGAATATCACACGCTTACTTGGAAGTGAAGCAACTAAGTTATCAGAAAACAAATGATCTCATTGTGAGTCAAAAATATAATACATTGAGAGTTTAATATATTCTAGGCAGTGTGCACCATGACACACACATCTCATGTGATGTGCATTTCTGCTCCCACTTTATGGGGCTCGTGGAAGGTAAGCAGCTGCTCAAGGTCACTGCACTTACTCATGGCAGAGCTAGAATTCCAGCTCAGGATCTGTCTTACCCCAAATTAGAGGTTCTTAACCTGCCTCTACACTTCCTCAAGGAGTCTATGGAAAGAGCTTAGGGGTTCCATAAACTTGGATGGGAAAAAATTTGCATGTTTGTTTTTGCTTACCTCTGACCAGAATTGCACATTTTCTTTAATTATGAATGCAACAATCATGGGAGCACCTGCAATGTATATAGACTTTATCATCTATAAAACTCACAGATGTTTTTCTATTGCAATTCAGTTGTTGCAGATAATCTTGATATAACATTTACTTATCATTATTGATAAATTAGGGTACTTTATGTTTAACACATTGATATGTGCATTTCATCATAATTTGTTTCCTTTGTAGTCCTCAGAAGTTTTTTTATACTTTATATATAATTATTAATCATATTCATTGTACTTCCATTTATATAAAATATTTATGCATATTTTATACTTAGGTATATTTTTACACATTTAAAAGCATTATTATGAAATAAGTCCTTTGTCAAAAGGATGCATGGCCAACAACTTTGAAAATCTGTTATGAACATTTATGTCATATTCACACAAATCTTCTTTTTGTTCTTATACCATACCTAGTTATAGAGAAGATATCTAATGATTCAACACAGCTGTAATACTATTCAGTTTAATGGGAGAAAAAGAGATTGCCAACAAAACACCTAAAACATTTAGCACATCTATTATTTCTAAACATGTGTGTATCTGCAGAACATTGAAAGGGATTATGTTTCCTTTCCTACCAGTCAAAATTTCCAGATACTCTCTTGTTTTACATAGGCCAGTATCAGTTGGCTGAAAGTTATTTCTTTCTTTTACCTTTGGCTTTGAGTTGTGTTCAAATTATTAATAGTGCTTAGTTTTCGTTGATTCCTGAACATAAACATCCAGGGAGGCTTCCAGTCCTGCTAACCCTGTATCTCAGTCTGGGTTTTCTCATCTGCGTGAAGTCACCAGGCATAAACCAAATGGCAAATCCTAACAACCCGCCAGCCTTTGTCTAAAGTCATGTTGGTTTCAGTAAGTTAGTGTGCAGATCTGGATTTTTGTATTTATGGGTTTATTAATTAATGAATAAACATCAGTGAATAGTTCAGTCATTAAACTTACTAAAAGCTAGGCATTCTTTTAGGCACTGGAGATGCCCTAAAGAAGGTTCTTTTTAGAATAAAATTTCTCTTTATTTCAGTGCATTGATGTATTGATGAATTAATTTGTTATTATTAATTTTTTGCCCATTAACTGGATTGCTGGATAACCTATGTGTGCTAAGTCATTCATTCTGACTTCATTCATGTCTGACTCATTGCGACCCCATGGACTATAGCCCACCAGGTTCCTCTGTCCATGGAATTTTTCAGCCAAGAATACTTCTCAGAAGATGAATGAATTTGAGCCATGCATGTGCATCTTTAAAGATATCATTGCTTCAAGATCAAATGTCAAACCCTTCAAGAAGGACGGGCATGTGTTTTGACTGGGACATTTCATATGCAGTCTGCCTCTAGTTACTTCTGTGACCTTGAAAAAGTCAATCAACATCTCTAACTCTCAGATTTCCTCATTTTCAAAATGATGGGATTGGATTATAAATCTCAACTCTTGTCTTCCAGCCCTAAAATTTTATTTATGTGATTGAAGCATCACAAAGAGAGTAAGGCCTTATGTTTTATTTTTTATTGATGTTAAGAAAATAAAGCTTCATTTCATAAACATCTGTTCCATGCAGCAACATCTTTGATGTTCACATAACTGAAAGGTGTGATTTACAAATTTCCTATTAAAGTAAAAGTTAATACCAAATAATAAAAAATGCTATGTAGGGCTTCCCTGTTGGCTCAGCAGTTAAAAATCCTCCTGCTATGCAAGAGGCACGTGTTCGATCCCTGGTCCAGAAAGATCCCACATACCATAGGCCAACTAAGTGGCCACAACTATTGAGCCTTTTGCTCTAGAGCCTGGGAGCCAAACTACTGAAGCCAGTGCACCCAGAGACAAGAGAGGCCACCACAGTGAGAAGCCAGAGTCTCCTCTCTCCACAACTAGAGAAAAGACCAGGCAGCAATGAAGACCAAAGTAAATGAAAATAAACATTTAACACATACTGTGTAGTGTAGAACAGATGAGAGAGAAATGTTTTAGCCAAGCCAAAGAGAATGGTATGAAAAGATATTTGTTAAATTCTCTACATTTATTTAACATACGTGTTTCTAAATGTAGTCTTTTAAAATAATTACTGGATTAAACAGGCTCCCCAAGTGGCAGCTAGTGGTAAAGACCCACCTGCCAATGCAGATGTAAGAAACATGGGTTTGATCCCTGGGTCAGCAAGATCCTCTGGAGGAGGGCATGGCTAGCCATTCCAGTATTCTCTCCTGGAGAATCCCATGGGCAGAGAAGCCTGATGGGCTACAGTCTATAAGGGTCACAGAGTTGGACAGTATTGAAGCGACTTCAGTTCAGTTCAGTCGTTCAGTTGTGTCCAACTCTTTGTGACCCCATGAATCGCAGCACACCAGGCCTCCCTGTCCATCACCAACTCCTGGAGTTCACTCAGTCTCATGTCCATTAAGTCAGTGATGCCATCCAGCCATCTCATCCTCTGTCGTCCCCTTCTCCTCCTGCCCCCAATCCATCCCAGCATCAGAGTCTTTTCCAATGAGTCAACTCTTCACATGAGGTGGCCAAAGTATTCGAGTTTCAGCTTTAGCATCATTCCTTCCAAAGAAATCCCAGGGCTGATCTCCTTCAGAATGGACTGGTTGGATCTCCTTGCAGTCCAAGGGACTCTCAAGAGTCTTCTCCAACACCACAGTTCAAAACCATCAATTCTTCAGTGCTCAACTTTCTTCACAGTCCAACTCTCACATCCATACATGACAACTGGAAAAACCATAGCCTTGACTAGACGGACCTTTGTTGGCAAAGTAATGTTTCTGTTTTGCAATATGCTATCTAGGTTGGGCATAACTTTTCTTCCAAGGAGTAAGCATCTTTTAATTTCATGGCTGCAGTCACCATCTGCAGTGATTTTGGAGCCCCCCAAAAATAAATTCTGACACTGTTTCCATTGTTTCCCTCTCTATTTCCCATGAAGTGATGGGACCAGATGCCATGATCTTCATTTTCTGAATGTTGAGCTTTAAGCCAACTTTTTCACTCTCCTCTTTCACTTTCATCAAGAGGCTTTTTAGTTCCTCTTCACTTTAGCACTGATGCTGCTAAGTCGCATCAGTAGTGTCCGATTCTGTGCCACCCCATAGACGGCACCCCAACAGACTCTCCCGTCCCTAGGATTCTCCAGGCAAGAATACTGGAGTGGGTTGCCATTTCCCACTCCAATGCATGAAAGTGAAAAGTGAAAGTGAAGTCGCTCAGCCATGTGTCTGACTCTTAGTGACCCCATGGACTGTAGCCTACCAGGCTTCTCCATCCATGGGGTTCTCCGGGCAAGAGTACCAGAGTGGGGTGCCACTGCACTTTAGCACACTGCAATATTAATAGCAGGATTGAAGTCCTTTGTGTTGATTCTATAATGTGGCATAATACTGTGTTTAAATGTGTCCAATAGTAAATGTTAGAGTTTCTGCATTTTCCGACAACAGATTATTTCCCACAGTAGGTCGTTGCAATACAGTGTTAATATCTACTACTGAGATTAGTAAATGGTATTAGGTGAAGCCAAGCGAAAATGGATGATTTTGATACAAATTAAACATTGAAGTTGAAATCTGTTGACAAGGCTGTTTTACTGCAGTGCTTTCTGGAGTGTCCCTGAGAAAGTGGTTAGAAAGGCAGAGTGTGAACTTCCTGTCTGTACATTTGCCCAGAGGCCTTGGTGATATGAATTTAAAAATAAATATATAAATAAAAGTTGTGTGTGTGAAAGATGTAGTGTCAGTCTTGGAAAAGCCTGAAAGAGGGTTGTATTGGTAGACAGAAATTCAATATAAGGCGGCATTATCATCTCAAAATAACTTTGTAGAGCGTAATGACACACATGATTTGAGTTTGTTTTCTAAGCAAATGTCATTTATATTCTTGATTGACAGGAAAGAGAGATTACATCAAAAACCTTAAAAACACTTTTTCCCCCCAAGGTAAAATTTGAATGACTGGTTCAAGCATAATAATTACACACCATTCTTTCTTGGAAGTCCTGTCCATGCCAAAACTTCCATAGAAGTATTTCATACAATTTATCTTGACTTTTCTTTTCCCGTCTTCATTAGATTTTATACGGGAATGAAACCTTGGAATATTCCAACCCTTGGTCTGGGGAGAAAATTAAAAGGAGGGGAATAGATTTGTCTTCCACAATTGTATTAAGTCAGTTTGTAAATGTACTTTGAATGCTTGCTCGAAGGCAATTTTACAGATGTCAACTTCTGAATAAACTGGTAGCCATTAGAATCGTAAATAGCTAAGATAAATTCCAAATGCCAATAGTTGATATTGAATTTTTGGTCTGCATCTTGAAAAGAGATGGATCTCTTTTCAAGGGAGATGTCAACTTGCTCAAGTTTCAGATAGGATGTCAAGACCGACATAATTAGAGAAATCTTTGATTGAAGAAGGGATTCCCTGGTGACTTAGATGGTAAAGAATCTGCCTGCAATGCAAGAGGTCTGGGTTCAGTTCCTGGGTTGGCAAGATCCCCTGGAGAAGGAAATGGCAACCCATTCTAGTATTCTTGCCTGGGATATCCCATGGACAGAGGAGCCTGATGGGCTACAGTCCATGGAGTCGCAGAGAGTCACATATGATTAAGTGACTAACACTTTCACTTTTCACTTGGTTGAAGAAAAATTAATAACAAATCCTATCAGAGGTCCAGGACCCAAAATCAACCGTGCTAAAGTTATTGTCAATGTATTTTCCCACAAAGAGGCAGAATCTGCTTGAATCTTTTCTGGAATTTTCTTCAGCACAGGCATCTGCTTTCCGGTTTGCTGCAATCAGGAAAAACTCAGTCCAGTCTAAGCTGCCATCCTTCCCTTTTCTTATAAGAATTGGTCAGACAGCGTTCTTGTCTTTGTGATGATCAAAGGTCACCAGTGGGGATTTCCACTTTGGAATTCCTTTTCCAACTGTCAGCTGTTGGTGGATTTAATGACAGTGTTCTTTCATCGCAGTAAATATACAGCGCGTCTGCCAAATCAGAAGAGACATAAACCTCCTCTAACAATGTTTTTGAAAATCACCATGGAATGTGTGGTGGTGGCCTGTGGCAAAGACAGACAAGGCAGAGAGGAGTAGGGCTGGCTGCTCTGAAGGGTGAGGCTGCCAGCTGAGTTGTTAGCCTGCTTTCATGGCAACTCATCTGCTTATTTCTTCAGTAAGTACCCCCACCCTGGCGCCATAGGGGCCCCCTTCCTTTGCCCTGGGAGCTTGCAGCTTTATTGCACATGTACCACTATTCCAACGCACAGCAGTCCGATGTTTGCATGGAGGACAGGAGCTAGCCTGAGCAGACATGGAAGAATCTATCTTCCTAACCTAGGACTGTTTGCAACAGACCACCACCCAAGAAGAAACAAAACAAAAATCAGCTTGATTGATCATGGCCAGATCAAAGAAACCACCCTTGTTATTTTTTATGACCTTTGTTCTGATTTTTGTCTGTCTCTGAAAAGACACAGCACACCGTAACACTGTTAAGTCTAAAGGATAATTAAAAAAAAAAAAAAAAAAACCTTGAGAGGACAGAGCAGCGAGAGTAAGAATGTAGGTTAGAAACGAGTCCTACACATTCAGTGTTTCCAGGAAAGATGTATGTTTCAAGTGAAAACAAGTGAATTTCTAACCATATACGTGTCCTTCATTAAACACTGACACCCAGGGGCTGAGCTGTAGATGCTGAATTCCATGTCCTGTGGTTTGGGGTCTATTAAGCCTCTGCTCCTTTTCCTAAAAAGAATTTTATTCTTGGGATTAAGCTTTAAAATGTAGAAATACTCTATACCTCATTTTGAACTGATTCTTTAAATAATGGTTCGTTAGAAAGATAATGTATTCAGTGGGCTTTCCTGTGTCCTGTATGGAATCACTGATTCCAAAGTTTTGAGAAAGGTTGCTTGTACATGAGGCTGTTGAAGACTAAAAAGTGTTTCGATGTTTGTGCGTGCTCAGTTGCTCAGTCGTGTCTGACTCTGCGATCCCATGGATTGCAGCCTTCCAGGCGCCTCTGTGCATGGGATTTCCCAGGCAAGAGTACTGGAGTGGGTTGCCTTTTCCTCCTCCAGGGGATCTTCCTGACCCGGGGATCAAGCCCACAGCTTTTGCGTCTCCTGTGTTGTTGTTGTTTAGTCACTAAGTAGTGTCCAACTCTTTTATGACCCCGTGGACTTAGCCCGTCAGGCTACTCTGTTCATGGGGTTTCCTCCTGAATTGGCAGGCTAATTCCTTACCACTGTGCTCCCTGGAAAGCCCCAAAGTGTTTCTGTACTATTTTTTATTAGATGTGCTGTGCGTAGTTGCTTAAGCTGTGTCTGACTCTTTGCGACCCCATGGACTATAGCGTACCAGGCTCCTCTGCCCGTGGAATTCTCCAGGCAAGAATACTGGAGTGGGTTGCCCTCCTCCAGAGGATCTTCCCTACCCAGGGATAGAACCCAGGTGTCTACCCATTGCAGAAAGATTCTTTGCCGACTGAGCCACCAGGGAAGCCCTTTTATTAGTCAACAAGGTCAATCACAAAATGATGCTTTCCACCTTTCAGTCCACAGGGCAACAGCCTCACTGGCGATTTTTCATGCTGTGAGTCCTTCGCGTGATACTACGGGTAAGCCCTTGACATTTACCTGGTGAGCCCACAAGCACACGGTGTGTCATCTGTGAGCTGTGCTGAGCTTAGTCCCTCAGTCGTGTGTGACTCTTTGCGACCCCATGGACTGTAGTCCAGGCTCCTCTGTCCATGGGGATGCTCCAGGCAAGAATACTGGAGTAGGTTGCCATGCCCTCCTCCAGGGGAATCTTCCCAACCTAGGGATGGACCAGGTTTCCCGCATTGTAGGCAGATTCTTTTACCTCCTGAGCCACCAGGGAAGCCCAGAGTGGGTCAGGTTGGTATTCCATGGCAGCCTTTGATTTTCACTCATGGGTGAAGGAGCACATTGAACTGGAAAAGCTTTGCCAGTTGCTCTCTCCTGCTGAGCTTTTAGACATCTCGATGTCTGTGACACCACATAAAATGCTGATGAGCTCCAGAAAGAATTCTCATCCAACAGGTCAACCACCAAACACCACCAGGTGTGGTCTGCCTCATAAAGCAGGTGATGGGCACCTCAAGAAATGGCTGCTGAGGACAGGTGACCCCACAAATGTGACCTGGATGAGCCACACTGCTGGTCATTTTCTGGGTCTCTATTAGGGCAGCGCTTCTCAAACTTTCATACATGTCAGAGTCACCTGGGCATATTGCCAATAAGCAGATTTTGAATCAGTGTATCTGGGAGGAGCCTGAGAGTCTGAATTTCTAACAATTCCAAGTGACGTTGACCTTTGGCTTATGGAGCATGCTTGGAGAAGTAAGTTATTGTAACCAAAAGTGGGGTCTGTCTGCCTGCTGCTCAAAAGTCAGTGAAGAGGCAAGGTTGGTGGAAAGGACAGTTTGCTTTATTTTGGATGCCAGCACCTGGGGTGGAGGAAGGATGGACTTACTGATAACTCATGGGTAGAGCTTTTATAGACAGAGGGAGGGGGCTATGTGCAGAAACAGCACAGTGAGCTCTGACAGTCATCTGGAAACTGGTCATTGGTGGTCTGACCTGTGTCATCTTGATGGTTTCAGTATCCTTCAGTTGCAGGATCTGTTTGTATCCAGTTCCTTGAGGCCAATTCTCAGAATTGTGGCTGCCTATGTCATGGCTGTGGAAAAGGCAATGGCACCCCACTCCAGTACTCTTGCCTGGAAAATCCCATGGACAGAGGAGCCTGGTAGGCTGCAGTCCATGGGGTCGCTAAGAGTCGGACATGACTGAGCGACTTCACTTTCACTTTTCACTTTCATGCATTGGGGAGGGAAATGACAACCCACTCCAGTATTCTTGCCTGGAGAATCCCAGGGACGGGGGAGCCTGGTGGGCTGCTGTCTATGGGGTCGCACAGAGTCAGACACGACTGAAGCGACTTAGCAGCAGCAGCAGTGTCATGGCTACGGTCTGGTCATCACGTAGTTAACTTTTTCCACCTGGTGGGGGTTTCAGTATCTGTAAGATGGTCACAGGATGAGGCTCAGATTATTATCTATAGCCACTGGAGGGACTAAAGGTCCTTGACTTGGCTCGTGTGTTAGTCGCTCAGTCGTGTCCGACTCTTTGTGACCCCATGGACTGTAGCCCACCAGGCTCCTCTGTCCACGGGATTCCCCAGGCAAGAATGCTGGAGCGGGTTGGCCTTTGACTACATTGTTATTGTTTTGCCCTGTTGGACTGCTTTTCTTTGCTTCCGCCTTTTCTCACTTTCCTGATTAAACATTCTTTGGCTGAAGCTTTACCACACACAAAAGGCAGGCTGAGGACAAGGAGGGGAAGGACCATAGCGCCCTGCTCAGTTTCATTATGAGGCTGCTATTTAAGGATTTTGGGTGCAGAGAACTCTCTGGTAGGTGACTGTGATCATGAATCATTTCATTATCAGAAAGAAAAGATAGGGAAGTGACATACAAGGTATAGTGCATGAACCTTCTCCTTCTTTCTAATTCCACTTTCCAGTCTTGGCTATTTCTATGAAGATGAGAAAACAGAAAAGTAAAAAAAAAAAATTTTCATTGAAAAGTTGCTCATCTTGGTGGTGGTACACAAATTGGGCATTTCATTTTCATTCAATTTTCTATTTTCACAAGGGTATCTTCTTTTTCTTTTTTACAAAATGATTTCCATTTGAATGCAGATTTGTAGGAAGACGTTATTTGAGGAAGGATTTGTTAATGGAATTCTGGGCACGATTTGTTGTTTATATGCTGAGTCCTGTGCAACTCTTTCCCAACCTGATGGACAGTAGCCCACAAGGCTCCTCCATGGGATTCCCATGGACTTTCCAGGCAAGGGTATTGGTGTGGGTTGCCATTTCCTTTTTCAGGGGATCTCCCTGGACTCAGGTGTCCTGCACCGGCACTCGGATTCTTTGCCATCGAGCCACCAGCATTCCTAATCCATCTAAAGGGATTATAATCTTCCATGTCCTATTTATGTTTAGCTTCATCTGCAACTTTCCATTGGGTTCCCTTGAGCCCAAGGAGTTTTACTGATGCCGACACTGCAGTCATGCAACAAAAGAGAATCGGGAATCAGCTGGGAGACCTTGGTCCCTTTAACGTGATGCGCTCTTCAGCTGAGCTAACAACTCCTGCGTTTGTAGCTGCCTCAGCTAGGGGAGATGGATGTCTCTTCCCTCTTTCTCCAGTCGCTGATGATGTTTCAAAGGTCCCACTGGACTATTGAGAAGCATTTGCTTAGAGTATCTGCCAGGTTAGCCCAGACTTTGCAATTTATTGGTACATTCTGTCAAACCACGGGCTTACCCTGGTAAATCAAAGAGGCTTTTTGGACAGTATCCCCAGCAAGCTGGGTAATTGGGGATTGAAATCTTGGGAGAGTTACAGCACAGCCCAGAAATACCCTTGTGAAATGTAAACAGTTGTGTCTCATCCTCTGTATGCTGACAGCCCTGGTTAAATCATTAAAAAAAATGTATCGACAAAGCATGACTTTCTCGCTACCAAATCATCCACCAGCAGCAGGACCTGAAAAGATGTTTGACAAAAGAAGTCACATCTGTCTGCTTTTTTGCCAGTTAACTTAGAGGAGCTGCCTGGAGAATCAGTCCTAAAATCTTACTCTGCAAGGTTGTTGCAATGGCATGGATATCTACTTGAATTCAAATAGTTATTTTCTTGATCAATGGCTTGGGATCCAGTGATTCCCAGCTTCACCAACTGCATGGAAATCACTTGCCAGAGTGTATTTTGACATTCTATGGCCGGAATGTCACTAAAAATCAGTGTTTTATTCTTTTAGTCATTCTCCCCTCATGCGAGGCCCTACTAATCCAATGTATCAGATAGAACAGAGTGTTTACTAATCTTTTTTTTGTGTGTGAATCCCATTTTTTAAAAAGTCATCAAATTGAACATTGAAAATGGTATTATATACATGTGGTATTATTTTATGCAGAACAGACATCTAAAATGCAGTAAATAGCCTTGATTAAAATGAAAACCTTTTAAATAATCATAGGGTATAAAATCAAATGGAAGAAGGCTGGAGTAACGCAAGTCAAGCAAAACGGCTTTAATGCTGTTTTTCTCATTTCCCGTGCTTCATGCCCTGAAGAGCCCAGCTTTCTTGGGAGCCCTGAATGGACTCCTGAGAACACCTGAGTGATCTGCTCCAGCACAGCTGGTGTAGACGGGGTCGGTGATCCATACTGGACATCTTCTCCTCCATGGCTTTCCTCCAGCCATTCTCCTTTGGAGACGTGCAGCCACCCTTTCTCTAAGTAAGGGCTTCTCAAGCACGGTTCTCTGGACTGGATGGTTCTCTGGTAGGGGTGGATGTCCTGTTGGTTGTTTAGCAGCATCTCTGGCTTCTCTACTCACTAGATGCCAGTACCATCCTCCCCTTGTAGTAACCACAAATGTCTCCAAACATCCCTTAGTGGACAACGATGCCCCCAGTCGATCGAGAACGAAATGCCCTAAGTCCTTTTTTATCCCTCAAGCCCAAACATCTCCTGTGAAGCTTCTTTTGATGGTGTATATTAGCCAATAATGACTTTTCAATTACATTTCTATAAAAAACCCAGTTGCCTAAACAATGCATACTTACAGTGAACCGTTACACACGCAGAGAATAAGGGAGTTGTGGGCTGCGTTTGTGTTTGTCTCTTTCCTGACTCTTTCCTCCTCTTGAGGCATAACTACTAATCACGGAGGTGCTTTTCCGACTGCCTTAAGCCATCTGAAAGGTGAAAAATGCTCTCTCCTTGTTCTCATTTGCATCCCTATCATTGCTAATTAGTTTGAACATATTTTCCTGTGTTCTATGGCCATTTTTCTTTTTTCTTTTTGTGATGCTTGTTAGTTTCTTTAGCCTACTTGTCCAGTGTATTATTTTTTCCATTTTGATTTGGATTAAAATCCACATTTGCATTATAGTTATAAATCGCTTGCTTATTATATGTATTGCAAAAAATGTCTCCCAGGCTATATAATTATATGCGATTGTATATTAAATTTTTATACAGCCAGAAATGTCAAGCTTTTCTTTATGGCTACTTGATTTTATATGGTTCCTTACATTCCCTTCCACTATAGTTATGATATATCATGTTGTTATTTAGTCGCTCAGTCGTGTGCAACTCTTTTGTGACCCCATGGACTGTAGCCCACCAAGCTCCTCTGTCCATGGGATTTCCCTTGCAAGAATATTGCAGTGGGTTGCCATTTCTTCTCCAAGGGATCTTCCTGACCCAGGGATCGAAACTGAGATATATCATAGTGATATACTATTACTGAAATACAGCAAAAACACTGAAAAAATTATAATAGATGCATTAACAGTTCAAAAGAAACATCAAATTCCTAATACATAAAAAATACTAAAGTCTATATAACAATTTGAAAGTAGAATGATGGATGGGAGTGTAAGGAGGTGTTTAGCCTGATGACTTTGGAGAAAAAGCAAAAGGTGAAAAGATGAAGAGAAACACATGTACAGGCTTCCACGTTGGTAGATGGTCAAGTTGAGACCAGAGAAAGTGGGTAAAAGTTCCCCGTGAACGCTGTGATCCTCCGTGCTGGCTTCATTCAGCTGGATTTGTGTATCTGTGTTCAGCATCTCTTACATGGTGGTTGTAAGGTCAGGAAGCTGGGAGAAGAGCTTAGGAGGTCCTGTAGCTTCTTTGCTATCCTGATCTCATTCCTCACTTTATTGTTTGTAACTGAGCTCATTTCCGTTATGGCAACAGACTGGGCATTCAGCAACATGGATGGATTTTAAAAACATCATACTGTGATGAAAAGGTAGGAAGAATTTAGTGCACAAGACTCCTTATGTAAATCAGCAACGCAACCAGAGCACTGTGGATTTTTCCAGGATCCATGCCTGTTTTTGGATCTATTTCAAACACGCTAGAGAAGGTATGGAGAAGGCAATGGCACCCCACTCCAGTACTCTTGCCTGGAGAATACCACAGATGGAGGAGCCTGGTGGGCTGCAGTCCATGGGGTTGCACAGAGTCGGACACGACTTAGTCTGAAACGACTTAGCAGCAGCCATGTATCTCTTGGGAGGGAGTGGAAGTGACATAAGAACTCGGACAATAGAGCAAAAAAAAAAAAAAAAAAAAGAAAGAAATAAGAAGGGGACCTTGCAACCACGGATGCACACAACACTATGTACTAGGGGGCATAATTCCTCCACCGCTATACCCTAGAACGGCCCCTGAATACGGCTGTTATTAAAGTCAGTTGTTAAAGTGCTAAGGAAAAGACTTCCCTGGTGGTTCAGAGGCTAAGACTGCGGTCCCAATGCGGAGGGCCATCTCTGGCCCAGAGATTCTGCATGCCAGAACTAAAGATCACACGGAAGGAAGATAGATGATCCCACATGCTGCAGCTAAGACCTGGTGCAGCCAAATAAGCAAATAAATATTTTTAAAAAAACAATAAAGTGCTGAGGAAGGTAGTCGACATAGAATCTAGTGAAAGCACTTTTTCTTGGGTAGCAGTGATCACTACTAGGAGTTTTCTAGTCCATTCAAATCACTTCAAGCTGCCATTGCCTCCTGCGTGCTAAGCTCTGTGCTAGGAATGCCACTCAGAGCTTTTTAAATTAAAGTGTAGATGCTTTCTGGGAGGTGGCTTCCTTCCATGGGAGATGCTGAGCCCAGAGATGGGGTGTGTTGTTGCAGACCAAGGTCAACATGAGGGGAATTTTGTGAGTTCTCCTTGGGCGCCAGGTCTTCTATCTTACAAGGCTGTTGTGTGACAACTGATCACACAGATGGCAATGTCCTCTCACCAGTCCGGTCCCACACGTGGTAATGTCAGGGTCATCAAAGACCAAGAGCTCAGCCCCCGGGGTAGTCAACCTTGGGAATTTGCGGTGACCACAGGTGCACAATTCAGGGGCAGGATGAACCTCACTGTGGGTTGGGAGGCCTACTGCTCCCCTAGCCCTCAGGGTCCTGTTTATTCTATGATTCCTTATCTATCTCCTCTACTCTATCTTCCTTTGGCCTCAAATGGGCTTAAATTTTCTTCATCCTTAAAATCTTCCCCTTCACAGACATAAGGGCTTCCCTTGTGGCTCAGCTGGTAAAGAATCTGCCTGCAATGTGGGAGACATAGGTTCGATCCCTGGTTGGGAAGATTCCCTGGAGAAGGGAAAAGCAATCCACTCCAGTATTCTGGCCTGGACAATTCCATGGACTGTGTAGTCCATGGGGTCGCAAAGAGTCGGGCACGTCTGAGCGACACTTTCACTTTTTACTTTCACAGATATAAAGAGGGACTTTTGGGCTCAGTGGGAGAAGGAGAAGGTTGGAATGATTTAAGACAATAGCACTGAAACGTATACACTGCCATATGTAAAACAGAGAGCCAGTGGAAGCTTGATGTATGACACAGGGAACCCAAAGCCTGTGCCCTGGGACAGCCTAGATGGATAGGGTGAGGAGGGAGGTGGGAGCAGGGATTTAGGGGGGCAGGTACACGTGGATGCCTATGGCTGATTTGTGTTGATGTCTGGCAAAAACCATCCCAATATTGTAAAGTAATCATCCTCCAATGAAAAATAAATAAATTATTAATTAATAAACAAAATCTTCCCCTCCACTCTGTCTTTCTGTTCAGGCATGAGCTTGTCTTTATTCCCACTCCTCATGAAGAATCTTCTGGAAAGATCTGCAGATCAGAATGTAAGGAAAAGGGGGCTTAACTATGTCCGCTGCCATATCCCCAGCCCCTTGAACAGTGCTTGGCATGTAGTAGGTGATCAATTAATATCGATAGAGTGACTGAATGAAGAAATGAATTCATGGAATTCATTCTCTTAAATTCTACATTCATTCACCATGGAGCATGTCACAGTCAAACATTCCCCAAACATACTGAAACTGCTGTGTTAAATGGCACTTAACTTTCTATCTGCAAAACGTGTGCTGCTTTTGGTCTAGAGTGTTCTTATTTTTCCCCACACCATGTGACCCAGTTGCTCATCTCCTATTTCTTAAAAACCCACTTTTCCTTTGCCTTCTAGACACCAGCCTATACTGATTCTTCTGATAGGACTTTGACAATACTTCTGGCTCCCTTTTCCAGATCTTTTTAACTTTCATGTGAGTGATCCCCTTCTCTCTTCACCTGTCCTTCAGGCTGGTGACTTTGTTGATACATTAGAAATACACAAGGGCTCCCCTGGTGGCTCAGATGGTAAAGAATCTGCCTACCCCACTCCACTACTTTTGCCTGGAAAATCCCGTGGACAGAGGAGCCTGGTGGGCTGCAGTCCATGAGGTTGCTAAGTCAGAGATGACTGAGCGACTTCGCTTTCACTTTTCACTTTCATGCATTGGAGAAGGAAATGGCAACCCACTCCAGTGTTCTTGCCTGGAGAATCCCAGGGACGGGGAAGCCTGGTGGGCTGCCGTCTCTGGGGTCGCACAGAGTCGGACATGACTGAAGAGACTTAGCACAATGCAGAAGACCCAGGTTCAATCCCTGAGTCAGAAAGATCCCCTGCAAAAGGGGTAGGCTACCCACTCCAGTATTCTTGTCTAGAGAATTCCATGGACAGAGGAGCCTGGTGGGTCACAGTGCATAGGGTTGCAAAGAGTCAAACCCGACTGAGCGACTAACACACACACACACACAAATACTCAAAAGCAGCCTCGGAAATGACAAAAGTGTATTTCCAGAAATGGGAAGACATTTCTTGCCTTAAATGTTTCACCTTTACTTCAATATGAGCATTTAAACAATTATCCTAAATCCTACTCCAACTATATTACTGACCCTTTCTCCTGGACTCTCTATGATCTCACCACACAAAGACTGGAGACACTAGTTTTTGCAGACTCCTTTCCGTCCTCTGACTCCCTGAACATGAGGTTGAGCAAGCACTGGGAGTTGGTGATGGGCAGGGCAGCCTGGCGTGCTGCAGTCCATGGGGTCGCAAAGAGTCGAACACGACTGAGCAACTGAACTGAACCGCACTTCCCTCCTCCGTTCTTTTTCTTTAGTTGGCCTTCGCAACCCATCCCTGGACTTAAGGAACGTCCGTAGGTCTGGCCTCTCCTCTGCATTCCTCCTGCGTCATCTTTGCACAGTGTTTCAGCACTTCCTATTTGGATTAGTTCTTCTCTGATTATCTCCCTAACATGCAAAGAAAATCTTCCATCACAAACCCTTACTTTTCCCGGATCGCCTGTATTATGAAGTTTAATTTAGCTCTACAAAGAACTTAAAATTCTACCCATCCTCATCTCCAAACTAATTTCCTGTCTTTCCTCGGTTCATTTTTAGTACCATCCTTCACCCCAGTTCTTTTGAATGCAGTTCTTGGAAAAAGTTCTTCATCAAGAAGGTTCTCTTCTACCAAGACCAAAATATGTAAGACTCTCTCTCAATAAAAGGGGTTTCTGCCTTCATTTCCCACTCTAGCACTCTTGCCTGGAAAATCCCATGGACGGAGGATCCTGGTAGCCTGCAGTCCATGGGGTCGCTAAGAGTTGGACACGACTGAACGACTTCACTTTCACTTTTCACTTTCATGCATTGGAGAAGGAAGTGGCAACCCACTCCAGTGTTCTTGCCTGGAGAATCCCAGGGACGGGGCAGCCTCATGGGCTGCCGTCTATGGGGTCACACAGAGTTGGACACGACTGAAGCAACTTAGCAGTAGCAGCCTTCATTTCTGTTCTGTTATTTCAATGGTCACCTCTGACAAGGGCATGGGATTTTCTATTTAGTACAGTTTTCTTATAGCCTGTCTTGCACATATGGTGTACCCATCCATCCATCCATCTATCCATTCATCCACCTATCCATCCATCCTTCTAGGCATCCATCCACCAGTTCATCCATTCATCCATCCATCCATCCATCCATCTATCCGTCCATATTTATCATAAAATCTATACAGTTTAATGCCTTCTGGGGAAACTTAAGTTCACAAAGGATAAAATTTCTAGTACATCAAAAGCTACAAAATTATATCCAAAAGATTTTAAATGTCATGTTTACTAAACTGTTACTTTTGAAAACATTGTTTCAACCCAAGTCAATTTCTTTAGTGCCTGGGGCCTGTGTACCTATAATAATGTTCATAGTTGATAGGCCCAGTCCTTGTGTGTTTAGAGTTTAACAGTTTGGAACTGGGGTGTTTATGAACTCTGGTGATGCTGTGGACATGGGAAGTCTCACAGAGCCCTCAAAGTACAATGGGCATTTCAGAAGTAAACGTGTGTTGCGCCAACTGGTACGTCACAACAGTCTTGTTGACAGTGTTTAATGCATTTAAAGACATGCTCTGCACTTTTTAGAAAACTCCATAAAATCAGAAGCTTACTCACACTGTAACTTTATGTGCTGACACATATCAGACATCTGATCCTGTTTTACCCCTCCTCCTTTTTTTCCCTGAAAATTCTGCTTCCATTTATCCAAAGTATGAGAAAGGAAACTGGTTTAAAAACCTCTAGTGAGCATTTTCTATCTTTATAACTTTCTTTAAGGCTGCATTATCCAGGTGGCAGTCGTAGTAAAGAACCTGCCTGCAATGCAGGAGACACAAGTTTGATTTCTGGGTTGGGAAGATCCCCCGGAGGAGGGCCTGGCAACCCACTCCAGTATTCTTGCCTGGAGAATCCCATGGACAGAGGAGCCTGGTGGGTTACAGTCCATGGGGTCACAAAGAGTCAGATAGGACTGAAGTGACTTAGCACGTCTAATTGAAAAAACTAGAACACTCATTTTAAAGGTGGGTTTTTAAAGTTATTTTAAATGTGAGTTCTCACATATATATTTCACAATAGAGGCAGACTTAAGCTTAGAAACCTCAGAGAGGCTGATAGTAAGTGGATTTGTTAGAAAAAATAACAATACTAATGCTTCATAGGTAGCTTAAGCAAAAGGGTATGGCAGGGATTTTTCTGAGTGATGGATACTCAAAGCATAGGCATTTTTCTCTAACTTTTTACAGTAGTTAAATGGGCTTGAAGAAATATTCTCCTTTTTGTAAAGTAACAGGTAAAATATACCTAGTGTCTTACAAAGAAGAAACATGAAATAGAGTGGCTTGCTTCCTTTGAGTAAGAATATTGAAAAAGATTACATGGCTCTTGACAAAAGCTTGACCTTGATCTCAGAGAAGGATGATGCCATTCAGAAGCTCTTCCTGTACAATTTGGGTTTACATCTTTCGCTCTGAGCATCTCTGCCAGGCCAGAGCCTCAGTTTCTAGTTCTACTCTGAAGGAATGGGAGGCATTGTCCCAGGAGGCGTAAATCTTCCTCAGAGTCATCTCCTGGTGTCGTCTGTATCCGTAGTTGCCACGTGGTGAGGGAAGAAGGATTTGTAGAGGGGCTTTGCTCAATGCCACCCGTTCACCCGAACCCAGAAACACACAGCCCAAGCTGCGTGTAGCCAGCATGGCGCTGCTGTTAATTCATCTTATTACCTTAATAACTGGAGAACCCTGGAATAATATGTTTTTAGCCATGCATTAGAAATGGCAATATATTGGCTTTGATGTTGTCAAAATGAAATCTCCATTACCAAAACCCTGTGAGCAAGAAGATTAATTATATTTGTACAACCTTTTTTCCTAACCGATCGCTAACAAATTATGAAAGTACATGGAGTCTTATTTGGGAAATAATTTTCAGCTATTATCTCAAATGGAGTGCTGCTAATTTTGCTGGTCCAGTCAATGTACTGATTGCTATACTTCTTAATTCCACTTTATCTCTCAGAGATGGAATCGTATTAAAATCTTTTGAAAATAAAACCAAACACTGTTTAACTGTTAGATTAACCTTCACTGAGTCGATGAGATTCCTAATGAATAAATCCATTGCATTATATTTGATTTGACTTCATAAAAACAGGATCAGAGCTAATTGACAATTTAATGAAGGGTTTGCAAAAGCTACCTTATGTTTTTCCCCTGTCTTTCTCTTTGTTTCAGAGTTAGACTGTGGCCCAGTTTCTGCCTAATCTTTAGTTTTAGCCCCTTTTCAAGGTGCCAGGCCAGAAGTGGACAGCCCCTGGCTATTAAGAAGCTGGTTCTTATTCGGGCAATTGGCCACACACCACTGCAGTGCTATCAATTGTAGGTATATTATTGTATTCATTTTTACTAAAGGGCACGTCACTTTTCTTTCCTCCAGGAATTTTTAGCAAGTGGTTAAAAATAACCTTTAAGAAAGGTTATATTACTCTGAGGCCTAGCCAAACCTTTTGGATGGAAATCTGCATCCATCATACTCAGATCTGTCAAAGTAAGTCTAGTGAGTAGTTCAGTAGACATAAGGTTGAATTCAAATGTCACTGCGCCATGGTTTGTGAAAAAATGGCTGGCCGAGATGACCTTTGCGTGCCAATGTTCCATTTGTAATTTGAAAGGTAGGGAAAAGCTAGTCCATGAAATTACATAGTATTAGAACCCAACTCAAGAGCAAAGACAGATTCAAATTTTAATTCTGAAATTGTCAGCTTTGGGTGAGGAGGAACATAAATCTGATCACCTCTTACATTTTCATTCAATCTTCACCTGAAGCATTCTTTTAAGAATGAAAAATGTTCACTGTTGGTCAAGAAGGTATGAGTTTAGCAATTACAGGAAAAGCTGTTTTTTAAACAATTCTCCATTAAACTCATGTTTCTTTAAAATATACTACACACTATAATTTTGGTTTGTTGTGTTTATTTTCTTCTCATTTTATTGAGATTTAGTCACTACACAGCACTGGATAAGTTTAAGATGTACAGCGTAATGACTACTGCTCATCCTGTAACTTTGAATTGCGGCCACTAAGTTCCTCAAGGAATTTCTCTGATTCTAGAAAACAACACAAGACAAAGGTAACTGTTAGTCATCAGCAATAAATGATAATAAAAAGCATTCACTATAAAGAACCTAAATGGAAGTTACTTGAAGACCACCTTTGCATTTTTATATACTTGGAAAAAATGCAAGAAAGAGCTGAATCAATTTCCATAGGACTATGGAAAAATGGTAGTATTCTCCCTCAATGAGAATTGATTATATATCTTGTGTACATAGCTATTTAAAGATAGAGTCTAAGCATGCAAACCAGAAAATGAAGTAACTCCTTGAATCAGTGACAGTCTATCTAAACAGGCCAAAGCTTTGTGGAAAGTGCTGCCTGCAAAGAACAGTACTTGTCACGTCATTCAGCTTTCTTCAACACCTATGGGATTTAGATAAACAAGTTTGGATTGTCTTGTTCTACCTTTAGCCATTTCTTTCCCACCACATCTTTTAGAACATATTCTAGGGACGCATGGACCAGATGAGCATTTCTGAACTTTGGAGATGAAACCGTTTCGTCCGTGGTTTGCGGTTATCTTATTGTGCGCTACATGAGCCCTCACAGGTGCTGCCAAGTTGTCCTTATAGCTGTTGATTCTTCTCCTCTTACACCTTCATTCTGGGCATTATTATCCACACTCTTGGTTTAAAATATTGCCTATATGCTTATAATTTCATTGGAAGGACTGATACTGAAACCCCAATACTTTGGCCACCTGATGCGAAGAGCCAACTTATTGGGAAAGACCCTGATGCTGGGAAAGATTGAAGGCGGGAAGAGAAGGGAATAACAGAGGATGAGATGGTTGGATGGCATCACTGACCACCGACTCAATGGACATGAGTTTGAGCAAACTCTGGGGGATAGTAAAGGACAGGGAAGCCTGGCATGCTACAGTCTGCGGGGTCACAAAGGGTTGGACAAAACCTAGCGACTGAACAACAAAAATGACATGCTTATAGTTTGCAAGATTCTCTTCTGTCTAAAGACTGTAATGTGCATCAATCTACTGCATATCTCCACCACAAAGTGTTATAAGGGCCTCTCTCCTCCAAAAAACTTGATCTTCCCTTATTTTCAAATTCAGCACAATGTAAGCCTCCAAGCGATGTTTGGAAAGATATGGATGTCATATTAAGTTAAAATCTGTGTCTACCACTTCAGATATGTTCTTCATCGTTTTCAACAAATCCATTATATTGAAAACCTACACTAATTTTAGGTGATGTGTTCTCCCTCTTAGCATGATAGCTGGTCAATAAGTCTTGTTGATTTTACCTTTGAAAGATTGAGAAAGTAGAAAACATGTGCACCACTTGGTTTATTTAAGCCTCACCCAATAACGTACTTGATAAATCAGGATACAACAAAATAATTAGTAGGATATAAACAACTGTTGTAAAACAAGGATTGGCAAACCATGCCTTGTGAGAAAAATCCAGTCTAGTCTTTAATGGTCTTTAAAAAAAAATTGTTGTAAAAAATTTTATAGCATTTAAGCTAAGAGTGGCTTATACATTTTTAAAAGATTGTCAAGTGTATGTATGTGTGCATACACACAAAGAAGTATATGCAACAGGGACAACACGGCATGAAAAGCCTGAAATATTTGCTATCTGGCCTTTTCACAGAGAAGTTTACCAACCCCACCCCCGTTGTAGCGGGATACGCCACTAAACTTGACAATCCAAGCTGCTAGCTGATACATTATTACCAAACCTTATAATAAACAATTTAGAAATGTGAATTCAGACTTTCTCATGCAGATGGGGTATAGCATACATAAAATTATGTCTCCTCAAATATTTTGCAGCTTGTTTCCAAATAATGATTATAGAGTAACTATTTTTTCATCCAATCTTCTAATATTGTGGGATGAATTAAATTTGCAGTGAATATACAAATCATATTGAAACTATATTCCAGATGCAGCTGTAAAAACTTGAAAGAGAAGATGCAAAAATATTCAAGGTACTGAAGCAGTTTTAAAGTGGATTAAACACTACAGTTATGAGTTTTAAAGCGGACAAAATTCCACTGGGTGTCAATATAAAGTCATCATGGATATGCTTTAGAATAGGACCACTAATTAGTCATTATTCCTTCAACAGCCAACAGTGAATGAGGATGCACTTTGTGCCAGGGATCATGCTAAGTGCTTTCTGTTAAGGATGGAAGATACATATAAAAATATTTGTGATATAATCAGATACATGCTCCAAGAGAGACATGCATTAAGTACATTATTGTTTTTGTTCAGTCGCTAAGTTGTGTCTGACTCTTTGCAACCCCATGGACTGCAGCACTCCAGGCTTCCTTGTCCTTCACTATCTCCCAGAGTTTGCTCATACTCATGTCCATTGAGTCAGTGATGCCATCCAACCATCTTGTCTTCTGTCATTCCCTTCTCCTCCTGCCTTCAATCTTTCTCAGAATCAGGGTGTTTTCTGATGAGTCAGCTCTTTGTATCAGGTGACCCAAGTACTGATGCTGCAGCTTCAGCATCAGTCCTTCCAATGAACATTCAGTGTTGATTTCTTTTAGGATGGACTGGATAACAGAGAGTCCTTGTTATCCAAGGGACTCTTAAGAGTCTTTTTCAGCACCACAGTTTGAAAGTATTAATTCTTTGTTGCTCAGCCTTCTTTAGGGTCCAGCTCTCACATCTGTACATGACTACTGGAAAAACCATAGCTTTGCAGGACCAGGACTCTTCCTTGGCTGTCTGGATGGCACTCTCTGGAGGGTTCCCAGAGTGTAGCCTTTTGGGCAAGAAGGCCTTGTCGGGTATGACTTTACAGGTCTGCAGAGCAGGCGATTATTTTTATTGGAAGGCAATAAGCTCCAAACCATGCCAAGAGCCTTCTCCGGGCCTCTTCCTGGCTTCCCTTATTACTGCACAACAGCCTCAGCTGCTGTATTTATCAACATGGTAGGGAGAACCATGCATCCTGTTGGCTGCAGCAAACCTGGGGCTTGTCCTGTAAATGCTATGTTTTCCTACGCTCACTCCTGTCATTCCAAATGATGTTTTATTCTGCTTATTGTCATTAGTTTTTTGCAGAAGAATTTTAAAACTGTGATTGCTTTTGTAGTCTGAGGAAGGAAAGGGCACTGAGCCACACTGGGAGATGTAGATAATTGTTCAGCAGGTTTGGGAGGTTAAGAAGAGTGAGATTTTGAAAAGAGATAGTGCATACTTTTAAATATATAAACTTGTTTCTTTCAAACCTTTACCATAAAGGGTTTGCAATAATGTGCAGATAATGAAACTTGAAATGAAATCAATTTCCACAGATAATGGAGAGTTCAAAGAAACAAAGATGTTGATCATGGATTGCAGGGGAAGTTGGAGATAGTACATTCAACTATTTGGACATAAAATGAATCATTCATGGGAATAAGTAGAGTAACGCAATTCAGGATTGATGGTGCATTTATTTTAAATTGTAGTCAGGACATGTACTTCCTAGGTGGTGCTAGTGGTAAAGAACCTGCCTATCAATGCGGCAAACATAAGAGATGCAGGTAGATTGCTGGGTCAAGAAGGTCCCCTGGAGGAGGGCATGACAACCCACTCCAGGACTCTTGCCTGGAGAATCCCATGGACAGAGGAGCCTGGTGGGCTACAGTCCAGAGGGTCACAAACAGTTGGTCATTACTGAAGCAGCTAAGCATGTATGCAAACATGGGGCATATAGCTGCTATAGCTGTTGTTATGATGTCTAGAAAATACTAATATACATTAAAATAAAACTATTACACACCTTGTCCAAGAAGTGTGTTTGATATCAGTCAGCCCATTGAACTAGAGAATTAGTTTTCTTTCTAGCAAAGAAAAGGGCTTCCCTGGTGGTGCAGAGGTAAAGAATCCACCTGCCAATGCAGGAGACCCGAGACGCAGGTTTGACCCCTAGGTTGAGAAGATCTCCTGGAGGAGGAATTGGCAACCCACTACAGTATTCTTGCCTGGAAAAATCCCTTGAACAGAGGAGCCTGGAAAGTTTTAGTCCATGGGGTCGCAACGAGCTGGACATGACTGAGCATGCTTGCGTGCATGCCAAACAAAGACTTGAACAGAGTAGCAGGGCCTGTCCGTAGGTCTTCTCTCTACTTGTGAGGGCTTCACCGTTACTGTCTTGACTTGGGAAAAAGACACTGCAGGTGTCTCTTCCTCTCTTCTGATCCTTTGTTTCCTGCCCTTTCATGTGTGTTGTCTAATTCCAGAGAATGAGAGAAGGAATATTCTTTATCAGATATGGATTTTTCAGAAAAGCCGTTTCCAAAAGCTCTAGAGCGCCAGTCCACGTTTCCGCAACTTATCTTCAGTTGACTCACAAGATTGTTTGAAATGTGAAACATTTCATTAGCTTCAAAGCTTCAAACTTTTAACTCAATATATCATGCAATGCATTTGTGTAGGGGTTTGGGGAGGAATTATAGGGGCCAAGAGCCACCCGTTCTTAAAAAGTAACTGGGAAAAATCTGACGAGTAATATTATATTTTGTTGAGAAAGCAAAAGTTTCCAGGACTCTATGAAGTAAGTCAGACAGAAATATCCTCTGAATATTTTCTAGAAAGAAATGATACAAATGCACTTACTTGCAAAATAGAAACAGAGACCTAGAGAATGAAGTTATGGTTACTATGAAGGAAGGCAGGGCAGGGGTAGTCAGGGAGTTTGGGATGGACATGTACAAACACTTCTATATTTAAAATGGATAACCAGCAAGGACCCACTGTATAGCACAGGGAACTCTCCTCAGTGTTGTATAGCAGCCTAGATGAGAGGGGAGTTTGGGGAAGAATGGATACAGCTATGTGTGTGGCTGAGACTGAAACTATCAGCTATATCCCAATACAAAATGAAAAATTTTTAAAAAGTTTCAGGAGTCTATTTCTATACATGGTCAGTGCATACCGTGGGGTGTTTGATAGACCCCTAGACAATGACGCCATCCTCTTCTCTCTGGGAAATGGACATCCATTTTGCCCTTAATTTCACCTACTTCAGTGGGAAAACAATTCATTTAAAGGAGATTGACAAAATTCTTCCCTTAGTTAGAGAATATTTCACAAGACAATTCTGGGAAGATAAATCTTTTATTGTTTTAAGGGGAGTTTATAAAGTTTTATGAATTCCATCATTTCTTTTGAAGATAATCATTTACTGGCAAATTCATAATCACTGGGATATACTTTAGGCTATCTATATTTAATGATTCCTTTCATTGTGGCTCAAATTCATTTTATTGACTTAATTTGGCATCTTTGTATTATGATCTAATATATTAATACTTTGTTGTGACAGTAGATAATGGTAACCTATAAAGCTTTATATTATTTGAAATCCTGGTCCAACATTTTTGGAAAATGGAAACAGTAATATGCAGACACAGTCAATGATTTAGTTATATAAAATGGCTATTCATATAATTGATATTTTTTAATATTACAAAACCTGAAAATCTCAGACCTGAACAGTATCTTTAAGATTATTTGATGGCTCTGACATACAGAGATCTAAGACTCTTCTTTAGGTGAGGTTACAAAGGTTCAGAGCCAAAGTGACTCACTCACAGTCATGCTGGCAAGGTCATGCTGGCAAGGTCATGCTGGCAGTTTTACTCTCTACAGTAGCATGAACAAGAGTCATTTCATTTATCAGCTGCTGGACAATCAAGTGTGATGAATCAGTTTTTGACATTATTGCCCAGTGATTAGGAATCAACAATCTGGGTTTAAATTCTTCTCCATGACTTTGGGCAATTTATTTTTAACTATTCAATGCTTCAGTTTCCTACTCTATAAAATGCGGTGGACAATACTACCTATCACATTGCTGCTGATGCTGCTAAGTCACTTCAGTCGTGTCTGACTCTGTGCGACCCCATAGACGGCAGCCCACCAGGCTCCCCCATCCCTGGGATTCTCCAGGAAAGAACACTGGAGTGGGTTGCCATTTCCTTCGCCAAAGCATGAAAGTGAAAAGTGAAAGTGAAGTCGCTCAGTCGAGTCTGACTCTTTGCTACCCCATGGACTGTAGCCCACCAGGCTCCTCCGTCCATGGGATTTTTCCAGGCAAGAGTACTGGAGTGGGTTGCCATTGCCTTCTCTGCCTATCACATTGAGTTTATGTCAAAGTTATCTGGAAACTAGTGTAAATCTATTTTTTTTCTATCTTGTCTTTTGAATCTTGTAGCATGTTTGGCTCAGATGGTAAAGAATCCTCCTGCAGTGCGGGAGACCTGGGTTTGATCCCTGGGTTGGGAAGATCCCCTGGAGGAGGGTATGGCAACTTGCTTCAGGATTCTTGCCTGGAGAATCCCATGGACAGAGAAGCCTGGCAAGCTACTGTTCATGGAGTCGCAAAGAGTCGGACACGACTGAGTGACTAAGCACAGCACAGCATTTCTGTGGGGGCTTCCCAGGTGGCACTAGTGATAGAGAATTCGCCTATCAATGCAGGAGACATAAGAGATGTGAGTTAAATCCCTGGGTCGGGAAGATCCCCTGGAGAAGGACATGGCAACCTACACCAATATTCTTGCCTGGAGAATCCCATGGGCAGAGGAGCCTGGTGGACCACAGTCCATGGAATCACAAAGAGTCAGACACGACTGAGCAACTGGGCCCACAGCGTTGTAATGACGCTTTGCTTTGCTTCTATTATATTCACAGATACTATGACCAGGCTACATTTATTACATCTAATTTATTAATCAAATTATAGAATGTCCCTCTAGAAATAAAGTTTCACATATTTAAAAACACCTTGAGATATATACAGTCAGTTATGAATGATATCTAACTGAAAGAGAAACAGAGATAGCTCTTTTTCCAGCCTCCACCCCCTCCCTTTTTTAACAACGGAAATAATTGTTCCCAGAAGTCTCTGCCCTGTGAAGCCTGGACTGTCATCCTTTGATGTACCTCTCACGTGGTAAGATCAAATAGTTCCCATAATCACATTTGGTAATTTTGGAGTCATTATTTTTGTTGTTAAGATTTTCTGTGCTCAAAAAAAAAATTCTAGGTCAACAAGTCATTATGTAATGAAAAAAAGTAGCTGTGTGATTAAAGTGCGGAAGGAATGAAAAGGTATTAAATTACCTTTGGTTCTGGATATTGTGAGCCTAGATGCACAGTCTCGGGAACACAAGTTGAAAATGATCACTTCACGTGTGCATTAAAGAATCTAATTTACAAACTGCGTGTAATTGAAGTGGATAATCTTAGTGGTCATACTGATATTTAGAAAACAAAGGTGTTAAGGAACCGCTCTAATATTCACTTGAAAGAGTTCATAAAAATATAAGAAATGCACTTGATCTAGGGATGGCTTGTGACACAGATTTTCGGTGCTGTCTGAAAACTCCGTGCTGATGGGGTTTCCAGGTGTTTAAGGTTTTATCTTTGAATTATGTAAAGTACCACACAAAAGGAAAAGCTTGCAATTAAACATCATAGTGTTTGCAAATGCGGCTCGATAATTTTAGGCTATTTAAGTGTTAGTTGATTTGCATATTGTCTTTGAATTCCTTGGGGAGGTCACCAGCAGTCCCTTGCGGTAATGCATGTTACCGCAGGATGTATTCTGTTCAGCAAATTTTCAATGCAGCCCTACCTGAAGGCAGGTGACTGCAGTAGATGGCGTTTCCCTGGTTCTCAACAGCCTGTGGATCACAGGATGGTACTGACATCGCAGTCAGAGTCCATCTTCTGCGGCAGTTACTGAAACAAACTACCAGATGGATGGCCAAATGGACTGAAACAAGACGTTCATTAGCATCCAATTTACTCATTCCTGTGGCTGGACAGTACCGCACACCCTACAGGCATTCCTTTTGGTCCCTGGTGAATGAAAGTAAAGAATTTCCCCGCCCGCCCCCCACCCCGGCCCACTTTATTTCACATCTAATAGATAGATGTCCTGGTAACGAATATGCCCTAATTGCTTAAGAGGAGAGAAAAATAGATCTTTTTTTTTTTTTCTTAGTTGTAAGGTGACACTTAGGGTAACAAACTGTTGGCAGCTTTGAGTAATGCAAACTGTTTCTGCGAGGGGGACCTTAGCTGTCTCTAGAAAATTTTATGGTGATGGGATTAAAATCCAGCAAATTTGTACTCTTCAACCAGCATTTTAACTTTCAGGAATTCATCCAAAGAATGAATTATGTATCTACATAAAAATTTAACCACAAACATGTTCATGGCAGTGTTATTTTTAATAGAGAAAAATGGAGGAAAAATCAAATGTCTACTAAGTTCATTTCTACCATTTTGCCAGCATAAGTCCATATAGTCAAAACTATGGTGTTTCCAGTACTCATGTATGGATGTGAGAATTGGACTATAAAGAAAGCTGAGTGCTGACGAATTGATGCTTTTGAACTGTGGTGCAGGAGAAGACTCTTAAGAGTCCCTTGAACTGCAAGATCATCAAACTAGTCAAACCTAAAGGAAATCAACCCTGAATATTCATTGGAAGGACTGATGCTGAAGCTCCAATAATTTGGCCACCTGATGCGAAGAGCGTACTCACTAGAAAAGACTCTGATGCTGGGAAAGTTTGAAGACAGGAGAAGGGAATGACAGAAGATGAAATGGTTGGATGGCATCACCGACTCAATAAACACGAGTTTGAGCAAACTCTGGGAGATAGTGAATGACAGGGAAGCCTGGCATGCTGTATTCCATGGGTCACAAAAAGCAGTAATTGAACAAATAAAAAAAAGTCATGTAGTCCATGGGGGTCACATGACTAAGCGATTGAACAAATAAAAATTTAACCACAAACATGTTTGTGGCAGTGTTATTTTTAATAGAGAAAAATGGAGGGAAAACGGAATGTCTACTAAGTACACTTATTCTTTTTAAAAATAGATATTAAGCTATTGCTCTGAGCCATTCACTATTCTAGTTGCTAAACAATGATAATTGAATCAAATAGTAATGATATTTCATGGACTACTATGTAGCTGTCAACAATACTGTAGAATAACAATCATATGACAAGATGAAGACAATGCATTCACGAAATACTGAATCATACTCAGGGATGTGCCTTTGGATGTTTATATTTTCCAAATGTACTATAATTCACGCATGTGTACACGCATGCCAAGTTGCTTCAGTTGTGTCTGACTCTTTGCGGCTCTATGGGCCATATCCTGCCAGGCTTCTCTGTCTGTGGGCTTCTCCAGGCAAGAATACTGGACCAGGTTGCCATCCCCTACTCCAGAAGGTCTTCCTGACCCAGGGATTGAACCCGCGTCTCTTAAGTCTCCTGCATTGGCAGGCAAGTTCTTTACCACTAATGCCACCAGTGAAGTCTTAGTGAGTGCATTTAAGTTTACTACTAAGAGAAAAAAAATAATAGACTTTATTTCCATACAACTCACAAGCAAATCTGTCAGTCTAAACAATCAGGTGTATGTTGGTTGATGATGATGGGTCTTCTAAAGGGAAGGACTGATTCAAGAAATATTTGTTGAGCTCCTACTATGATCTGCTTTGCGCAGGATATGGGGAAGCAATGGTATTACCTTCCAGGAGCTTCAGGCATGGCCAGTCTCTCAGGGGTGAGAGTGCTTGCTGACTGCTCTAGACTCTAAAGATTCATCCAGAAACACCATCACATGCTCGGTCTCTAAGACAAAGGGTGGCATGCTGACCCACCCCCTTTCACCAAAGACATCTGACTGTCCTGGGTATCATGCGATCACCTGGAGACATCTTTTCTGCTTTCCTTCCCTGTACTTGGACTTGATTGCATGGTTGTAAACATTTTCACACTGTGGAGTTGTCCCAAACTATGCTTTTCCCAAGGTTCCAGACGTGGATAACTTTGGTTGCCATGAAGGTTGCTCTGAGCAGAGCCCTGGGGGATGTTGATGGCACCATTTGGTGGTAGTAAAAGGGAGCTAGCAAAGGGTTAAGGAAAAGAAAAGAGCTCAGGCTTGGTCTTTGAGGCGCTGGCAATCACAAGTTAAGAATCAAGCTCTAGGTCATTCAGTCTGTGTTCAGATAGGCGCCATGAGATACAAAACTGGAAAGGGTCCAAGCTGGGGGAAGCTGGCCAGGGCCTGACTTTGGATGCTTTGGGTAATGAGAGTCAAGGTCATTCTGCAGCATGTGAGCTTATCTAAAGTTTGCCTTTCTTATGGCTAATATTCCATTGTATGTATGTCCCACATCCTCTTTATCCATTCCTCTGTGGATGGACATTTATGTTGCTTCCACATTCTGGCCCTAGTAAATGAACAGTGGGATGCATGTATCTTTCTGAATTGTGGTTTTCTCTGGGTATATGCCCAGGAGTGGGCAGGGATATGTACACCTATAGCTGATTCACTTTGCTGTACAGCAGAAATGAACACAACTATACTCGAATACAATTTTGTAAAGCAACTATCTTCCAATAAACATTGTGCCTTTCTAAAAAGGCAAGGAAGATTGGAAGCAAGAAGATAGCCATGGAAGAGCCCAGTTCTGCCCATTGCTACATATGAGGATGGAGAGTCACCAGGAAAGTTATATTTAATTATAATTGAATTCTTCTGGATTCTCTGTTATCTTCTGGGATGTAAATCATCATACAGGGCTTCCCAGGTAGCTCAGGTGGTAAAGAATCTGCCCGCAAGGCAGGAGACCTGGTTTAGATCCCTGGGTCTGGAAGATCCCCTGAAGAAGGGAATGGCCACCCACTCCAGTATTCTTGCCTGAAAATCATCCTACAATCAACCTGGCAAAGGAAAAAAAAATCCTTTATTGGGAACTCCAATTGAAGGAGGGTTGATTCTCTGGATTTCATGTTGTCCCTTGCAGAACACATCATATTAGGTTTTCCTTGAATCTTTCTATGCTGTGTACATGCTAAGCCTCTTCAGTCTTGTCTGACTCTTTGTGACCCCCATGGACTGTAGCCCACCAGGCTCCTCTGTCCATGGGATTCTCCAGGTGAGAATACTGGAGTGGGTTGCCATTTCCTCCTCCAGGAGATCTTCCCAAGTAAGGTCGAACCTCCACCTCTTATGTCTCCTGCGTTGGCAGGCTGGTTCTTTAGCACTAGCATCGCCTGGGAAGTCCTGAGTCTCCATAGGTTCCTGGGAAAAATATTGACCTCCAGAGTGCCAAGGGAGAGCCAATGAATCTCTTCTCATGGAAGAGAGGGCGCTTTCTCTAATTTTGTTACTCTCATCTACTTTAGGAGGCTTCTGCTTGGCTTTTTTTATACCCTAACCCACTGAGTGATTGCCTCTTGCTCTCCCTGCCTACAGCCAATAAAACTGACAAATGGGTCTGAGACTTTGGAGTAAAACAAACAGAAGCAAATAAAAAGCCAATATTCCAATGTAGGTAGGCAATGTAATTAGATTAATCTACACCCCAGTTCATGAAGAAAGCTAATTATGAACCAGATGTATATTTTTAGAAAATTTTTATGTGACTTACACTTTATGTACCTGACACTTGTATTAAAGCATGTATGCACATGCGAGTGCACATGCATGCACACACACACACACACACACACACATCTAGCAATTGGGCCCTACTAGGATCTATGCTTTTACTTTAGATTTAAATTTGTCTCCAATTTTGGAGGGCTTGGGAGTATTAAATTCTTAAGATCTGACTTCCATGACTCTAGAGTTGGACGCTTATTGTGTGCAATTAGGGTAACCATTAGGACTTTGTTTGTACATAGACAAAATGAGGTATAAAGTTGAGCAATGGTTGATGAATTTGATCAATTGAGACAGTCCCCTGGAATAATTTAGGCTGAAGCATAAGTTTTATCATTAATTAAAGATTTCCAAGAGTTTAAATTTTCTGAATAATTATTTTACCTGTCTTCTGTGTCTGCATAAATACCCCTTCAAGTTACATACAACTTGAAAACTTCCTCTATAGATTGCATTTTAACTTACAGATCTGGTCGAGCTGTAAAGACCAACTTTTTTTTTTTTTTTTTTAATGTGAAAAGTTATCCAAGTCACATGGCACACCGATTTACATTTTCAAGTGCAGGGCAAGAAACTGAGTTTCTGTAATTATTTTCCAGCTCAAACCTACAAAAACCAAAGAAAGAGAAGTCTTTTCAATACTCATCATAGTGTGCAGCATCAAATCCATGCTCTCCGCCATTTCTTTTGGCGAGGCTTGGACTTTCCTCTGGTTCTAATTATCCACTTTCTACTTTGTTGCCAGGAAGATGCCAGTCCAGGTCATTCCCTTTTTTGCTGCTTTAAAATTGAGACCTTGATTGTGCTCCCTAAAGGCCGGGGCGGGGGGTGGTTCTGTCCTGCCAATAATCCTGCAAACCTAGCCCCATTACTTGATTTTATTCTCTGTAATAACATTGACCTTCCCAGATCTGTGGACGTAGTTTGCAACTTGAGTCGTGGCCATGCAGAGCCTGCTGCCCTCAACACACTTCTCCCTCCAGGCTGGCCTTCCTGATACCAGCATTTGTCTGATATGTGCCCCCAACACATTGCCTGGGCACCCTTCTTGCCTTTCCCTTTGGCGGGGGGCAATCTTCCTACCCATAAATCTCAGCTCTGCAATTTCATCTTTTATCATCTCATAGTCTGTCCTGTATGAATTTGTCACAAGTGGGAAATGTGTAAATTTTCTTCTCTTGATACCTTTGAAGTTCCTGATAAAATGACCCAAGATGGCATAATTTTATCCATTCTTAAGTCACACTAAAAAAAGTCATATAAAGTAGCCAGCAACAACAGGACTTGGAAGGAAGAAGATAAGACTGGTTGGTTTTGGTGTGAAGTAAGGAATGGAAGAAAGGCCGAGTGTGACGTGTTACTTAGATCTATCAGCTTTCTAAGGCTGTGATGATGCTGTGTAACAAACAACAGCTAAACTACAGTTGATTCAGTGAGAATCAGAAATGAACACTGGATCTTGCTTTATTGGTGGCTAGTTGTCTTTAGTGCCTTCATCTGGACCCTTTCACAGTTGGGGCCTCAGTTGAGGCAGCTGAGACGTGTGTCTGCTTTATATGTCTTCCTCGTAGGCAGGGCAGCTAAGGCATACTATCAAGGTGGAGGCAAAGAGCCCAAGAGAAAGCCAAAATGTGCGTGTCTCTGCTCGTATCACATTTGTTGCAGTCCTGGTGGCCAAAGTGAGCCACAAGACCAAGTCTGTGGCCAGTGAAGAAAAGTGCTACCAAGAGTATGTGTGGAATACTGGGGCCGTGAGCAAGGTCTATGCTGGATGAGGCAGGTGTCCAGGGTGCTTCAGCGGATGGCTTCAGCTACCAGAAAGGGGGCTGGGAAGAGGCAGTGGTCAGATGCTAAAAGGAATCATGCAGTCTTTCAACAGGGTTCCCCAAACCAAATCATTTGATTATTTTTCATAGTCTCTCAGAATTACATTTTTCATCATCTACAACAGACATACACAGGTTTTGACAGAAGTTTCCATTAAAGAGGAAACTCCCTAGATAGTTTTATCTTTATAAAAAAAAATATGGTATTCTTAAAATTCAGGCAAATGTTTTCCATTATTGACATAGCACTCTAAAGTTTTGCAAAAATAGCAATAAACGTTTACTCTTAAGGGTTCTGTTAAAAGTAGTATTTGTCTTTTGAACCCATTGGTCTTGGGCATTGTTCTGTTTAGAAATTCAACCCAACGGAGTGAGTTTGACTAAAACCAGCCTCTGGTGCCTCTGCTTTCTGGCAATCTGTCACCAACGCCACATTCCATTTGCTACCAACACGTGACTGGTTCAAAGCCAGTCTATGCGCGTGGTTTCAAAGCCTCATCTTCTTTCTAGGAGCTACTCATCTTTCTTCTCCTGTTCTCCCAGCAGCCTCCTAGGGTTTCCTTAAAGTCCTTCAACCTTCCTTTCCTGAACATTCCACCACCGTTCCCTTTCTTAGGAAAGTTCCACTTTCTTCAAGGCAAGGTATTTTGTTCAGAATGTTATTCACCATTTTCTCACTCCAGTATTTTCTAGTCTGTCACCTACTCTCTATTCCTGAAAGCTTGTGCTTTTGTTAAGGTGCTAATGAATAAAATAGCTATCACATGCAGTAGTGTTTAAGAGAAGGCTTCTAATGATTTACAATGGCTTAAAGTGAAGAGGAACTAAAAAGCCTCTTGATGAAAGTGAAAGTGGAGAGTGAAAAAGTTGGCTTATAGCTCAACATTCAGAAAACGAAGATCATGGCATCCGGTCCCATCACTTCATGGGAAATAGATGGGGAAACAGTGGAAACAGTGTCAGACTTTATTATTTTGGGCTCCAAAATCACTGCAGATGGTAACTGCAGCCATGAAATTAAAAGACGCTTGCTCCTTGGAAGGAAAGTTATGACCAACCTAGATAGCATATTCAAAAGCAGAGACACTACTTTGTCAACAAAGGTTCGTCTAGTCAAGGCTATAGTTTTTCCTGTGGTCATGTATGGATGTGAGAGTTGGACTGTGAAGAAGGCTGAGCACTGAAGAATTGATGCTTTTGAACTGTGGTGTTGGAGAAGACTCTTGAGAGTCCCTTGGACTGCAAGGAGATCCAACCAGTCCATTCTGAAGGAGATTAGCCCTGGGATTTCTTTGGAGGGAATGATGCTGAAGCTGAAACTCCAGTACTTTGGCCACCTCATGCGAAGAGTTGACTCATTGGAAAGGACTCTGATGCTGGGAGGGATTGGGGGTGGGAGGAGAAGGGGACGACAGAGGATGAGATGGCTGGATGGCATCACTGACTCGATGAACATGAGTCTGGGTGAACTCTGGGGGTTGGTGATGGACAGGGAAGCCTGGCGTGCTGCGATTCATGGGGTCGCAAAGAGTCGGACACGACTGAGCGACTGAACTGAACTGAACTTATTTTGGGTTTTATGGTACTACTGAAGAGAAGACTACTATTTGGGTTGACTAGCATTTATATATATGTTTCTAATTTTTAAGTATTGTGTATTAATTTTAGACAATTAAAAGATGAAAGAACTATAGATAATAAAACCACTCATACTCTATCTTTAGGGATCAATTACTCAATTTTTTTTCTCATTTAAGACCTCATATGTGTATGTATGTGCATTTGTGATCTTTCAATGTATTAGTAAGTGTTCTCCAGAGAAACAGAACCAATAGGATGGTCTATCTATCATGTATTTATCTCTTATCTACTTTTTATGGAGAAAGAGAGAGAGAAAGAGAGATTTTATTTAAAGGAATTTACTCATGTGATTGTAGGGGCTGGCAAGTCTGAAATCTGTGTAGCAGGCCAGCAGTCTGGAAAGTGAGGGAAAGTTGATGTTGCTCTCTGGAGTCTAGAATCTGCAGAATAGCTTTGTTGTAAGTTTTAAACAAAATTGCTTCTTTGGGGAACCTCACAGTCTTTGCTCTTAAGGTCTTCAACCAACTGGAGTAGGTGCACCCACAGGGTGGAGGGTATTCTGCTAATAGTCAAAGTCTACTGAATTAAGTGGTACGTACATCTAAGAACACATTTCCAGCAACATCTGGACTGGTGTTTGATCAACTGGACACCAGAGCCTAGCCAGGTTGACACATGAAATTAACATGACATTCCTCATAATCTGGTTTTACTATTCTAAATAAATGTCAATAGCCACCCTCATAAATAGGTCTCTGTTTACATCTTTAATGTGTTCACTAAAATTTATAAAAAAAGGAATTACTAGTTCACTTATCAAAAACACGTCTTCTCCTAACTGTGATGTTACTGGGGCATCTGGCATACTCTCTCCCATGGCCCGGGTTCCAGCTCATGGGGTTTTCACTCTGTCTCTCTCTCTCTCTTTAGCCATTCTCTGCAGTCATTGGTGGAAAAGCACCGAATCACGGAACACAGGGCATTCAAGGATGGACAGCCAGAGGCCAACTCTCTGAGAATGAGTTGATACAGCATCAATACTCTTTGATGATAGAGGGTATTTTCAGATTCTGGGGTTTATTTTATAGCCTCAGAGAACAAAACATTTGTACCAGCTACTGTGATTTATAGGCATGACTTTACTTGTCCCTCACAACAGTTATTAGGTAGACACTATTATTATATTGGGATTCCCTGGTAGCTCAGACAGTAAAAAATCTGCCTGCAATGCAGGAGACCTGAGTTCGATCCCTGGGTTGGGAAGATTCCCTGGAGGAGGGCATGGAAATCCCCTTCAGTATTCTTGCCTGGAGAATCCCCATGGACAGAGGAGCCGTAAAGAGTTGAGCATGACTAAGTGACTAAGCACACACTATTACAGGTAGAGAAACTGGAGCTTGAAGAAGAGCAACCTGGCTGTTGGGTATGAGTTTACTGGTCCCAGCTATAATGTGATGCCATTATTCTTTCTATTGCCAGAAAGTAGAGAGAAGGTGGTGAACCCACCTTTGGCTAAACTTCTGGGAGCTGGGGATACCTGAGGTTGAATATTTTCACTTCATTATGGAGTTGCAGATGGACAAGTAAGATGTAGAGTTGTTGTGGCTAAAGAGCCCAGGGGTCTTAGAAAGTGTACATTCTGGTTGTTTATTAAATATTTAGACATCATCTTATTATCTCATTGGGCAAAGACCTAGAGATGTTTCTAACTGAAGGACCAAAAGAATACAGTTGCCATAATAGAAATTAATAATGGCAAATGCCAAGCTTATGAGTGGGTGTGTGAGTGACTGTGTGTGAGTGCATGCAAGCTATGCCTTTGAAGGAAGATCATAATAGCATAAGAACAGATTATAGAATTTATTAGCTTATTATCTCAGGAAGAGACCTTAAAGGTTACCTAATACCTCCTCTTCAATTTCCAGTTGCAGAAAGTGTGCCTGCAGAGACAGAGTGCTCAAGGTCTTCCCGTCAGTTCCACCCACTATTACACTGATATAAAACAGTAAATTTACACTGAGAGTATGAGTTCAGTGAACATATATCTTTGATTTTTTTTCTGGATGGTGTCATTTTAAAATTTACTTTATTGTTGATTCCAAATCTAGTGATGTGTTCTAGACACTCCTATATCAGGACTCAAACTACATCTCTCATACCATATTTCACTCTCAGAAGTGGTATGAAAGTTTCTAGTGAGACTATTTATTGCAACAGCTTTTGGTATGGAAAATATGTTCACCTTAATCATGATTGAATGAGTTTGTTTCCCCGCCAATGTAGAATGAAGATCATAATTTTCTTTCTCAAGGTATTTTTGCTATTATCATGACACCTTTAATCTTGCTCCCCATGGTTTTTTCTTCTCTCTCTGTCTTTGCACTTTTTCTACTAGAGAGATTTTGCTGATCTCTAGTGAATTGATGGCCAGAAATTGGGTAGATACATCAATGAGTCAGGTAGAGTAATAAAAGCTTGTGAGTTACTACTGAGAGGACCAAGCTACAATGTGAGCATCCTTAATTCACATGTGTGTAAGGTATTAAATCTAGAAAGAGTCACCTGGTTGATACCTACATAGCTATGAGCTCCTTCCTGACTGTGGCATGCAGGATTCAAATTTACTTTAGAAATCAGCAGTGTGTCAAATCTCCTCTTTCAGCAAAAAGAATCAAACGTGGGAAGGCATTTTCCTTGGGGAGAACCACAGTTCTAGTATCATATCCTTCTAGGAACGTACAGATGTTTATAGTCACTGCACATTTGATTTTGTACTAAGAACTTCTGGGTGACTTATGCTAACTACATTTCAGTTCAGTTCAGTCGCTCCATTGTGTCCAACTCTTTCTGACCCCATGGACTGCAGCATGCCAGGCTTCCCTGTCTGTCACCAATTCCTGGAGCTTACTCAAACTCATGTCCATTGAGTTGGTGATGCCATCCAACCGTCTCATCCTCTGTCGTCCCCTTCCTCTCCCACCTTCAATCTTTCCCAGCATCAGGGTCTTTTCAAATGAGTCAGTTCTTTGCATCAGGCATTCAAAGTATTGGAGTTTCAGCTTCAGCATCAATCCTTCCAATGAATATTTAGGACTGATTTCCTTTAGGATGGACTGGTTGGATCTCCTTGCTGTCCAAGGGACTCTCAAGAGTCTTCTCCAACACCAAAGTTCAAAACCATCAATTCTTTGGTGCTCAGCTTTCTTTATAGTCCAACTCTCACATCCATACATGACTACTGGAAAAACCAAAGCTTTGACTAGACAGACCTTTGTTGGCAAAGTAATGGCTCTGCTTTTTAATATGTTGTCTAGGTTGGTCATAACTTTTCTTCCAAGGAGTAAGCATCTTTTAATTTCATGGCTTCAGTCACCATCTGAAGTGATTTTAGAGCCCCCAAAATAAAGTTTGTCACTGTTTCCATTGTCTCCCCATCTATTTGCCAGAAAGTGATGGGACCAGATGCCATGATCTTCGTTTTCTGAATGTTGAGCTTTAAGCCAACTTTTTCACTCTCCTCTTTCACTTTCATCAAGAGTCTCTTTAGTTCTTCTTTGCTTTCTGCCATAAGGGTGGTGTCATCTGCATATCTGAGGTCATTGATATTTCTCCTGGCAATCTTGATTCCAGCTTGTGCTTCATTCAGCCCAATATTTCTCATGATGTACTCTGCATATAAGTTAAATAAGCAGGCTGACAATATACAGCCTTAACGTACTCCTTCCCCAATTTGGGACCAGTCTGTTGTTCCATGTCCAGTTCTAACTGTTGCTTCTTGACCTGCATACAGATTTTTCAGGAGGCAGGTGAGCTGATCTGGTATTCCCATGTCTTGAAGAATTTTCCATAGTTTGTTGTGATCTACACTGTCAAAGGCTTTGGCATAGTCAATAAAACAGAAGTAGATGTTTTTCTGGAACTCTCTCACTTTTTCAATGATCCAGCAGATGCTGGCAATTTGACCGCTGGTTCCTTTGCCTTTTCTAAAACCAGCTGGAACATCTGGAAGTTCATGGTTCACATACTGTTGAAGCTTGGCTTAGAGAATTTTGAGCATTACTTTGCTAGCATGTGAGATGAGTGCAATTGTGCAGTAGTTTGAACATTCTTTGGCATTGCCTTTCTTTGTAATTGGAATGAAAACTGCCTTTTTCCAGTCCTGTGGCCACTGCTGAGTTTTCCAAACTTGCTGGCATATTGAGTGCAGCACTCTCACAGCATCATCTTTTAGGATTTGAAATAGCTCAACTGGAATTCCATCACCTCCACTAGCTTTGTTTGTAGTGATGCTTCCTAAAGCCCACTTGACTCTGCATTCACTGTGCGGCGCTGGAGCAACTTTGAGGTGCTACCCCTTGTCCAAGGGCAAAGGAGAAGGCCCAGCAAGATGGTAGGAAGAGTGAAATTGTGTTTAAAATCAAACCCCATACCCGCCAGAGACGCTCAGAAGGCTCAGACAAACCTTGTGTACACCAAGACCCAGAGACCCCACAGAGACTGAGCCAGAACTGTGTTTTGAGTGTCTCCTGTGGAGGTATGGGTCAGCAGGGGACTGCCACAGGGGCGGGGGCTCTGGGTGCAATAGACCCGGATATGGCATAAGCCCTCTTGGAGGGGGTCACCATTAACCCCGCCACAGAGCCACCAGAACTTACACAGGACTGGGCAGACAGACTCTTGGAGGGCAAAAACAAAACTTTGTGCACACCAGGACCCAGGAGAAAAGAGCAGTGACCCCCCCAAGAGACTGACCCAGACTTACCTGTAAGTGTCCAGGAGTCTCCAGCAGAGGCGTGGGTTGGTGGTGGCCTGCTGCAGGATTGGGGGCACTGAGTGTAGCAGTGTGTCCATGGGACCTTTTGAAGGAGGTCACCATTATCTTCATTACTTCCACCATAGTTTGGCCTGTGTTCAAATAACAGGGAGGGAACACAGCTCTGCCCATCAACAAAAAATTGGATTAAAGATTTACTGAGCATGCCCCGCCCATCAGAATAAGATTCAACTTCTCTCTCAGTCAGTCTCTCCCATCAGGAAGCTTCCTCTTATCCTCCTCCATCAAAAGGCAGACAGATTGAAAACCACAATCACAGAAAACTAACCAATCTGATTGCAAGGACCACAGCCTTGTCTAACTCAGTGAAACCATGAGCCATGCTGTGTAGGGCCACCCAAGATGGATGGTTCATGGTGGAGAGTCCTGACAAAATGTGGTCCACTGTAGAAGGGAATGGCAAACCAGTTCAGTATTTTTGCCTTGAGAACCCCATGAACTCCACTTATGGATAGATAAACTGAGTCCCAGGATGATTGTCAGGGATGCCATGAGCTACAAGGTAGGCTGGGGGGCCAACAGCAGGACTATAGCACCGCATCTTCGGATTCCCTCTCTTGTTCTGTCTCCTAGGAAAAAAGATCAGCTTCCTCGTAGAACAGCAGGGGCGGAGGAGAGGTTTGCTGCTGCAGGAAGTGGTCAGAATAGCTTGGCTGGGATGAATGCGACCACTGAGAGAATCCATCACTACTATATTGAACTCTTTCTTCTTTAGAGCTAAGCCAGTGGCAGGTGGTGCTCTTCCAATAACATGGTCTCAGAGTTGGAGAATAGGATTTTCTACAAGAGGGAGAGATTTGTAATCAAGGAAATCATTTATCTTTCTTCTGCCCTAGAAACGCTGTACCATTTAGTTACAGGACTGGTAGTTTATCTTGGGTAGTTCTCATTCCTTCTTCACAGAACAGCTTAATCTGGGATCATTTTCACAACTTCCAGGCTGTGGCAGGCTCTTGAGATTTTGCACAACAGGCTTAAGCTTACTATGTGAATGAAACTTCTTGGCGGATGCCCTATTAATGAGACCCAGTGGCATAAGGCTCCTAAACCACTAAAGGTAATCATCACATTTCTCTTGTTCCTACAAGACCAGAGAGCTAATCCTGCCAGCTGTAAATTAAGCAGACAGGGAAGATCACATATCTTATCACATGGAAGGGAAACTATAACATGGACTGCAATGGCAGAAGTGGAAAGCAAGGGGTTGAGGTTACCATTCCACGGGGGAGGTGGGATGCTTGGAGGATGAGGCAAACCATTGCCCCAGTGCCATTCCTCTTATCAGAATCATCTTTCTATCGATGAGCAATGGGATGATGAATGAGCTCAAAGTCAATAAGCAGAACCTTAGGTGAGTCGGTTTGCAGCTCTGATGTCCCCCAGCTTGTCATAAATGGTGTCATCTGACACAATGGAGAGCCCAGACAGTGGACATGAATGGACCTATGAAAAACCAGCTTCGGCATTAAAAAAGCAATCGAGAACAACTGTGTTTAGCCAAAACTGTTCTGATAGAGCAAATGTTTATGCCAAACAAAAACCCCAAGAAACACACCCACATTCTGTTTTGATATTTAGTGGAACCTGTAATGATAGAGAAATGATGTCCTCAACAGTCAACAGCCCTGGTTTTTATTGACTAATCTGCCCTCTTGGTGCCCTGATGTTGAATAAGCCTTTTGACTTCTCAGAGCCTCCATCTTTTCAGCTAAAATGTGGGAACAATTAAACCAGATAAGTGCAGGGAAATCACTTAGTGCACTTCTTTGTCCATAGAAGCTCTTAAATACCTAGCTTACAGGGTTCTTAGGGGGATTGAATGAACTGCTCTATATTAAAGTGTTTTACAAATGTAAATTCGCACACATATGTAAACCATTAATGCTGTTGCCTCCTCTTTGTATGTGTGCGCCCATGTGCAGGTGTGTGCATACATATGCATGAGGGAGGCAGTTCGCATGGCTCTGTGTATTTGTCTACTTCACTTCTGCTTCTATGCGGGAGCGCTTAATGCAATGTGAAAAAGCAAGCAATGTCATATCTAATATTTTTAAATAATCAATTCCATTTAAACCACAGAGTCGCAGGAGAATTACATCAGCCTCCCGGAGGCTGCAGTGTGGCTCCGGGTGAGATTGGATCTGCCACTCTCAACCTCCAAGCTGAGTGAATGTTCGCGTGTGTTTTAATGGGTTTCCATGGTGGGGTTGACCTTTCCAGTACATAGGTGAGCTGACTCGAGTTCCTGGATCTGAAACCTTCTGAGGCACGCATGGCCCGGAGGGTAGAAGGTATTTTCTAATCAATAACACTTCAAGTCAGTGAAAACCTACATAAGCTCAATTTTGCAAAATCTTATAACACTTTGTGACAAAGTCATTTATGAGTGTTCTTTAGCATTTAAAAGGCTCTTTGTATACTCTGTCAGGATTCCAAGCAATGAATTTTGCTTGATTTTTAAAGGGGAGAAAAGTCTTCCATTTAATTTTTAAAGGAGTGCATGAATACATTTCACTCGGCTTTACTTGGCAACATCTGTTGTTTATTTCAGAGTTGGAATCATGAAATGTTAGATCCACCCAGGGCCTCAGAGGCTTTTTGAGCCCAGTGGTTTTTGAACTGGGCTTTGCAGAGCCCTCAGCAGCTATGGAGGTGCCTCTGGGGTCCACAGAGTGGGGGACAGAGCAGTTTACTGATTGGCAGGGCTCCAAGAGCCCCAGCCCCTTCAACCAAGGCAGCATCATTTTTAAATGATTCACAAATTATGGCTCATTATATAATTTTATTTTAAAATCTTTGTTTCATTTAGAAAGTTGGAAAACCACCAATTTACTCTAAATCCATCATTTCACAATTAAGGACTCAAGACTTCAAGAGAGGTACTTTTTTTAAGATCACACATTTACTAGATAGATGGGTAGAGTCCAAGTCTAGTGAATTTAATTCAGGACTGTCTCAGCTAGGTGAGAGAAAGAATTGGGGGAAGATGAAACGCTGCTTATCTTTCAAGGGTAGAGAAAGTCCGGATGAATGGATGCTTCCACATGCTGTATTGATTCACTCATGTATTCATTCATCTGGCAAACTTCTGTGGTCCAAGGGGGTCTTAGGAAATAAGAAAACCCTGATTCTGACTTTGAGGAACCGGTAGCGTCAGGAGACAATTATAAAGCTATTTCTTATTATGTACATATCAAGGAACTGATCAATACTGCTGATCAACACTTGCAACATGCTTCAAGATCAACACTAAGCTTAAGGGTGTTTAAATGTTGAGACATTTTGCTACCATGAGGCAGAGTCATTCACCTTCGGCATCTTGCTGTTCCCAAGGAGAGAACAGACCTTGGGAAGTTTAGAGACCTGAAAGGGAGACTGATGGGACTGAAGTCCAATGGGGAAGAAAGGGAGTGGCCACCGGGGAGGTGAAGGGCCGAGGTAGGACAGATCTCATGTCACTTTATAAGACGCAGTGAGGTGTCTTGATCTAATTTTATAAACCACAGAGAACAATCGGAAGGTCAAGAACAAGGGGGTGATATGGTTTCTCTTTTAAAATGAGATGTTTAGCTGCTTGTATGGAGGATGCATTATGGCCACAATGGAAACTGTGGTTGGTGTTGTTTAGTCTCTAAGTTGCGTCCAACTCTTTTGCAACCCCATGGACTTTAGCCCACCAGGCTCCACTGTCCATGGGATTTTCCAGGCAAGAATACTGGAGTGGGTTGCCATTTCCTTCTCCAGGGGACTTCTCGACCCAGGGACTAAACCTGTGTCTCCTGCATTGCAGGTGGATTCTTTACTGCTGAGCCACCAGGGAAGCCCACAGTGGAGACTAGGACCTAGTAAAGTGGATCTTACAATAGAGCAGGTAAGGAGCTGGCCTGGTGTATGCAGTGGTTGGGTGTAAGTTAGGGAAGGTATATATACCCAGGATAAAATTTGAAATAAAAGCAGTAAAACTTGATAATTATTAAATATGCAAAGGGAGGAATCAAAGGTAGATTGGAGTTGCTTGGTTTGAGCAACTGGGTGATTGGTTGCATCTTGAGATTTGGCAAATACTTGGGGAAATACTTCAGGGTTGATTTCCTTTAAAGTTGACTGGTTTGATCTCCTTGTAGTCCAAGGGACTCTCAAGAGCCTTCTCCAGCACCACAATTTGAAAGCATGATAATGGGTACAATAATTCAAAGAAGCAATAAGAAAGAACTACCATTTTTGAAGAAGCACTGAATGAGTCCGTAGTTTGCTAGCATATGGTGTATAGATTTCACCAAGTGTTAGAAAATTCAGTAGAACTTATATATACAGATTTCACTCTGTATTCTTTCCCTTCAGTCATAAGTAGTTTTAGCTTTAGTATCCATGAATTTTGAGATGGGATTTGCTGATGAAAGTAATTTGAAAACAAAGCAATCAGGTGCTATATGTTTCAGAGAATACTAGTATAGCTGAAAATATGTATGAGTGGAGGATGCTGCAACACACCCTGGAATAACCAAAAGGAAGCTGGAGGCGGAGGATGGGAGGAGGACCCTGAAGTTGTTGGGAGGAGGAAGAAAGTGGTAGATGTGGATGAACTATTGACGTGATTTGGGTTGAGACCTCTGTTCTCTGATGATGTTCAATGTCATGGAGTCATAAGTACCAGTTCTGGATAGCTTCAATAAAAGTAACGTTCCATCCCCACCCTCTCAATTTTTCCCTCTCAGGCATCCAAATGACTTTGTACTCGAGACTATATTAGAATACAGGAAATAGAAGAAATAGCTCTGGACATCCAAATTCAGTCAGGCATTGGAAACTTGGGTGGAGTATTAGGGAAAAAGTTATCCAGCACAAGTTATCCAGAGTAAAAGCCAAATGGACAGAAAATATATTTTTAGAGCTATCCAAGACTGAAACATTTCTAGGAAATAAAGAGTGGCACACCTACAAAGAAATTCTGGGCAACTGTCATTCAGTTGTGAAGTCGTGTCCAACTCTTTGCAACCCCATCGGCAGCATGCCAGGCTCCTCTATCTTTCATTGTCTTTCGGAGTTTGCTCAGATTCATGTCCACTGAGTATGGTGATGCTATCTTATCATCTCATCCTCTGACGCCCCTGTACTTGATCATTAACACTTTTTAAGAACATTCAATTAATAGAATGTATGCCCAGTGCTATACTTTGCACAGAGTGTATTGTGGTGATCAAACCCAGCAAGTTCTCTGTCCCCATGGATGCTGGGGATGTTGATTAAATCAAGCCACACACACATGTTATGTGCACATTGTAACTTGTGGTGATGTTATGAAGGATCAAAATAGAGGACTAGGAGGAAATAATTTGGGTATCAGTTTAAGATTGGAGGATTCAGGGGAGACGGGACATTTGAGATAAGAACGGACACACTTAGGCTTCTGTGTGGGTTGTGCTCATGCCTCCTTACAGGTGCGCACGTGGAGTGTGTGAGGATATAGAAGGGGATCAAATAGCTCCTTCCTTTGGCGTCTCATGGCATGAACCTACCACTGCATCAGCTCTGAAATCATCTCCAAGGAAATCCCTCTGTTGGAGGCAAACAAACAGAGCTTGTTGGGGGCTGCACCCCACAGATCTACAGGGCTGGGCTCACTCAGCTTCTAGACCATAGGGCTGGGAGCCAGCAACAGAGACATCAGTGGTCTCCTGGATGGAGCAAGGTCCTGGAGCGGCACCCCACCATGTGTGGTGGATGGCGGGGGGCAGGACATGGAGGAGGTCTTCACTCCAGGGAGGAAAGGGAGGTTACCAGTTATAGGGGCACTGACATCAGGTGGAAAACCAGCAGAGGGTCCCCCTCACTGCCCCTTTGATAAGATATCATGGAGATGTTGTGATCTAAAGATTAGGGCAGTCATTAACTGGGGCAAAGGGAAAGTATGAAGGAAGGTCAGTCATGGGAGTAGGGTGTAGTGGTGCAGGCGCTGGTCAGGCAGGGGATATGCAGAGAGCAAGAGAACAGCCATCTTGAGTGGCCAGACCCTATAAGCTCCTGGCACAAAGCAGTGCTCAGTAAGGATGACCGAGGATGTATTGGGTTGGCCGTAAGATGTTATGGAAAAACCCAAACATTTTGGCCAACCCAGTAAACAAGCCAATGAGTGAATGAATGGCCACTCTTCAAGAAACTGATGTTTGAACATGCTCAGTGGCCTGGAAGGGGAGCAGGACCTGCGGTTGGGGTAACCCTCTTCCAAGCACACGTTAGCACGTAATAACACACTATCAACACAATCCTCTTACTAATTTACCAAATCGTCTCATTTTCACGTGCAGAAAGGAGACAAAAGAGACCTGCCGGGGTTCCCTCATGGCCCCTAGCTCACCAGTACCACAACCAGCTACCGGATACATTACCTGGTTGTGACAATCAGCAGCATCTCTGCAGTTTGTTACTGTCTACTGGCTGGTAACTTTAAAAGCTTTCAGAATTCCTTCATGCCAATTTTTGCATATCTGTAAAGTTAACAAAGTGTTTTGCTTTGTTTTTCCTAAATCATAAAGGAGAAAAGTCATGTAGATTCAGCTGTTACTTAGGAGTAATATGATTTCCTTGTTTAACATACTGGCCCTTTCCAGCACTTCCAATAGAGGCAATTTTTCAATGAAAACATAATTTTCCAATATGTTTGTTCCGAATAGGCTCAGACAAGTATTCCTGTGAGGTGCACAAACTTCGATATTTTTGTATTCTTAGAAACTCTCTGGCCTCCTTCTCCCCGCAGCAGGAATTACTTTTCCTCTGAGTTTTCAAACATTGCTAGCATGTTTTATTTACCTTTTCTTTTTTTCATAATGACTTTAGTGTGTGAGTCATGCATCAAACTTAATCAGGGGGGGCCCCAGAAAATGCGCCCAAACTGAAATACACATAGGAATGGAATGATCTGACCTCACTAATGATGAGGAGGAGTTCAGGGCAGGTGTCTTCCTGTCGTTAACAGCAACCCTCCCGAGAACCTGAGTGCGCTGCAAGTTGCAATGTGTTTCTACTCAAAAGATAGTTCATGTAAAGTGAAAACACCCCGTGCACAGCTCGGTACTTTTGCTAGCATTCTGTTGGCTGTTTATAATCACCTCCATGTCGAGATAGTGTATGTTGTGTTTGATGCTGGGGTAGGCAGTTTAATTGGCCTCTGTAGAGTTTCAGCTAGCAGGGGAAGGGAAAGCAAACACAGGGCTTAGCAGCAATACTCATCTGGATGGAATTCTGAGTATTTTCTCTCCCTGGGATCAAAGCAGCTCTGGCTTGGAAATTAAAACACACACATGTACATACACATGTAAACACAAAAACAAACATCTCATAAAAGAAAAAGGTCTGATAATGGAAGCCAGCTGAATTCCTTTAATAGAGGATGAAAAAAGCCTGCAATGAGAAAGATCGACCTTTCCCCCAGTGGTACTAATAATCAGGAGAAAAGCCCAGGTTCCCATGCGCGGGGACATTTCACCCAAATGACCTTTCAATATCATGACGGTGGTTGCCCCACCGAGTCTGGACTGTGGGTCTCCGGTGACTGCCCAGGGGAAATCCAGATCAGCTCTCAGGGCACATCTCATCTGTCTTATCATCAGCATCTGATACACTGGTCACGTCCTCCTCTTTGGCATCCCTTCTTCACTCCGTTTCCAGGAACACACACTCCCCTGTTTTCCCTGCTGCATGACAGCCTCTCTTCCTCTGTCTCCTCTGTTGATGCTTCTATATCTTCCTTATCTCGAAGTTTGGGAGTGGCTCAGTTTTTAGTCCTTGGGTCTCTTCCCACTGTGTGGGCTCATTCTTTCAGTGAGCATACTCCGTGACATGGATTTAAGGAACCCATATGGCAGAACTCCCCTGATTTTTCTGTCCAGTCGGGGAATTTATGACTCATGGGACTAACTGCCCATTCACCAGCTCCATTTATCTAGTAGGGGTTCAAACTTCAGCTCTAATCTAAACTAAACTTTTGACCTTCCTTCTCTCCTCTCTACCCAACCCCATCCACTCAGTCACTCAGATCAGAAACCCAGTGTTATCCTTAAGTACTCCTTTTTTTTTTTTTAAATGCCCTATGTCTAATTTGTCAGCAAATCCTATTCACTCTACATTAGAAATACATTCACAATCTAACTGTTTTTTAAAATGTTACTCCTGGTACCTAGTCTATGCCACCATTACCCATAGACTGGATTATTACAACAGCTTTCTTATTGACCTCTCTTCCACCACATTTACTTCCAATAGACTGTCTTGAACATAGTCTCAGAATGGTGTTTTTATAAAACACAGTCTGACTGTGACTATCGTCTGCTCAAAAGCCTCCTGTGGCTTCCCTATTTCTCCGAGTAAAAACCAAAGTCCCTTCAAAGTCCTATACAGCCAGAGAGAAGCCCACGGTGAATCTCTGATTTCCTTGCTGATTACTATGCCCCCCCCATCTCTCTCCCAGCAAAGCCACAGTGACCTCTTTGCCGTCCTTTGATAAACCAAGCCTGCCTCACCTCGTGGACTTTGTCCTTTGAGCAATCAGGAACAGCCCCAAACTTCAGGTCTCCTCTCAAGGTTATCTTCCTGTGGTTCCCCTTCCTGATCACTCTCCGTAAAATGAAAATGCATTAAATTCTCATGAAGGAAACAGCTTTCAGACTTCCTTGGTGGTCCAGTGGCTAAGACTCCAAGCTTCCAGTGCAGGGGGTCCGAGTTTGATCCTTGGTCTGGGAACTAGACCCCATATGTTGCAACAAAGATCAAATATCCTGTGTGCAGCAACTAAGATCTGTCACAGAAATAAACAAATATTAAAAAAGTATTTATTTCAAGAAAAGAAGCAGCTTTGTTGTCTTCTTTCCTGCTTTTTCCTGTCATGCAAGTATCACCAGTGTGGTCTCTATTTCTGTCTCCCCACCACTGTAGTTAAGTTCTACTCTATTCTTTAGAAGCTAGAAGTGCACCCGGGACATATTTTAGATGCTCAATAAATATATTTTAAATAATCCTGTTGGATGTGTTTAATATTAATACGATTGTTCATGTGTTTGTCCTATTATCTTGGAAAGAAACCTCCTTAAGACTCAGTTTCCCCACTTAAAAAAAATAACAATAATACTATTGGTACTTACATAACTTGAAATTAACTTGAAGATTAAATTTTAGAGTTAATTAAAACACTTAGCAGCGCTTCCCTGGTGACTCAGATAGTAAAGAATCTGACTACAATGCAGGAGACTTGGGTTTGAGCCTTTGGTTGGGAAGATTCCCTGGAGAAGGGAATGGCTACCTGCTCCAGTTTTCTTGCCTGGGAAATCCCATGGACAGAGAAGCTTGGGGTCACAAAGAGTTGGCCACCACTGAGCGACGGACACTTTCACAGTTTTTTCACTTTTCAAAACACTTAGCATGATCCCAGGTACAGAATAAGATCTCAGTATTCATGATGATTGCAATGGTGAAGATTGTTGCTATTTAGATGTTGTTATATCAACCCCCATCTGCAAGGAAATATCAGGCATGTATTCTACTCACAAAGAGCTTACAGAGGAAACGTATGTATCCTGTATAAGGATTTTCAATATAAAGTAGAGAGTAAGTGCTTTAGAGAGGTTGATGAAGTATTCATGAAATCTAGGCAGAGTTTTCCTGGGACTTCTGAGTCAAAGGCTATATAGTTAAAATCACTGTTCTGACTTGTATTAGCTCTTGGAACCTGAATTGAACCTTCTAATTAATAGACTAGGAATCATGATGATGATGAAGATAATTCTTTCATAGCATTGTCAAGAAGATTAAATGAGATAGGAAATGCAAGATGTTTACTAGAGGACTGACTCATTCCACAGCCCCAAACAGAATCTTAAAGCAGCCAAAGAAATTTATGTGTATAGAGGAAATCCTCTGGGGACTATTTTTCTTAATTTTTTTTTTAATGTGATGTAAAGGGCTTGGTATAGTTTTAAAAAGAGAGGAAGATAAGGAATATGTAAGTGATTGTGGCTTAAAAAATTGAGTGAATTTTTTGAACTTTGGTGGCTCAGATGGTAAAGCGTCTGCCCGAAATGCGGGAGACCAGGGTTCGATCTCCGGGTCGGGAAGATCCCCTGGAGAAGGAAATGGCAACCCACTCCAGTACTCTTGCCTAGAAAACCATGGATGGAGGAGCCTGGTGGGCTACAGTCCATGGGGTCGCAAAGAGTTGGACATGACTGAGTGATTTCACTTTTACTTTCACTTTCTTTGGCTGAGCTTAACTTTTTTCAGCAAGCACACTGTTGTCTGGACTTCCCTTGTGGCTCAGCAGGGAAAAAATCACCTGCAATGTGGGAGACCTGGGTTCAATCCGTGGGTTGGGAAGATCTCCTGGAGAAGGGAAAGGCTACCCCCTCCAGTATTCTGGCCTGGAGGATTCCATGACTGTATAGCACATGGAGTCACAAAGAGTGAGACATGACTGAGCAACTCTCACTACACTGCTGTCTATCTTCTCTACAGGCTACCAAGGCTGCTTTTTGTATATATTTTTGGCTAATGGGTTAATACACTGGGTCAAAAAAAAAAAAATAAAGCCAAGCTTGTCATTTATAAAATGGTTTGACTGTTACTATCTTTTAGCCACTAAGAGGAAAATTCCTAAGGACATGGACTGCAAAAAATAGGTCAGAATTGCATAGATTTGAGGAAGAAATAAAATTGAGCTCCTTAATCTGCTATAAATCTGTCACTGTTCCATCAGCCTCTGAAACAACTCAAGTGCTCTCTTTGCTGACTATTAACACTAAGCCCGTCAGAGACCATCCTCATCCCTGTTCAAAAAAAAAATAATCACAGTTTTCATAATCTGGATAATTTTAAGTAAGTGTTTTTTAAGATTTTTTTTTTAATTTGGACCATTTTAAAAGTCTTTATTGAATTTGTTACAATGTTGTTTCTGTCTTTTGGCCAGGAGGCATGTTGGATCTTAGTGCCCTGACCAGGAATTGAACCCCCACCCCCTGCTTTGCAAGGCTGAGTCTTAGCCATTGGACTGCCAGGGATGCTTGTGAACTCACTGTGAGTCTCACTGGGGTCCATCGAGGACCCAGGGGCATTTTCTTCACCTCTGCATCTCTACTTTTGACTAAAATGTGGCTTGTTCTTGATTTCTAGATATTAATCTTCCATCAAGGATGGTAAAATAGACACCTACCTTACAAATACTATTTCTTCTTTGTATGAGAAGTATTATGCCAGAAAGTTGTTTTAAATGTTAACGTTTCTTTTATCCCATATTTTTTGGGTGGATACATAAGTATTTTACAAATGTATGGCATTATATTTGGATGCAACTTCTGAACAAAATGCATCAAATATATAGAATTGTTGATAATAACTGATAAATGATCTTTATCAAAGGATGTATAATACTATTTATTTGGATAACAAGTTTTCTGTATTTTTAAGTCACAATCTGGAGTCATAATCACTCTTGATTGGACCACCCTGTTCTTTTCCTTAGCAGCTGGCAGCACTTGCACAGTTTGAATTGTTTACCTGTTTACTGTTTAATGTCTCTGGAGCTTCTTTGGAATGTAAGTCTCATGAGCAGAAAATCCTCTTTGTCTTGTTCTCAACTCTGATCTCAGCATCAAGAAGAGTTTCTGATACAAAAAAAGAAGCTTAATAAATATTTGGTGATTTAAGATGATTAAGGGCTTCCCTGATGGCTTAGTGGTAAAGAATACACCTGCCAATGCAGGAGACACTGGTTCCATCCCTGGACTGGGAAGAGCCACTGGGGAAGGGAATGGCAACCCACTCCAGTATTCCTGCCTGGGAAATCCCATAGACAGAGGAGCCTGGCGGACTATACTCCATGGGGTCAAAAACGAGTCACACACAATTTAATGGCTAGAAAACAGCAACAAAGATGGTTGAACTCAGCTTTAAAGATTAGAACTCTGTCAACGCATCACTGGGTAACTTATAACCTTGGGGGAGCATTTTGACTGCTGTCTTAGCACATGGATATTTTCAAGTTCAGTCACAGGAGAAGATGGAATGAGATCAGTTCAAGGGGCTGCCTGACCAGGGTCAGCGGTGCTCTAGCTGATTTCTGAGACAATATCTAGGAAGGAGGCTGAACCTGGACGAGGTAACTGGCTGCTTCTGTTTCCTTGCCAAAGTTACAGCAGGAGAATTAATTTATGCTGACAGTTTGTTTGAGCTGTGTGTGCTTTTGTGTCCATTATTATTTGCTTCACAGTAAGAATAGTGGGTGGAGAAAGAATATTGCTCACTCTTAAGCACCCAAATATCCCTCCAACCTACCCTAACAACATTTGGTCTTAAATCATTGAAAGGCTTTTCATAAATTTTAAATTTGTAGCCTAAAAATAGTCAACCGAAAGGAAGTGACAAGGCATTTCTGAAGTGAGAACTGCTTCTAAAGAAGATGGAGAGAGAACAATGGATTTATATTAGAAAATGGATTTATATTAGACTCAGCTTTCCAGAAGCTCACAAAGAAGAGGTGGATTATTATGGGAGGATGTAGGGCATGTGGACTTCCCCAGTGGCTCAGTGGTAAAGAATCTTCCCGCAGTGCAGGAGCCACAGGAGACGTGGGTTCTATCCCTGGGTTGGGAAGATCCCTGGGAGGAGGAAAGAGCAACCCACTCCATTATCCTTGCCTGGAAAATCCCACAGACAGAGGAGCCTGGTGGGCTACAGTCATTACAGTTGGAAAGAGCTGGGCATGACTGAGTGACTGAGGACCTTCATGGAGCAAGTAGCCTGCCCTGTAAGAGTGCCTAAGAATCCCAGGCTGAAGTCCAGGGCAGGGGAGATCTCTGTTTATCTTGCTTGCCTAGGAGCCTTGGAAGTGACTGATCATTTCACCTCAGATCCGCTCACTTTACAGCTGTTTCTCACTCTTCTCTTTAACTTGTGCCCCCGTGCACTGACTCAGGCAAAGAAACACAAACTGTGGAGCAGGGACCATGGTCAGAGCAAAGGGCTCTGAACGAAAACCAGCTTTTTCATTCCCTGCTCCACAGACCAACCACGGTGTGTTCACTTTGTTTATTGGCTTGTTTTCCGAGCCTGATTTTCTCATCTGTTAAGTGGTGATACAACTTGCTATGCGTTTCCCAGACATTTTGTGTGTATCATCTCTTTAAGCTTCACAATAACCCCATGGAATGCATTTGTGCTGAGTCATCCTGACTAGAATCAATCAGGTGAGGGTGGGCTAAGAGTGAGCTCTAGGCCAAGGGAATCAGAGACCCTTCTATGGTTATTTTCCTAGTTATTCAAAGACCAACGTAGGTGCTGTTGTGAAGGGACTTTGCTGGTATAATTAAAGTCCCTGATCAGTTAACTTCATGCTGGTCAAAGGGGAGATTACCCTGGGCAGGCCTGACTTTAGCAGTTGCAAGGCCTTTAAGGAAAGAGGGGTTAGTCTTTCTCCTGGGAGCTTAGAGATTGACAACAGCGGCTGTGTCTGCAATCTCTCCTTTCCCTTGGGCCCTTCTTTCTGACAACCCCCGGAGGTGGGTGCCCAGCTTCAGCTCTAGGGGTTCCAGCCTGCCCACTCCCTTCCTGACCACTTCCCTGGGGACTTCACACTTACTTAGCCAGCTCCCACAACAGGGTAAGTCACTTCCTGTAATAAATCCCTTTATGTTGAATCCTGACTCTAATGCCCCACCCCCACCCCCAACCCACCCCAAAGATGGATGCTACCATGGAAGGAAGTCTGTTAACTGAGTCTCTTGTCTAACACTCGGGAATGAATTGTCTGAGGAGACACACGGGCTGACAAAGCACGAGGCTTGATTGGCAGAAGGGTGTCCAGGTGGAGAGCAACAGGGTAAGGGAACTCAGGGGAACTGCTCTACTCCGTGGCTTGCAGTCTCGGGTTTTATGGTGATGCGGCTAGTTTCTAGGTTGTTTCTGGCCAAGCACTTTGACTCAGTTCTGCATGCATTGCTCAGCCAAGATGGATGCCAGTGAGGAGGATTCTGGGAGGTGGTAGAACACGTAGCGTCTCCATTTGACCTTTCCCAGATTCTTCCGGTTGGTGGTGGCTTGTTAGTTCTGTGTTCCTTACCAGGGCTTTCGGTTGTAAAATAATACACACAAATAGTTACTATGGTACCTGGCCAGGGTGGGCGCTTTCAGTCAGTATGGTTCCTCTAACCCTACTTTGAACACTATTATGAATATAATGAAACTTGAAGAGTTAACTAGGAGTTAACTTTGTGTTTTGCATTTCGACTCTCAAGTCTAAAGTTTAACACGTTAGGCTCTATTGCCTAAGGATGATACTGCCTGCCAAACTGCCCTGAAATGATCTTAGAAGGTTGATACAGATGCTTAAAGCTCAACTTCTCTGTACACAAGTGCCAAATTGAATCTTGGAGATAGAGGTGTGGGTGAAGGAGAAAAGAATAGCTTTATTAAGGGACAATAGTGGATTCCGACCTTGAAAGTCTATGTATTCCAACCTGGGAGAATTTGATGAGGAGTTTTATAACAATAGGACTTCCCTGGTGGCTCAGACAGTAAAGCATCTGTCTACAATGCGGGAGACCGGGGTTCGATCCCTGGGTTGGGAAGATCCCCTGGAGAAGGAAATGGCAATCCACTCCAGTACTATTGCCTGGAAAATCCCATGGACAGAGTAGCCTCATAGGCTACAGTCCACGGGGTCACAAAGAGTTGGACAGGACTGAGCGACTTCACTTTCACTTTTAACAATACTTCCTGGATGGGGCTTTGACAAGATTAGGGTGTGTACAGAGTCTCAGGAGCTTCTCTGATCTCTTTCATCTTGCCTCAGTGGTTCTTGACTGCCCCTCCCTTGATTAGGGGGCTTCCCTGGTGGCTCAGCAGTGGCCACAGGACTGGAAAAGGTCAGTTTTCATTCCAATCCCAAAGAAAGGCAATGCCAAAGAATGCTCAAACTACCACACAATTGCACTCATCTCACATGCTAGTAAAGTAATGCTCAAAATTCTCCAAGCCAGGCTTCAGCAAGACGTGAACTGTGAACTTCCAGATGTTCAAGCTGGTTTTAGAAAAGGCAGAGGAACCAGAGATCAAATTGCCAACATCCGCTGGATCATGGAAAAAGCAAGAGAGTTCCAGAAAAACATCTATTTCTGCTTTATTGACTATACCAAAGCCTTTGACTGTGTGGATCACAATAAACTGTGAAAAAATCTGAAAGAGATGGGAATACCAGACTACCTGACCTGCCTCTTGAGAAATCTGTATGCAGGTCAGGAAGCAACAGTTAGAACTGGACATGGAACAACAGACTGGTTCCAAATAGGAAAAGGAGTTCGTCAAGGCTGTATATAGTCACCCTGTTTATTTAACTTATATGCAGAGTACATCATGAGAAACGCTGGGCTGGAAGAAGCACAAGCTGGAATCAAGATTGCTGGGAGAAATATCAATAACCTCAGAGATGCAGATGACACCACCCTTATGGCAGAAAGTGAAGAGGAACTAAAAAGACTCTTGAAGAAAGTGAAAGTGGAGAGTGAAAAAGTTGGCTTAAAGCTCAACATTCAGAAAACGAAGATCATGGCATCCGGTCCCATCACTTCATGGGAAGTAGATGGGGAAACAGTGGAAACAGTGGAAACAGTGTCAGACTTTATTGTTTTGGGCTCCAAAATCACTGCAGATGGTGACTGCAGCCATGAAATTAAAAGATGCTTACTCCTTGGAAGGAAAGTTATGACCAACCTAGATAGCATATTCAAAAGCAGAGACATTACTTTGACAACAAAGGTTGGTCTAGTCAAGGCTATGGTTTTTCCTGTGGTCCTATATGGATGTGAGAGTTGGACTGTGAAGAAGGCTGAGCACCAAAGAATTGATGCCTTTGAACTGTGGTGTTGGAGAAGACTCTTGAGAGTCCCTTGGACTGCAAGGAGATCCAACCAGTCCATTCTGAAGGAGATCAGCCCTGGGATTTCTTTGGAAGGAATGATGCTAAAGCTGAAACTCCAGTACTTTGGCCACCTCGTGCGAAGAGTTGACTCCTTGGAAAAGACTCTGATGCTGGGAAGGATTGAGGGCAGGAGGAGAAGGGGACGACAGAGGATGAGATGGCTGGATGGCATCACTGACTCGATGGACATGAGTCTGAGTGAACTCCGGGAGTTGGTGATGGACAGGGAGGCCTGGTGTGCTGAGATTCATGGGGTTGCAAAGAGTTGGACTTGACTGAGTGACTGAACTGAACTGAACTGAACTGGTGGCTCAGTGGTAAAGAATTCACCAACGCAGGAGATTCAGGTTTGACCCTTGGTCCTGAAAGATCCCCTGGAGAAGGAAATGGAAACTCACTGCAGTATTCTTGCCTGGAAAATTCCATGGACAGAGGAGCCTGACGGTCTATAGTCCATGGGGTCACAAACTGTCAAATGTAGCTACTGAGCAACCACAAGAACACCCTTGATTAACCAGGGTTTGATAGTTTGCCCTTTGGAGATCAGGAAAGGTCATGTTGCCTACAAGAAATGGGGGACAAAAAGAGGCCTCCATGCTCAGGCCCCACTTGGTTTCAATAAGAAAACAGACCAGATCCCTGAAGGCAGGTACCGAACGGATCTTGCCCTGTTCTTGTGGTTCTGTCACTTGATGATACTTGTTTTTGAATCAATGACTCAATGAAAGGTATAAAGTCCTAACCGTGTGTAAGTGCTGTTCTTACCAACAGCAGCATTTCCATTTGCTTGAGGTCTTCTAACATCATACTTCGTCACGACCCTTTTGCAGTCTTGAGAGAAACTCCCTCCCCTTTCCCCACTTTTTTCTTTAGGTTAGATATTTGGATGGAAAACCAAAGCTTCACAGTCTGGTCTCAGCCTGACCTCTTGGTCTGTCTCCTTGTTCAAACTATTCAAGCACAGTTGACTCACGTTGCAAGAATATAAATAATGAGCCCAATAGCCTTCTCTGTGTGTCACAAGAGTGTCATTTAGGATGACTAGAAAATATCTGAATGTCTGCCATGCCTATTATGTGTTTTGAGTAGTCATGGTGGGCACAGCTCCGTATTTGGAGAGAGATCAATAGAGGTAGTGGTCCTGCCCTTGGGGAATTTACAATCAGCCTGAGACAGAACAGCAAGTCTAAGATAAGCAGAGAAGAGAGTGAGCTCAGAGTCGAGTGTGTATTCCTTATGTACAAATATCCAGACCGCTGTGTGCACCTTCAGTGGGGCAGTTGTGTTTTGAGGGGTTAGTATGATGTTTCGTCTACAAAAACAGGAATTTTGCTTTTTAAAGTAACCTCTGAGCTTCCCTGGTGGCTCAGACAGTAAAGAATCTGCCAGCAGTGCAGGAGACCTGGGTTCAATCCCTGGGTTGGGAAGATCCTCTGGAGAAGGAAACGGCAACCCACTCCAGTATTCTTGCCTGGAGAATTCCATGGACAGAGGAACCTGGTGGGCTGCAGTCCATGGGGTCACAAAGAGTCGGACACAACTGAGCAACTAACAGCTCATTGGGTTTCCAGCTCCTAGGACAATGCCTGGCAGATGGTTAAAGTGCCCTGTAAATATTTGTTTAATATGATTAAGTTTTAGACTAGTTTTCCTATGTAGACAGGAACATCAGTTGATCATAGAGAAGAGCAGCAAGCAGTTCAGACAGAGAAAAGGTACTAAAAGAGGAAAAGTATTAAATCTTCAGTTGTCCTTGAACTCTGGTGCTAACACATCTCTGTTGTACAATATTGGATTTCCCAGGCTGTGTTCAAAGTCATATCCTGATTCTGAAATATATCTCTTTCTAAAGAACGAGAATTCTAGCCTTGGGCGATGGCGTTCAAACTATTTCACCAAAGAGGCCTCCTAAAGTGTAACACGAATTTCTCATCTAAAATCTAAAAACAGATACAATGGCCGGGCCTGACTTTAAGGATTCTTTCAGAGTCCTTTCCCCCAGTTTGATTGTTTCTCGGTAGGGCCGTAATTACTGGGGGAAGCTTTCAAGCTCTTTTCAGGGAATTTAAGATCATCGGGGATTTGAAAGCAGCATTAATGGCAGAGATGGGAGTGATCAGGAGGGTGCCCTGGGTAGAGAATTTCTGTGGCAAGTTGCTTCATTGATTCCTTCCAAATGAAGCATTGGTCTATGGTTCCTGGGTCATGGCCCAGGCCCAGGAGAGGGTAGGTGCCCAGCAGCATGGGGCGGGGCTGCTTGTTGGTGCAAAGCTTTTGGGGATTTTTATTTCATTTTGTGTTGACAGACAGATCCATCTCCCAACCTTCCTGTTCTTTGTTTTCATTCCCAGGCTTAAGACATTAATTAAAGGCTCCTTCTCACCTTTATTCACAGAGATTCCGTCTGAAAGTTCAGGGCTGTCGGCAGAAATGTGTCATTGTGGCAGCGGCAGCTCTATCCTAGGAAAATACCAATAAGCACATTAAACAAAAGAGGAGTTAAGAGAAAATAAGACAGATTTCCCAGATCTGGGCCATTTCATTGCAAATCCACTTTAATATCTTTCAGGTTACACTTGACTTGTGCATATAAAGCATGTGGAAACAAGAACTGAAATCTAATAACTCCAAGAGCAAGAATGAAATGTGACGATGTTTTCAGGATTGAAAATGGGGAAGGAAATCAATTGCTTGTTCTGCGGAGTTAAGAGAATAAATTGGGTAACCAAGACTTTCATTTAGTCAGGAAGACCCATTCTTTTGTTAAGCAAAGAAATGGCTTTGTTTATCAATTACCAATGAAGGATCAAAGAGTGAGATCAGGAAGAGATGAACGCGTTTAGGGGCCTGGCTCCCAGGCTGCAAAAGAAAGTGTCAGGTAGTTCCAAGCAAGCTGTTTAACCTTTCAACAACTCAAATTAGCCATCCTTTGAAATGGCAAGCTTATTATCATCATCAAATGCATTTCCTGAGTGTCCAACTTTGCACGGTGCTGGGGCATGAAAAAGAAAGAAAAAAGGTAAGGAATTTTCCAGAATGTGCACTGAAAGAGATACAAATGTGACTGAAGGCAGTATATTTTAAAAGCAATTACACAGGTGGGCATTAGTAAGAAAACAATTTTGTTTTCGTCTAGCATTATATATAGAGAAAATGTATATAAATGTTATATTTGTATATACTTATTGGGATATTATGGGGCTTCCCAGGTGGCTCAGTTCAGTTCAGTCGCTCAGTCGTGTCCGACTCTTTGCGACCCCATGAATCGCAGCACACCAGGCCTCCCTGTCCGTCACCAACTCCTGGAGTTCACACAGACTCACATCCATCGAGTTAGTGATGCCATCCAGCCATCTCATCCTCTGTCGTCCCCTTCTCCTCCTGCCCTCAATCCTTCCCAGCATCAGTCTTTTCCAAGAAGCCAACTCTTCGCATGAGGTGGCCAAAGTACTGGAGTTTCAGCTTTAGCATCATTCCTTCCAAAGAAATCCCAGGGCTGATCTCCTTCAGAATGGACTGGTTGGATCTCCTTGCAGTCCAAGGGACTCTCAAGAGTCTTCTCCAACACCACAGTTCAAAGGCATCAATTCTTTGGTGCTCAGCCTTCTTCACAGTCCAACTCTCACATCCATACAGGACCACAGGAAAAACCATAGCCTTGACTAGACCAACCTTTGTTGTCAAAGTAATGTCTCTGCTTTTGAATATGCTATCTAGGTTGGTCATAACTTTCCTTCCAAGGAGTAAGAATCTTTTAATTTCATGGCTGCAGTCACCATCTGCAGTGATTTTGGAGCCCAAAAAAATAAAGTCTGATACTGTTTCCACTGTTTCCCCATCTATTTCCCATAAAGTGATGGGACCAGATGCCATGATCTTTGTTTTCTGAATGTTGAGCTTTAAGCCAATTTTTTCACTCTCCACTTTCACTTTCATCAAGAGGCTTTTGAGTTCCTCTTCACTTTCTGCCATAAGGGTGGTGTCACCTGCATATCTGAGGTTATTGATAATTCTCCCGGCAATCTTGATTCCAGCTTGTGTTTCTTCCAGTCCAGCGTTTCTCATGATGTACTCTGCATATAAGTTAAATAAGCAGAGTGACAATATACAGCCTTGACATACTCCTTTTCCTATTTGGAACCAGTCTGTTGTTCCATGTCCAGTTCTAACTGTTGCTTCCTGACCTGCATATAGGTTTCTCAAGAGGCAGATCAGGTGGTCTGGTATTCCCATCTCTTTCACAATTTTCCACAGTTTATTGTGATCCACACAGTCAAAGGCTTTGGCATAGTCAATAAAGCAGAAATAGATGTTTTTCTGGAACTGTCTTGTGGTAATGAATTCGCCTGCCAGTGCAGGAGATGCAGGAGACGTGGGTTTGATCCTTGGGTCAGAAAGATCCTCTGGGGGAGGAAATGGCAACCCTCTCCAGTGTTTTTGCCTGGAAGATCCCATGGACAGAAGAGCTTGGTGCCTACAGTCCATGAGGTCACAAAAGAGTCGGACATGACTTAGCGACAACACAGCATGACAACACAGCCTACGTATTATATACATACAATTAAAATTTTCACTTCACCTTAATTAATTGCTAAAGACATCAAGTGGCTAAAGAGGAAAAAAGAAAACAAAAACCAAGACTCACCAAGCGTCTTCTTTGTGGCAACTGCTATAGGCCCTTCAGGTTTGTTGCTTTATTTAATTCCCAAAACACCTCTATGGGGGAAGCTCCTTGTCCACAGGTTACCTAACACTACCCCTGCCTACCAGACCCTGGCTTGCCCAGGAACTGGATCTGAATTCAAAGGCAACCCTGTTTAGCTTTCCAGGGCATTCACAAATCCCAATTCTGCAGAACCCTCCCAGGCTCATGGTGGTGGAACCATTTCTATTCGGACTTTCCTTCCTTTCTTTACTGCTATGTTCTTAAAATACAGAAAGGATGTGTTGCTTTCTATTTAGCTCTAGAAATCCATGTGCATGGAAATAAAATCCCTTTATCCTCTTTGGTTAAGTTGTTGGGAAAGAAATTCAGGGATAAAGCAGACAGGGCTGCACTGAAATGCTGCTTCCTCTATTCATCTTTTGGGCTTCCCTGGAGGCTCAGATAGTATAAGTATCTGCCTGCAGTGCGAGAGACCTGGGTTTGATCCCTGGGTCTGGAATATCCCCTGCAGAAGGGAATGGCAACCCACTCCATTATTCTTTCCTGGAGAATCCCATGGACAGAGGAGCCTGGCAGGCTACAGTCTGTGGGATCACAGAGTTGGACATGAATGAGCGACTAGCATTTTCAATTTTCCATTCATCCTTGGTTTCCTGGGACCTCCCCCACAGTGGGTCACAGGTAGACTTTACTGTTCCAGCTTGGCAGACACGTGAGGAGGGAAGGAGTGGCTGGAATAAGACGACTCAGGACTATCATTAACCTCATCTTAAAGCTCTGGAGAAAAATCAGAAAATTTGGCCCAAATGGGGATTCAGGGCTGCCCTAGATTCTAGTTATTTAGTCTCATCATCTCTGCAAAATTACCAACTTCTGAGCAGCAATCTGTGTTTGATTCATTTTTCTCTCCATGAGGTGTCCTATTTCTATCAGGCTCTCAACTCGTTTTTCTTTAGCAGATAGGTGGATACAGCAAAGATAATATGACATGAATAAGTATGTGTCCATCTTGCACACATGGAACATGGAAATGAAAACACCTCCCAATTAATTTGATACTTGTAGATATTCAAGCTGAAAACCTGACTTGAAAATGCATTTTTCCCCCATGTTATTATTCAGGCTCTCTAAATTGAAAAAGAATTACATCCGTAAATTCTTGACCATTTTGTATTAAAAGGTATTATGACATACTATTAATTTTCTCATGAAAAACTATACTTCAAAAAGATGTGCCTTCGTTAGGGTTGTTGTTGTTCTTTAGGCGCTAAGTTGTGTCTGACTTCTTTTGCAACCCCATGGACTGTAGCCCACGGGGCTCCTCTGTCTGAGGGATTTCCCAGGCAAGGATACTGGAGTGGGTTGCTATTTCCCTCTCCAGGGGGTCTTCCTGACCCAGGGATCGAACCCATGTCTCCTGCAGACTCTTTACCCCCGAGTCACCTGGGAAGCCCTCTGTACACACATATCCCCTCGTTTTGGGATTTCCTTCCCATTTTGGTCACCACAAAGCATTGAGTAGGATTCCCTGTGCTACATAGTAGGTTCTCGTTAGTTATCTATTTTATACATGGTAGTGTATCTATGTCATGTCTCCAGATTCCCAAGGGAGTCACTGACAGACCTCAGTGTTAGCTCTATTTTAGTGTGCAGTTTATTTCTAGTTTTGTTTTGTACTCTGTACCTACTACTTGGGCATAAAACCAAGTGCATTAAATTCCCGAGGTGCTGAATCACATAAGCCTGTCCCCCGATCCCATATTATCTCTGGATCAATACAAATCTTTGACTTTCTCCATTACTTTCCACTTCTGAAACTGTATCCAGTTCATCAGAAAGGACCCCAAAGTAGATAAAAAAACAACAATGTAGGACAGGCTAGAAGTAGTTCTTCCTTATCAGCATTCTGTTTCAAAGGTTTACAGCTAGCAGTTCTGGGAGGAGTTCCTGCAGTCTGACCGGTTGGTCCCTTCCCCCACCTCAAGGTTGGCCCACGAACTGAAATGTTAAACAGAACAAAGTCCTTGTCAGATTCTGTCTCCTCTCTTTGCCTGTGCTTGTGTGCTGTCTCTCAGAGGTAATTTAAGATCCTCCACATTTTTAAGCTTCACTGTACAGAATAAACATTGCAGCGCCTGCTCGCTGCCTCCAGGAAGCATTGTAGGCTTTCAGAGTTCCCACCTATTCATCAAGTCTGCAGTGGCCAAGCCGTCTGTCAATTCATACAGTCAAGATTAATCCACTGAGCTGCTCCAGATGGAAAACAAAGGACCTGTGAGAACAGATTCCCTTCCCGAAACATATGCAGGGACATTTTTATGCAAAGTTAGAGGAGAGCCCTTCCCCATGCTCCATCAGTTATGTCTTGCCTTTCTATGATTAGTTTTTTTTTTTTTTTGCTATGGACCATTTTTAAACTATTGAATTCATTACAATATTGCTTTTGATTTGTGTTTTGACTTTTGGGTATGAGACATCAGGGATCTTAGCTTCCTGACCAGGGATCAAACTCTCAACCCCTGCATTGGAAGCTACAGTCTTAACTCCTGGATCACCAGGGAGGTCCCTCAATGATTAGCTCTTTTTTTTTTTAATTTATTTATTTTTTAATTGAAGGATAATTGCTTTACAGAATTTTGTTGTTTTCTGTCAAACCTCAACACGAATCAGCCATAGGTGTACATATATCCCCTCCCTCTTGAACCTCCCTCCCATTTCCCTCCCCATCCACCCCCTCTAGGTTGATACAGAGCCCCTGTTTGAGTTTTCTGAGCCATACAGCAAATTCCCGTTGGCTATCTACTTTACATATGGTAATGTAAGTTTCCATGTTACTCTTTCCATACATCTCACCCTCTCCTCCACTCTCCCCATGTCCATAAGTCTATTCTCTATGTCTGTTTCTCAATCACTGCCCTGTAAATAAATTCTGCAGTATCATTTTTCTAGTTTCCATATATATGCGTTAGAATATGATGTTTATCTTTTGTTTTCTGACTTATTTCACTCTGTATAATAGGTTCTAGGTTCATCCACCTCATTAGAACTGACTCAAATGCATTCTTTTTATGTCTGAGTAATATTCCATTGTGTATATGTACCACATTTCTTTATCCATTCATCTGTCAATGGACAGCTAGGTTGCTTCCATGGTCTAGCTATTGTAAATAGTGCTGCAATGAACAAAGGGATACATATGCCTTTTTCAATATTGGTTTCCTCAGGGTATATGCCTAGAAGTGGAATTGCAGGGTCATATGGTGGTTTTATTGTTAGTTTCTTAAAAAATCTCCATACCATCTTCCATAGTGGCAGTATCAATTTACATTCCCACCAACAGTGCAAGAGTGTTCCCTTTTCTCCACACTTTTGCCAGCATTTATTGTTTGTAGACTTTTTGATGAAGGGCTTCTTGATGAAAGTGAATGAGGAGAGTGAAAAAGTTGGCTTAAAACTCAACATTCAGAAAACTAAGATCATGGCATCCAGTTCCACCACCAGTGGGCATCACCCATTCAATGGACGTAAAAGTGAAAGTGAAATTGAAGTCATTCAGTCGTGTCCAACTCTTTGTGACCCCGTGGACTGTAGCCTACCAGGCTCCTCCATCCATGGGCTTTTCCAGGCAAGGGTACTAGAGTGGGTTGCCATTTCTTTCTCAAGGGTATCTTCCCAACCCAGGGATCGAACCCAGGTCTCCTGCATTGTAGGCAGGTACTTTACTGTCTGAACCACCAGGGAAGTCCCAATGGACAAGAGTTTGAGTAAACTCTGTGAGTGTGTGATGGACAGGGAGGCCTGGTGTGCTGCAGCCCATGGGGTCACAAAGAGTCAGACATGACTGAGTAATTGAACTGACTGATTCTGACCGGTGTGAGGTGATATCTCATTGTAGCTTTGATTTGCATTTCTCTAATAATAAGCAATGTTGAGCATCTTTTCATGTGTTTGTTAGCCATCTTTATGTCTTCTTTGGAGAAATGTCTGTTTAGGTCTTTTTCCCACTTTTTGATTAGGTTGTTTATTTTTATTGGATTGAGTTGTATTCAGTTGCTCAGTCGTGTTCCGATTCTTTGTGACCCCGTGAATCACAGCACGTTAGGCCTCCCTGTCCATCACCAACTCCTGGAGTCCACCCAAACCCATGTCCATCAAGTCGATGATGCCATCCAACCATCTCATCCTCTGTCATCCCCTTCTCCTCCTGCCCTCAATCTTTCCCAGCATCAGGGTCTTTTCAAATGAGTCAGCTCTTTGCATCAGGTTGCCAAAGTATTGGAGTTTCAGCTTCAACATCAGTCCTTCCAATGAACACCCAAGACTGATCTCCCTTAGGATGGACTGGTTGGATTTCCTTGCAGTCCAAGGGACTCTCAAGAGTCTTCTCCAACACCACAGTTCAAAAGCATCAATTCTTCGGCACTCAGCTTTCTTTACAGTCCAACTCTCACATCCATACATGACCACTGGAAAAACCATAGCCTTGACGAGATGGAACTTTGTTGGCAAAGTAATGTCTCTGCTTTTTAATATGCTGTCTAGGTTGGTCATAACTTTCCTTCCAAGGAGTAAGTGTCTTTTAATTTCATGGCTGCAACCACCATCTGCAGTGATTTTAGAACCCCCCAAAATAAAGTCAGCTACTGTTTCCACTGTTTCCCCATCTATCTGCCATGAAGTGATGGGACTGGATGCCATGATCTTAGTTTCCTGAATGTTGAGTTTTAAGCCAACTTTTGTTGTATTAGCTGCTTCTATATTTTGGAAATTAACTCTTTGTTAGAGTTATTTCATATGCCATTATTTTCTCCCATTCTGAGGGTTGTCTTTTCACCTTGCTTACAGTTTCCTTTGCTCCTCCAAAATCACTGCAGATGGTGACTACAGCCATGAAATTAAAAGACGCTTACTCCTTGGAAGGAAAGTTATGACCAACCTAGATAGCATATTCAAAAGCAGAGACATTACTTTGTCAACAAAAATTCGTCTAGTCAAGGCTATGGTTTTTCCTGTGGTCATGTATGGATGTGAGAGTTGGACTGTGAAGAAGGCTGAGCGCCAAAGAATTGATGCTTTTGAACTGTGGTGTTGGAGAAGACTCTTGAGAGTCCCTTGGACTGCAAGGAGATCCAACCAGTCCATTCTGAAGGAGATCAGCCCTGGGATTTCTTTGGAAGGAATGATGCTAAAGCTGAAACTCCAGTACTTTGGCCACCTCATGCAAAGAGTTGACTCATTGGAAAAGACTCTGGTGCTGGGAGGGATTGGGGGCAAGAGGAGAAGGGGAAGACAGAGGATGACATGGCTGGATGGCATCACTGACTCGATGGACATAAGTCTGAGTGAACTCCAGGAGTTGGTGACGGACAGGGAGGCCTGGCATGCTGCGACTCATGGGGTTGCAAAGAGTTGGACACGACTGAGCGACTGATCTCATCTGATCTGATAGTTTCCTTTGCTGTGGAAAAGCTTTTAAGTTTAATCAGGTCCCACTTGTTTACTTTTGTTTTTATTTCTGTTACTCTAGGAGGTGGGTCATAGATTATCTTACTTTGATTTATGTCATTGACTATTCTGCCTATGTTTTCCTCCAAGAATTTTATAGTTTCTGGTCTTACATTTAGGTCTTTCATCCACTTTGAGTTTATCTTTGTGTATCATGTTAGGAAGTGTTCTAATTTCTTTCTTTAACATGTAGTTCTCCAGTTTTCCCAGCACCATTTATTGAAGAGGCTCTCTTTGCCCCATTGTATATTCTTGCCTCCTTTGTCAAAAATAAGATACCCATAGGTGCATGGGTTTATTTCTGGGCTTTCTATCTTGTTCCATCGGTCTGTATTTCTGTTTTTGTGCCAGTATCATACTGTCTTGAGGACTGTAGCTTTGTAGTATAATCTTAAGTCAAGAAGGTTAATTCCTCCAGCTTCATTCTTCTTTCTCAAGACTGCTTTGGCTAGTCAGGGTCTTTTGTGTTTCTATATGAATTGTGAAATTTTTGTTCTAGTTCTGTGAAAAATGCCATTGGTAATTTGATAGTGATTGCACTGAATCTGTAGATTGCATTTGGTCGTATAGTCATTTTCACAATATTGATTCTTCTTACCCAGGAACATGGAATATCTCTCCATCTGTTTATCTTGTCTTTTATTTCTTTCATCAGTGTCTTATAAATTTATTTGCACAGTTCTTTTGTCTACTTAGGTAAATTTATTCCTAGATACTTAATTCTTTTTGTTGCAATAGTGAACGGGATTGGTTCCTTAATTTCTCTTTCTGATTTTTCATAGTATATAGAAATGCAAGTGATTTTTATATATTGATTTGTATCCTGCAACTATGCTAAATTCATTGATTAGTTCTTTATCTATGAGTTCTGAGTTTGCATTAGTGACATGCTGTTCAATAGAACATCTATGCTTGTGTCCTTACACCATGTAGGGAATGTTCTTTATCTTTGCCACCTAGTACAGTAGGCCTTGGAGTTCCCAGGTGGTTCAGCAGTAAAAAATCCACCTGGCAAGCAGGAGACATGAGTTCAGTCCCTGAATCTAGAAGATCCCCTGGAGTAGCAATTGTCCACCCCCTCCAGTATTCTTGCCTGGAAAAATCCCATGGGCATACAAGTCTAGTGGGCTACAGTCCATGGGGTTGCAAAATGTTGGACATGGCTTAGCATGCACGCACAGTAGACTTTAGACACATGGTGTGGTGTACTTGAAATGTGACTGGTGGGGCTGAGGAAGTGAATTTTAGATTAGATTTAATTTTATTGAATTTAAATTTAAGTAGTCATATATTTGGACAATGTGATTCCAGAGTTTAGATGTCATTTAATTTCATGCTTGTTTTCCACAGATAGAAGCAGCAGATAGACTGTTTAGAATGTTGACACAATGTCACTCTGGGATTCTTGTTCAAGCACTAATGCCTTTTATTGACATGTCAAAGGGTATCCCATTTAAGACGCTGGACCAAAGACTGGGTTGGCCTTCCCCCATATAGTTTTCCCCTTTTTCTCTCAAACCCACTACACATATAATATAGAATTAGCAATGCAAATAGACTTACAAGAGCAAAGACAGTGGAAAGGAGAGCACTGGTCAACAGGTGGTGAATTTCAAACTTCCGTGAATTTAGAAAACATACTGATGGATGAAAGAGGTTTGAAGAAGCTCTGAACTACAGTGGATAGTGGAAGTTAAAGATCATTTGCCTAGAAAACTGAGAAGAGAAACTCTTGTCTTGGGGTCTACCACCTTTCCAGGATGGGGGTGAGATGGATGCAAAACATAGCATTAATTCAAACTGTATCCAAGAAAATTTTCCTGGGTAGATCCCTCATTAATTTTCTTGTCTCTGAACAAAGAAATTGGAGATTCAGCATTCATCTTTGGACAAAACCAGTGCTTAGTCACTCAGTTGTGTCCAACTCTTTATGACCCCCATGGTCTGTAGCCTGCCAGGCTCCTCTGTCCATGGGGATTCTCCAGGCAAGAATACTGGAGTGGGTTGCCATGCCCTCCTCCAGGGGGTCTTCCCAACCTAGGGATCGAACCCAGGTCTCCCACATTGCAGGATGATTCTTTACTGTCTGAGTCATAAGGAAAGCCCTAGACAAAACTTAGTTTATATGCTCCCCCACCCCCAAACTGGATAAACTTCCTGGGAAGAACTAGAGTTGCTGGTATGAGGTGGGCTGCGCAAAATAGATCCTTCATTGAACTAGCTTTAGAGAGCTTCCTGATATTATTTGCTGTCCACCTATCCCTTAAGTCTGCAAGCCCACCCATATCAACAGAGCCCCCAGACTGGCTTCCATTCAAGGGGCAGTTCACCAAAGAAATATACTGAGATTCAGAATAGGGAAAATGAAAATCAGCAATTACCAGTCAGCTGAAGACTGCCCACATGCAAAAAAAAAAAGATAAGTAATCATGAAAACAAATATAAGAGGAGGCCAGGAAAATTTAAGGATGTCAAGTATTTTTAATGTTATTATTGCTATCATGATTTTATAAAACCTTTAGTTATTATCCTCAGAGAAATAAAGAAAATGCAAATCTAAGGATAAGTTCAGGATGCTATGAAATATGAGTAATCAAAAATACAAAGATCTCCTAAAAATTAAAAATAATTGTTAACATAAGCATGTTAATAAATAGAAAGGTTAGTGGCAATAATTGAGTAAAAGCCCCAGAAAATTCAACAAACAGCTTAACATATAATATCAGAGAAAGATTAAAGAATAAGGGAATAGTAGAGAAGGGCCAATGTCTGATAAATAAGCATTCCAGAAAGAATGAACAGAAATAAACTATGAAATGAAATTAAAGATACAACAAAAAATGTTTCATGGCGCTAAAGGATGACCCAGATCTCTTAATTAATATTACACACCAATGTTAGAAGGATGAAGGAAAAAATACTGTAAGAATGATATGGATCAAATAGGTCAAAAAGAAAAATATGGCGTGAATTTAATACCTGGTGAATTATCAGCAGAAAAAGCTGTTGACTCATATGCTGGGAACAGGCATTTCTACATGGCTTGTGTGTCATGACATCTGACCCAGGGGGAAGGAAATGTGTTGACCTCTGTCTAGCATGGGTCCCCAGGGAGTAATATTTACTAGAAATGTAAATACTCTACTGATTTTGAGCTGCAGTGCTTAAATTATAGTCAAACCTCCAAATTAACCATAATTTCAAGCCAGAATATAAATATCATTAATCTCGATAATGTAAAAGTTTATAGTTAACTGAAGATGGGGGAGAAAGGTTCATCAATAATGCACTATTTACAGGCTAAGTACTCAAGGGATAGTGTTTACTGTTGGCAGAACAGTAAATAGTGGGTTTAAACATATTATTTGATCTTATAGATGGAGCTACCAGAAAAAGAGCTTTCAAAAATTGGAGAGAGAAAAATAAGTGTGAGAAGGGTTATCAGTTAGGTAAGTTCACAGCCTCCATGATCTGGAGTTAGTAGATAATGCCTATATAAAAGTAGTGGTGTAAAAATTATTAATATTTATGAAGATAATAAAGAACAACACAAAGAAAAAGCAAGGTCAGTGGTTAGCTCTTGGGAATGAAGCTAAACAAGAAGTAGAATAAAGTGGCTTAAGAGCATTGCTGTTTATTTTATGTTCTATTAGTTTTCCTTTTAACCATGAAGATGTTCAGTTCAGTCACTCAGTCATGTCCAACTCTTTGCGACCCCATGGGCTGCAGCATGCCAGGCTTCCCTGTCCATCACCAACTCCTGGAGCTTGCTCAAACTCATGTCCATCGAGTCACTGACACTATCTAACCATCTCATCCTCTGTCATCCCCTTCTCCTCCTGCCTTCAATCTTTCCCAGCATTAGGACTTTTCCAGTGAGTCAGTTCTTCGCATCAGGTGGCCAAAGTATTGGAGTTTCAGCTGCAGCATTAGTCCTTCCAATGGATATTCAGGACTGATTTCCTTTAGGATGGACTGGTTGGATCTCCTTGTTATCCAAGGGATTTTCAATACCACAGTTGAAAAGCAACAATTCTTCAGCACTCAGCTTTCTTTATAGTTGAACTCACATCCATACATGACTATTAGAAAAACCATAGCCTTGACTAGACAAACCTTTGTTGGCAAAGTAATGTCTCTGCTTTTTAATATGTTGTCTAGGTTGGTCATAGACTTTCTTCCAAGGAGCAAGAGTCCTTTAATTTCATGGCTGAAGTCACCATCTACATTGATTTTGGAGCCCCCCAAAATAAAGTTTCTCACTGTTTCCATTGTTTCCTTGTCTGTTTTCCATGAAGTGATGGAACTGGATGCCATGATCTTAGCTTTTTGAATGTTGAGTTTTAAGCCAGCTTTTTCACTCTCCTCTTTAACTTTCATTAAGAGGCTCTTTAGTTCCTCTTCACTTTCTGCCTTAAGGGTGGTATAGTCTGCATATCTGAGGTTATTGATATTTTTCCCAGAAATTTTGATTCCAGCTTGTGCTTCATCCAGCCCAGCATTTCACATGATATACTCTGCATCTACATTAAATAAGCAGGGTAACAATATATAGTCTTGACATACTCCTTTCCCAATTTGGGACCAGTATGTTGTTCCATGTCTGGTTCTAATTGGTGCTTCTTGAACTGCATACAGATTCCTCAGGAGGCAGGTCAGGTGGTCTGGTATTCCCATCTCTTGAAGAATTTTCCATAGTTTGTTGTGTTCTACACAGTCAAAGGCTTTGGTGTAATCCATAAAGCAGAAGTAGATGTTTTTCTGGAACTCTCTTGCTTTTTCAATGATCCATTGGATGTTGGCAATTTGATCTCTGGTTCCTCTGCCTTTTCTAGATACAGCTTGAACATCTGGAAGTTCATGATTTACATACTGTTGAAGCCTGGCTTGGAGAATTGTGAGCATTACTTTGCCAGCGTGTGAGATGAGTACAATTGTGTGGTAGCTTGAACATTATTTGGCACTGCCTTTCTTTGGAACTGGAATGAAAACTGACCTTTTCCAGTCCTGTGGCCACTGCTGAGTTTTCCAAATTTGCTGGTATATTGAGTGCAGCAGTTTCACATCATCATCTTTTAGGATTTGAAATAGCTCAACTGGAATTCCATCACCTCCACTAGCTTTGTTCGTAGTGATGCTTCCTAAGGCCCACTTGACTTTGCATTTCAGGATGTCTGGCTCTAGGTGAGGGATCACACCATCATGGTTATCTGGGTCATGAAGATCTTTTTTTGTACAGTTCTTCTGTGTATTCTTGCCACCTGTTAGTATCTTCTGCTTCTGTGAGGTCCATACAATTTCTGTCCTTTATTGTGCCCATCTTTGCATGAAATGTTGCCTTGGTATCTCTAATTTTTTTGAAGAGATCTCTAGTCTTTCCCATTTTATTGTTTTTCATCTATTTCTTTGCTTTGATAACTGAGGAAGTCTTTCCTATCTCTCCTTCCTATTCTTTGGAACTCAGCATTCAAATGGATATATCTTTCCTTTTCTCTTTTGCCTTTTGCTTCTCTTCTTTTCTCAGCTATTTGTAGGTCTTCCTTATGCAACCATATTGCCTTTCTGCATTTCTTTTTCTTGGGGATGGTGTTGATTCCTGCCTCCTGTACAATGTCATGAACCTCTGTCCATAGTTCTTCAAGTACTCTGTCTATTATATTTAATCCCTTGAATCTATTTCTCACTTCCACTGTAACCTGAATGACCTATTGTCAGGCTTTTCTGATAGCTCAATTGGTAAGGAATCTGCCTGCAATGCGGGAGACCCCGGTTCGATTCCTGGGTCAGGAAGATCCCCTGGAGACGGCATAAGCTACCCACTCCAGTGTTCTTGGGCTACCCTTGTGGCTCAGCTGGTAAAGAATCTGCCTGCAATGCGGGAGACCTGGGTTCTATCCCTGGGTTGGGAAGATCCCTTGGAGAAGGGAAAGGCTACCCATGCCAGTATTCTGACCTGGCGAATTCCATGGACAGTCCATGGGGTTGCAAAGAGTCAGACACAACTGAGCAACTTTCACTTTCACTTGAATGGTCTAGTGGTTTTCCCTCTTCAATTTAATTTCGAAATTGGCAATAAGGAGTTCATGATCTGAGCCACAGTCATCTCCCAGTCTTGTTTTTGTTGACTGTATAGAGCTTCTCCATCTTTGGCTGCAAAGAATATAATCAGTCTGATTTTGATGTTGGCCATCTGGTGATGTCCATGTGTAGAGTCTTCTCTTGTGTTGTTGGAATAGGGTGTTTGCTATGACCAGTGTGTTCTCTTGGAATAACTGAGCCTTTGCCTTGCTTCATTTTGTACTCCAATAAACATGTTGACTTGACTAATATTAAAAAGTATGTGGATCAGTTAGGTTCAGTTCAGTCTCTCAGTCATATCTGACTCTTTGCAACCCCATGGACTGCAGCACACCAGGCCTCCCCGTCCATCACCAACTCCTGGAGTTTACCCAAACTCATGTCCTTTGAGTCAGTGATGCCATCCAACCATTTCATCCTCTGTTGTCCCCTTCTCCTCCTGCCTTCAATCTTTCCCAGCATCAGGGTCTTTTCCAATGAGTCTGTTCTTTGCATCAGGTGGCCAAAGTATTGGAGTTTCAGCTTCAACATCAGTCCTTCCAATGAACACCCAGGACTGATTTCCTTTAGGATGGACTGGTTGGATCTCCTTGCAGTCCAAGGGACTCTCAAGAATCTTCTCCAATGCCACCGTTCAAGAGCATCAGTTCTTCACACTCAGCTTTCTTTATAGTCTAACCCTCACATCCATACATGACTATTGGAAAAACCATAGCCTTGACTAGATGGACCTTTATTGGCAAAGTAATGTCTCTGCTTTTTAATATGCTGTCTAGGTTGGTCATAACTTTCCTTTCAAGGAGTAAGCATCTTTTAATTTCTTGGCTGCAGTCACCATCTGCAGTGGTTTTGGAGCCCTCCAAAAAAGTCAGCCACTCTTTCCACTGTTTCCCCATCCATTTGCCATGAAGTGATGGGACCAGGTGCCATGATCTTAGCTTTCATTCAACTTTTAGAGATCGTCTAAAGCTACTGAATATGTTTTAACATTCTGAGCAAATAGTGTGCCTAAACTGACAAATCTGTATTTAATCAATTAAGTAATAATTGATGAATGGTAATTAAATGATAATTTAGTCAATTACAATGATGTGGACCATGGCGCTTGAGTATCATAGAAAATGTGTCAATAAAGTGGGTTGGTAAATGAGCAAAACAAGAAGTTTATATAAAGGGAGGCAGTAAAGCTTAACCTTTAATTCATGTGCTACAGGCCAGGCAAATGGTTTAATTTTTGTTTATATCATTAAAGTCAAAGAATTTTACTAAAAAATATTCCAAGCTCTAATAACCTCAAAGCTATCACTGGGTACCCAGGCCAGGTTCTTTTTTTAAAATAATTTTATTTATTTGTTTATTTTTTGGCTGTGCTAGGTCTTCATTGCTGTGTGGACTTTCTCTAGTTGGGAGAAGGGGCTACTCTTTAGCTGTGGGGCATGGACTTTGCATTGTGGTAGTTCCTCTTGTGGATCACGGGCTCTAGGGCTCATGGGCTTCAGTAGTTGCAGTCTATGGGCTCAGGAGATTTGGTTCCTTGGCTCTAGGGCACAGGCTTAGCAATTGTGCCACATGGGCTTAGTTGCTCCAAGGCATATGGGATCTTCTGGGACCAGGGATCCAACCTGTGTCTCCTGCATTGGTAGGCAGAGCCTTTACCACTGAGCCACCAAGGAAGTCCAGGGCCAGTTTTCTTAAAGATGACTTCCCACCCCACTGCAGAAAAGCTTTGGTAAGAGAAAAAAGATGTACATAAATTAACAGCTACCATATCAGACCCTAAGACGTCTTCATTGAATTGTCTTACACAACACATCTTCCGGATGTTGACCTGGGGAGCTGAAGATGAACTTCTGACTTGAACGCTCCTCCAGGTCTTTGCTTCAACCTTCTTGAGCCATGCTGTCCAGCGTTGCCTGTTCCCATCAACTGTTCTGGGTCCTGAGGGCTCACTTTTATCTCCATGTTCCACGAGGACCCAGATCGCGGAGCCCGCAATGTACACCTTCACAGCCTGACTGCAGGAGGGCCTCCTCTTCATACACAGCCATGGCTCTCGGGGCGACGCCTACGGACATATCGAACACCGCGTAGGTGCCCACTGCTCTATTTGCGTGCAATAACTCTTCCATATTTTAAGCCCGTCAATCTGATGAAGAGGCAGAGTCTCTGAATGCTTAAGTGTCTTATTCAAAGTCACATAATAACTTGGTCAGAGGTGGGACTATAATTTGGATACAGGAATTCTGCCTCTGGGTCAAGTGTTTTCTCTAGGACCTCATAGCTTCCTTTCTGGGTGTTTCCAAGGTTCTAGGCATGTAGACCATTGGCTTCTTTTAATGTGTCGGCCATTCTGTGCAAGAGGGAGAAAGGGATATATGCAAATATTTTTGTCTCTTAGTCTCAAGGTCAGAATCGTTTTGGGAGGTAGAGTCAGTTCAGGTCACAAGGATCAAATATTAATAATTCGTACTTGTGCCCTCCAGGAGGCTGCAGTGTGATGCAGTGGGGATCCATGATCTGATACACTCAGGGCTCTCCCTGTGGCTTTGAGGAAGCCACGTCTCTGAACCACAGTGTCCCGAGCTCTCAGGTAGGAGGAAAAGGCTTGAACGCCAGCTGCTCTGCATCCCGGCCGTCAAACAGCTGTCACCAGTGGACATTCTGAAGGCATACGTCTATTTCTCCCGCCCTTACTTTGAGTTCCACTTTGCACTCTTCTGCTGTTAATTATTCCCCTCTATTCTCTTGTCTAATTTTGTGTATCATTAAAATAGTTCCAGCTGCATTTTCCTCTTGCTATTTCTTTGGCTGTAACACCTGTAATGTGGTGAGACCTGAGTTGAGCCCGTTCGGTCCAAGGAGAACTCCAGTCTCTCACCTCCTGCTCCCTTTCACCTGCTCTGTCTAAGGCAGGTGGAGTGTCCCCTCACACCAGCAGCCCTGCGGTGACACTCTCCCCATCTCTCTGCTTATCACCTGACAGCCTGGTCGCCTCATCGCTCTCCTGTCTGTACAGTTCTATCGATCAGACACTCGGTAACCTTGATGGTGTCACTTGATGTCTTTGCCATTGAGAGAGCATCCTCTGGCTCCTGCAAGCTGACTCTGCCAGAAATTAAAAAAGAACAAATCCAAATCAACGTGGTGGAGTTAAATTTTCATTTTTCATAGATTTCAAATTTTATGAATAACTCCAGATCAGGGGAAAGGCAGTGCTAGCTTTAGAGGCTTTCTGGCTTGTTTTCAGGGTTTCTTAGCTCAGACACCCCTCTCATCATTTCTCTGTAAGCTCTACCTGAAACCAGCAGTGAGATTCCAGGGCCTGAGAAGCATAACTTCCTTCAAGGTACATGGAGACCTTTGCCAAGGTCAGGCAGGGATCACTTGGTCTTGTGGGAGTGCGGGGAATCGACCAGCTGGCCAGTCCACACACCCTGTCTCTCTGCTTCCTGTTGCTCAGTGGAGATAACTTGAGTGAAGACAGAAGACTCTGCTGGGACATCCTGTCACTCATTATAACACCCAGGACTCCGATGAGCTTAGAAAGAAGAGCTGAGATATACAATTTCCACCAACTGTTTGGGATGCTAAGAGGAGTTACTTTGATTCTTGTAGTTTTAAAATGTATCCTATGGTCCTAAATAAAAGCACCCTGGATATTAGATTAAATGGAAGTAAATAGCTGAAATAAATTTGTGTTTTTAATCGATTATATGGAGTAATAAGTGAACCCCCCCTTAACACACACAGGCATACTTTTTCTTTTGACTTGGAACTTGAGTTAATTCTTATCATCCAGGCCATTGACAGTAGTAGAATTAAGTAATTCTTTTTATATTTGCACTTAGCTTTCCTCTCTAAGAACACAGGGGGGAAGATAATAATCATTAGATCAATATAAGCCTTCTCTTCTTAAGCTTTCATGCATACTAAGATGCTTCAGTTGTGCCTGACTACGTGGGACCCTGTGGACTATACCTACCAGGCTCCTCTGTCTTTGGGATTCCCCAGGCAAGAATAGTGGAGTGGGTTGCCATTTCCTTCTCCAGGGGATCTTCCTGATCTAGGGATGGAAACCAAGTCTCTTATGTCTCCTGCATTGGCAGGTGGGCTCTTTACTAGTAGTGCCCACCTTAAGCCTTCAGCAAAAGCAATAAAACAATTTTTCCTTTAGTGTATTATAAAATATAATCAAGCAAAGGAAGTTCAAAGGTGACTTAATGATGCTCTCGTTAATGAGTGCTGTGACCTTTGAGATACTACTTTGCCAACAAAGGTCCATCTAGTCAAAGCTATGGTTTTTCCAGTAGTCATGTATGGATGTGAGAGTTGGACTATAAAGAAAGCTGAGCACTGAAGAACTGATGCTTTTGAGCTGTGGTGCTGGAGAAGACTCTTGAGAGTCCCTTGGACAGCAAGGAGATCCACCCAGTCCATCCTAAAGGAAATCAGTCCTGAATATCCACTGGAAGGACTGATGCTCAAGCTGAAACTCCAATACTTTGGCCATCTGATATGAAGAACTGACTCATTTCACAAAAGACCCTGATGCTGGGAAAGATTGAAAGTGGGAGAAGGGGATGACAGAGGATGAGATGGTTGGATGGTATCAGTGACTCAATGGACATGAGTTTGAGTAAACTCCAGGCATTGGTGATAGATGGGGGGGGGGGGGGTTGGTGTGCTACAGTCCATGGGGTCACAAAGAATCAGACACAACTGAGCGACTGAACTGAACTGAACTGAACTGTGGCCTTTGAGAACTTTTTGTGAAAATGTACTTTGCTTGCTTCTGTTTAGCCAGCAGAACTGCATCTAGTCTTGGCCTGGTAACTTTCAATCAAGCCCCTCACCTGTGGCCCCTTCTCATGACAACACAGTTGAGCAGACACTCTGGTCTCTGCTTCTCATGCCACTGGGAGGAAGGGCTTTGGCACATCAGCTCAACCACACGTCATGGGTGAATTGTCCTGAAACATTTCTGGAGCCTCATGGTAAAACAGCCTTTGCAAATCTCATCATATCATTTTATAGTGATCTTGTACAAAAGAAAAATAATTGGAGAGGTAACCTGATTTGGACACTTTTCTCCAAGTCAAACCTCAGCATTCTATCACTTAGTATCTTTTTTTCTTACATGGGAGTACAACAGGACCATTTCAAAGCTGAAGGACAGAGTAGGTAATTTTTTATTTGCTTTTTCCCATGAAAAAGAGAATCACACTCATTTCCTTCCTGAAACAAAATTGGGGACCTCCATCACAACTCTGTGTGAACACACAGCCAAGGCAAATTACAGCTGTGGGTAATTAGGAGACAACGTCTCTGCCTGTCCCCAGCCCCAGCCACCACCCCAGCCACACAATTTGGAAGTCATGCAGATCTCAGCTGGTGCAGGGAGCATTCTCATCCATTAAGCAGTGGGGGAGAGGACTTGAAATTTTGCATATTATGCTGTGGTAGAATTTAACAAGTCAAAGCATTAACTGGAAGGAAAAATACAGTCGTTGTCCAAAAGTGCCCCATGCAATTTTATTGTTGGGTTCCTCTCGTGGGAAGAGCAGTAACCCTTAAAATAGAAAAGTGAAGTTGCTCAGTCGTGTCCAACTCTTTGCAACCCCATGGACTGTAGCCTACCAGGCTCTTCTGTCCATGGAATTTCTCAGGCAAGAGTACTGGAGAGGGTTGTCATTTCCTTCTCCAGGGGATTGTCCTGACCCAGGGATTGAACACAGATCTCCCACATGACAGGCAGATGTTTTACCATCTGAGCCACCAGAGAAGTCCTAAAATAGAAAGAAGGGCACCAAACAGCACAACTTTTATACACGTGATGTTATTTTTCCATTAACAGTCAAAGCACGTTATGTCTGAAAAAAGTTATCTAGGGACTTCCCTGATGCTGGTGGTTAAGAATCCACCTTGCAATGCAAGGGACATGGGTTCGAACCCTGGTCAGGGAATTAAGTTTGCACATGCTGCAGAGCAACGAAGGTCTTGCCCACAACTTCTGAGCTCCACCCAACTAGAGAGTCTGTGCCACAGTGAACAATTCCAATGGTGCAATGAAGATCCTGTGTGCAGCAGTTAAGAACCTATGCAGCCAAATAAATAAATATTAAATAAAAAAGATATATTTAAAAATTAGAAGCCATAGGTGGAGAAACAGCATTTAGCAGCTTCCTTTGCAAGGACTGACAAGGGTCTTTGAGAACACTGAAATCACTACAGATTGCTGGAAAGTCTGCTGAAAATGCTACATCTGAAAGACCTGTACCTTTCCATCCATTCGGGCAACATTTGAAAAGAGACTGGCAATCTCAGCAGTAGTATGGAGTTACCTGTGATGACACGGATTTTCTTATGAGGGCAGTTTAATTTGAACTGTGCTGTTTGGAGACCAAAAAAATGATTTCCATGAATATTTAATAGACCTTTTCCCGGTTGACGTACTCTCACACACACATATGACAGTTGACCATTAAAATCTATTTTCAATTCTGTTTGGAATTCAACTGAACTATTGGGTCGGCTTTGATCAGATGGGTGCAGGAACACAGAGATGGGAAATTTGCAGCAATGACAGGAGACACGGGCTTTTGAGCTGGAAACTTTTTAGGCAGCAGTGATTTACTGGCATACCCTTTGGAAAAAAAAAGAGAAAAGTGAAAGTGTTAGTCGCTCAGTCATATCTGACTCATAGACTGTGGCCTACCAAGCTCTTTTGGCCTTAAAATTCAGACAAGAATACTAGAGTGTACTTCATCCCTTCCCCAGGGTATTTTCCTGACCCAGGGATAGAACCCAGGTCTCCTGCATTGCAGGCAGATTCTTTACCACCTGAGTCACCAGGGAAGCCTGGCATGTTCTTTACAAATACCAATGGAAAGAAAATGAATATGTGTTCTATGGTGTGTAATTGCCAAAAAGGTGGCACACACATTTGAAAAATCACTGCTTACATGCTCAGGGGCCATTATCTTGAAAAGTTTAATAGCCTGTAGTTTGGGCTTTTGTTTTTGAACTGTACTTGCATGGTTTTTGCAGCAGCAAGACCCTAATTCAATGGCCTGCTGTTCCTACTTGATAATGCATCCAGGATGAGTAACTTATGTCAAGAAAGTTTTAGGTTCCCCTGGAAACATGTCTCTTGTCCGACTTTCTGTTTCTCTGGGCATGGTTCAAAATCAAAGATCAGACACGTTGCCTGGCAGAGAAGGTTGCTTAGGAAGATGGCCAAATAGAGTCGTCTCTTCTCCCCCCTTTCTCCAGGACTAGATTAATAGATAATACAGCAGCGAAGTATCAACTAAGGCTTGCCAAGTCTGTCAAGGCTGTAAGAATTCATTTTGAATCATTGGACATTTGAAAACATGACTACAGGACTTTAAAGGAAAGCTCTCTGGGGAAATATACCTAGGTAGGGAAAAGATTTCACCTTGCTGTGATCAATCACCTTTCAATTTCTTAATAACAAAACACAATTTCTCTTTTCCATAACTTTGACTTCAGGAAAAAATGTTTGCTTTTCAGAGGGAGATATTTTACAATAAAAGCATGATAAATGAGCATCACATGAACACTGAGTTACTGGAGGGGCCACTGGCATTGGAGTTAAAGTTTCTGGAAGACTTTGAGGTCACTGCTTATAAACTTATTCTTCCAGTAGAAAATAAAAGGACTGGAAAAGATGAAGACTTATAAATATTTGCTTCAAAATGTGTTGTGTTGTTCGGTCACTAAGTTGTGTCTAACTCCTTGTGACCCCATGGACTAGCAAACCAGGCCTCCTTGCCCTTCACTATCTCCTGGAGTTTCCTCAAATTCGTGTTTATTGTGTCAGTGATGTCATCCAACCATCTCTTCCTCTGTCGTCCCCTTCTCCTGCCCTCAATCTTCCCAGCATCAGAGTCTTTCCCAATGAGTCAGCATTTTGCATTAGGTGGCCAAAGTATTGGAGCTTCAGCATCAGTCCTTCCAGTGAATATTCAGGGTTGATTTCCTTTAGAATTGACTGGTTTGGGCTCCTGGAAGTCCAAGGGACTTGAAGTGTGTTATTTAAGTGAATATTTGCTGTGAGGCTCTGACAAGAAGAAAGATCAGGAGAGACTACTGGCAGCTCAACAAGAGGGAAAGTTAAGTGAAAAAGCCCAAAAGCAAGCAGACAAAAAAAAATCTGCAGTATGTCTATGCTTTTTTAAAAATTGTTGGTTCTTAGTTGAAATTAGGAACTCTCATCCAAGAGAAGAAGTAGGTTTCTGCTGTTTTTAGGGCTGGGAGCTTAAATACCTTTGCAAGCAAATTAAAGCATAAATGTCATACAAATATGAGGTTTTAGGTAGATGCTCAATGGTAGGAGATTAGCAGCTGTCTAATAGACATGATGGGCTTCCCTGGTGGCTTAGTGGTAGAGAACCCACCTGCCAATGCAGGAGATGCAAGTTCAATCCCTGGGTCAGGAAGGTCCCCTGGAGAAGGAAATGGCTACCCGCTCCGGTGTTCTTGCCTGGGAAATCCCACGGATAGAGGAGCCTGGTGGACTACAATCCATGTGCTGGACATGACAGCGTTTGAACACAACGAATGCAGTAGATATCATTGTCTAATATGTATCACTGTGGTCATTACACAGTGACTCGCTGCTTGAATTTTGTGTGTCAACCTGCCTGGGCCATGGGGTGCCCAGACATTAGAGAAACGTTAGGTGTGTATGTGAAGGCGTTTCTGGATGAGATGAATATTTGAATCAGTGCCCTGAGTAAGGCAGACTGCCCTCCCCAGTGTGGTTGGCCCTCATCCACATCATTGGAGGCCTGAAGAAAAAGAAAGGCAGGACGCAGGGGAATTTGTTCTTTGCCTGACTGCCTCAGCTGGGACATCAGTCTTCTCCTGCTCTTGGACTGGGACTTGGATCATCAGCTTTTCTGGTCCTAGACCTTCATACCTTGGACTGGAGCTACACCACAGGACTTCCTGGGTCTCCAGCTTGCAGATGGCAGATCAGCCTGCATAATCATGTGAGCCTCCATAATTATGTGAGCCGATTCACCTATGTTGTTATTTTCCAGAGGCGAAGTCATGTCCAATTCTTCTGTGACCCCATGGACTGCAGCCCACCAGGTTCCTCTTTCCATGGAATTTTCCAGGCAAGAATACTGAAGTAGGTTGCCATTTCTCCAGAGGATCTTTCTGACCCAGGGATTGAACCCCCACCTCTTGCATTGGCAGGTGGGTTCTTTACCACTGAGTGACCTGGGCAGCCCTTATCTACCTCTGTCTCTGCCTCTATCTCTGTCTCTACCTCTCTCCATCCTCTGGTGCTCTGTCCTTCCCTAGAAATGTCTACTCTCATAAAGCCTAAATAAGAGATGTAACCTTTTTCTAAATCCAGGAGAACTCCCCAGAACCAAGGGACATCTTCGCAATAGGTTAAATGCTTCCCTTTTATTCTTTGACCTTCAAATATAACCCCCAAGATAACCAAATTGTATTAAATACATGAATAAATTCAACAATGAAAACAGAACCTTTTATTTAGTAATAATTCAATTTTTCATTTTAGATCTCAATGGCCTGTCCCAGAGCCCTGATTGCAGCCATCACTCAATGAGTATTATGGTGCCCCATTTATGTCTAGGGCAGCTTTAATAAATGACACTTCATGTCATTTCCTTATTTTATGTTTCAGAGCCTCCACCCTTTTCTTTGATACTCCATGACTCACTTTAATCCAGAAGCTTAGGTTAGGTTTAAAGATTTATGTTACAGAGTGATTATAGTCTATTGTTATGCTGGGGATTTCTGTACACTGGTACCTATTGTTTGTTTAGACACAAAGACTGGAAGGTTTGAATGGGACTTTCCCCCTTATCTGTGGGCAATGCCTGCATCCGGCGTAATTTCTGGCCAATATTTTACTGTTGCCCTTCTTATCAATCTGCCACATTCTATGTCAACTCAACCTTTGTGACAAAGGCAAGATTTCAGACAGAACAGGTATGGCCTCAATAGCAAGAACACACATGAATTTTCCTCCTGACTTCGGGGTTCAGCTTTGCTGGCCAAAAATGGAAGAACTCTGGACTGGTTACCAGTTTTCTGCTTTTGGAGATTTTACACGTTTTACTATTAATAAGTTGAACTATAAGGTAATAAATATGTTTAATTTTGAACATGTGTGGGTAGGACTGAAATACTTGCAGTGGGGGAAAAACAAACTGAAAATAACCATCTAATTGACTTTTTGTTTTTCTACCAATGCAAAGACAGACCAATTATGTAGTCAGTTTTGGTTAGGAAATTATTACCTGTACAACTTCCAGGAAAAAAAAAAAAATCAATGACTTCTCATGAAATGGAAGGTGTTTTAAATGGCCTCCATTCAGTTGGTTGTTCAGGACAACTAGCCAAATCCAAAATGAGGGAGATAAATCTGATTTTCATTACTTTCAAATTTACAAACATAAAGTTACACTCGGTTACGAGGTAGAAGGCTGCAACGTGTTGTCCTGGAGAAAGCAGTGTTTAATTTGCCTCAATAGAGATGGGGCAGCTTGTTCCACAAGGTTCGCCTGAGTTCTTCATCCCTTCTGTTTTCTCTGAGTCAGGCGCTTTTTAAGTGAAGAGAATAAGGATGGATGAGGAATATCCATGCTAATCCTTCTGCCAGGTGTGGAACTGGCCGCTGCCATGGCTCCTGTGAACAACGTGGGGTGTGCGTGCCAAGGTGTCTGTGAGACAGGATGGGGCGCCCTTCCGGAGGAGCATCCACAGACCGCTGGAGCGCCCCCTGGAAGAGGCAACCTGAACTGCAGGCTGCCGCGGAGGACTAGATCAAGGTTGAGAGGAATAGAGCGTGGTGACAAAAAGCAGTCAAGGTTGAGAGGAATAGAGCGTGGTGACAAAAAGCAGTCAGTGCCAGTGGAAGGGTAGGCAGGGCTCTTAGAGTCTGTACCACCAGAGGGGCAGGGTGTGTCCATAGGTGAGTCAGGCCGGGGAGGTCCTTGCACGCCATCCGTGAGCGAGTGATGAAGCCTGTGAAGGAGCGTGGCAGGATCAGATTTGCATGTTGGGAAAACGAATATTGCTGGTGGTCTTATGAAAGCTGAGTTTCAAAGGGGGGAAAAAACAACTGGAGTTGAGGTACAAGTGAGGAAGGCTTGGAGTTCAGTAGCAGAGTAAGGAAAGAGGTCACATGTCTTATCCTAAGAATTAGGTAGTAAGAGCAGCAGATCCTAGTGATTGCCTAGATTCAGAGAAAGGAATAATAGAGCTAACAGGGATGGTCTGTACTCATTGTGGTTTTCTGTCAGCCCGAGCACAGTGGGGTGAATGAGAATACATTTGTCCCCTCATTCATTCATTTTCTTATTTATCTGTTCATGTGTCTTGTCCTTTAGAGCTTATGATCTGAAGTAGACAGCCAAGCGAATCAATTATTACTGTATATTTAAAATTACAATACATCTATTCTAGGACCATGCAAGATCGGAGAGAAGTCACCTTTACATAAGAGATGATTTCAAATATTCTACATACTATCTCATTTGATAAGTAAATATTACCCTGTCATTATAGCAATTGGCATTTTCTTAAGCAAATAATGTAGACAATGTTCATTATTTAAACAGAAAGAAACTAAATGTTGATAATGGTTAAAATCAATGTTCCTCTAAAGGTGACTTCCAGACTAAAGTTTTAAACCATACTCACTTTTTTCCCAACTCTCACGAATGCCTGCTCTCACACAGGCCGATGGCATTTACCTTGGTCACCAGCGTCCCATCAGACATTTGAGGAGTTTCATCAATGTCAGCCGAGAACCATTTGTAATGTTGAATGAGAACAACTCTGAAGTTCTACCTCATGTAATTCGCTTTTTGTTGAGCTGGAAATGTGCACGGGATAGATGGCAGAGCTCTATCATGGGATGAACAGGCCGACTGCAAACAGGGCAGAGAGGAATTCTCTGAGGACTTCTAGAAGCCAGTTACCTGCAGTGCGACTTGGGCCTTGGTTGCCATGCAAAACAAAGCAAATGCATCAGGTTTAGGCGCAGCTTTCAGAGATGGGGCAATAGGGAGCCTGCTGTGAGATGAAGAAAACAGAATGCAAAGCATCGTGCTGACTGGGGGAAGACCTCAGGATGAAATATAGTTCTTCTTGACTGTGGCTATGTTAACATCACCATATAGCTGTGTGCGTGCTCAGTCGCTTAGTCATATCTGACTCTTTGGGACCCCATGGACTGTAACCCTCCAGGCTCCTCTGTCCGTGGGATTCTCCAGGCAAGAATACTGGAGAAGATTGCCATTTCCTCCTCCAGGGCATCTTCCTGACTCAGGAATCAAACCCGTGTCTCTTGCATCTCCTGTATCGACAGGTGAATTCTTTATCTGTTTAAATCACTGTTTTGAATGTTGCTCACATGATCTGAAATATTTTCTGTGTGTAGAATGTGAAGAATTTCTGTAACTAGGTTTGCAATAAAAGGATAAATCAAACCACTGCAGTTTCTTAGAGGCCTTCTAGGTCCTAAGCTAAGTGTAGTTTTCCAGTACTACTCATGATGAAAAGAAGTCCTAAACGGAGATGAGGAAGGAAGGGGAGCATTTCCTTTCTCCTCGGAAGTTTTTGGGATTTCTCTGTTTGGTTAGAATGGATCTGAAAAGTAAAGAAATAAAATGAGGGACTTCCCTGGTGGTCCAGCATTTAACAATCTGCCTGCCAATGCAGGGGACACAGATTCTATCCGTGATCCTGGAAGATCCACCATGCATCCCAATTACTGAGCCACTGTGCCTACAGCCCGCAAGCTGCAACGAGAGAAAGCCCGTGCACAGCAATAAATACCAGGCATAGCCATAAATAAATAAATAAATAAATTTTTAAAAATGAGGCCAAAAAATACTGGCTCAAGTGATTTGCATGCAGTGGCTCTGTGGATTCTCACAATACTCCTGCCATGACCTCTACAAGGGGTTGGGGACCTGGGTCCTTTCTCACATTGTCAGTTCCAAGCTCGGTGACCATGGCAACGCATTACAGCTGCTCTGCACTTTTCCATCTGTAAAATGGGGACAGCAAATGCACCATCTTATTGGTTTGTGGTTAGTTTAAATGTGTTAACCTACGTGCCCAACACAGCGCTTGTTATTATTACTATTATGTAAAATGAGAGGGACAAGAATCTTCACTGTTCATCCTGCTCTAAAGGTGAGCCATGTTCTATAGAGCAGGGTTTTAAAAGTTTTTTTAAACTGTTTGTTTATTATTTTTTATCTTGGACTATAATTGCTTTACAAGTATACATAAGTGCCCTCCCTCTCGGACCTTCCTCCCACCCCTCACCCCATCCCACCCCTCTAGGTCGCACAGACACTGAGCTGAGCCCCCCCATAGAGCAGGGTTTTAATTTGTGCACATTCCAAACAGCAGAAACTTCCATATTGAAGCCAGAATGACTGCATATGTTTGGATAAGTGATCCACATATGATTAAAACCTTATAAATTAATAAATAAAGTAGGCACTAAAAGGTCTACTACTAAAACTTTGGGGTTTCCAGAAGTCTGAGAAAGGACCCAATTTGCTTGCTTTGTTTGATACAAACCTTCCCTGTGTGTTAATGCTTGAAGAAAATGAATTACATTCATGATACACATTTCAAGTGCAAGAAGAATGCATTTTAGTTTTAAAAAACACATCATAAAGTGATTGGTTTTTAAGACAAAACTTTTTACCTTTTTCAGTGACTAAAAATTCCCTGGCAGAAACACAGATGTGCCATTTTATTTTGAGTTTTATCGCTTGGTATAAAATGATGAGTGCTGCCCATACAATCACAGAATATTTTAATCAAAGAAAAGAAAAACAAGGAGTGGATTAAGCAAGCCATTAATATTGTGTCTGTGTCCACTAATTTTTTTTTTCCTCCTAAAAACAAATAGTCCGTTTTAGAGCCTGCAGCTACCTGGCCGAAGGGATTCATTATCCCATGATTATTATGGGAATTCAGACAGCTCCATAAATTCAGATAGTGAAATGTGTTGAAGCAGGAAAGTGATTTCAGAAGCAAGGCTTTTTTTTTTTTCTGTACACAGTGTCTGGCTTTTATTTCTAGGGCAAGCATTTAAAATGGTCATTTAGGAATGTGTATCTTCATTGGCAATGTCCACAAGAAAAATGAAAAGGAATTCTGTTATCGCCCACTGATGAACAGAGGAATTGTTTTCAATAAGTGAAGTTATTAGACTGAGGGTTGTGTTTTTGTTTTGTCTGCTCTTTTATGATTTTTACTGAAGAGGATCCAACCTGGACAAGCAAGCAAAACACTCAATTTAAGACTTGTTTCTAGTTATCACTAAAAAAAAAAAATCTTTGGACCTAATTGTGACCTTTCATGAGGACTTAAGAAAATTCATTTTAGATTGCACCATTAGTCCAATAGACTTCAGTTTCAGCTATTATAATAGTCAGGGTCTGAATTTTCAGGATTAGGGCAGGAGAGTAACTAAGTAGAGAAAGAAAATTCATGTGTGTGTTTCTAAAAAGAGATTTTACAAACCAAAGGAAACTGCTTTTGTTTATTATAAGGAAATGTTTTATATAATTTTTGACTTCAGGTGCTAAATGAGGCTGTGATTTTTCTCTCATCACCCTTGACATCTATCCTGGATTGACTCTCTCACTGGTGAGTAGAATAGTCTCTCCTCCTTCCAGGTCTAGACAAGAATGCCTCTTATTCTCACCTGCTAGACTTTATCATGAAAACACACACGTCTCATTTGTAGCAATTACCACTTGTTTTTGTTACTATGCTCTTAATACCCATCTTATTCATTAGGGTGTAAAAATCTATGCCCCATTTCGATAACCATTACAATCCAGCCCCTAACATACACACACACGTGCAGAAAGAGTTCTGACATAGTGACTGTTTGACTAAATGAAATGCATTTGCCATAAAAGTTGATGTGAGCTTTCCTACAAACCAAAAATCAAATGTTGGCGATCACATAAAGCAGGGCTTCTTACAAAAAGATTCCTAAGTTAGCTAATAGAGTGACCTAAAAGAACAGATCCCACTTCCTAAAAGCATCATAAGCATTTAAAAAGTCTGTCTCAAATTATGAAAAGTAATAGGAGTGTGTTTTTAAGGAGAAAGGGCTAAAATTCAGCGAGCAATTTCTTTCTAATGGACTCCTGCAATTCTTTAAAGCCTTAATGTCTTGTGTGAGCATAACTTCTCTGCCCGACATTACACTACCTTAAAAGCCATCATCTTTTTGAATGTCTTTTAAGTCCCCACCTCACTAGTCATCCTTGCTCCTCAGTTCCTGTAAAAATAGGGACATGGAAATTAGTGCCTCGTACTTCCAAGTGTGCAGAGATACTGAACACACCACAATGGCGAAGATCACTAGGTTAAGGAAGTTGTTAGAAAACAGTTGCGATTGAAATAGCATTTCTGTATCCTGGCTCATGGCACTGTGCTGGCTTCCTCATTTTGCTTCCATTTCAGGGTTTCTGGAAAGTCTTTGAGAGGGCTGTAGGCTCAGGGATCAAAGATGAATTTCTTTAAAATAATATAGTCTATCAAAAACTCACTGGACTTATTTGTTTTGTACTGTATTTGGCAAAAAAAAAAAAGTATAATTTTGTGATCTGAAACTCTTTGTCTAGGGTTTGCTTTTACCATTCCATAATTGTACCTAGAAAAGTGTTACTTGTGAGCTTTTAGTGTTTACATCCTATTCTTTTAAAGTTTCCACTTAAAAACAGAAAATCTTAGTCCAGCTTAGGGTTTATAAAAGTGGGAGAATATTTTAAGAACCACTGATAAAGATGCAGGAAGGCAGTATAAACACACGGATGGTGGTGGATTCTCAGATCCTCAGGGGATGAGGCTGGCAATTCTGAATCTCTTCAGAATGGCCCTCCTGCTGGGGTTAATCCCCTCAGCAAAGATGTCTCACAGGTGATGGTCCTGCAGGAAGGAGGGGCAAAACCACTCTGCCCTGATATTCGTCTGAACTTTCGGGCAAGCATTGTGGACTTGGGCAGTTTCCCCACAGCTGATGCTCCAGGTGGCTTTCCATCTCTTCTTCCTCCCCATTTCCTTCTGTAGCCACAGCGGTTCTCTGGTTCCACGTGGCTTCCGTGGGAGAGCCTCATGAACCATTCAGTTATCTCACACAGCTCCATGACAAGCCGTGGACTTGCCGATCCGCATCTCAAGAAGCGAGGAGTATAAGGGAGCGAACTCATTGGCGCATTCAGCATCTAGTATGAATCTGCTCTTCAGTTCACCGGACTTCATGACACTCAGAAGCATCAAGCGGTACTCCTGTCCTGGGGTAACTTACAGACAGCAATATTCATTTTTGTGCAGATAATACCAGACATTCAAGGACCTACAATGTTTGTGATAGATCTCTGTTTCCAGCCTCCACTGACCTTTCTAACTAAAAGAATATTATGCTACAGCGGCAAGAGCAACTGGGATGAAAACAGTAAGTGAAAATGAGTAACATGTAGCAACTACTTACTAACAGTTTAATGACTCTGGAAAGCTGGTTCCATATAATCCCACTTTACAGATGAAACTGCTGGACCCTAGACAAGTGAAATAACTCACCTAAGGGCACACAGGAAATACACAGCAGATATGAAGGGTTAGCCCTGGTTGGGTGAACTCTGGGGCCATCATGTTTGGTCTGGTTGTGTGACTTTGGGATAAAGAGTTAACATCTCTGAACTTCAGTTTCTTCATATGTCAAATGGGAATACTGATAATACCTAAAGCATAGGGTTGTGAGGATTTAATCAGCCGATGCAAATAAACTTAACTGCTTAGTAACTGTTATTCTTATTAATAATCACAATAATAACTATAACTATTGTGATTATTATTTTTATGCTATACTGCTTCTCAAAGTTCTCAAAATCTATGGATTTTCTGCAAAGCATGCTTATATTTACATTTTTACTTATCCTATCTTCAGAAATTCTATATCATTTTTTTAAAGCTACCATACCAAAATCACTCTACTTTTCAGGGTCCAGATTTTCTCCTTGAAATGTCAACTGAGACATCCCCTCCCGTAAGAAAAACAGCCTTTGTTTCTTATCTCTTTTGCATTTTTGTGTCACCCACACAGCAGTGGATATGAATCTATTATACTATTGGCTGGACACACAGAAAAAGACTATGGCTTGGACTCATTAATAATCCCCAAAGTCTAGCATTGTGCTGCCTACAGAGTGAGTGTTCCTTAACAAATTATGAATAGATTAATTTTTAAAGTCCAGGAGATCTCCTGGGTATGCTATTCCTGACTATGAAGTAGAGATAAAAGAAGACACAATATGGGAAAAGAAAGTTACCAAATAGCTTAATGATGGCCCAAGATAAATCAATAACAGGATCAAAGTGAGAAGACTAGGCTCCAATTTTCTGCCTTAAATCTAGAAAGAAATTGATTTTGAAAATAGTGTGTGTATCACAATGGTCCAGTGATCAGATGGGATAGGTAACAGCTAACTTGTAATTTGAGTGTCACTTGGGTATTTTTCTACCTACTCTCTAATACCTTCCTCATGCCTTCCCTTGGGGTAAAACTGTGTTATTGTAGACTTATTTCTTTGGTTAAAAACACTCTCCTCAAAAAGGCCAGTGACTCGATTTGAGAGCGTTGCTAGAAGAATTAGTCATATATTTATGTTATATGTTATGCACTGTGTATTATTATTTTATACATATGTGATGTGTGTATATATATGTAATTATGTATATCTGTATGTACATATTTTTATTTTCAAAAATATTCATAGTCATTTATATGTGACAGAAACTTAAGTTGAAAATGAGACAAAAGACAGAGAAAAATCAAAATTTGAAAAAATCGCTGAAGTTCTTTAAAACAATAGAAATTATCTCTGATTTTTTAAACTGAAGAACATTGTGATGTGACTCATACGTTCTTGAGAACACGTTCTTGTTGACGTGTCACTTTGTTTTGCTGGGTTCCTCTTTGTGTGGACCTCTATACCTGTGATGAGGTTAGAGCATCTAAGCAGTTCTGCTCTTATGGGTCTCTGCTGATCCATCGTTGATCCATCACCATTTTCATTGTGAAATACCTAGAAGAACGGATGGGCCAGATATCTTTTGAGAAAATTGTCTTGAGTGATGACTTTTCTCAACTAAATTCTGAAGGCTGACAGGGACATGTGTATGTTTCCATGCTGGCTTGGCAGGAAATGAGGCGAGAGGGTATTCCTTGTGTCTTATGGAAGCTGAGGAACCCACCAGAGACACAGCCTAGTTAGAAAGTCATTCTATGTGTGTTTGAGATGATCTGATAACTAATCTAACGAAGCCAGGATCTTGCTTAAGTGATCTTTTCAAACTTGCTTTATTGAATAGATAAATAGATGGCAGAAGTTCGAAGATTATAGTCTATGCGGTTTGGATACAATAATTTTAGCCTGAAACTACTTGAAGGTCATGGCACAGGATAGCTGATGCCTCTTGATGCCCTTTTATTAATGAATTCATCTGAATGCTACTTTGCAAATGGTGGAGAAATTAACACTAAAGCAACAAAATGTTATCTTATTAAGCAGGATCATTATTTACCATCTGCCTGAAATCAGGAATACCAACTAGTAATTTTATTATAAGATTATTTGATGTTTAATGATTTTATTTGTAATTAAGTAGCACGTGCATGTGCTAAGTCACTTCAGTTGTGTCTGACTCTGTGCAACCCCTTGGACTGTAGCCCACCAGGCTCCTCTGTCCATGGGATTCTCCAGGACAGAATACTGGAGCAGGTTGCCATGCCCTCCTCCAGGGGATCTTCCTGACCCAGGGATTGAACCCATGTCTCTTAGGTCTAACCTGCATTGACAGGTGGGTTCTTCACCACATGTGCCACCTGGGAAGCCATTAGGTAGAAGGATTATGAATAATAAAAGCATAATAAATATGTATGAGATAAGTATGCAATCTGATATGACTATTGTATTTTCCTGTACTAGGGGCAGTTTATATATACTCAAAAGTAGTATCAGATTAAGGAAAAAAAAGAGTCAAAATTTTTTTTTTCAGTTGGAAATTTTAACTTCTCTGCAGGTCTTACCATTTCAGACCCTCAGCAGGGAGTTAAAAAGAACATGAAGTTCATGGGTCAGTAACCAGGGTCTGGTCTAGGTACATACAGCATCATCTATAAATGATTCCAATGGCCCAAGGCTAATAAAAGGCCAATAAAAACTGCAAAGAATCTGATATTTGTTTCTGATGCATATTACCACAATCATTCATCGATTCAACAAATATTTGTTGGGTACATACTGTAGACAAGGTCCATTCTACTTGCTGAACATACACTCTGTGAGCAAAGTAGTAAGAGCCACAGACAAGCATATTTAAAATCTACCTTTGGCTCAAGTACATATTTGCCTGAGCTCCACAGCTGGCATTCGTCATTCATTCACTGAATAAACATTTATTAAGGCCCTGAGCTAAATATCAGGGATATCCCAGAGAACAAAAAGACAGACGTCTTGTCAGCCGGGGGAAGAAAAATAACAGATAAGCACATGTAAATGCAACCCACTGCAAATTGATTAAAGAGCCAGGAACCGTGCTCTGTGATGGAAATAAAGCAGTGGGGTGTGCCTGTGCCACTGCTAACAGAAGATTACTGGGAAAATCCTGCCTGAGAGAATAGTCTTTAAGCTGGTATTTGAGGATGAGAAGGATACAGCCATGTGAGCAGCCATAGGCAAGCATGCCAGGAAGATGGTAGAGCAAGGGAAGCCAGGCTGCATGGAGAGCCGTGCTGAGAAAAAAAATGATCCAAGACTCACCGGGAGACGGGGATGAGAGCTACCAACACGGCCGACCTCCAATACATCATCTTACCTGGAATATGGAAAATGGTTGGAAAAGGGCAAAGTAGAAGTGTGGGGGAACCTAGGGAAGAACGGATAGTCAAGAAGGCTTCTTCCTTTTTGTTTTATGTAATGGTACCCTGGTGGCTCAGTGGTAAGGAATTCTGCCAATGCAGGAGACGTGGGTTTGATCCCTGGGTCGGGAAGATCCCCTGGAGAAAGAAATGGCAACCCATGCCAGTGCTCTTGCCTGGAAAATCCCATGGACAGAGGAGCCTGGTGGGCGGGCTATAGAGTCCATGGGGCTGAAAATGTACAACTTAATGACTAAAAAACAACAATCTGGATCTTGCTTGTGTAAAGAAAAAGATATATCATGAAGATGAGAATTCCGGGGAGAGATTGGGGTCACTCTAAAACAGTCCTTGGAAGACTGAGATGAGTAGATTCTTTATTGCCGGGGAGTCAGTGGCGGGGGGCAGGGGGTACTTTATTTGCACAAGAGGAGAGAAACAAGGTATGAATGAAATAAACAGGTAGAAAGATACTGTCTGAGTATTGTCTCAGTGAAGTACTAAGTGATGTGTGCAGTGGAAACAGGAAGGCATAAAATTTGAGGAGTAAGGAAAAGACATGGTTTGATTTTTCCAAGAAGTGGAATAAGTTTCATCACGGGTAAATAAGTATTGAAACAGAGTTATAAGTGAAACCATTAGAACAAAACATGCATACTTTTCTAAATGCCAAGGATGCACGAAAGAGATAGGAGAGATGGAGAGAAAGGGAGGGAGAGAGAGGGAGAGAGAGAGAAGAAGCAATTTCATGGAGGCTACTAAGAAATGATTTTGGACTTTTGGCTACTGTTGAATCACGGTTCGTGTGATTTTATTTGACAGTTCTCAGTTGTATAATTTTGGACATGGTGAAATCAAATGGCCATTGGATCAATGTTTGCTTTTTTTTCCTCCCCCAAGTGACTGATAGACAACTCTTGAGAAAGAATGTGCCTGTGAAAGGTTGACTGTAATGGAAACCTGTGAATTCCAACCTGAGGAAGAAAAAGGAGAAGCTAATGGAAGTGGAGGGGTCAATGGATTAGAGGTTTTCATGACCATGAGTTGGTTTCATGGAAGACTGGTACAGATTGTAAGAACTGAAGCTACTGAGATATTAAATTTTTGATTTTGAGGGTGGATCAGTTTTAGTGTGGGACAAATACCAAGTAATGCTCAAGAGTAAATTTTGATTGATTTAGCAAATGAACTAACACTCTATGATCTTGGGTTAGAAGATGGCTGACCTTTCCAAAGATAAAATGGAGTAAACCCTGGGTCTCTGTGTGTGGAGTTAATAAAGTTACTTGAAGAAATGAATAATATTTTTAAATTATTTCTTTTCTGCTTAAAATATTCAAATCGACATGATAGCAGACTCTAATTAGACCCCCACCCACAAAGCAGTTGCTACATATAAAGATGATTATGATCTTTATTTGAAGAACTGGTTTTTAGCCCTCCACTACCAAATTCATTTTATCTGTCAAATAACAATTTCCTCCAAAATGTACTCATTATAGAACCTACCAGCCTGGCTTAGGTTCTCCTTTGGGGTTGGAAAAACTTATAATACATTTAAATTTCAACAGCTCTTGTATGGACACTTTCAAATTTTGTTTTACATGGCACCTTCCTAATCTTGTTAAAGATTTGTTGGCTAAATGCTCAACAAGTCAAATGAGGTGTTGGGAAATTTCCCTATCTGTTTGCAATTTAAAACTGATTATAAACTAGTCTCAATCTGCTACTGGGAAAGAAGAGAAGAAAATTCATGCTTGAGGCATCGGAGGAAGTTCAAAAGTTTCTCAGCCCAAATGAGGTCCCCAGAGAAGTTAAAAAATTCCTCATTTTCTTTGCTCTTTGTTGTACTTGTTCTTACAAATCAGACTTTGATTATCTTAGAAGTTACCCCCGACTCATGTTAGGTCACTTGGATCAGAGAGCTTGTAGACACAACTATTACATCAGAACTGTTCTGCTTTGGTCTAGAAAACACTGTCTGATAGATGCTGGGTGTACCATACGAAGGTCAATGCCACCCTCCTAGAGGACATACTTAAGAGCAAAGCCAATGGATATCCATCTTTAGAGCAGGTATGTTTCTTAGTGTATACTCTTAAAAATCTCCACTTCTGGCTTTAGGAGCTCTGAAAATAAGGAGTATATTTCTCAATGATCCTGTGAAAAGTTTTCAAATGTTTATCTTTGAAAAACCAGGATTTTTAGTACAAATTTCTGTCTATATTCAGAATTCTTTGCCCTTCTTTCTCTTCCTCTCTTACTTTAGTAGAAGTGGATCACCTACCCTTATCTTTGCCAGCCTTTGGGAGCTTCTCCTGAGCTGTCTGGTTCAAGTGGGGGGCGTCCCTTCTTGATGGATTTGCTTCCATGTCCTGGCAGGTGGGTTGCGGTTTGTCTCAATGCTTTTATTCCTCTTGCTAAGGTGCATGGTACGTTTCAGTACGTGGGCTCAGTTCTATGACCTTTTACACTTCTTAGGTCCATCTACCTCACAGCAGAGCTAATTTTTGTGGAGAAAATCTGTATTTCAGATACAGAATTTGCTGTTGTATGATGAAACTCTAACAGAAGCTACTGACAAATGAATGGAATGGAATTTCCTCTCAGAATATATCACTAGAAAGGCACATATGAATTAAAAAACCCATCAATGAACCCACTCATAGACATTATGGTAGTATTACATTGTATTGGGTGTAATAAGTCTGAAACATTGTATGGGGGTAATAAGTCTAAAATATATTTTAGCTTCCTCTCTCTTCCTGGAGGCAGCACAATAGATAACATTATAAGGAGAGCCCGATGTGTCATTTTTCTTATAATTTAGGATTTTTGAAAATGAACCATTTTTGTCCTGCTTTTACCCTGGAAAAAAGCAGCCCAGTGCTAGTCAACACACATCATAAGATTATGGAGATGAGAACTCAGTCAGTCAATGGAAGGAAGGTGCAGGTGTGAAGGGAGGTGTCACACAGACCAAACTTTTCAATATGGTTAAAGGGAATCTCATCTCTGGATACTAGTTAAGCCACTGAATAAGATAAAATACTGGTGGTGGAGCAAGTTCATTTAGGTGTAGAAAGAGTGGTACTTAAAACAACAAGAAAACCAGTAAGAACAAAAAAGAGGTGAAAGAGAGAAATTGAATTAAGGGTTCATAAAAGTTGCTGCAGTTTGTCTCAGTGTTTACTCCTCTTGCTAAGGAGGAGGAGGGGATGACAGAGGATGAGATGGTTGGATGGCATCACCGACTCGATGGACATGAGTTTGAGTAAGCTCCGGGAGTTGGTGATGGACAGCAAAGCCTGGCATGCTGCAGTCCATGGGGTTGCAGAGTCAGACACGACTGAATGACTGAACTGAACTGAACTGACTGAAAAGGTGCTCTAAATCCTGCATTTTGACCAATTCACAACTTGGAGACTCTAGTTGCCTTAGGATGATATCTTCCCAAAGGCAAGGAATTATGAATTCATCCAGTTTCTATTCTCTTCCTATTTCTTAAAAGTTTTACCAAAGACTAGAGACCAGGGCTTCTCTGAAAACAGCCTTTAATTTTAGCTCCAAAAATCTTCCCTTCTAGATCCTGGGACCTCTCTGATGGTCCAGAGGTTAAGACTTCACCTTCCAATACAGGGGGACATGGGTTCGATTCCTGGCCAGGGAACCACATACCTCATGGCCAAAACACCAAAACATAAAGCAGAAGTAATATTGTAACAAATTCAATAAAGACTTTAAAAATGGTGCACATCAAAAGAAATCTTAAAAAGATCTAGAAGGGTAAAAGAAGTTACTAGAAAGTAGAGAACTGACCCTATGACAAATATTATATTTCAGAGTTCTGTTTATAACAATATGGCCCGACTATGTCCCGAATACACTTTCCATACCAAATGTCTAGAAATATTGGATAAAATACAGAAACATAATTTTAGGTACATAATGAAGTTCCCTAAGTGTGTGAGCAGGCAAGTGTGTAAATACACTAGTGAATGTAAGATATTCCCAGAGGTCCACACTTAAGACAGAGCTGAAAACAGACTTAAATGAGCCCAAATGCTTTAGCTCTTCGGGGTTGGCTGCACAGACAGAAGACAAGGCTTTGACCTGTAGAAGATGAAAATAAGAACTTGAGTTTCCCTCCTTAAAGACATACTACATGCTTAAGGAGAGGGAGGTTGGGAAAAGAAGAACTGACCTTTGGAAAAGGAAGATTATAGGGAAATATGTCTGCCTTCATCCTGACACCAAGTGAAAAATTAATACTTTAATGAAAATTTCTTTCTTCTTTGGCTAATTATCACAATTGCATGACTTATAAAAAAATCTAAACCAGGAATTAATTTAAATGACTTATAACATGGCAATGCCCTGGGGCATTCAATGAAGGCAAGAGGAACTCTCTAGAAGAAAACATCCTCAATCCAGGGATGCGAAGATTGTTACTGATCAAAGTCAGTCAATGATATACTCGCAATCCTAAATTATATATGCAATACACAATCAGAGGAGCAGTCATGATTGAAACCAATAGAAACTATAAACAACAGGCTATGATCAGCAAGGAATTAAGTATTGTAAAAGACAGTCAAAGATAATTTAGTTTAAAAATAAATAAAATATGAAGTATAAAAAGTGATCTAGGGATAAGAGAGAAAATTTTAGTAGATTTACAAAAGAAATAAAATTTCAATAAATAAAAAAGAAAACATTTGACATGAAAAGCTCAATACTTCATTAGGTTGGTTACGAAGAGCTAAAGAGAGAATTGAAGAAATTGTTGAGAATATGGAAAAAGGGAAAGCAACATATGGGAGAGACATTGAGTTATGAAGTTTCAAAACCTAATACATTTTCATAACATTTCCAGAGAGAGAATAGAGAAAGTTATAGGCAATGCTTATAACGTTAATGAATAAAGTTTATCCATGATTGCAGTGATTAAGCCTCAGATTCACTAAATTCTAGGTAGAAATTAGAGAGACATTCATGCCAGGTACATCACAGTAAAACTGCAAAACAACAAAGACAGTGAAAGATTTGAAAAAAGTAACAAAGAAAAGACAAATTGCTCACAAAGAAATGATTCGAATGAGCATGACCTTTCTGACAGAAGAGTTGAAGCAATGATATAGTATAGTTATACCTTCAAAGTAGTGAGAGTAAATAACAAAGTAGGATTAAAAACCCAGATGAGCCAAAGTCAAGAGAGAGCGCTGAAATAAATTCACCTGCAGGAAAGCACAGAAGAGTCACTAAAGGAAATCTATAGAAGATAGGTCAGAAAGAACAATATTAATCAAAAAATTATTAAATATGAGGGACTGCAAGAAAATAATTCTGCATAAAACAATAACATAACCATGTACAAAGAAAGAAAGTAGAGAACACTCCATGGTAATGGCAGAGATACAGGAGGATAAAGATAGTATCTTTTCATTTTAGATAAGTATTCGTGTTAACACAGATTGGGCATTATCATAAATGGTGGAGAAAAGTGGAATTAAAATAATAACTCAAAGGAAGGCAGAAAAGGAAAAATAAACTAAAAAATGCACAATCATAAAAATGCAAAATGTTATCACAAACATAATGTAAAATATGTCCAGAATCACAATGCATGGCTAAATTCCCAAGCTGTAAGACAGAGCTTTCTAGATTATAGAAAAATATTCAACTGTATATTCTTTACAAGATATACATTAAACCTAACAAAACAGAAACCTGTGCAGAAAATAATATACTGCAAAAAATGAAACATGCTGTAGCTATAGAAATATCAGACAACATAGACTTAAAGGCAAAAAACACTATTAAGGTTGAAGAAAGTCAATATAACCATTTGATTCACTGTGGGAAAAGTTATTCTAAATTTATAAGCACTTAACATTATATCCAAAAATACTTCAGGCTAAAAAAATGACATAAGATAAAATTGATACATCCATTACCTTCAGTTCAGTTCAGTTCAGTCACTCAGTCATGTCTGACTCTTTGCGACCCCATGGACTGCAGCATGCCAGGCCTCCTTGTCCATCACCAACTCCCAGAGTCCACCCAAACTCATGTCCATTGAGTGTGTGATGCCATCCAACCATTTCATCCTCTGTCATCCCCTTCTCCTCCTGCCTTCAATCTTTCCCAGCATCAGGGTCTTTTCAAATGAGTCAGTTCTTCGCATCAGGTGGCCAAAGTATTGGAGTTTCAGCTTCAACATCAGTCCTTCCAATGAATATTCAGGACTGATTTCTTTTAGGATTGACTGGTTGGATCTCCTTGCAGTCCAAAGGACTCTCAAGAGTCTTCTCCAACACCACAGTTCAAAAGCATCAATTCTTCAGTGTTTGGCTTTCTTTATAGTCCACCTCTCACATCCATACATGACTACTGGAAGAAACAATAGCTTTGACTAGACGGACCTTTGTTGGCAAAGTAATGTCTCTGCTTTTTAATATGCTGTCTAGGTTGGTCATAACTTTTCTTCCAAGGAGAAAGCATCTTTTAATTTCATGGCTGCAGTCACCATCTGCAGTGATTTTGGAGCCCCCCAAATAAAGTCTGTCACTGTTTCTGTTGTTTCCCCATCTATTTTCCATGAAGTGATGGGACCAGATGCCATGATCTTAGTTTTATGAATGTTGAGTTTTAAGCCAACTTTTTCACTCTCCTCTTTCACTTTCATCAAGAGCCTCTTTAGCTCTTCTTTGCTTTCTGCCATAAGTGTGGTGTCATCCACATATCTGAGGTTATTGATATTTCTCCCGGCAATCTTGATTCCAGCTTGTGCTTCATTCAGTCCAGCACTTCTCATGATGTACCCTGCAAGTTAAATAAGCAGAGTGGCAATATGCAGCCTGGACATATTCCTTTCCCGATTTGGAACCAGTCTGCTGTTCCATGTCCAGTTCTAACTGTTGTTTCTTGGCCTGCATACAGATTTCTCAAGAGGCAGGTCAGGTGGTCTGGTATTCCCATTTCTTTCAGAATTTTCCACAGTTTGTTGTGATCCACACAGTCATAGACTTTGGCATAGTCAATAAAGCAGATTATTCAGTTCAGTTCAGTTCAGTCGCTCAGTCATGTCCGACTCTTTGTGACCCCATGAACTGCAGCACGCCAGGCCTCCCTGTCCATCACCAACTCCCAGAGTTCACTCAGACTCACATCCATCAAGTCAGTGATGCCATCCAGCCATCTCATCCTCTGTCGTCCCCTTCTCCTCTTGCCCCCAATCCCTCCCAGCATCAGAGTCTTTTCCAATGAGTCAACTCTTCGCATGAGGTGGCCAAAGTACTGGCGTTTCAGCTTTAGCATCATTCCTTCCAAAGAAATCCCAGGGCTGATCTCCTTCAGAAAGGACTGGTTGGATCTCCTTGCAGTCCAAGGGACTTTCAAGAGTCTTCTCCAACACCACAGTTCAAAAGCATCAATTCTTCGGCGCTCAGCCTTCTTCAGAGTCCAACTCTCACATCCATACATGACCACAGGAAAAACCATAGCCTTGACTAGACGGACTTTTGTTGGCAAAGTAATGTCTCTGCTTTTCAATATGCTATCTTACCTTAAAGCAAATCCATTACCTTAGTAAAATATTTTAACACAACTCTTATTAATTGTGTGACTAACTTCAGTACAGTCAAAAATTGCAGAAACCTGGACCATTTTTTCCCTCAAAACCAGAGAAGGGCCATTTTTTTGAAGGACTTGTTGGACAATCACAACAGTTAAGTGCATAAGAGAACAATACAGCAAGAACCTCAAAAATAATGGAAACATTATATATCTAAATATATGCCTGTTTATAGCATCACCTTCTTAAATGATCGAGAACAAAAGAAGAACACAGAGCCAATTGTCTAACTTTTGATTTTAGAGGAGGACAACAGACTCAGCCTGAAGAGAAAAAAAGGAGGAAAGAAAAACAGTTTTCACAAAGCCGTTCTGGTACGAGCGGGAAAGCAGTATGGTTCCAGGACAGTCATGGGTTTGTGTGGGGCAGTCACGGTGTATGCTTGTTGTCTTCATGAAATCATTAAAAATGCACTTGCATTCTCGAAAGGTGTTCCCATTTGAAGGATGAATAAAAAGGAAAACAGAGAATTGAAGCAGAGTCTAGGAGAATGTGGTAAAGTGGAGTCTAAATGATATGGGTTATTTCACAGGCCAGAGTGTTTCATAATTTTGAAAGCCAGGAGTCAAAATCCTGAGTGAGGAATCCCAGTATCGTGGAGGATCCCAGCTGCTGAACCAGATTCAGATTCCATCCTCAGATACCTTGGAGAAGATGGTCCAACGGAGTTGGAGCCGAGTTACCCCAGATGCCCTGCAGATACAATACCCTGCATGGAGCGGGTAGGCATGAGCGAAGGAGGGTATGAGTACCATGGTAACACAGCTAGGGCTGTGAGACAGCTGAACCTTAGCAAGGATGCCGGTAATAACTAGTTGACTAATAGGCTGGCCAATGTAGAGGCCATTTGGGTTACAAATCCCTATATCAGAATTGAGGAGAGTCTAAAATGAAAGGAAAAGGACATTTCCTCACCTATCCCTGGAAACATAGCAATACTTAGTCATGCTTTTATTTTTGTTTCTATTACTTCTCTATTTTCTTCTCTTTTCTCGAAATCAATAGCTTAATCAAACTGTAAAGAAAGAATTGTCTTTTCCTCTTGGACTTGACATGGAAAATTTAGAATCAGAGGAAAAGAATACATTGTCTTTATTAAAGGTGCATCTTGCATGATCAAAAGTTTTTAGGACTTAAATCCTAAGGCCCATTGTTTACTATATTAGGGAATGAAGTTGTTGTTCAGTTGCTAAGTCATGTCTGACTCTTTGTGACCTCTTGGACTGTAGCAAGCCAGGCTCCTCTGTCCTTCACTACCTTGAAAATATATACTAATAAGTATAGGAAGATGGTGCTTTCTTGAGCATTAATCAAGTTAGAGGTGAAAAACTTCAGGAGATGATCTTTTATGTTACTGAGATATATAGACTTTTATTAAAGAGAGGGAAAAAAGGTGGATAGGAAAAAAAAATTGAACCTTTCAAAAACAGAACAGTGAAAAAAACCATGTTAAAATAACTTAAACAAAGCTTCTCCCAACATATGAGTAATAGAGTCTTGCCTGATAAAAAGGAACAAATGAAAGACACCTAATCCTGTTAATCTTGTTCCATCAGTGGAGAAGGAGCTGGATAAGAGGAAGCAGTTTTGGGGAAGCACTGAGCATAATGGAGGAGCTCTGGGCGACAAGCTGAATGGTGATCCGATCAAATTACTTAAACTAAAAACCATGAAAAGAATTTCACACTTTGTCTGGCTAAGAAAACAGTTTTATCAAGTGCACAATCTTAAATGCAATGAGATTTCTTTTTACCATTCTCTTTTCTCTGTCTTGCTTCAGTGGATATGCTACATGGAAAAAGGAAAGGCATTGTTGATGACATTTCACTAAGTGGGAGAAGAACAATTCATGGCATTTAGGTGTTGAGTGCTGAGTCTGGGAAGGTATTGAAAAATCTGAACTTTTCAGTAGGTTGGTATATGGAAAAAAACATGTATTTCCACTCACTTTCTTACAATGGCTTTAATCTTCTTTCATTCACTTCTCCCTTCTCTACTCCCCTCTCCCCTCCTTTTCCTTTTTTCTTTTTTTTTTTTTTGAGTGTTAAAGTCAGAAATCTGGAAATTGATATTCATAAGTGAACTCAGGCATTCTAGAAATTCCTTGAAGCTGTATGCAAAATCTGTATTTGCCTGTGTGCAATGTTTTCCCCAGGGACAGGGAAAATAATATTTTTCATATATTTAAAGTTTTATTTTTTTCTGATTAATAAATACGAACAGAATTGGGCTGTGTTGCCTTTTGCTTCCCTTTGCTGGGAAGGCCTTTCCTTTTCATGCCCTTCTGCTTCCCTGGGGCAAATTTCTTCATCCACCTGTGAATGAAATGACCAGAATATACAAATATTCACAGAAAACCAAGAGGGAAGTTGAAGATAAGGGGGAAAATATATATCCAAGTTAGCAGATCTGGTCTGTGCATCCAGCATAGTGTCTGAACTTGGCCTTCAAAGGCAACTCTCTCTTCGTCCTCTGTGGAGACACACAGCTATGATGTTGAGACCAGGATGAGGTCTTATACCACCTCTGAGAAGGAAGCATTCAAGAGGAATAAGTTAGAACCTGGCTTAACTCATGGTCAGTGGGTAAAGAACCTGCCTGCAATGCAGGAGACACAGGTTTGATCCCTGGGTGAGGCAGATCCCCTGGAGGAAGAAATGGCAACCCACTCCAGTATTCTTGCCTGGGAAACCCCATGGACAGAGGAGCCTGGGGGGCTACAGTCCAAAGGCTCACATAGAGTTGGACACGACTAAGCAACTCAGCACACACACAAGGTTAGGACCATGAGGATGGCAAAATGCATCTGGTTCACTGGATATTCCTTCCTGAGAATGTGCAGCTGAAATCTTCATGGCCGGATATTTCAATGAGCTGGACTCGAGCAGTGTTGTTAGACCCACCATCTTGACAAATCCAGATGTTAATAAAGAATTTGTTGTTGCTGTTCAGTTGCTAAGTCTTGTCCAACTCTTTGTGACCCTATGGACTGCAGCAAGCCAGGCTTTCCTGTCCTTCACTATCTCCCCAAGTTTGCTCAAATTCATGTCCATTGAGTCAGTGATGCCATCCAACCATCTCATCCTCTGCCACCTCCTTCTCCTCCTGCCCTCAGTCTTTCCCAGCATCAGGGTCTTTATCAGTGAGTCAGTTCTTTGCAATCACGTGGCCAAAATATCGGAGCTTTAGCTTCAACAGTCCTTCCAAAGAATATTCAGGGTTGATTTCCTTTAGGATTGACTTCCAGTAAAGAATGCTAACTCTCAAAAGATGAGCACCACCAAGCAAAAACCTCACAAACAAAAACAAACAAAAAAAAACCCTGCTTTTGGTTAAGTCTTCCCAGTTGTCTTGAAAAGAAAATGAGAACATTCATTGAGAAAGCATAAAATAACAACAATTCTCTCCAGATTAAAAAGCTGAAACATATTTTCTAGTAATGATATATTCTTCTCCAGCTCCCCACCCAACCACCAACCTCAACCAGGGAAAGACTTAAAAGACCAAGTTTTTCTTCTTTTTATAAAATTAGTCATCTTGTGCAAATAATCCTGAAAATGGAAAGCTTTTTTCTAACATATAAAAGTTATACATGAGTTTTATCTATTTTCCACTTATTACTACCTGTGTTCTTTTCATTATCCTTTAGTTTAATATTTTTGTATTTTTATTGACATTTCCTATTTGAGTCATGGAGATGTCAATAAAAATACACAAATATTAAACTAAAGGATAATGAAAAGAACACAGGTAATAGTCATCGGAGAAGGCAATGGCACCCCACTCCAGTACTCTTGCCTGGAAAATCCCATGGATGGAGGAGCCTGGTAGGCTGCAGTCCATGGGGTCCCTGAGAGTCAGACACGACTGAGCGACTTCACTTTCACTTTTCACTTTCATGCAATGGAGAAGGAAATGGCAACCCACTCCAGTGTTCTTGCCTGGAGAATCGGGAGCCTGGCGGGCTGCCGTCTATGGGGTTGCACAGAGTCGGACACGACTGAAGTGACTTAGCAATAGCAATTTGAGTCATAGATTATTTAGAAAAGCATTGCTTGATTTCTAATGTATTTTTTTGTTGTTATTGATTCCTAGCTTAATTTCACTACTGTCCAAATATATTTTGTGTGAGATTTCCATTTTTTAAACTTTGTTGAGATTAGCTTTATGGCCTTGCATATGTTTAATTTTAGTGTATCTTTCACTTGCGCCTGAAAATTATGTGCAGAATGATCTGGCTGTGTGCAGTGTTCCATGGAGGTCAACTGGATTAATCGTGTTGTTTAAATATTCTATATCCTTATGGATTTTTTTTTGCTTGGCTTGCTAGCAGTTACTTAGAGAAGTATGTTAAAATATTCCACTAGGATAATGGATTTCTATATTTTTCCTTTTATTTCTTTCAACCACTACTTTAAATATTTTAAACTCATGTAATTAATAAGCCAGGCATTTAGAAACTTTATACTTTCTTGCTTGATCAACACACTATTGTTTTTTCCTCTTTATTTTTAGTAATGTTCTTTGCCTTAAAATTTAATTTGATGTTACCACAGCTCTATTAGCTTTCTTTCACTTAATGTTTGCATGGCATGTATTTTTTTTATCCTTTTACTTTAAAATTTCTGTGTCTTTAAATTTAAGGCCTGATTTTTTGTGTGGAGTGCATTTCAAAAGTTTGTTTTGTATGTAGTGTGGTGACCTTTTAATACTTTTAGAATTTAATGTGGTTCCTGATATGTTTGGATTGAAATTTACAATTTTAGTATTTACTCTTTGTTTTTCTCACTTTTCTATTAATATTTATTCCTGTTTTTGCATTTTTTTAGTTAATCAAAATTTCTTTATTTTAATTTTTTTCCTATTAGCTGCATACTCTGTGAGTACTTTTTAGTATTTACCCTGGAGTTGACAATAATAATCTTGATTGTAATTTTATCATAAATATCTAATATAGATTAATAGATCTGCCACTTCCAAAATAATGAAAGAAACTTAGGACAGTTTAAATCTATTTAACCTCTCTATTTGTTGTTATTTGTCATATATTTTATTTATAAAAATTTAAACCCCATATTATTTTTGCTAGTTTATATTATCAACATTCCAATTTTCTCACATATTTAACCTTTGATTTACTGTTGATATTTATTTTTTCCTTCATTTTTATGCTTCACTCTGAGGTCATATTACTGTGCATGGAAATTTATTTAAGTATATTTTTCAAGGTGATTTGCTGTGGATGAATTTCCTCAGTTTTGTCTACAAGTATCTTTATTGAGACTTTATTTTTGATATTTTCAGTCATATGAGTCAAAGTAGGCATTTTTCTGAACTTCATGAATAATATATTTTATAATAAATTATTCTATTTTCTCTCGAATTACACTCCCATCTTCTTTCTAGTGAAGAGCACAGATTTCAGCATTATTTGTCTTCCTTGAAGATAATGTCTTTTTTTTCTGCTCTTCATATTTCTGTTGTTACCATATGATTCTGCTTCTCCTTCAGTGTTTAATTATCAGTTCTATCTGAGTTGCTATTCTGTCGACCTATTAAGTTTGTATTTTGTCTTTTATATTTTATAAAGCCAAACAGCGCTGAAATTTTTCTTTCCATAGCAACGTCTTTTCAGTACTTTATAAGTTTTCTTTGAAAGTTATGTACTGAGTTTCTCAATATTTTGTTTTCTTATTTTGATCATATTTTGAATGAGAGTCTGGTTTAAAAAAATTAATAACTGGGAGTGTACTTCCTCAGACTAAATGATAATTAGATTTGCCTGGCAGTCCAAGCCACCCTGGATTACAGAAGTTTGGGTCTTGTGATTACTCAGGAAATTTATGGGGTTTGTAATCACTGAAGTTTCTTTCTAGCTTGTTTCCTGGAGAAGGTGGTTTCCACCTCTTCTGGGAACTGAAGCAAGTTCCTTCCTGTGCTGGCTCTGGTGTCCCACTTAAAGAAACAGTAGGGTCATTAGTGCAAAGAGTGATGGTGTTGGAGCAGGAGTAACCCCTTAATTTAACCATCACTTCATTGGACGTGACCCACTTCATGTAGCTCCATCGTGTTGGTTTTGGGGATTTTTTTCAAGGTTTTGCTCAGAAAATCTTTTTTCCTATTCTTTGTTTTTTCTTTTCCTCTTTTTCTGACGTCATTTCTGTGGACTGCATGGAGTTTGCAGATTCTTCAGTTGACTTGAATTTCACTTTCATCCTATCTCCATTCGCTTTACGCCTTTCAAAAACTATTTACATTGAGGTCTGCTGTTAGAAGTGTTCTGTTTCAACATTCTCATCAATTTACTTTTGTACTCATATTTTATACAATTTTTGTTTTTGTCTCTGAATTTTTATTTTTTTTTTTTTTTGGTTAGGAAAACAGGAGGCAGTCTTTTCCAGCAGCTCTCTTGAATGAGCTAATAGGGTCATTTCTTTTTAAATAAACCTTTGCTCTGTATTCCATGAAGGCACAGCTGTATGAAAACACTAACTTGGCAAGTTTGTAATTAAGTTTTAATTTAAAACTCATTTGTTATGTAACAAAATACAGTTTAATTGCAAATGATGTAGAAATATTCTCACCAGAGAGTCCTAAGTCATGATATCACAGTCTGTCCAGCTTCACACACTTGAAGAAACAAGTGTCTCATCAAAATCTCTAAATTTGAGAGAAAGAGAGAGGGAGAGAGGAGAACATGTGAGCCCAATGGTGACTTCTTCTAGGCAGATCATCTGTCATTGCTTATATATTCAGAAAAATTGTTTAAATGCATATAATTCCAATTGTGTTTTCTGTTATAATTAATTGCAATTTAAAATGCTGTTTATTTGAGAGAATGAAATTTTGTGTTGTACTGAGACCAGCTGAATAATAACCAAAGGCAGAAGTCCCATTGGAAGGGGAATATTGCAGCTCAAAGGTCCCAACTAACAGTCCATCTTTATGAAACTCCTAAGAGGAGAAGTCATAAGATTTCCTGTCTGACAGTCATGGCCTCATCTTTTCCTACAGCATCTAAATGGGATGGTTTGAGGAACCACACTCACGACCACAATCAGTGGGAGGTCCTGTTTTCCTCCCTTCTTCGGGTCACCATCCTATAGTATACTTAGGGTCAGGAAACTTGCCTCACCTGCTCTCACTGTGCTTTTCCCCTCACCATTGTTGTTGTTCAGTCACTAAGTCATGTCCAGCTCTTTGTGACCCCGTGGACTGCAGCACACCAGGCTCCTCTGTCCTGCACTCTTCCAAGAGTTGGAGCAAATTCATGTCCATTGAATCAGTGGTGCTATCTAACCATCTCATCATCTGCCCATCTCTGCCTGAAATGCTCCTTTACCATTTCCAATTTTCTGGAAGAAATCTCCAGTCTTTTACATTCTATTGTTTCCCTCTATTTCTTTGAATTTTTCATTTAGGAAGGCTTTCTTATCTTTCCTTGCTGTTCTCTGGATCTCTGCATTCAGTTGGATATATCTTTCCCTTTCTTTCTTGCCTTTCGCTTCTCTTCTTTCCTCAGTTATTTGTAAAGGCTCCTCAGACAACCATTTTTGCCTTCTTGCGTTTCTTTTTCTTTGGGATGATTTTGGTCACTGCCTCCTGAACGGTGTTACAAAGTTCCATCCATAATTCTTCAGGCACTCTATCTACCAGATCTAACCAAGATACATGATTGTTAATTTTTCAGTCATTGTTTTAAGTGATCTGTTACGGGGGCACAAATAACTGCTTTTACTATGCAAAGAAGACTATATGATAAAAGATATGTATCCATAGTTGGTTTTGTTTAAAGCTCTCCATTCTAGACTACACCCAGCAGGAAGGACCTTCACTTCTCCCTGGAAGAGGCTGATCAATACATCACCTTCAATGATCAAGTCTTTGCCTTTGGAATGTGTCTCCTCTCTTGGAAGCCTGACAATCCTTCATTTCCTCCCATCCCTCCCCTCCCCTCCCCTCCCCTCCCCTCTGCTCTTCATTGCATCCTCTTCCCTTCTGCCTCTCCCCTCCCCTCCTCTCTCTTCCTCTTTTCTTTCCATTTTCTTTCTTATAAAAAAATTCTTTCATTCTTCTCAATAGTATGTTTTCCTTCCTATTACAGACATCCCTGATTTTGAACAAAAGAAAAATTTTATTCTTTTAATTATTTTCAGATACATAAAAGAAAGGGACAGCAGTTGATATCATCTCCAAGAAAGCATGATTTATGGGTTCAAACTATCCCAGTGACCATTGGAATCCATAATGCTTCAGATGTAAGCATTCATCTATCGATTGCCTGTAGATCACACAAGTGTCTTTTTCTGTCATCATGTCATAAAGGAGGTGATGAAAAAATTCCTCTAAAAACCTTGAGTCAACCTGGGAACTGAGTTAGGAGCCCTTATTGTTTGTAGCTTTGATTGTAGTTATTATTGGTATCACATATGATGAGTCACATTTGAGATAATTTCAGTTACACTTTTAAACTCGAGTAAATAACACTTTCCTTTCTTAATTTACAATGATCACTCAAAAATATACAAGCAACTCCTACAGCTCAATTCCAGAAAAATAAATGATCCAATGAAAAAATGGGCCAAAGAACTAAATAGACATTTCTCCAAAGAAGACATACAGATGGCTAACAAATACATGAAAAGATGCTCAACATCACTCATTATCAGAGAAATGCAAATCAAAACCACTATGAGGTACCATTTCACGCCAGTCAGAATGGCTGCTATCCAAAAGTCTACAAGCAATAAATGCTGGAGAGGGTGTGGAGACAAGGGAACCCTCTTACACTGTTGGTGGGAATGCAAACTAGTATGGCCACTATGGAGAACAGTGTGGAGATTCCTTAAAAAACTGGAAATAGAACTGCCTTATGATCCAGCAATCCCACTGCTGGGCATACACACTGAGGAAACCAGAAGGGAAAGAGACACGTGTACCCCAATGTTCATCGCAGCACTGTTTATAATAGCCAGGACATGGAAGCAACCTAGATATCCATCAGCAGATGAATGGATAAGAAAGCTATGGTATATGTACACAATGGAATATTACTCAGCCGTTAAAAAGAATACATTTGAATCAGTTCTAATGAGGTGGATGAAACTGGAGCCTATTATACAGAGTGAAGCCAGAAAGAAAAACACCAATACAGTATACTAACGCATATATATGGAATTTAGAAAGATGGTAACAGTAACCCTGTATACGAGACAGCAAAAGAGACACTGATGTATAGAACAGTCTTTTGGACTCTGTGGGAGAGGGAGAGGGTGGGATGATTCGGGAGAATGGCTTTGAAATATGTATAATTTCATATATGAAACGAGTCACCAGTCCAGTTTCGATGCACGATACTGGATGCTTGGGGCTGGTGCACTGGGATGACCCAGAGGGATGGTATGGGGAGGGAGGAGGGAGGAGGGTTCAGGATGGAGAACACATGTACGCCTGTGGCAGATTCATTTTGATATATGGCAGAACCAATACAATATTGTAAAGTTTAAAAATAAAATTAAAAAAAAATTTACATTGATCAGAATGCTATAGGCTCTTAGGTGAAATAAGTAAAATCATGACTTTAGGTGGCATACTTAAAATTTTATCTTACGGTAGCTCATTGAACTACTCAGCTTTGGTAATGAATTGGGTGGCTATAGTCTTGGTGGAGTGAAACTAACCAGTCATTGCCAACCTCACCCCAAACTATGGGAACCCCTTCAACTCATGAGCTCATTACATACTCTGTGTCCTTGAATGTTGTGCTGTGCTGTGCTAAGTTGCTTTAGTCTTGTCCAACTCTTGTGATCATATAGACTGTACCCCGTCAGGCTCCTCTGTCCCTGGGATTCTCCAGGCAAGAGTACTGGAGTGGGTTGCCATAGCCTCTTTCAGGGGATCTTCCCAACCCAGGGATCGAACCTGTGTCTTTTACGTCTCCTGCATTTGCAGACAGGTTCTTTACCACCGGTGTTACCTAGGAAGCCCTTCTTGAAAGTTACCCATCCTGAGATACTAGTGTGATGAACCAAAGGAGAATATTGATACCTCTTCACCCCAGGAATCAACAGCAGTGATTCTCCTAATACTTTTACAACTGTTAATCTGGTCCCTTTTTCTTTTACAGAAAAACAAAGTCTTAGGAATGAAAATGGGATATCTCAGCGGAGCTGTCTCTTATTGCCCCCTAATCATTTGTCCATTCTAATTCTTTTGTGCTTTGCTCAATATCCAGTGATGTCTTGCTTCTTCTGCTAAATGCTTTTTTTTTTTTCTTTTCAATTTTGCTTTTTTACTGCTGTTGTGTCCATAGCTTTGAGAAACAAAGCTTGCACAGGATTGCCAAATAAAAATAAACTCTCCTTTATTCCTGAAGGTGCTGTAGATTCCTAATGATTATTGAGCCCACTCTGTAGAGTGGCAATATCAGGGAATTCAAGGGTAGGATTTTTGTCTTGGCCCAAGGCCCTTATCACTGGTGAAAATAATAACGTAAATTCTGTGAAGATTGTCCCTTTGAAATCATTACATTGGATTGTCTCCTTTGCTCATAAATTATTTACACAGTCCTAAATGTTATGTAGAAATCCACGGAATTACACTTTTGTTCTCACCCTTATGTAAGTCTTTGTGCAAGTCAGCCATAGGATGTGCATAAATATCCCAGATGCATCCCAGGTGCCATTCTTTTTTTGTCTTCTGCTCCCACTGTGTAGGTTGGCAGTCACATGTGCCATCTTATGAGAAGAAACGTGTGTCACAAGACTTACACATGCAGGCTTTGTGGTGACTGGTTTCATCCATTCTGCAAGCAATTTAGCCCAGTCACTGCTGATATTCTTTGCTCCTTGGAAAAAAAGCTATGACAAACATAGACGAGTATTAAAAAGCACAGACATCACTTTGCCAACCAAAGTCCATTTAGTCAGAGCTATGGTTTTTCCAGTAGTCATGTACAGATGTCAGAGTTGGACCATAAAGAAGGTTGAGCACCAAAGAATTGATGCTTTTTAACTGTGGTGTTGGAGAAGACTCTTGAGAGTCCCTTGGACAGCAAGGAGATACAACCAGTCCAGCCTAAAGGAGATCAGTCCTGGGCGTTCATTGGAAGGAATGATGCTGAGGCTGAAACTCCACTACTTCAGCCACCTGATGAGAAGAGCTGACTCATTGGAAAAGACCCTGCTGCTGGGAAAGAGAGAGGGCAGGAGGAGAAGGGGGCAACAGAGGATGAGATGGTTGGATGGCATCACCGACTCAGTGGACATGAATCTGAGCAAACTCCAGGAGATAGTGAAGGACAGGGAAGCCTGGCATGCAGTCCATGGGGTTGCAAAGAGTTGGACACAACTTAGCGACTGAACAACAACTGGAAAGTCAAAGCCTAAATATCTTTTTGGCTGGAATTTTTACATTTTTGGCCTGACTATTACGTTGTTTCATCGAGAATGAATAAGAGGCAACTCCCAATGCTGGCTGTATCAGATTTCATTCTTAAGTGAAAGAGATAAAGGCTGGGAGAGGCACAGAGAGAGAACTTTAAGGGGTTGGCTCACATGGTTGTGGGTTCTGGCCTGTGTTAAATCTGTGGGGCAGGCCTGCAGGCTGGAAATTCAAAGAGCTGACACTACAAATCAACCCAGAATTCCTCAGAGCAGCAGACTGGGAACTCAGGCACGGTTCTGTGTTGCAGTCTTGAGAAGCTTTCCTTCTGTATTCCCCAAACCACAGTCTTTTTCTGAAGGTCTTTAACCAATTGGGCAGGCCACCCACATTGTAGAGGGTAATCCATTTTATGCATATGATTTAAATGCTAATCAAATCCAAAAAATGTCATCATCTAAATGGGGCTTTGACCAAACAACTGGGCACCATAGCCTAAGCCAAGTTGACTCATAAGATTACTCATCACTCTGGCCTTTAGATAGGGCTTTGTTCAAACCACCGTGAGATCTGATCAATCTTTAAAATCTTTGTTGAGAGTGTGTCACAGGCTTTCTAGAATTCCAATTTGAATTTTAAAACTCCCTCTGTTAATTCTCCTTCCTAAAGTTTAATTTTAATTTTTATTTTTTTTAAGCATTTCCCACCATTTAGTCTTGTTATCAAAAATAGTTCAACTCTTCTTGCAAAACAACAAGAAGAATTTAATTTTTAAATCCACTAGTCCTTGCACATGACTGAGCGACTGAACTGAACTGGACTGAGTCCTTGCACTCCCTTTAGCAGAAGTGGGACAACAATTAAATATCTTATCCAATTCCTATTAACGTAATATGCTTGTTCAGGCAACTTGTAAAATAATGGCCTAACAAAAGGTTTCTGTTAATACATGTCGTGAGGTATGAGTGACACTATGTGACTCTCAATTTGGTTTTAAACTCAGATTTAGGGGTTTTTTTTTTTTTTTTAATGGTTTTATTGAGTTGTATTCTTATGCCCTACAAATTGTCCATTTAAAATGAAAAATTCATGGCTTTTAGTGAAACCATGAAGTTGGACAGTTATCACCACAATCAATTTTATACATTTCACCCCCCTCTCCCCTGAAAGAATCCCTGTACCCATGAACAGTCACTGAGTTTTTCTCTCAATGACCACTCCCACCCCCACCAGCCTTAGGCACCACTAATCTACTTTCTGTCTCTGTGGATTTGCCTATTTTGGACATTTCATTACCCATGGGATCATATAATATGTGGCTCTCTGTGACTTGTCAGATTTAAATTTTCAGCTTTGTATCCCAGATGATGTTAGTGATAAAAAATCTGCCTGCCAACGCAGGAGACTTAGGAAGGTTCGATCCCTGGGTTGGGAAGATCCCTTGGAGGAGGGCATGGCAACCCACTCCAGTATTCTTGCCTGGAGAATCCCATGGGCAGAGGAGCCTGGCGGGCTACGGTCCATGGGGTTGCAGAAGGTCAGACAGAACGTAAGCGACTTAGCACGCATAAGGTATACATCATTCTAGTATCCTAAAGTCTTTGTTCATTGATTCACTCAGCCACTCATTTTTGAGCTTCTGAATTGTTGTAGGATCTATGCCTGGTGTCCGAAACCCATGCTGAAGTGACAAAGCTACCCTTACTAAACTTACAATTTCCTGGGGAGGGTAGACATTAGCCACATATTCAGACAAGGAAATGCAACCCTATGTCACTGCTTTGGTGCTCAAAGTGGAAGGCATGCTGCTTTCCAAATTTCTAGACACAGGGAAGAACGGAACATATTCCGGCTGTCAGTGGGTCAGGGCTGTCTCTCTTACTTTGTATTTTTACAAAGTTTTACAATGTTACTAGCTGGTACAGGAAAACAACAATTTTTCCTCTTTAGCATTCTAAAGGCAATGGCACCCTGCTCCAGTACTCTTGCCTGGAAAATCCCATGGGCAGAGGAGCCTGGTGGGCTGCGGTCCGTGGGGTCGCTAAGAGTCGGACACAACTGAGCAACTTCACTTTCACTTTTCACTTTCATGCATTGGAGAAGGAAATGGCAACCCACTCCAGTGTTCTTGCCTGGAGAATCCCAGGGACGGGGGAGCCTGGTGGGCTGCCGACTATGGGGTCGCACAGAGTCAGACACGACTGAAGTGATGTAGCAGTAGCAGTAGCAGTCAAAGTTTCAGTCAAATATGTTGGCATTCCTCCCCCGACTGACTGATTCTAAAGATCTCATTTTCATGCCTGGAGAACAGAGCAGAAGGTGGAAGGTTGGAGGGCAGGAGATGCCTTTTATCATCTATCCAGAAGGGAGGATCCAAACTCAGTTATGGAGAAGAAAGTCAGAGTCACCTCATGGTGTGCCATTCCCTTGTGTGAGCACAGATTCGGCTTCCGTGGTCAGCGGCAGAGCACCGCTGTGGACAGCTTTGGCACCATCTGATCTTTCTTGATTCAGAGGAAGGAGGACCAGCAAGGTCTTCCTCAGGACCTTAGTTGTATGGAAGGCATCTGAGCTGCCCCACTGCTCTGGGCTTGGACCAATTCCTTTTTAAATTTTTAATGTAGTATATGAAACAACAAGGTAGTATATGAACATATATATTATTTACAAACATTAATAATAGATTATATACCTTTCAGCTCTTGACCAACTTAAGCCCTAAAACAGTAAAAAATGACATTGTATCTGCCTAAGTTTTCATCCCTGATCACATCTTTCTGCCTTTCCCCAGAGGTAACCACACCGCTGAATTTTGTCTTATCCATCTTTTGCTGCATGTATCACTACATATGGTTTCCCCAAAAACCTCGCTGAGCACGCAGCTTCTGTGTGAGTTTCCTGCGCTCGCTTTATTCCCTCAGGACTTGTCACTTTCCCACTCAGAGGACTCTAAGAGAACAGAAGCTGAGTCTTAAAGAGGAGTCTGTGCGGTTTAGGGAAGGGAATTTTGAGAGCCTGATCAGCATTCTATGTGGACATAGAATGTTGCAAAAGTTGAAAAAGCACAGATGAGGGCCAAGAGAACCTGAACGTCAATATTTCAGAGAGTGGGTTAGTAAGACAATGATCAGCATGATGGAGTGTTGGAAAATGGTGAAGCTCTGCAATGAGGCAAGCCTGAGTTTGAATCTCAGCTTACTTTTTCCATTAGGAGCTGGGTGTCCCCGAGGAGTGAACTGACCTCTCTCAACCTCGATTTCTTCAGTGGGAAAGAGGGTATGCTTCTCTCCTGAAAGTTGTGAAGACCTGGCATTTAGTAAGCCTTCAATAAAATATTAGCTTATTTTCCTCTGTGTAATGCCTTCTTAAGCCCCAAATTCCAACCATTGCTTCTCTCTGTTTCCCATTTGGTTTTGGAGTATATTATGATCTTTGTCTTAAATTTGTCATCTTTGCACTGCCAGACCAAAGTATGATGATTTTATCCAATTCATTATTTTTTTAGCCCCATTTCCTGCCAAATCTTACATTGTTAAGTTACTCTGTCATTTTGCCTCTTAGCTCTGTTAGTCTTTTCAGCATTTTTGCTGTTTCTCAAAAATGAAATTTAGTTTTCTCTTATGCCATAAGCAAGTGACAACATTAACATTTAACACCTGTGATATACAGCATCAGGAAGAAGGAAAGTGTCAATATCAGATTGATCCTGCTGGAACCGAGGGCCTATGAGGGACGTGATCACATGTCTCCCATCTAAGGGCGGCTGTGAACTTGACCTTTGGAAACATTTGGCTATATTTCACTGTGGTGTGTCACAGAGAACTTGGGTTTAGCTCTGTGGTTTTTGAGCCTCTCGTGCGGACCTGCAAGAAGTCAGCTAATATACAGACCTGGTAGGTGACGGAACCATGTGAGTATTTCAGATTCAGAGGAGGATGTGGAACTGACACAAAGCATGATTATTATTTCCTGCAACAAGAGCTGCATTAGCAAGAGAGAGGTGATAATGCGGTGACAAGTCAGAAAAATGTTGGCAAGATCTTGGAGAATAAAGTTCTCCTTAATATATTTTCTTGTATGTAGCTGTGCTTGTATCAGCAAATTCTTTTAAAAAAAAACCAAAAACCCCAAAACTGAGGATGACAAATTTTGTAGGTCAAATATCAATATTGATCAAAATGTTAGAATGTGCAATACTCTTCCAGGACATATGTTATTGATTTATTTTATTGAGTTTCTACAGGTCTATTAGGGTTATTCCTTGGTGGGTGTTTTACATCTGAAAGCACAATTAAAATCCATTTATAATATCTGCTCAAATAAAACATCTGCAGATAACAGCCACAGAAGTTCCCCTCCCAAGCCAGCTTTTGATAAAGGACACATAACTTTGTATGTACACATGTGCAACTTGTCTTACTGAGGCACCTGGGAGATGTTTGTAAATCAGTTGCCAAATGTAGGGGGTGGGAGGCAGGAGGGTGGGCTTTCCAATAAAGGTCAGATGACATGGTTTTGGAAGCCTTAGGGATTTTTTAAAGCAGGTCTGTAAGAGAGGAGGTTTCTTACTGTTGGTGGCCCCAGGGCTTCTTGGAGATTATAAGACACAGAGGGAAGGGACTCTTACATAAACTCCTTTGTTTTTTGTTCAACTGATAAATTATTTTTAACATTTCCATACATTGTGAATGAGCACATATGACTACAATGTATAAAGTAGATAACTAATGAGAACCTACTGTGCAGCACAGGGAGCTCTACTTGATGCTCTGTGGTGACCTAAATGGGAAGGAAATCCAAAAAAAGAGAGGATATATGTACGTGTTTAGCGGATTCACTTTGCTGTACAGCAGAAACCAACACAACATTGGAAAGCAACTATACTCCAATAAAAATAATTTTCAAAAAGAAAAATTGATAAATCACTTTTTTCTAAAGAAAATCTGTTGCTTGGAGAATAAATGCACCCTAGATTGCAAAAACCTGAACACACAGGGAGCATATGAAATTAAATATTCAAGTTAGCCATTAATGTATGGCCACATTCAAGATGCTTGAGGCTGAAGTAAGGTGTTTATTTATCATACATGTCTCATAGATGTGCCTCCTGTGATGTGAAGTATTAATTTTTTGTCTGGGCCCCAAGCTGTGTGCTTCCTTTATGATGACCACTATATTAATGAATGCCCTTTGAGTATGGAATTGTTCAACAAGTTCATAGGAAGTTAAGAAGTTTGGGAAAACGAGAATTAAATCAATAAAAGAGAAAGACAAAACAAGTATCTACAAAAGGCTCGGCAAGGATGGAACATTTACTCCTCTGACAAATGACAAAGTAGGTGATCGATGCTCAAGCACTGATGCAATTTTTCTTCTTTATTCTCTGTCAATATTAGTGTAAGAGACACAGCTGAAGACCAGAAGTTAGATGAACTAAGCTTTAGAACAAGCCCTGCTCCCAATGTCTTAGTGTCCTTATGCTCTTCTGTCATATGAAAGTTGAAATACACGGTTTAACATTTTTTATTATGAAAACAGTATCTTAAACATAACCGAAAGTTTACATATTCCCAGACTGGTAAATGAACTTAACGTGAAATAAATTATTCTGTGTCCATCGTCCTGTTGATCGATTAGACAGTGAACCACATCCAAAGCATGAACAAAGCCACAGCTCCTATAGGCGCAGGTAGTGAGCAAGAAAATCGTGGCTCAGGTCACAGCCCCTGACTTAATGATCATAAACCTGTCCAGCGTGTTCACAGTTGATTTCTGGCTATAGAGTTCAAATTCTAGACTCTATGATCAAAAACAAGAGTCCTAGAATTTCTCAAGGTAGTCAGAAGAAGGGGAACAACAACAAAAAACAGCCAAATGATCATTAGTTTCCAATTTATTTGACATGAAAATTCTAAAGATTATGTGCATGGTGAATTATAATAGGAAATTAAAAATATAACTAACAGTACTGATGAAATTAAGTAACAGTTGATTCAGATCATCTTCTTTCTGAGGTTTTGGAGTTTTTGTTGTATTTTTGAATACTTAGAATCCACAACTTATAGTCTTGGAGTTTCTTCTGACCTTCACCCAGGCTCCTCTGCCTTTTCTATCACATTGCATTTCAAATCCAATCATTTTTCACTTCCCAGGGCCCTTTTCTTCTTCCCCTTCCTCTTCAGTTAATTCTCTCTTGCTCATGACCTGTCTTATTTCAGGCTCAAACAACCTTAGTTCTCCAACCAGGGATCATTCCACACCCCTTTCACTGGAAGCCTGGAGTCTTGACCACTGGATTGCCAGGGAAGTCCCATGCTGTGTTATTTCATCAGGACCACTGTGGTCTTAGGCGACACATCATTTTACCAGCCAAACAAAGGAGTTACCTCCTGAAAGCTGCTTTTTAAAAATAAACTTCAAGGAAATGTATCATGTTGCTTGATTTGGTCATTGACTGAATAGGATTTTGACTTTATTCTCCCTTAGTTATTATGCATATGAATCAGCACACTTGAATGGGAATTTCCTTTCTATGAATGGACTCAGTTTTGAATGATGAGCCAGTGATCAGGAGACACTGGACTTCAGGCAGATGCAATGTTGCTACCCTTTGCACATTCATATTTAAAGCATGATATTGTGCTCATATTAGTTGTTTTGCCATATGCTCTTGACTTTCTAAAGACATACAAGTGAAATAAAATCTTGCTTCAATTCAACCAAGTATCAAGATCATTTCTAATCAAGTTTCTTGTACCGCTGTGTACCTTAATGACATTCATTTAACCCATATGTTATAGAGAAAAAAATTAGAATAATGACTATACCAAAAGTAAGAATCACAGAAAATTTGTAATTGATCAGGGATTTTACACTCTTCCCTCTTCTGGCACCCCACTCCAGTACTCTTGCCTGGAAAATCCCATGGACGGAGGGCCTGGTGGGCTGCAGACCATGGGGTTGTGAAGAGTCGGACACAACTGAGCAACTTCACTTTCACTTTTCCCTTTCATACATTGGAGAAGGAAATGGCAACCCACTCCAGTGTTCTTGCCTGGAGAATCCCAGGGACGGGGGAGCCTGGTGGGCTGTCGTCTATGGGGTCGCACAGAGTCGGACACGACTGAAGCGACTTAGAAGCAGCAGCAACAGCCTCTTCTAAAGCTCACAGCTCCATGAAGTGGGCATTTATTAGTATCCTAATTTTGAGGTGGGGGTTACAGGTGTGGCAATTCAAGAAACTTGCATAACATCACATAAGTAACAATAGCGAAAGGAAACCAAATACCCAGACCACATGTTCTGAAAAGAGTACGCTCCCCTGGTTCTGCAAACTCGGACTTGAGGACCGACACAGCAGCCATACCTGGTGCTTGGCTGAGGCACAGTCTCCTGTAGGTGAGCGGTCAGTTCAGAGTGCTGTGTTCAGGACTTTGGACTTCCCAGGTAACTCAGCAGTAAAGAATCTGCCTGACAATGTAGGAGACGCGGGTTCAGTCCCTGGGTTGGGAAGATCCCCTGGAGAAGGAGATGGCAACCCACTCCAGTGTTCTTGCCTGGAAAATCCTATGGACACAAGAACCTTGTGGGGTATATAGTCCATTAGGTTGCAAAGAGTCGGACACAACTTAACAACTAAATGATAACAAAAATAGGACTTTGTCAGTTTCAGCACTGAAAGTCCCTTATCCCAGAAACTCTTTAGTCATGAGGAAACCCAGGAGGTTTATCATCCTGATTTCAGTCCCTGCCCCTGAACTGATGGTTCGGGATCTGCGCTCTAAACATCCCCAAGTGACTAAGATGCACTCGATGAATGGGAAGCATTGCTCTTTAAAACTTCATTCATTTAATGAATATTTTCTGAAAAGATTTCTGGAGGAGCTAAATCTTGGGAACCAGCTACCATTCTTTACCTTGACAACAGTTCAGCTGGCCTAGTCATACACAAGGCTCATATGGACTAAAATTCGGGTTTATGGATCTTTGGAAATTCACCTGTCATGAAGAAAGAAACTGTCCCACTCTCAAGAAGAGACATTAAACTATTCAGAGTCATGATCTGAAATCATGATACTACAAAACCTGTTACAACAAAGGAGAGAAGCCTGTAGGAATATTCCTTCTGACTATAACAAGAAGGATGAAGGCTGTCAAAAAACTAATTTTAACAGAAAAGTGACATATAAATATGTTGATATGGTACAGAACATACCTGACGTCTGCACTGCGCGTCTCGGTTTGTATTCTCACTGGATTAGGAAGCTGTATCACTTTATTAGCGGAAGCCACACTGTCATACCCCAGTTGAAAGGATAGGGCTTGTTTAATAAGCCTTTCATATTTCACTTGTACACTTTTATGCCTAGGATTTTTACAGATACATTTTTCCCAGCAGGAGAAATCTCAGGGGACATACCAAGAATATTGAGAAAGTTGGCAATGACCATTTCTATCTTATAGCAGAGATTAAGAACAGTCAGACCTGGAAGAGACCTTGGGGAAAATCGAGCCCATTTATTTTATGAATTAGGAAATTGAGACCTATCAGAGTGCAATGACTTCCGGCGGCCATCCAGCAAGTCGACAGTGCAAACAGGCTCAGAATTGAGTGCGGAGGACAGCGGATCTGACAATATTGGGTTTACCTCGAGTGTTCCTCATGTTACTTGGAACATAAATTAATAGCTGTTACACTGAAAGAAAATTCTAGACTCTTCCTGAAAACTTGCATGATTGCAGATGTCTATTTAGGGGAATGTGGACTGTGATATGGCAGACAGGGGAGGGGTGATTTTCTTCCTTTTCCACTGCTAATCAGTGGTGCAGAGTCAGTCAGTAACAAGGAGTTGGGACCTCGGAGAATGATGCTCCAATTTGATTTAATTTTTAATCTTAGGAAAATTAATTAACTCTTCTGTATCTTACTTCTATTATTTTGGAAAGCAGTTTCAAAAGCAGTTCCCACCCCCGACTGAGAGGATTATTGGAAGGAAGACAGACATGGCTACCGTGTGTCTGATGCCTGCCACTACAAAGCAGGGAGCAAGGGATCTTCTGATAATTATGTAAATGTTCCTGCTAGGAAGAGAAGGGGGGTTCTCAACAAAGCATCTGTGGCAGGAGAGGGAACTGGCCTCAGGGAGAAAAAGGGAAGGAAAAATAAACTGTGATCCACACTGAAGAGTCCTCACTCAAAGTCAGAAAGAGAGTGGAGGAAGTAAAGTGTTGAAAAGTGGCACAAGTAGTGAGGCTGAACATTTTTAAGAAAGAAAACTGCAGACTGGATAAGGAAAGTAGGGCATGTTTAGTTCTCTGCAGAAAGAATGAACTGCTCATTCGGATTCTTAAATGAAAGAACTTTAAAAGAAAAAAAAAACCACAAATGATTGGTCTTTAGGAAGATTTAAACAGAGGTGTGCAAGGATCCATAAAGTATTTTTTTTTTTCTTTAGGAAAACCTTGATTAGAAAGCCACTGGAAATAATATAGAAAACCTTAGCAGTCAGAGATACCAAGCATAAAAAGCATTCGATGACTGTGATTTATTTGTGAATGATATTTCTGGAGAAGTAAAGGAACATTGCTGGCTTAAACAGCACCAAAATGCCATGAAGCAATAGCAAGACGAGACTGTTTACATACCATGTGCTAATGAAATGCTTGCTAGAGCCGGCATATGCTTGTAATTAAAGGACATCAGGAGGTTATTTTTTTTTTTTTTTTTTTTTTTTTTTTAAATTTTATTTTATTTTTAAACTTTACATAACTGTATTAGATTTGCCAAATATCAAAATGAATCCGCCACAGGTATACATGTGTTCCCCATCCTGAACCCTCCTCCCTCCTCCCTCCCCATTCCATCCCTCTGGGTCGTCCCAGTGCACCAGCCCCAAGCATCCAGTATCGTGCATCGAACCTGGACTGGCAACTCATTTCATACATGATATTTACATGTTTCAATGCCATTCTCCCAAATCTTCCCACCCTCTCCCTCTCCCACAGAGTCCATAAGACTGTTCTATACATCAGTGTCTCTTTTGCTGTCTCGTACACAGGGTTATTGTTACCATCTTTCTAAATTCCATATATATGCGTTAGTATACTGTATTGGTGTTTTTCTTTCTGGCTTACTTCACTCTGTATAATAGGCTCCAGTTTCATCCACCTCATTAGAACTGATTCAAATGTATTCTTTTTAATGGCTGAATAATACTCCATTGTGTATATGTACCACTGCTTTCTTATCCATTCATCTGCTGATGGACATCTAGGTTGCTTCCATGTCCTGGCTATTATAAACAGTGCTGCGATGAACATTGGGGTACTCGTGTCTCTTTCCCTTCTGGTTTTCTCAGTGTGTATGCCCAGGAGGTTAGGACAAGTGAGTAAGAAACTGGATGACTTTAGGTGTAGACAGCGGGATATAATAGGAGGGAGACAATTTTGGCCTCGAGGAATGAGAATAAAAGATTTATTCCGCAACCACTCCCCTGTGAGTGCCAGGGGACATACTGCCCATCCAGACACTGGCTACGAATGAGGAGCCACATGTGATTCAAGGGTGGGAATCGCTCTGCTCTCAGAGCACGAGGTGGGAGGCAAGGCGTGGAAAGACTTCACACTGTGTAAGCTTTGTGCTAACAAGGGGAGAGGTCCTATGGCTTATAGTCAGAGCAGAATTCAGGGGACATTTAGGAAGAGAAGCCCATATGGAGGCAATAATGCCAAACTGAGTTTGTCTAGGACTTGCTGTACTAACAACAGGCATTCATCAAAATACTATACTTTAAAATTTTTTAATTGGAGGGTAATAGCTAGGAGTCAGACACGAATGAGCGACTTTACTTTCACTTTCATGCATTGGAGAAGGAAATGGCAACCCACTCCAGTGTTCTTGCCTGGAGAATCCCAGGGATGGGAGAGCCTGGTGGGCTGCCGTCTGTGGGGTTGCACAGAGTCGGATACGACTGGAGCAACTTAGCAGCAGCAGCAGCAACAGCAGCTTTATCTTTCCTATAGTTCAGACGGTAAAGAATCTGCTTGCAAAGCAGGAGACCCGGGTTTGATTCCTGGGTCGGAAAGATCCTCTGGAGAAGGGAATGGCAATCCACTCCAGTATTCTTGTCTGGAGAATCCCATGGGCAGAGAAGCCTGGCAGGCTACAGTCCGTGGGATCGAAAAGAGTCAGACACAACTGAGTAACACTACACTAATTGCTTGGCTACATTAACACTACACCAATGCACAACTAAGAGTTGTGTTGGTTTTTGCCATACAACAACGTGAATCGGCCACAGGTAGCACATGCCCCCTCCCTCTTGAATCTCCCTCCAACCCCCACTCTATGCCATCCCTTAAGTCATTATTATTATTGATTGTGACTCAGTGAACTATTGATGAATAATTATTGATTCACTGAATCACTCTTATGCTGTTATTGGTATAGAAAGTTTGCTGAGACTGCAAAGTACTTAAGATGGATTCTTTAATCTTTACAGTAACCCCAAGGTAGGGTCTATTATCTTCTTGTTTTACAGCTAGGACTGAGGCTCGGTGAAGTCGGCCAACTTCACCATCACATTGGAATGACATCAGATCAGACCTGGATGTGAACCTAGTGTGTCTGCAACCAGAACATGTTCCGTAACCAGGCGAGGAGAGGCGGTGCGGTGTAGTGGTTAACAACACAGATTTTGCAGCCAGACTGCCTGATGCAGGCTGGGTGTGTAGCTCAGGTAAGTTCCTTGACCTCTCTGGCCTCAGGTTCCCCTCTTGCAAATGATTTGTCATGAGGAATATGCTAGTTAACCTGCATTAAGTCCTCAGCACAGTTCCTGACCTGTAGTGATCGTTTGACAAACATTCGCTGTGGCTACGCTGCTTTCCAAGGTTGAAGATACATTAAAGACAGAAAAGAGACCTTGTCTGTGCAGTTATACTCTGCCTTCTGCTCACTGATTGTCCAAAAGGGAGTCTTTGACCATTCAGCGGATCCCACATTGGTTTCCTCACATGGCCACTCCTCTGTCTCCGATAACTTCAAGTTCATACTGACTCCTACAAGATGCCTGCCCCCTGCCGCATCCTGCTGTACTCACTGCTCAATTGGAGCTTTGATTGGCATTGCAAAAAACAGCTCTGATTTTGCCATTTCCCCTCCAAGTATTCTCAAAGTGTCTCCAAAGCTGCTGAAATAATGTCCCACCTACAAAAATTGGCTATCACCATCAGGACTTGATTTTCCTTTCCCACTCTAATTTTTGAGGAGTCCTCCATGCTCACCTCCCTCTTACCCCCACCGTTCCTGCTGACTTGGCCCTGTCAGCATATTCATGGATTCCTCAACACAGCTTGAGTTTCCTTTTAGACACACCTCTCTCCATCTCCATAGCATTTTCCTGACCACTTCTGCACCATCCTGCAATGAAGCTTCTCTCTTCCTGACCTTGTAGAGCATATCATCTTGGCCATTTGATATTTGCAAAACAGAGCTTTCCATGTAAATTCTGTATGCTAACATCTTATCTCAGATATAATAATAAACCCTTGGAGCGTTAAGAGGACACTTCTTTTCCTGTAGGCATTGAGCATGGGTAAGTAACTTACACGAAACAGACTGGGAAAAGGGGCGCAGAGGTGAATCACTAAAACTAATGAAAAAGAAAAACGTATGAGATAAGTAGATGAAAAGTCAGGAATTCATGAAGATTTATGTAACTGGTTGAAGCACGTGGTCAGCTGAAGAAAGCCCAAGTTAAAGGACTTTAGTCATCAAAAGGAGATTCCCTATCACCTGTGAGAGGACCCAGAGTTTAAGAAGACCCAGGAGAAACTGAAATGAGAATACCAAGGGCTCTATGTTCTAGGAAACATGAGCTGAAAAGAGTCTATGTAACTTGTATGGGAACCATGTGCATACATGCTAAGTCGCTTCAGTCATGTCCGACTCTCTGCGGCCCCATGGACTGTTGCCCGCCAGGCTCCTCTGTCCAAGGGATTCTCCAGGCAAGAATACTAGAGTGGGTTGCCATGCCCTCCTGCAAGGAATCTTCTTGACCCAGGGATTGGACCCAGGTCTCCTGCATTGCAGGCAGATTTTTCACCCCTGAACCACCTATGAAGCCACAGAGAAGGGCAAATTAGAGAAAATGCACCATTAAAGATGGATTCAATAGGCAAGACCTGGACTTGTTCCATGAAGGGTGGAGTTTATCAGGCAGATGAATGCTTCAGCCCAGGAATGATGTCAGTGGAGGTTATCAAGTGAAGTGATGCTCTGCTGTTCAGTCACTAAGTCGTGTCCAACTCTGTGACCCATGGACTGCAGCACGCCAGGCTTCCCTGCCCTTCACTATCTCCAACAGTTTGCTCAAACAAATCCATGGAGTTGGTGATGCTTTCTAACCATCTCATCCTCGGCAGCCCTATTCTCCCTCTGAGTTGGCCTCATTTGGGGGGCTTTGAGGGTAGGGGAGTCATATCAATGTGTATTTTTTTTCCTTTCTCCTTTCCCATTCCACTGTAACAGGAGAGTCCATAGGCATCTCTGGGCACAACCAGGAACAGAGCCTGCAAGCTTTCCTCCCACCCCCATGAGGCTGGCAGGCGACTCAAGTTTCGCCTGAAAGATTATCATGAAAAGACACAGGAAGATAGTGAGGTTTGTGAATTCTCTGCCAAACCACACATGCAGGTTCACAGGAGGAAATATATTTGAACATTATCTCCATTTCTGGCCACCACAAGATTAATGTTCTGAGGGAACTTCTGCTGCCTCACAGGAAAAAAAAGCAAAACTGACCCCAGCAGGGATCGCCAAAATACAAATTACATATGACATAAAGGATTGAAGTCTTTCTGTAGGAAGGGAGAGATGAGATCCATACCACATGCCCTGAGAACTCACTTCCAGGAGAAAATATACAGCAAACTGAATTGGGGAAAAATGATTCCCCACTGAGAAAAAAAATTGCTGATATGGTGGGGTGTGAAGAAAGAAGTTTCTCTGAGGTGGCAGTTTGCTTTGGAAAGGAGGGGATTTAGAGCAGGATAAAGAAACCCAAGAGTGGAGCGGATGATTAAAATGGTGAGGAGAGCTCTTTGGTGGGAGAAATATTTAAAAAAAGAGAGGAAAGACGGTAAGGGGTGAAAAGAAAGCCAGGCAATTTAGAAAAGAAATCGGTTCTTGGAATGGAGAGAATGTCTTCAGAGATACACGAGGGAAAGAGAAACTACCCGAATAACAGATAAAAAACAAATGAGAAAAGCCTGCTTTCGTGCACTAGGGTAATCGAGAAGGTGGCTGACGATAAATCTGAGGAATTGCTGGTGCCCACTGAGATTTATGTCACAGAAAGTATTGTCCGAAGAAGGTCACTAGGAGGGTTTGTGTTGTAATTTGTAAATGGACATCTGTTAATTAATTTTACTGGATATTTGTTTAATGAAAGCAAGTGAGTTTTTAGTGAAAAGGATTTGCTAATTCAATTCTTGCTAGATTTTGTTTGTTTTTTAATATGTGCCTTAGACAAATGTTTTCAGTTGCACAGAAACAAATAATTTCCAAGGAAGCTTAGGTTGGGTCTGGGTAGGATGACGACAGGTACCTCTTGTTCTAGGGACCTTGATTTAGTCATCTGTGCAAAATTAGGTCCTGTGTGGCACATGGAAGCTGCTCAGAAAGCTCTCCTTCAGGTATATAACCAAAAGAAAAAAAAAAAAAGGACACCAGTTCAAAAAGATACAAGCACCCCAGTGTTGGTAAGTTCACAGCAGTGATATTTACAGTTGCCAAGAGGTGAAGTACTGGAGTTTCAGCTTCAGCATCATTCCCTCCAAAGAAATCCCAGGGCTGATCTCTTTCAGAATGGACTGGTTGGATCTCCTTGCAGTCCAAGGGACTCTCAAGAGTCTTCTCCAACACCACAGTTCAAAAGCATCAATTCTTCGGCCCTCAGCCTTCTTCACAGTCCAACTCTCACATCCATACATGACCACAGTAAAAACCATAGCCTTGACTAGACGGACCTTTGTTGGCAAAGTAACGTCTCTGCTTTTGAATAGGCTATCTAGATTGGTTATAACTTTCCTTCCAAGGAGTAAGCGTCTTTTAATTTCATGGCTGCAGTCACCATCTGCAGTGATTTTGGAGCCCCAAAAAATAAAGTCTGACACTGTTTCCACTGTTTCCCCATCTATTTCCCATGAAGTGATGGGACCGGATGCCATGATCTTCATTTTCTGAATGTTGAGCTTTAAGCCAACTTTTTCACTCTCCGCTTTCACTTTCATCAAGAGGCTTTTGAGTTCCTCTTCACTTTCTGCTGTAAGGGTGGTGTCATCTGCATCTGCATATCTGAGGTTATTGATATTTCTCCCAGCAATCTTGCTTCCAGCTTGTGTTTCTTCCAGTCCAGCATTTCTCATGAAGTTGAAGCTGAAACTCCAGTACTTTGGCCACCTCATGCGAAGAGTTGACTCATTGGAAAAGACTCTGATGCTGGGAGGGATTGGGGGCAGGAGGAGAAGGGGACGACAGAGGATGAGATGGCTGGATGGCATCACTGACTCGATGGACGTGGGTCTGGGTGAACTCCGGGAGTTGGTGATGGATAGGGAGGCCTGGAGTGCTGCAATTCATGGGGTTGCAAAGAGTCGGACACGACTGAGTGACTGAACTGAACTGAACTGAAAGCAACCTAAGTGTCCCTTGACAGGTGAATGGATAAAGAAGATGTTGTACACATATACAATGGAATATTACTCAGCCATAAAAAAGGATGAAATAATGCCATTTACAACATGGCTGGATTTGGAAGGCATCATGCTAAATGAAATAAGTCAGACAGAGAAAGACAAATACTATACCATATCACTTAGATGCAGAATCTAAAAAATACAGCAAACTCATGAATATAGCAAAAAAACAAGCAGACTCACAGACATAGAGAACAAACTAGCGGTTATCAGTCTGGAGGGGGCAGTAATGGGGCAGGAAAGTGAGAGGCACAGAATACTAAGTATAAGACAGTCTCAAGGACGTATTGTACAATATGTGGAATATAGTCCATGTTTTGTAACATTTAAAATTGTATAATATTAAAAAAAAAACCCATAAAGTTAGACAAACCTGGATTTGAATCTAACTTAAAAAAAGTTAAAAAAAAGAAAGTTCTCTTTCCACTAATAAGCCAGTAGGAATTTGATGATTCTATCTTCAATATCATCATGCAAAGTAATTAAAAGAGAGAAAGGGAAGATGTGTAAGTTATGTACTATGCATTGACAGGAGAGAAAGCATTTTTCTTCTTATCTTCATTTGTTTGTTTGAAGAGAAGAGGCGCGCAGGCAGTGTTACATCTACTTTTACTTCTGGGCTCGTCTGAAATTCAGATTTCTTTCGCTAATCCCTCTGGTCCACAATGACTGAGTCCTCACGTTATTCAAGGCACATTTTATGCACAATTTTGAGCATCCTGAGCACGTTTCTCCGAGTCTGACCCCACTAGGCTGCCCAGGTGGCACCAGTGGCGAAGAATCCACCTTCCAATTCAAGAGATGTGAGAGACACAGGTTCAATCCCTGGGTTGGGAAGATCCCCTGGAGAAGGAAATGGCAACCTACTCCAGTATTCTTGCCTGGAAAATTCCATGGACAGAGGAGCCTGGCCACAGTCCATGGGGTTGCAAAGTGTTGGACACGACAAGCTACTTGGCATGCATGCACGACCCACTGCTGCAAGTGAACTGAGGATTTAAGGTCTCTTACCTCGTGGCCAAACAGTCAACCTGTGAGCATCGCTTGCTGAAGGCGGTGGGCAGAGGTGGGAGCAGGTACATGGAGAGAGGCTGGGCTGGGTGGGAAATCCCCTAGAGGAGAATCTGGGTTCCGTGTCCCACCTCTCTTTCCTGCGGCTTCCTTTTCTGAGAAGCTCTGCCTGACTCTCCCAGGCTCTCTGGTCACACCTGCTGTGTGTGATCTCATTACAATCCAGGGACATCACCTCCTCCAAGACTTCATCTTCCTGACTGCCTACCTCCATCTCCTCCTCTCTGCTCTGGCTCATCTGGCCAGACTTTTGTAACCACTGTCTCTGCTCCCCCTTCTCCAAGGGGATAAACAGGAGAGTGAAGGATCATCCAAACTGACAGAGTGTATTCTAGATATTTAGTTTGCAAATCACTGTTACACGTACATTCCTTGGTGTTCACAAGAATCTGGATAATCACAGGTGGTTATTGCGGTTCTCATTTTAAGGAGGTGTATTGCATTGAAGGGAGCTGTCCAGCATTCATGCCAGGCCTACAAGAGGTGGCACTTAGGGTGGATTCCAAGGTATTTGATTGCAAAGCCCAGTACCTTAACCCTCCCAGTTGACATTTTCACCTTACTACTCTTGAGACATAATGCTTGCTGCTGCTGCTAAGTCACTTCAGCTGTGTCCGACTCTGTGACCCCATAGATGGCAGGCTGGAGTGGGTTGCCATTTCCTTCTCCAATGCATGCATGCATGCATGCTAAGTTGCTTCAGTCGTGTCTGACTCTATGTGAGCCTATGGACAGCAGCCCACCAGGCTCCTCTGTCCACAGGATTCTGTAGGCAAGAATACTGGAGTGAGTTGCCATTTCTTCTCCAGACATAATGCTTACCCACTCAGATATTCACCCAGAATGGCGGGATTCAAACTGTCTAGCTGGGGTGATCATCCTCTGTAGAGGGATCACTATCAATAATTAAGACTGAGTTTATAAGACCCTACATTGTAGAAAGGAAACAAGCATGGAAGACAGAAGGGTGGATAGGTTTCTTAATATATCTGAATCAGGAAATCTTTGGACTGGGCAGAATATCTGGTTTTTAATATATCCCCATTCACTGGGATAATATGCTTGTTGGCCTGATGAATCTGTGCAGGTGGGAAAATGGGATTATTGTTTATCTGAAAATAGTAAAGTAAAATGATAGTATGGTTCAGATGAGTGAGACAGCAAATTATTAACAAATATAAAAGTAACAAATCCTGGGGGTTCCTGATAGGAACTAAATGTATTGACAAAGCCATCTATTGTTATTAAAGTATCTGATAATTTGACTATTGATGACAGAGAAGGAGGCGACTTTCTGTTTTCAAGGTCATGATGATTTTACAGCGCTTTCAGAGTTCAATATCAATAAATATGGAGGGAGAATCATTTGTTTGGGGGAAAAAATATCAGAAATGGGGAAAAGGCTCATTAAAGTACTGGCTGTCTTTAGAACCAATCACAAAGGAAAAATAATGTGTGCATGGGGACAGAAAACATTTTCAAAGGAAATAAATCTACAGGGAAATCTGAAGGAGGGGTAATGGCCTCTCTTTGAAGCAATAACATGATTACATTCAATTAGGAATTCAGTGGTTACTATACAAGAATGGCTTTAGGGAGAAAGCGAAAGGCGTGACTGAGAACCCACACGGTCGACTTTCTGCCTCTCTGGAGGGGGTACAGGAGGAAGACAAGACACGGTTTGAGTAAGAGCCCCTTACCCTCTGAAGGCAGGCAGCCTCTGAACGCCCCGAGGCTTATTTCCTGAACAAGGACACCAGCCGTCCCCAAGCCCAGAAAACCCGAGTGCCTGGGGGCAAGTGCCCCCCATCCCACCTCCCCGTCCCTGCCCCATGAAAACGTCTGATTTCCACACAGCTTGTCTCTCTCTGAGCTCATCTGCCCTCCCGCCTTCCATCCAGAGGACTGTGCTCACTTGTAAACTTGAAAACTCAGCTCATTTCTAACAAGTGCAAGTTTTACTATTAAAACAACAACAACAAAAACCCCTTTATCAGTAAATAAAGGTCAGCCATCTGGCAGCAATGTGTCTATTTGGCTCTGCTTTGGTTTTCTACACTATATTATAAAAATATTACAGTCTAGTATGGTATTAGCAAAGTGTGACATCTGGGCTTATACAAAACATAAGAGCTGGCAGGGGGGACTCATTCCCTTCTGAAAGATTGCTGTGACATGGAGGAACCGGGGACAACAGTGGAGCTGATAACACAGCCCCAGACATCGGCATCACCCAGCCAGCAGCATCCTTCAGTGTCTGCCTGGAAAGGGGGCGGGGCCTAATGACCCCCAGGAACTTGTTGATGGATTGCCATGGGCCTTTGAGAATAGAGCCAATTTTAGCAAAAGAGAAAAGTTCTTTCTACCTGCACTGCTAGGTGCTCATGCATTCAAGAATTAAATGAGACTGCTTCAAAAAAGAAAAAGAAAAACAAAAACACTGTAGGTATGGCAGTAATAAAGCCAGGCCGATTTTCAGCGGGTTTAGATGTTAGAGCATTTACTTTGGGGGTTGAAAATGTATAATTAAATTTTGGCATGGCTCTTAGGTGGTAATAATTTTTATTAAATTCCTTTTATGTATGACCCCTTTTATGAGTTTAAGACAAACGCCATATTTATTTTTTTTCCCCTTAGGCTCTCTGGGTGCATTTTAATGTACTGTAATCGAAAAGATATCAAGTCACTGACAAAAAGGATCTAGACAGGACCTTGTACAGTCTGAGTTAGAAGAGGATTTTTTTTTTCTTTTTAAGAAAAGAAAGAGGATCAGATTGAAACAAAAATTTTTCTCCTCATCTCTGGGCACTCAAGTTTTGTGAAGATTCAGGTACTGTTTATGGTTGGTGGTACTGCTAAGCAGGAAATTACATTAGCAATTTTTCACAGGGGTTAAAAACAAATCCTAAGCCTTAAGAAGTTTGGATATCTAAAACTATAATGCCTATTTAGGGAAAAGTACGTGCATGCCAAGTCGCTTCAGTCGTGTTTGATTCTTTGCAACCTCATGGACTGTAGCCCGCCAGGCTCCTCTGTCCATGGAATTCTCCAAGCAAGGATACTGGAGTGGGTTGCCATCCACGAGATCTTCCCGACCCAGAAATCAAACCCCTGTCTCTTGAGTCTCCTGCATTGGCAAGTGGGTTCTTTACTACTAGCCCCAGCTGGGAAGCCCAGGGAAAAGTAGGATGAAAGATGTTTAATCAGGAATCCAAATTACTGAAACAAAGAAAATAGGAAGTTTTTGCAAAATGCTGCAGGATGGTACCAGGGAATGCATTTGTGACTTGTGGAGGTGGCGTGGTACTCATACCTTTTTGTTTTATTTTTTCTGGAAGTGGTGGCCAAGATTAAATACTACAAGCTTCTTTCTGAATGCTCCCTGAACATCACTGCCTGATTTCATTATTTTAGGCTGAAATAACAAACTGTTGTTAATTTGGAACTCTGAGTTCCTGTGAGCACAGTCTTCAAGGGAGCACAAGGCTGAGAGATGACCACTCAGGAGGAGAGAACAGAGATCGTCCTCCCCTGCCCAGTGGAAGCACGTGGGGACTCCATCCAGAGTTAAGGGGAGTCAAGTTTTCACCAGTTTCCAGTTTCCACCTGGGGAGCCCACAGCACAGCATGGTCCTATGGTCGCTGGGGCAATGGGGAATCAAGCCTGGAGGGAAGGTCTCTGGCTGTTTCTCCCCACCTCCCACTTTAGCTGTTTCCAGTTAATTGCTGGGCTTCCCTTGTGGCTCAGATGATAAAGAATCTGCCTGCAGTGTGGAAGACCTGGGTTCGACCCCTGGGTCAGGAAGATCCCCTGGAGAAGAGAATGGCTCTTCTCTCCAGTATTCTTGCCTGGAGAATTCCATGGGCAGAGGAGTCTGACGGGCAACAGTCTGTGGGGTCCCAAAGATTTGGACGCAACTCAGTGACTAATATGCACATACCCCACCCCACCCCCAACCCCCCCCCACCCCACACACACACAGCTAATTGCCACCTTCCAGGCCAGGACCCTTATCATCATTGCTGTCCTCAGATGTTGAATCATTTCCTTGGCAATAGTCAGAGAGCATGCCTGTGCTCCTGGAACTTGGAGGTGTGATGGCAAGGACTGGGAGGGAATCTGGGCAGCAGGGCAGTCTTGACTGTGTCCTGGTGTTTCTGTCCCTGGGGAACTTGCTCAGTCACTATGTTGATCTGAAGATGCAGTGCATTTGGTGAGAGCCCAGGGAACCTGTGGCATCTAATAGATGCCTATGCACGGAGGTCTACCTGCCTTCCCATGGGTCAGGCTCTTCCTTGCTCTTCTGCACTTCATATTTCCTCCTTTCCTCGGGGGATTCTCAAGGTGGATGAAGACTCTGATGTAATTCCATGGAACTGAAAGTTGATGGAGTTGAAAGTTGATGGGCATTCCCCCTGCACCCAGGGCACCGGAGTCCTCTCTGGACATGACCTGCACAGCATGGGGGAGTCCATACACGGTGCATCTTCATATTCGGACCTCTTGGTCTCTGGCCGGGGTGGCTGCTTCTGTTGCTGCCCTGCCAGCCATGGGCTCCGGGCTCCACTCCCTGCCTCACTCAGCCAGGATCAAGGGGCTGCCGAGATGCAAGCCTCCCCTCCAAACCCCCACTAAGACTGTGGGGTTTAGACTCCAGATAAGAAATCCAGTTGGGAATTTTCTCTTAAATTTTTATTGGAGTATGTTTGCTTTAGTACATTGTGGTATTTTGTGCAGTCCACAAAGTGAATCTCCATACTTATGTAAGAGAATGAAATTAGAACAGTCCCTAAACACCATATGTAAAAATAAACTTCAAATGGATTAAGGACCTAAATGTAAGGCTGGGCATTATAAAACTCTTAGAGGAAAACATAGGCAAGACACTCTTTGACATAAATCGCAGCAAGATCTCTCTTGACCTACCTCTTAGAGTCATGAAAATAAAAACAAGAATAAACAAATGGCATCTAATGAAGCTTAAAAGCATTTGCACAGCAAAGAAAACCATAAACAAGGCAAAAAGACAACCCTCAGAATAGAAGAAATTATTTGCAAACAAAGCAACCAATGAGGAATTAATTCCAAAACATACAAACAGCTCATGCAGCTCCATATCAAAAAACAAACAACTCATTCAAAAAATGGGCAGAAGACCTAAATAGACATTTCTCCAAAGGAGACATATAGATGGCCAACACACACATGGAAAGATGTGCAACATCATTCACTGTTAGAGAAATGCAAACCAAAGCTACCATGAGGTATCATCTTGCACCAGTAAGAATCAGATCAGATCAGATCAGTTGCTCAGTCGTGTCCGACTCTTTGCGATGCCATGAATCGCAGCACGCCAGGCCTCCCTGTCCATATCTTCAAAAAATCTTTAGATGATAAATTGTGGAGCAAGTGTGGACAAAAGGGAAGCCCCCTGCGCTGTTGGTGGGAATGTAAGTCAGTACAGCCACTATGGAGAACAGTATGGAGGCTCCTTAAAAAACCAAAAATAGAAGTGTCCAATTGGAATTGAGTCAGCGGCTTACAAGCCTTAATGTCACGTGCTACTAAGAAGACACTCCCAAATTATGCCTTTCTTCTTCCCTTTTCTTTTCATTGAGATGATATTAAATTCATAGTTTTGAAATGCACAGTCTCATAGTTTTTAGTACATTCACAAGGTTGAACCATTATTGCCAGCTCCAGAATATTTTAACCACCCCACAAATAAACCCCACACCCATCAAGCATCACCCCATTCCCTTTTATCTCTTTCTTCTGCAAGTAGTCATCTAGACTACTTAAGCATCTATGGACTGACCCACCCTGGGCATTACACATAAATGAACTGATAGCGTATGTGGCCTTTGTGTCTGACTTCTTTCATTCCCCGAGCACAGTGTTTTCAAAGTTCATCCACGGGCGCCATGTGCCAGCATTCCTTCCTTCCATGAGGCTCAATAATAGTCCATTGTATGCAAGGACCACAGCTCGTTTACACACTCACCCACTGATGGATACCTGGGTTATTTTCCCCTTTTTGGCTATTAGGAATAAAGACTTCCCTGAAGGTCCAGAGTTTAAGACTTCTACCAATGCAGGGGGTGCAGGTTTGATCCCTAGTCATGGGGCTAAGATCCCACATGCCTCTGGGCAAAAAACCAAAACATAAAACAGAAGCCATATTGTAACATGCTCAATAAAGACTTTAAACATGGTCTACATCCCCCCAAAAAAAATCTTAAAAAAAGAATAATGCTCTAGGGTCATATTTTTTGTACAAGTTTTTGGGTGATCATATGCTGTCAAGATTTCCCCTCCTCTTTTCAGTTGTTTTGTAGGCTAAGGTCATACTTTTAGACCTCTGACTTCCTAACTTTAATTTTCTTTTAGAGAAGCAGTGTGCATAATGGAAAGAATATGGACTCTGGGGGCATATAAAGTTGAGTGCTGTTTCCAGCTCTGTTATCTAGTCTCTCAGCGTCAAGTTCTTCACCTGTAAAATGGATATGACTATACCTATTTCAAAAGGATAATGCAGTTTAGGTGAGACGTTAATTCTCTATTAAGTAAATATGAACTTCTGAGTCTTTAGCCTTAAGCTTGTTTTCTATTACATTAATCACTAAGAGTTCTAGCCTTCCTTTTGCCCAAACTTTGTCCAACACTAAAGGTCCTACCATTTGCTCTGTTGTCCCTGTGAAACCCCCTTGGTTACCTCCAGTCTTGAAGAAGACCTGAGTGATTTTATGAATGCACCCCCGGGGCCACCGTTTGTGTGAACGAGGCTGTACCGACAGCGGTGTGACCTCCATTTCTTGGACACCCTGCTGTCCTCCTGGGGTCAGTCCAAGAGCAGGGACAGGCCCCAGCCCTGGACTCTGCGGATTCTATGCTTATATGCTCCCCTTTCTCATGACTTGGTGATAGTATGAGCAACCTAGCAGTGCCTTGAATGCTAAATCTGAGTTAACAGATAATGAAAAAGAGAAGATATATATATATATATTTATTTATCAATTCAGTTCAGTCGCTCAGTCGAGTCCGACTCTTTGCAACCCCATGGACTTAGCACCCCAGGCCTCCCTGTCCATCACCAACTCCCGGAGTTTACTCAAACTCATGTCCATTGAGTCGGTGATGCCACCCAACCATCTCATCCCCTGTCGGCCCCTTCTCCTCCTGCCCTCAGTCTTTCCCAGCATCAGGGTCTTTTCAAATGAGTCAGTTCTTTGTGTCAGGTGGCCAAAGTATTGGAGTTTCAGCTTCAACATCAGTCTTTCCAATGAATATTCATATATATAATTAACAAATATAATTGTATATAATATATAAAATATATAATATTTGTATATAATGTTTATATTTATTATGTTTCTATATAATATTCATATATAATATTTATATAAAATTTATATCTATATATACCTTGAAGATGTTTCATGGAGAGAGAGGTGGGAATGTACCATATGCTTTGCCAATATGGTCACATTTAATCCCACAACAGTCCTGTAAGACAGATGGGAAATTGAGTCTCAGAGACACTGGTTCATTGGTGGATGTTCAGAACTTAGTATGTGGCAGACTTAGGCTCCGACCTTAGATAAGTTTGATGTAAAGGTTGCTGTTCCTCCCACAAGCCCATGGGCTCCAGAGCCATGAAGAGCATCTCATTTTACAACTTCCCTACATAGGATGTGATGGTTTCCTTGGCTCTCTCTAGGTTATGCTGTGGTTAATGGTTAGTCCCGAGTCTCCATAGCTCCCAGAAACAAGGTTTATTTTTCCCCCACACGAAATATTGGGTAGAGACCTGCTCTTCACATCTTCTTCCGCTGGGTTTGTGCTGAAGCAGTGAGTCCCAGCTGGGATCTTGACCCTGAAGGCAAAGTGCAATGCAGAGCATGCAACGGATTTGAAAGTTTCTGTTTGGTGAGTAACTCGCCACTTCTGCTCACAGTTCATTGGCCACAGCTAGTCACATAGCCAAGCTTTAAGTCAGTGCTGAACGATGATGATTCATCCCATAGGGAGAGTCCCACCAGAGTAGCCGCTGGTAGAAAAAGCAGTGTTTTGAACAATGAATGGAACCTTCCACGTGACTTCCACATCACCATATGCACAGCAGGAAGAACAGTTATGATCCCTGATTCCCTGCCTTCCTGGACTTCTTCCTTCCTCCAGAGCTCCTCTCACCCAGTTTCTCTTGCTGGGTCTTCCTCTTTGTCTCCAGCCTCCAAGCCTGAGTGTATCCTGGGACGCATAACAGTCTCTCCTCTCACTCTCCCCTCAAACTCCAGATGACCTCATCTGGCGTGGCTTTAATTACCCTTCACTTGCTGATAACTGTCTAATTTATCCTTCACATTCTGACCTCTCTCCGGGCTCCAACTGCCTTATGTTATCTCCACTGGGAATTCTAACATGCAGCGCGCCTACAATGCATCCGCAGTGGAACTCGCCACTCCAGTCCAGCCCACCCAGCTGGCAGCCTTCCCTCTCCTGTGAATGGTGCCATTCTCCACCCAGTTACTCAAAGCAGAAATCTCAGGTCCCTCCCTTTCCCTCACTCCCACATCAACCCCATCAGCAACACGTGTTACTTACATCCTTCAGATCCTTCCCCCAAGGTCCACACCCCTCGGCTGTAAATGCCAACACGCTCGCTTCAAGCCTCTATCCTCTCTCTCCTGGTGACTGCAGGAGCCAGTGCACTGGCTTTTCCTATGTCTTTTCTCTTCTACCGAGAACTCTTTCTTTATATACTGGTCAGAATGATCCTGAAAGTGAAAGTGTTAGTCGCTCAGTTGGGTCTGACTCTTTGAGAACCCCTGGGCTATAGCCCACCAGGCTCCTCTTTTCATGGCATTCTCCAGGCAAGAATACCAGAATGGGTTGCAATTCCTACCCCAAGGGATCTTCCCAATCCAGGGTTTGAACCCGGATCTCCTGCATTGGCAGGCAGATTCTTTACCATCTGAGCTACCAGGGAAGTCCCAGAATGGTCTTACCAATGTATGTATTAGATTACTTCTTTCCTCTGCTAAAAATCTTCTGGAGATTTAAGATTGCATTTAGAAAAGCAGAACAACACAAAAACCCAAGTTCCATGCAGAGTCACCAGCCCCTGTATGATCTGACAATCGGTGGCCCTCTGTGCTCGGTTGAATAATGTCCCTTGGAGCCTAAGAAGGTGAGCTAGTTTGGAAACAGGGTCTCTGCAGATGTAATAAGTTATATAAGGATGAGGTCATACTGGATAAGCATGACTCTGAATCTGATATGACTGGTGTCCTCCCAAGAAGAAAAGAGACTCCAAGGCAGAGAGGAGACATAGGGATGAAGGTGGAGACTGAGATTAGAAGGTCACGGGTCTAAGTCCAGGAACACTGAGGCCCACCAGCCACCACCAGCAGCTGAGAGAAACACATGGGACAGATTTTTCCTTAGAACCTCTTGAAGAGAACAACTCTGTAGACACCTTAATTTCAATTTCTGGCCTCCTGGTTTATGAGACAATGAATTTCTCTTGTTTTCAGCCACCATAGCAGCCATAGGAAACTAATACAACCACCTCTTCTTGTCTCTTTCCACCTCTCTCCTTGTGTGGTGATGCTGGGGTGGCCGTCATCTTGTCATCAAGCTTAGTCTCCTCTGGGGGCCTTTAAATTTGCTCTCCTCACCAAGTCCCAGAGCTCTTCCCGTTTGGCTTCTCTACATCAAATACACCTCATCTGTACCACTCTAACCTCTGATGTTGGTTCCATATGTTTACAGCTTTATTTTGACATCTTTGATATCATCCAGTTCTATAACTCCCAAGTGAAGTGAAGTTTCTCAGTTGTGTCTGACTCTTTGCAACCCTGTGGACTGTAGCCCACCAGGCTCCTCCATCCATGGGATTCTCCAGGCAAGAATACTGGAGTGGGTTGCCATTTCCTTCTCCAGGGGATCTTCCCGACCCAGGGATTGAACCCAGGTCTCCCACATTGCAAGCAGATGCTTTAACCTCTGAGCCACCAGGGAAGCCCAGTACCTCCCAAGTCCAAGGCAAAGTATGCACGTGTGTTTGAAGCAGCTTTAGACAATAAGTTGTTTCCAAATGTGAATAGATGCAGGTGGGGGGATGTGGAAATGGGAGAGTATTGCTTACTCCATGAAATTGATGAAATTTCAGGATGAATTAATCCTCTGGAACCTATTTTCATGCCATTAAAAACCACCAATGAGACTTCCCTGCCATCCAGTGGTTGAGACCCCACACTTCCACTGCAGGGGACATGGGTTTGATCCCTGGTTGGGGAAATAACATCTTATATGCTGCATAGTGGCATGGCCAACAACAAAACCCAAAAAACCCAGCAGCAACAATTCCCTCCCTCCAGGGTTAAGTCACTGAAATAGAGGGTATCCATGTCATGTAGGGGCTTCCCTTGTGGCTCAGCTGGTAAAGAATCCACCTGCAATGAGGGAGACCTGGGTTTGATCCCTGGGTTGGGAAGATCTGCTGGAGAAGGGAAAGGCTACCCACTCCAGTATTCTGGCCTGGAGAATCCATGGACTATGGACCGTCCATAGGGTCACAAAGAGTCGGACATGACTGAGTGACTTTCACTTTCATGCCGTGTAGACAAAGAAGATTTGTCTACAAAGGCAGTCAGGACTTTCTGAGCCTACATATTGGAAGGAAGCAAATTCGGGGACTAATAACATAGGGTTCATGTTATTTCTAAACCCTAAAAATTTCTGGTGGAGAATCTGATAACCCTCTGTGTGCTTAGTTGCTCAGCCGTGTCCAGCTCTTTGAGACCCCCGCGCTGTAGGCTGTCAGGCTCCTCTGTCCATGGGATTCTCTGGGCAAGAATTCTCCGGGCAAGATTCTTTCTCCAGGGGATCTTCCTGACCCAGGGATCAAACCCGCATCTCTTACATCTTCTGCATTGGCAGTCACATTCTTTATCACTAGTGCCACGTGGGAAGCCCAAGGTAACCATGTAGATTTAGGTAAAATCTGATGCCTATTTTTGAGATAAGACATCTGAGACATGAAAGGTCTGAGGTGCACAGACTTAGCACGTGCTAGAGTGAAGCCAAATGGAAGAATTCTATCCAATACATCAGCATTTAGGCTCACTCTTTTAGTCGCTCCAAACCACGAGCCAGCATCAGCAGGTACTGATCTAGTCACAGTCTAAATCCACATGCTCTAAAGTCTCTGAGACAAACCAAGGTCGAAGCGAGCCTCTTTTCCGTGACATCTTGGAGAGCAGGTTGCTAATGGCTCAGAGGACACAGAAAAGAAAAATAAAAATGAAAGATAGCAAAAGCTGTGATTTCAAAGACGAAACATGCTCTGAAACAACTGAGTGCAGTAACAAATCCTTTGTGAAAAAAAATAACCTGCTCCACCAAATCTTAAGACTGGAGCATGTGAAAAGGCAGAATTATTTTTATTATAAATCTGCTACCTCTGGGGCCCCTTGGAGGGAACGGTGTAGCGCGCACCCTCTTGGGGGTGTGATAGATTGGCTACACTGTGAAAGTGTATTACGCTTTCTGAAACAGAAGACAGCCCTTCAGGCACCAAGCCTCAGGAGGGCAAATTGTCTTCGCCTTCCATCTCTACGTTCTGTTTCTTTTACCAACTCACTTGCTAATTTATTTCTAAGTTCTACTTAAGGAATGAACTAAAGCAAACTTAAATCATGCAGCTCAATTTAGGCATAATAGTCTCAAAACTCAAAAAGAAATTTTTTTTTCTGTCTTTGAGAAATACTAAACTAAGTCAAAGGCTTCCCTTTGATTATTATAATTTTAGCTGTTTGGTCTCTTGTTTTCCTTTTCTAGTTGCTGAAATGTATTTTAAACACATTTTTGTTGAATTAATACTTTCATATTTTAGGTAAGCATGGCATGTCATATTTGAAACTGTGAGTCAAAGAGTCCTTAAGCCACACATATATCACAAGATTCCTTTATGCTTAAGCAACTCTAAATGCTCAGAGTAGATCAAAACAAAAATTGACATAAAATATAAGTGAATTTGTAGACTTTTGTGTAAATTAATCTTAGTGCTCTATGTATCTCTTCTCTTCAGGATAATTTAAGTACTATTTTTTATTATTGTTTTAGGAAATTAAAACAGAATCAGAATGTGCAATTAGAATTTATTTTAACCTTATTCATAGTATACAAAAAAATCAACTCAAAATGGAGTAAGGGCAAACATAAGATGTGAAACTTTAAGATTCTTAAAAGAAATATTGGATATTATACATGTTTCAATGCCATTCTCCCAATTCATGCTGCCCTCTCCCTCTCCCACAGAGTCCAAAAGACTGTTCTATACATCAGTGTCTCTTTTGCTGTCTCGTATACAGGGTTATTGTTACCATCTTTCTAAATTCCATATATATGCATTAGTATACTGTATTGGTGTTTTTCTTTCTGGCTTACTTCACTCTGTATAATAGGCTCCAGTTTCATCCACCTCATTAGAACTGATTCTAATGTATTCTTTTTAATGGCTGAGTAATATTCCATTGTGTATATGTACCACAGCTTTCTTATCCATTCATCTGCTGATGGACATCTAGGTTGCTTCCATGTCCTGGCTATTATAAACAGTGCTGCGATGAACACTGGGGTACACGTGTCTATTTCAATTCTGGTTTCCTCAGTGTGTATGCCCAGCACTGGGATTTCTGGGTCATAAGGCAGTTCTATTTCCAGTTTTTTAAGGAATCTCCACACTGTTCTCCATAGTGGCCGTACTAGTTTGCATTCCCACCAACAGTGTAAGAGGGTTCCCTTTTCTCCACACCCTCTCCAGCATTTATTGCTGTAGACTTTTGGATAGCAGCCATTCTGACTGGCATGAAATGGTACCTCATAGTGGTTTTGATTTGCATTTCTCTGATAATGAGTGATGTTGAGCATCTTTTCATGTGTTTGTTAGCCATCGGTATGTCTTCTTTGGAGAAATGTCTATAATATCATATATGAAATGAGTTGCCAGTCCAGGTTTGATGCATGATATTGGATGCTTGGGGCTGGTGCACTGGGATGGCCCAGAGGGATGGTACAGGGAGGGAGGAGGGAGGAGGGTTCAGGATGGGGAACACGTGTATACCTGTGGTGGATTCATGTTGATATATGGCAAAACCAATACAATATTGTAAAGTTAAAAAAAAAAAGAAATATTGGAGTGAGGAGCTTGAAGCCATTGGTCTTGGCAATGATTTCTTGGATATGACACCAAAACTTCAGGCAGCATCAACAAAAATAGACAAGTGGGGCTTTGTTAAACTATAAAGCTTTAGCACAATAAAGGAAACTATCAACAGAATGGTAAGACAACCTATGAAATGGGAGAAAATATTTGCAAAAAATATATATCTGTTACAGGGTTGATATCCAAAATAAAAAAAGAATTTTTACAACTCAACAGTTGTAAAAGGTACCTGATTTAAAAAGGACAAGGGATTTGAAAGGACATTTCTCTAAGAAAACAGACAAATGGTTAACATCCATATGAAAAGATGCTCAACGTCACTAATCACTAGGGAAATGAAAATCTGACCTACAGGGAAGTATCACCCCACACCCATTAGGATGACTATTATCAAGAAACAAACAAACAGATAATATATGCTGCTTAGGTTGTGGAGAGATTGGAATCATTGTACACTGCAATCAGGAGTGCAAATTTGTTTATCTGCTATAGAAAACAGTAAGAAAGGGTCTCAAAAAGCTAAAAAAAGAACTACTCGTATCTGGGTATATATTCCACATCTAGTAATACATTTAAAAAAGTTGAAGTCAGGATATTGAAGAGGTATGTGTGTTCCTGTGTTCATTGCAGCGTTATTCATAATAGTCGAGATATGGAAATAGCCTAAATGTTCAGGGATGGATGAATGGGTAAAGAACATGTCACACACACACACACAACTATAACTCAACTTTCAAAAGAAGGAAGTCTGTTGTATATGACAATGTGGATGAACCTGAAAGACATGATGCCTAGTGAAATAAGCCAGTCACAGAAGGACAAATATTACAAGATCCCACTTTTATGAGGTATCCAAAACAGTCAAACTCACAGAAACAGAGAGTATAAAGATGGCAGCCAGGGATTGATGGGAGGGAAAAATTGGGAGTTTTTGTTCAATGAGGGTAAAGTTTTAGTCATGCAAGATGAAGTCCTAGAAATCAGCTGGATGGCATCGTGCCTTATGGCTAACATTACTGTACTGTGCATTTACAAGTTAACGTTGGAGGTAAGTCTTGTGTTTGCAGATGGTGACTGCAGCCATGAAATTAAAAGACGCTTGCTCCTTGGAAGGAAAGTTATGACCAACCTAGACAGCACATTAAAAAGCAGAGACATTACTTTGTCAACAAAGGTCTGTCTAGTCAAGGCTCTGGTTTTCCAGTGGTCATGTGTGGATGTGAGAGTTGGACTGTGAAGAAAGCTGAGCACCGAAGAATTGATGCTTTTGAACTGTAGTGTTGGAGAAGACTCTTGAGAGTCCCTTGGACTGCAAGGAGATCCAACCAGTCCATTCTGAAGGAGATCAGTCCTGGGTGTTCATTGGAAGGACTGAAGTTGAAGCTGAAACTCCAATACTTTGGCCATTTGATGTGAAAAGCTGACTCATTTGAAAAGACCCTGATGCTGGGAAAGATTGAGGGCAGGAGGAGGAGGGGATGACAGAGAATGAGATGGTTGGATGGCATCACCGACTCAATGGACATGAGTTTGGGTGAACCCCAGGAGTTGGTGATGGACAGGGAGGCCTGGGGTGCTGACTCCATGGGGTCACAAAGAGGCGGACACGACTGAGTGACTGAACTGAAATCTTGTGTTTAGTGCCTTTAAAACAAATAAGCAAACAAAAACACCAAAAAAACAAAGGGGCTGGGCAGGGGACAACTTTTAGAAGAGATGTGTGCTCAGTCACTCAGTCATGTCCAACTCTTTGCAGTCCCATGGACTGTAGATTGCTAGGCTTCTCTGTCCATAGAGTTTTCCCTGGCAGAAATGCTGGAGTGGGTTGCTATTTCCTTCTCCAGGGGATCTTCCCTCCCTAGGAATCAAACACACATTTCTTGAGTCTCCTGCATTGGCAGGTGGATTATTTACTACTAGTGCCACCTGAAATGATAGATATTTGATTACCTTGATTGTAATGATGAATTCAGGGGTATATGTGGATATGCATACTCATTAAATCAGAGGTTGTACAAGTTAAATACTTGTAGTTTTTTTTCTATCTCAGTTATATCTCAATAACACTGTTATGAAAAAAGGAATCATTGTCAACCAAGAACTTTACAACCAAAAGTAAGAAAGGTGGCAGAGAGACAATTATACCAACGTTCTGAATATATTGACAGTGTAGGCTTTCTTTTACACACACATCTAGCCTTGAAATTATGGCATTTCCTATACTCGAGTTCAGAATAATGTCCTTCTGAGAACTGCCTTTATTCAGCAGGATGGGAGGGACTTCCAAATACTTAGGTAGAAAGAGGAGATCTTCGAATATTCAGCAGAGGAAGTGGTGGACCTTTATTTCCTGTAGCTGGCAACTAGTATTAATATATAATATATATTATATATTATAATATATATATTGTATATTATATATATAATATTAAATATATTATATAATATATTTATTATATATTATATATATTATATAATATATATAAAATATATAATATAATATATATAATATAATATAATATAATAATATACTCTTTAAAGGGATCATAGTATCTGACCGACAACAATTAAGGACCATCATTTCGTGAGGGCTTTTTCTTTGCTCTTCTTAACTATTGACATTTAGTGGTTAACCTCCATTTTGTCACTATGACGAATGCTCTTAATTTAATATGAAAGTGCATATTATTATAGTATCATAGCTAGTAGATGAAGGCAGGGATAGGGAATGATAAGGATGAATGAGTTTGATGGCAATGGATATAAAGGTACTTTAACTTCACTGTGGACCCCAGGTAACTGGTTTGGGTCTTGGGGCTGCTCATAAGATGCGGGAAAGGAAACCTACTCAAGTTATGTGAGTAGGTGCATCTGTGCACCCTCCCTGGCAGTATTGGTGGAATGAACTAGGATCAATGGTGACTATCGCCAAGCATGGTTGTTCTTTTAAAACATACAAGGTCATGTAAGTGTGACTATCTAGTCCCTCATGTTTTCTTCATATCCTTGCTCTTCTTTTCTCTGTCCTTTTGTTTCCCTAAATTTGTACGGTGATGTTCAACTAACTATAGCACATATACATGGACATCACCAGATGGTCAACACCGAAATCAGATTGATTATATTCTTTGCAGCCAAAGATGGAGAAGCTCTATACAGTCAGCAAAAACAAGACCAGGAGCTGACTGTGGCTCAGACCATGAACTCCTTATTGCCAAATTCAGACTTAAATTGAAGAAAGTAGGGAAAACCACTAGACCATTCAGGTATGACCTAAATCAAATCCCTTATGATTATACAGTGGAAGTGAGAAATAGATTTAAGGGCCTAGATCTGATAGATAGAGTGCCTGATGAACTATGGAATGAGGTTCGTGACATTGTACAGGAGACAGGGATCAAGACCATCCCCATGGAAAAGAAATGCAAAAAAGCAAAATGGCTGTCTGGGGAGGCCTTACAAATAGCTGTGAAAAGAAGAGAAGTGAAAAGGAAAGATATAAACATCTGAATGCAGAGTTCCAAAGAATAGCAAGAATAGATAAGAAAGCCTTCTTCAGCGATCAATGCAAAGAAATAGAGGAAAACAATGGAATGGGAAAGACTAGGGATCTCTTCAAGAAAATCAGAGATACCAAAGGAACATTTCATGCAAAGATGGGCTTGATAAAGGACAGAAATGGTATGGACCTAAGAGAAGCAGAAGATATTAAGAAGAGATGGCAAGAATACACAGATGAATTGTACAAAAAAAAATCTCCATGACCCAGATAATCACGATGGTGTGATCACTCACCTAGAGCTAGACATCCTGGAATGTGAAGTCAAGTGGGCCTTAGAAAGCATCACTACGAACAAAGCTAGTGGAGGTGATGGAATTCCAGTTGAGCTATTTCAAATCCTGAAAGATGATGCTGTGAAAGTGCTGTACTCAATATGCCAGCAAATTTGGAAAACTGAGCAGTGGCCATAGGACTGGAAAAGGTCAGTTTTCATTTCAATCCCAAAGAAAGGCAATGCCAAAGAATGCTCAAACTACCACACAATTGCACTCATCTCACACGCTAGTAAAATAATGCTCAAAATTCTCCAAGCCAGGCTTCAGCAATATGGGAACCGTGAACTTCCTAATGTTTAAGCTGGTTTTAGAAAAGGCAGAGGAACCAGAGATCAAATTGCCAACATCTGCTGGATCATGGAAAAAACAAGAGAGTTCCAGAAAAGCATCTATTTCTGCTTTATTGACTATTCCAAAGCCTTTGACTCTGTGGATCACAATAAACTGCGGAAAATTCTGAAAGAGATGGGAATACCAGACCACCTGACCTGCCTCTTGAGAAATTTGTATGCAGGTCAGGAAGCAACAGTTAGAACTGGACATGGAACAACAGACTGGTTCCAAATAGGAAAAGGAGTTCGTCAAGGCTGTATATTGTCACCCTGCTTATTTAACTTATATGCAGAGTACATCATGAGAAACGCTGGACTGGAAGAAACACAAGCTGGAATCAAGATTGCCGGGAGAAACATCAATAACCTCAGATATGCAGATGACACCACCCTTATGGCAGAAAGTGAAGAGGAACTAAAAAGCCTCTTGATGAAAGTGAAAGTGGAGAGTGAAAAAGTTGGCTTAAAGCTCAACATTCAGAAAACGAAGATCATGGCATCCGGTCCCATCACTTCATGGGAAATAGATGGGGAAACAGTGGAAACAGTGTCAGACTTTATTTTTCTGGGCTCCAAAATCACTGCAGATGGTGACTGCAGCCATGAAATTAAAAGACACTTACTCCTTGGAAGGAAAGTTATGACCAACCTAGATAGCATATTCAAAAGCAGAGACATTACTTTTCCAACAAAGGTTCGTCTAGTCAAGGCTATGGTTTTTCCTGTGGTCATGTATGGATGTGAGAGTTGGACTGTGAAGAAGGCTGAGTGCCAAAGAATTGATGCTTTTGAACTGTGGTGTTGGAGAAGACTCTTGAGAGTCCCTTGGACTGCAAGGAGATCCAACCAGTCCATTCTGAAGGAGATCAGCCCTGGGATTTCTTTGGAAGGAATGATGCTAAAGCTGAAACTCCAGTACTTTGGCCACCTCATGTGAAGAGTTGACTCATTGGAAAGGAGTCTGATGCTGGGAGAGATTGGGGGCAGGAGGAGAAGGGGACGACAGAGGATGAGATGGCTGGATGGCATCACTGACTCGATGGATGTGAGTCTGAGTGAACTCTGGGATTTGGTGATAGACAGGGAGGCCTGGCATGCTGCGATTCATGGGGTGGCAAAGAGTCGGACACGACTGAACGACTGATCTGATCTGATAGCACATATTATTGTTGTTAGTCCCTCAGTCACGTCCGACTCTTTGCGACCCTGTGAACTGTAGCCCCCCAGGCTCCTCTGTCCATGGAATTCTCCAGGCAAGAATACTGGAGTGGGTTTCCATTTCCTTCTCCAGTAGCATATATAATCCCTTATGATTTTACAGTTCTACCTCAAATTGTGATTCAAACCCACAGTTCTTTCCATTTTACTATAGCAGACTCCTCAGCTTAGAATTGAGTAAATTGCACAATTTTTAAAAATCTGGATTAGGTGCTACCTTAAAATCTTTAATATCTAATTTGTTGTTCTTTCTCCTGCACAATGATATTAGTTGAGTTTTGCATATATGTGCATGAACACTTATTGAATCAAGATGTAGTTTTTTGATTGTAACAATCTCTTCACTTTCATATACGTATTTCAAAGGTGCATCTGTTTGTAAATTAAATGAAACATTTATAAGAAGGAAGACAAATCAAAATCATTCCCACTGAAGAAATTAAAATATTACCAACTGAACGTTTTGACCTGCTCATCAAATAACCTTAGCTCTGTGAAGTCTACTTTTCATTTTATGGGCACTCTAGAGATTGTGTCTTTCCCAAACCAGTCCTAAATGAAGAAATCTCAGGAGTTCCTTTGGACACCCATCTCATGCTTTGGACGTGTGGTTCATGTTGCTAAATTTCAAATTGTTATTTCATCACGTGTCTTACAAAATATTACATTATCCTGATGACTCACTATTGTCATTTGGAGGTTGCCTCAGATTTAAATGATTTCATGCTGGCCGTATGTGCATAAGGCTTTTGCTTTGATAATTTTTCTCAATTTACTCAAACAGTTTAGAAAGGTCCAGATGGAAATGAACATGCTGAGCACTTAAAAAGAAACGTTTGTATTGTTTATGCAGGAAGTAAGCCTCATCTCTTAATACACAAAGAAGGCTGTTTCCCTTTCTCTCAGAAGTTACAAATGAAATAAAATCTTGCATTTCCCTCAGTAGTTAAGCTGATATAGCAGATCCTCTGGTCTTAATTATTTATGGATGAGCCATGGAGAATGCCTGCCAACGGTAGCAAAGGGAAAATAATGGCTAGTATTACACAACTGACCTTGAATCCAGCTCTGATTGAAATTAATTACCCAAAGTTTTAAAAATCTCAGCCTCATCTGTTGGCGGTAACATCCTTCTCTGGTGATAATGAATAGCCCCATTCTCTTACCATGAGCTTTGCTTATCACAAATATTTATTTCGCAGAATTTGGTCTGTGTGATCCTTGCAGGGAAAACGTTATTAATTGACCTGATTTTTTTTTTTCTCTAATTCTTGTATATTGTGTTAGCATTAACATCCAGCCTTTGAGATTCCATTTAAGGCCAGCTATTCTTTTATAGAACAGTTGTAAAAATTAGTTCAGTTTTGGCTTGACCTCTAGGCTCTTTTACCACTCAGAAGGCACACACAGATTGTCTCCTATCTGTTTCTTACATTTCTGGGTTGTCAATCTAGTGTGCATTACGTGTGAGCCACTAGATAGAGGAAGTTATTATTCCTATTAATTCTCATTAGCTGTCAGTCTTCCAGGGGAAATTTGACCAGGATGGAACTGATGCTAACTCGTGAATAGGCAATCCAGTCTTTAGAGGACAGTTGCTTTGAAGGCACAGTGCTTTCTTCTACCATTTTTTTTACCGGCCTGTTTAGTTTTTATATTTTTTGAGTATCCACAAGGATGTTGCCTCCAGCATCCCAGGTGCCATTCCCCAAGGTCTCCGGATCCGTGCATGTCTGGGATCAGATCATTGGTAGCTGGGGGCGATAGTTCCCCCGGAGGAAACGTCACTGATAGAAAAATGAAAAGTGCCACACTGGAATGCTGAGAGCATTCATTTATAATAAACAGTAATTAAAGGGGGATTATCAGGGTGGCACATTTACGACGTGAAAGTCGACGTTGTGCCAACACCTTATAAAGTCCCGAAACGTAATTCAGCTCAGCTATTTGCTCTGGGCTGAAGAACAAAGTTCTGTTCTAGGGAAGGAGCAGGCTTGTTGCTAGGTGTATTGAAAAACTCTTCATAGTGGTCTTCTGGCTTTTAGTATTTATTTACTTTTTTCTGTGCTCGCTCTTGGCTGCTGCTCAGGTGTTTCGCTAACTGCAGCCAGTGGGGGCTACTCTCTCGTTGCGGTGCTCGGTCACATTGTGGGGGCTTCTCTGTTGCAGAGTGAGGGCCCTCGGGCTCTTGAACGTCAGGAATTTCAGCTTCTGGGTGGCTCTTGCGCTTAGCGGCTGCGTGCCGCGTGGGATCTTTCCGGATCAGGGAACCACCCTGTGTCTCCTGTTTGGGTAGGTGACTTCTTCACCACTGAGCCACCAGGGAAGTCCAGACTTCTAGTTTTAAGGATTGAACAAATCTCTACCAAGGTTTAATACATACACTGTGAAATTTGAGAGACTGTGAGCTTGTCACTGGACTTTTTTCATAACCAATCCTGTTCCCTTTCAGAAGACATCACTAAAAAATAGACATAGTAACTTCACTGTTGGCTTCTGAATATACATCTCAGGCAGGGTGGCTGCACTTACAAACCCTAGTCAGAGGGGCCAGAGTCTCCCTTGTCTCTGCTCTCTGTGGTCTGTCTCTGCCTTTTTCTGTCATCCTTCTAACCTTCTGGCTTCACCCATTACCTGAGCTGATAACTGTAGCCTCAGACAAGAGCAGTTAGGCTTACCTTGATGCTTGTTTATTCAGTCCCTCCCATTCTCTTCCTCAAGAACCTTGTGGAAACTAACACTCTCTACTTTTTAGCTTCCCAGCTTTGGGTTGGTGGGTGAGCGCTCTCTGATGTGTTAACCATCAAAGGAAGTCAGAAGACTGCCTCCTTTTTTAGAGCCCAACATTTCTTTCACCTCCTGGAAGCATTTCTGATTAATAAAAAAAACTCGATTGGGTCCCATCACTTCGTGGCAAATAGATGGGGAGACAATGGAAACAGTGAAAGACTTAATTTTCTTGGGCTCCAAAGTCACTGCAGATGGCAACTGCAGCCATGAAATTAAAAGACTCTCGCTCCTTGGAAGAAAAGCTATAACCAACCTAGACAGCATATTTAAAAGCAGAGATATTACTTTGCCAACAAAGGTCTGTATAGTCAAAGCTGTGTTTATTCTAGTAGTCGTTTGTAGATGTATGAGTTGTACCATAAAGAAGACTGAGTGCTGAAAAACTGATGCTTTGAACTGTGGTGTTGGAGAAGACTCTTGAGAGTTCCTTGGACTGTAAGGAGATTCAACCAGTCAATCTTAAAGGAAATCAGTCCTGAATATTCATTGGAAGGACTGATGCTGAAGCTCCAATGCTTTGGCCATTTGATATGAAGGGCCAACTCATTAGAAAAGGCCCTGATGCTGGGAAAGATTGAGGGAAGGAGGAGGAGGGGATGACAGAAGATGAGATGGTTGGATGGCATCACCAACTCAATGGACATGAGTTTGAGCAAGCTCTGGGAGACGGTTTAGGACAGGAAGCCTGGTGTGTTATGGTACATGGGGTCACAGAGTCGGACATGACTGAGCGACTGAACAACAGCAAGGAATGGAACCTAACACAAAAATGGTTGAGTAGGGAGTAGTTGGAACCTGGCATCAAATAGGTCTTGTTCTCCTTTTTCAGATTATAGACACTCTTCTTCATTTACACCAGGGGTCCTTAAGATTTTTGGCACCAGGGACCAGTTTAATGGAAGACAATTTTTCAACAGAGTGGGAGGTGGGGGTGGTGTAAGGATGATTCAAGTGCATTATATTTATTGTGCAATTTATTTCTATTATTATTACATCAGTTGCACCTGAGATCATCAGGCATTAGATCCCCAAGGCTGGGGGCCCCTGATTTACGCATTAGATTACTCTGTGTCAGTGGTAGAAATTTCAGTTAAATGACTTAAGAAAGAAGAAGGGACAGTGAAAGATAAAGTGGCATAAGAAAAAAAGGGCTCTATCTGCCCACCAAAGCATCAACACTGATTTTCTACCTTTTCGTTTGAAACCTGTAGAAATCTTTTCCTCCCTCACAGTTAAAATATCATTTAGTTGAGCTCCAATACTTTGGCCACCTGATGTGAAGAGCCAACTCATTGGAAAAGACCCTGACGCTGGGAAAGTTTGAAGGCAAGAGAAGGGGACCACAGAGTAAGAGATGGTTGGATGGCATCACTGACTCAATGGACATGAGTTTGAGCAAGCTCCGGGAGATGGTGAAGGACAGGGAAGCCTGGCATTCTGCAGTCCATGGCATCACGGAATTGGACACCACTTAGTGACTGAACAACAAAAGACGTATTAGCCATGTATGAGTCAAAGTTTCGTTTAATTCATATTTTATTTTTGTACCTCCTCTATTCCAGGAACTTTCTAATTATTGTGAATACAAACATGAATAAGACAGCAAATCCATGTTCAAACAGGTTTTTTACCAAGGAAGCCAACTACTACTGGATTTATTATTCCAAAACCCATTATTATAACTAATTAAATAAATTAGGTTTAAGTTGCCTTTAGAATACATATACAGAATGTCCACTCTAAAGAAAAATCCTGTGCAGAAGTAATCCCTGAAGATCGTTAGGACCTCTGTTTCCACATGGCCTTTCCTTGATTTGAAAAATGCCCATTTTTTTCTTTTTTTGACCGAAAGAAAAGTCATATCCATGTGAAAAGATGTGGCAAGCCTTTCTCTACCTTCATTTCCCAAATAAGGCATTTGTGTTTATAAACTCTCATGTTCGCACTCAATCTCTGTCATGTCCAACTCTTTGCAACCCCATGGACTGCAGCGTGCCAGTTTCCGTGGTCCATGAGATTTCCCAGGCAAGAATACTCGAGTGGGTTGGCATTTCCTTCTCCAGGGCATCTTCCCGAACCAGAGATCAAACCCATGTCTCCTGAATTCGCAGGTAGATTTTCACCACTGAGCCACCAGGAAAGCCCTTATAAACTCTGCTTAACAGCAACTTAATCCAGGGCTGTTGATTGTGCCTAAACCAGAAAAGAAGCTCAACCAATAAATCTAAGAAGGGTGGTGACTCAGTTTTTCCTCCAGTTTTATGGAAAGGGAAAACAGTTTCTAACGGTTGGAATATATCTGGGAGGAAATGGATAAGCTTGAAAGACCAGAGGTTTCTCAAGGGAAAAGATATAGAGAAGCTAAGAACAGAACAGCTGGTAAATGACGAAGGAGGGACAGCTCTGGAAACAGTATATAAAGATAGTGAGTCTGAGGACATTGTCGAGAGGAGCTTGGCCATGGTGGATTCAGAGGCAAAGTCAGCTTAGGAATTGGTGGATTCCCTGCCTCTTGTTTTTTTCCTAATCACTGGAGTATAATCTGCAGGACACATGATATCATGATGCTCTGTCTTCAAATGTTATATTGGACATCACAGACTTTCTGATCATTTTCCAATCATTAAACTTTTTATTAAAATATTCATATTTTTTTTCCTAAGAGAATAGCTAAGGGATGACCCAGGAAAATAAACTGGCTCAAGAATTCTTAGTTGGGATCCAGGCAAAGAGAAACAGGATTCTGACATGGTTCCTTGTCAGCCCTCCCACAAATTAAAGTACCCAGAATTCTTCATGATGAGCACTTTTAGACAAGAGTTATACACATGTGTTGCGGGTTAATGAAAGTGGAATTCACAGTACAATACAGTGGAAATTGCTTGAATAAGAGAATCAGGCATATCTTGGTTCAAATCTAAGTTCAGTAAGTTACTAATTGTGTGACCTTCACAAATTGCCGTAATAGACATATTTGTGCCACTTCCATTGTATTTTCACTTGGCAAACAAAGAATAGCAGCACGATTTCCTTCCCTATGACACTAGATTGCCCTCTCCTTCAACTTATTTCAGCCAATGTTTATATAGACTTCTTGCCCTGAAAAATTGCGGTCAGTGAATTGATTCAGTTACTGTTCAGAATAAATGTACAGGTAAGGTCTACTAGGTCAGTTTCACCATTTATCAGAAGACCCAGAAGAATTAACTAGGGTTATTCCTGAATCCATTGTATTGCTCCTAAAACTCAGTCATTGTTCATTTCCTCAAGGAAGCAGTGTCTACCACTGGGTAAAGGGAAGAAAGAAGGAAGCTTTGTATTTATATATAATTTCCCCTTTAGAACAATCTCATATTGTTTACAATATTACTTAAGTTAGTAACATTCATGTTCCTCATTACATCATTTTTGTGCTTAGAGAAATTTTACTGTTTAGCTGCAATACTTATTCTTTCCCACTTTTATTTGTTTTCTATACTTAAAAAACTATTATTATTATTATTTTTTTGATGTGGAATATTTTTAAAGTCTTCATTGAATTTGTTACAACATTGCTTCTGCTTTTATGCCTTGATCCTTTGCCTCAGAGGCATTAAAAATCCCAGCTCCCTGACCAGGGATTAAACCCACACCCCTGGAATTACAAGGTGAAGTCTTAGCCACTGGATCACCAGGACCCTGCTTTCTATTTTTACAGTTCTCTGAATAACATGTCGAGGGAGGAGCTTATATTAAATAAAGGGTAATACCAAACTAATGTAAAATATATATATTTAAACTGATACTATCTTATATATCATGTGTCATGTATATGTATCCTTGCTGTTATGGGTAGAATGCGAAAGGAGAAGAACTGTTACAAATTTATGGCTGGAAACACACTCCTCAAGTGTAAACTTATTGCCTACAGGCTCAAATTCCTCAGAAAACAAACACAAATAAGATGCTGAAACCATTTAAAAAGTTGCAAAACCCATGAGCAGTTGTAAAGCACAAATTAAACAAAGAACAATTCGCATTCATTTGGCCTCCACCGGTACTTACCTGCTCATCTTTGTGTGTTTATGAGCCTGAGGAGGGAACGCCAGTTTAAGCCAGGATCCCTTGTTCAAACTGAACTACACTGCCCCTTTGGAGTGTCATTTTTAACACATTAACTTCCGTAAATTCTGTTTGAAGTGGAACAGCAAGCATATTGCCAGTTCTTCCTCTAATAGTTTCATCAGAAGGAAAAATAACAGACAATGCAACATAAAGGGTTAATTTTGACCTGAAGGCACTATAAAACTTAACAACACACTTGAAGATTTAAATTGACCACCAAAAGTTTTCTATTCCATCGACCAATCCATTCGGGTTAAAATATCATAACTTTCTAGTTGTGTAGACGTATGTACATATATAAAGACCACCATGGCCCCATAGGGTGAATCTAATGAAGCTTAAGATTCCTGGCAAGCCTCTGATCACTTTTTGTTGGTCTTGACTACGGCATGTAAGAGCCAAACTGTGGGTAATTTTTATATGGAGGCAATCTATCCCAATTAAGAGAGCAATGATCCTGGATGCAAGCACAAGTGGAAAATATAATGACAGAAAACTAAAGAAGGCTATTACAGAGGCTGACCGGAAAGCTACCCGTCCCTTTCCGTGCCCACCCTTATTCATGCCCCTTTCCCACCCATTGGTTGTTTTTCTCACAAGTATATCATGACTTGTGACATATTTTTTTTAATTTTGATATTTGGCAAAACTAATACAATTTTGTAAAGTTTAAAAATAAAATAAAATAAATAAATAAATACCCCCACCTAAATGCCTGAAACACTAAAGGATGTAAAAAGATTCACCATCTACAATCAATGCAAGTACCTTCAAGGACGATTTCACCTCATCTTCTACATAAGGAACCATTTGTGGCAACAAGAATACTGTTACAACATGATCTGAAGTCTGACGAAAATATGACTATTATTAGGAAGGACAGTGATTTCTCCCTTTAAAATAACCTGTACTCTGAAGTGACAGCATCCTTCTATGCATCAACTTCATCATCCACCCATTCACTAAACTGCCTACCCACCCAGCCACTCATCCATCCATCCACCCATTCATATTTTCATTCTTCCATCCATCTATGTAACAATGATCAATTAAGTGGCTACCGTACATTGGGAAATGAACCAGGGGCTGGTAGGGCAAAGGTGGGGCTTCCCAGGAGGCACCCAGCAGCCAAGAATCTTCCTGCCGGTGCAGGAAGTGCAAAAGATGCCAGTTGATCCCTGGGTCATGAAGATCTCCTGGAGGAGGAAATGGCAACCCACTCTGGTATTCTTGCCTGGAGAATCCCATGGACAGAGGAGCCTAGTAGGCTACAGTCCATGGCATCCCAAAGAGGGACTGAGCATGCACACGCAAGGCAAAGATGAATAAACTGACACTCCTAACTTCAGGTTGCTTAGAACCTCAGGAAAACGGCAGACATCCAAATCAGGAATTACAGCACATGTGGTAAGTGTCATAATAGGCATATTCTGTACTTAAGAAAGACATTGGAAACAATACTTACATTTACCTGGCTGACTGGGGTTGAAGATGGAACAAATGAAAAAGAACAAAAATATCACTGATATACTGGATAGAATTTGGATTAGGCAGAGGAATCTAAACTGAAAACACCAAGCATACAAAAGCAAGGATAAGGTAGGAAAAGTAGATTGTTTGCAATGGCTGAACGATAGGGTGTGTTGAGCAGCGGGGAGGTGACCGGTGGCTGGATCCTGGAGGAACTTGTCAACCCGTGGCATTTGAACTTGAGCTCATCGCACTAGGATTTCTTAAACCTGAGTAACATATGGCTGCTTTTTAAAGGAAAATAGCTCTTGTGACTTCCATTGTTCAATTATTTTTAACCATAGTCTTACTTACATATGCATACGTGTAAAACCAAGAACAAGCTCCTTATGTACAAAGCTCTTATATAACCAAAACAAAATTGTAAGTTAAAAATAAACAGAGTTGTAAAACGATTGCGATTCAAAGTTGGAGGGACGCTGTTTTCTTTTTTGGTTAAAACACTGCTCTGATGTGGAAGTAGTCTTGACGGCTTGGGTGTGGGAGTTTTGACTTTGTCATGACTCCATCAACACTGTCGTGTGCCACACCAGGACCGATGTGCTCACCACATCTCCCTCTTTAAGCCATAGGGGGGTCTTTGTGCATTTATATGCTATGAGGAATGCCGTTTGCATTTAAGACATTAAGTTCTTCTATGTCTTTTTTTCTTTCTTAGAGCAATGAACGTAGTGTCGCCCGTTCCTAATAAGATTGTTGGCATTGACTGCAAAGAAGGTGCTGACGTCTTGTGACATCTTGTCCCAAGAATATATACTTGTATTTAAGCTTCTTTGGAATATATACGTTTCTTATCTGGACTATATACCTATATGTATGCTGGTATTTATGTTTTGGCTTACTATTAAAAAGTATACAACAGGTAAACTCATAAAGAGTTCTAGGACCCCCAAGTTCAAGGCCGTGGAAATATCTTCGAAAAATACCGGCTGAGACAATGAAGAGGCCACTGAAGGGTTTCAAGCAAGGGAGAAATGTGGATGAATTTCCCTCTGAAATGCTCACTCTGTGAAGACTTAGAAAACTTGAAACAGCCTAGGTGAAAGATGATGAAGAATTTTGCAGCCGCATGGGAAACAGGGAGGAAAGGATAGATTTGAGAGTGGCAGGAGTATAATTGACAGGGCCTGGGCTCAGATTGGATGTGGGAGGGAGGGGAAATTGAAAATTTGAAGATAGCTCTCAGATTTCTAGCACGGTTTCCCGGGTAGAAGGGGATAGCATTGGCTATTGGAGGGAATGTTAGAGGTGGGGTAGGCTGTGGGTGGAAAACAATGAGACTGGCTTTGGAAATATTCCATCCGAAATGCCACAGCGCTGATGGAGGAGACAAAGTGAAATGTGAGCTTGGAGCCTGGGGCAAGAACCGGGCTGTGGTCGAGGTTTGATCACCATCGGCATACCTGTGGTCCTCGTGGCTTTGGACGTGTTTAAGATCTCTAAGGGGGAGCACAGGAGTTAGAAGAAAGCCAAAGATGGCCTCACAGGGGACAGTGACACTTCAGGGTGGCCAGATGGAAGCACAGCTCCAGAGCCTAATAAGGTCCAATCGGAGAGACAAGAAGACCTAGGAGGTAGGGGTCACTGGCGACCATTGAAGGCTCTGCCATGTTTTACTTGAATTAACATTTCTGAGGGTCTCCCCTGGTCGCTCCTGAAATGCAGGAAACAGGGGTTAGATCCCTGGGTTGGGAAGATCCCCTGGAGAAGGAAATGTCAATCCACTCCAGTATTCTTGCCTGGAGAATCCCATGGACACAGGCTTCTCCGTCCATTTCTGAATCTTTGTTTTCTCACCCCCAAAGAGGGAAATGATTATTTCGTAGTTGTATTGAGAAGTATGTGAGCACAAATGTCAACAACATTTAACATGGCTCATATTCTAGCACATATTAATAATCATTGCTATAAAATGGAATTCCTTTCCATCACGCTCATGCTTATTCCTTTTTTCATTTTCCTGGGAGAACTATTGAGTATAACTTGTTAGTGTCATGGAGATTGTGGCAATATCGTGGATTTGTTCAAGTCTCCAAATTCTTATCATCTAAAAATTAATTGGTAAGTCAACCATGCAGGTCACTGAGGAAGGTTTGGGAAAAGATTCAGTGAAACTTGCCTAGGGTGGGAGTCCTACTGATAACCCTTGCCACACCTGACAGGAGACTCTACCAGCCATGAGTCTAGAGTTTTAGAGAAAATATCTGAGAAACCTTTGGGAGCTACTCTTCAGGTTCCAAGGGACTCTGTTGCATTAGCCCTCTGACTTCAGTCCTGCCCCTGACCTTGAAGCTTTCTATCCTAAACCACCTATGAACTGGCTCCTCCATTTAGACTGAACTGGGTCTAACTGACCATCATTTCTGCCTGCTGAACTAGAGGCCCTCCAATCACAGCCCACAGGCCAAATTTGGCTCTCACCTGGTTTATGTAAATAAAGCTTTATTGCCACACCCATTTATTTGCATATTGTACAAGAGGACTTCCCTATTGGCTCAGTGGAAAATAATCTACCTATCAGTGCAGGAGATTCAATAGACTCAGGTTTGATCCCTGAGTCTGGAAGATGTGCTGAAGGAAATGTCAACCCACTCCAGTATTCTTGCCTGGGAAATCCCATGGACAGAAGAGCCTGGCAGGCTACAGTCCACAGGGTCGCAAAGAGTCAGATGCAACTTAGCCACTAAACAGGAACGAGAGAGACCACCTGAGCCACAAAGTCTAAAATATTAACTATTTGGCCCTTTACAGTAAAGGTACTCAGACCTGAGTGTTACACTCTCTAGATGTGTGTATTGCCATCTTTTGGAGATAAAACATGTGTTGGGTACTTCCTGGATGCCTGTCTCTGGACTCGATACTAAGAGTAGAGTGAGGAGCTAAAGACGCTTCTATCCTCAAGGACCACACAGTCTAGACCAGTAACTCCCAACCGACTGGGGCATAAGATTCTCTTAAACCCTTCCTCTCTTTGGTCTCTACTAGGAGGATAACATTAAGGGAAGTAAGAGTAAACAAAAAGATACTCGGTAAAAAAGACATTTCTTATTTATGTCTAAAGTTTGTTCCTATCCAAATCTCCCTGGCATGAAGGTTTCCATGGTGGGAATGATTCTTTCAAGAAAGAAAAATACCCTTTTCCATTGCCTTCCTCAAAATTCTTGGCTGAGCACCACCGTGCTCCCTGAGCTGGGATAGACTTGAGAGTTCAAAGCTACTTCTTGTTTAAGACAAGTTGTGTATCAAAATTAAGGGGAAAAAAAGCATTTATTCTTTTCATAAAACCCTTCATGTTTTATTATAAAGTCTCTTGGTTGTAGTGTGCATCTGAGGCTGCTTATAAACTCTTGGAAATGCCTAAAGTGTTCTCTTTTGTTTGACTATAATAGTAGCATATTGGAAATTACAAGTAGAAAATTGTAATTGGGATGTGGGCACAAAGGCAGCTGAGTTCAGATAAAGCCTTTTCCCAAGATAATGAGATGTGTGTGAATGTGAAATTCCATGCAAATGGGGCTCAGGTTTGTGGGCATCTAGGTTCTTTTATTTACACTAAAAAGTCACAGCAGAAGAGGCAGTGTTGATAGATCAGCTCAAGTCTCCAGAAAATGAATAATGTATATACTTTCAGATAATTCAATTAGTGCAAAAAGATACTAAATACACAGTGACACAACAACTTGCCATTTTCAAACTACTTCCTGTGGCTCTCTGCATCTCTGAATTTATAGCAACAAATAGAAAATTAGGGATTTTTTAAAACTTGATTTAAACTGTTATTATGCAGTGTTTAAACTTTATTTGTGAATAAAAATTTTAATGCATATAGAAAAAAATAAGAAAAACGTGACAGTCTAAAGAAGCTATATTCAAAACAGTGCATTTATTATATTTGCACATTCACTTAGCAGACTATGGGAGAGGTCTTATAAATTAAACATAAGGATATTATCAAATTCTATCCTCTCTTCATTTTTTTCCCTTCCCTTTGCCCCCAAATTAGATTTCTTAGTTATCTTCAATTTCACCTTGAAATACAAATATTTATTATTACATTATTATTATTTGTACTTTGACAATTCAAGTTTCTAATCCATAAAAAATTGAGTTTATGTTAAGATTGCTCTCTGTACTAATGTTCTACATCGGGTAGAAAACCCCCCTCTTAGCGCAAGCTTTATAAAAGGGTGGGCAAATGAAGCCAGAGTGAAAACCACATTTCCCATCTTCTCTGCATCTTGAGCATCCACCGCATCATACTCTTGCCTCTGATGCTCAGAACTCACAGATCCGCCATTAGCACTTGCCCTCCTTGGCTCTGTACCTTGAACTAGTCTTACCGAGTTGCTCATCACCTAGAGTTTCTGATATCGCTCAGTCGAGGGCCCTGTGATGCCTACACTTGTACCTTCTTGCTCCTCTCTGAGTCACAGTGAAAAAGTGAAGGTGAAAGTGGTAGTCGCTCAGTCGTGTCTGATTTTGTGACCCCATGGACGTTAGCCCACCAGGCTCCTCTGTCCATGGGATTCTCCAGGCAATAATACTGGAGTGGGTTGCCATTTCCATCACAGGACATGGGACAAAGCTTGGTGAGCAGCCATCTGTCCTCTCTTCTGCTCCCAAATCTCCCTCCATACTTACTCTCTTCTCTGCAACAATGACTTTACTATTGTTGTTCAGTCACCAAGTCATGTCCCACTCTTTGTGACCCCATGGACTGCAGCCCCAGGCCTCCCTGTCCTTTACCATCTCCTGGAGTTTGCCCAAGTCCATGTCCATTGAATCAGTAATGCCATCCAACCATCTCATCCTCTGTCACCTCCTTTTCCTCCTGCCTTCAATCTTTCCCAGCATCAGGGTCTCTTCCAATGAGTCATCTCTTTGCATTAGGTGGCCAAGTACTGGAGCCTCATAGAACCTGGGTCTCCCACATTACTGGCAGATTCTTTACCACCTGAGCCACCAGGGAAGCTCAAAGACCCTATACTCTTCTCCTAAGGCACAGAGCTGTCTCTATGGCTCCCTTTCCAATCATACATCCATTTTTCTATTTCTTCCCTGCATCCTTGACTGAGGATGAATGACTCTGGTGATGCTAACAATAATTATGACAGGGATGGTTATCTATAGAGCTTGTACTGTGTTCCAGGCGCTGGGAGGAGTTATTGACATTCAGAGAAGTCTTTTAACTTCACCATCTCCTACTAAGGTTGATATGATTAGACTTGATTTCAAGTTAAGGGAACTGAGACTTAGAAGAGTGTTCTTCCAAACTTGCCCATGCAGCTGAAGTCAGAGTCGATGTCTGTGTCTACTCCAGGCTCACGCACTCAGCTCAGTGCTGTACTGTTAATACTTCATTTCCCAGCTGCAAACTCTTCCTTAAACTCTAGGCATACACTCTGAATTTCCAACCTGTACTTGAATTCTCCATCCCATTTCTTTGTCTGGAGAAACCTCAGTGATCTGTGTTCATGGTCTCCTTTCTGTTCTGTATAGGCACTTCACCTAAGGCTGCATCATTTCATGTGTGTTTCCAAGTCCTTTTCAACTACTGTTTTTGTTGCATAATTATTATAGACCTTTTTTTGTGATAATACAGTCTTGAGTGTGGATGGAAATATAAATAAATGCTAAATACTATTCTTGATCCCTGGTTGGGGAGACAAAACTTTCACATTAAATATAAACTAAATACATAAAAGGAGTATTTGCTGTAAGATGTTTGGGAAATTTACATCTCATCTATAATAAAGGTATTTTCTTGATTTTCACTTCTCCAGAAATTCTCGATGTTTCTTCATTATGGCTTTCCTTCAACCTTCCCCTTCTTTACTTCTCTGCCTCCAATCCTTCCCTGCTACTGCCCTGATTATTCTTCTTGGCTGCTTTTTCTTCTTTGTTCTATTTAATTCTCCCAAATCTTTGTTCTCAGAAATTTTCTCTTCTTTCTCATTAATTTTCTTTATTATGTCACTAGTCTTAAGAGGTTCACATCTCTTATCTTTAATCTTCACCAATAAGGCCTCTCTTTTTAGGTGAGGAGAAACTTTAAAAAAATAATTGAGAAACTTCTTTAAGTTCCCATAGCTTCAGTTAAAATTCTTGGAGCTGAGATTCTATCTAGATGGTGATGTTTCCACATCACCACCTAGTTTTTTTTTAAGTTTTTCTATACTAAATAATTTGGATTTCTGACACTTTGTGAGTATTTCAAGCCAGTTTTATTGGAGGCAATTTGGTTTGGTTTAGTTCAATGATTTCATAAGAAGAGATGAAGGATGAGAGTAGGTCCCTGAAGCCAGTAATGAGGAGATTACAAAACTTCTGGCATGCTATTCCAAACAAATAAGCCCCTGTCTTAATTTTTACTGTATCTTGGGAGCTCTTGTTATGACTTCCAGCAGAGATTTCCAACCATTATTAACAATTACTTCCCTAACTTTGTTTAAAAGTAATGGATAATGGATCTTGTCATTTCAACTTTGCTGGGTACAGCCCCAATAAGATTTTTAAAAAGTTTAATCATGCGGAGCAACTAAATCGGTGTGTGCCCCAACTAAGCCTGTGCTCTAGAGTCTGTGAGATGTAACTGCTGAAGCGCTAGAGCCCTCGGCCCGTGCTCTGCAACGAGAGAACCCACTGCCATGAGAAGACCACGCCCTGTAGCTAGTGAGGAGCCCCCACTCGCCGCAACTAGAGAAGGCCTGTGCGCAGTAACAAAGACCCAGCCCCGTCAAAAAGAAATAGATTAAAATTTTAAAAAGTCTAAATGAAGAAGAAATGATGAGGAAGATGTGTAGTCCTTTTTTTCCCCACATCAGGATAAGATGATGGTCGTCCATGAATAATGCCTTCATCTTCTTCACCCTCTTCTCCTGTTCACCTGGCAGTTAGCAACCTCCTGGATAGGCCAGGGGAGGCAAGAGCCAGAGGAAAAACGCCTTGTCCCCTTTTTCTATAAATCTAAGCCCATTTCCTCTTGTCCTTTCTCAGGGGTAAGCTTATATTTCCATTTTAAATGCAAGCTCCCAAAGGGCATTAGCCGTGCCATTTTGACTTAACTGCATTTTATTTTCTCCAGTGTGATGCTGTGCTCACAGAACTGCTCTACAATCATAGAGAGAGAATGATGAAAGCTGCATTCCAGTGACTATAAGCTAATATTTTATGGGCCACTGTAATGAAGGTTTTGACCACTGATATCAATCATACCTAGAACATATACAACTCATGGTCTATATTGACAATACTAGGAATATATCATACAATCCTAGGTGATGGATTTGAACTCTCCTAATAGGGGTTTCGTGATAATTAGGCAGAGCAGAATAACATTTACCTCCGTGCTCTGTGGGAAATGAGGACATTTATAGCCAAGAAATTGATAATATAAACAAAGTCATGGAGTCATGTTTTACTTCTTTGTGCAAACAGTTTTATAGAAGTGGATTAGACTGCTGTAAACTCATGCTAATAACTAGATATATATTTTAAAACACAGAAAATTTCAGTTTGAATTAAAATTGTAGAGTCACAGTACTTACAATATATGAAAGTACTTAAAATCTATTTAAGTACTTGTTATGAAAGCATTAATTTAAAATCATTTTGCTATGATTTAGTGAGAACATATTATTATTTCTTTCTTTGCTTTATACAATTTTGTTTTTTTCCTCTCTTTATTTCTTATAAAAGTCATTACCAACTATATGTAACTTAGTATATTATATATTAAGATAAATAAGATGCATACCTTAATATCTCAGATAATAAGATACTTAAGATAATGTCTTAACTGTTAGATGGTTTCATTTTGCAAAGTTTTGAAATTATATGGTAGGACAATTGGATGAATATCTTCATGAACAGATTTCTGTTTGATTCAGGGAAAATACCTTTACTTATTTCTTTCAATATTAGCTTTCAAATGGATGGGCAGCTCATTTTGATTTCTTGGCATAGCTCAGTCAAAGACATCTTTTGCTTTCTTTGGTTTAAAGCTCTCTGTTTTCCAAACCCTGGGAGATTAAAAAGTTACCTTCACTGATTAACAGAAAAATGAGGGAATGTAGGCCCAAAGAGCTCTGTGTCTGGAGAGATGGGTGGAGGGATATACATTTTAAATGAATTCTGACTTTATTAATTCATTTGCATAATTTGAAGAATACTTGTGGGCTGTGTAAAAGTGCTGAATACATTTTAAGATTGCTCATCTTCATGATTTCTGCAGTTTTGTGTCTCTGATTGTGCAATAGATTTTCCCTGGGACCGTCTCACTCCACCCCTTTTTAATTGATGGTTCTGATTCATTTGTGTGAAGTTAAGCCTCAGGTGATTAAAAAAAAAAAAAAGAAAGAAAGAAAACTAGCAGGGAATGCTCAGATGCCCTTCTCTGAGAATATTCTTAAGAGAAAATGATCTGCTGTTGAGGAAAAGTCCTGTTTTTCTCTTTTTGTGCCACCAGTAATGTCCCTATTGTGCATATTTGAAGGGAGGTCAGCCCAGCTGGCAAGCTTATTTCATTGACTAATGGGAATTGGACTTCCTGGAGCCCTATCAACCACAGAGCACTTTTATGAGGCTGGAGAGTGTTGGAAACAGGGTCGATAACTAACTCCTTTATCTTTTGCTTCTTTCTGACCAAATCATGCATTTTCTAGGTGTAATGTTACTGTATTTTTGTCTACCAGGAAATTCTAGCTGCTGCACAGAGGATTACCCTATACAATGGAAAACTCGAAGATGAAATAGGTCACGTTTGGGCAGCAGAGGTAAATAAGGAACTGCAAAATGACTGGTGATTGATGTAAGCTCAGATTCATGCTTGTTCTTTATGTCAAACCACAAAGGCAGTAGTCTGTGTTTCCACACCTTCTGTCTCCTGTAAAACACCCCAGTGGCCACATTTTTTGACTGCTGAACTCTCTACAGTGGACTGAACATTTGTGTCTTTGCAGAGTTCATATACTGAAACCCTAACCTCGATGTGACAGTTTTTGGAGGTGGGATGTTGGTGATGTAGTTAGGTCACAAGGGTGGGGTCCTCATGAATGGGATTAGCGCCCCAATAAGAAGAGGTCAAGGAGGTAGCTGGCCCTCTCAGCCACACGAGAGATTAGCAAGAGGACAGCCATCTGCAAACCAGGAAGCAGGTCCTCACCAGGCACGGTGTCTTCAGCTTGGACTTCCCAGCCTCTAAAACTGTGCTCAATAAATATCACTTAAAGGGGACTTTCCTGGTGGTCCAGTGGTTAAGACTGACTCTTCCAGTGCAGGGAGTATGGGTTTTAGCCCTGCTCGGGGCATTCAGATCCCACATGCCTCATGGCCAAAAAAACCAAAACATAAAACAGAAGCAATATTGTAACAAATTCAATGAGACTTCAAGACATGTCACTTAAGCCACTCAGTCTATGGTGTTCTATTATAGCATCCAACTCCTTGTAATATATATATTACTCCTGCTATATGTCATGGACTCTGAATACCGACTAAAGTTCATAGATGTTTAAAAAGTATTTTACCACTTTCAGTGTATGTGGGGTTGTGGGCAGAGTACTAGAGGTGTGGGAATTGAGAACATTCACCTGATTTAATGCTCTAACACCTACTGGTGATTCGTCAAGGGGGATCAGTCAGTGTCCTAGTTTCGTGATTCCTACAGTGAAGTTATTTTTGACAGTAATAATGTAGCCACAAAAACAAAAGCAGCGACCATTTACAAAAGCTGTTGACTGCTATGATGGGCATTTTATTGTATCTTCTCATATCTCAGAATCACATGTGGGATAATATTGCTATTTACACATGATAGACGGAGACAGTAATTTTGGGGGCAAGACTTCAGGACTGCTGTACAGCTTACCTACCGTCACTGATGTGTATAACTGATGACACAATTGCACATTAATTAGCACCATGCACAGACTTTGGCTTAAGGTGTTAGAGCAAAGGGAGTACAAAATTGTCTGGAGAGAGGAAAGGTCATGGCCAGGTTTTTGGATTCTTCCTTGGTGATTTGCTTCTCCCCTGCTATGACCCTTATCCAGCACTACTGAAGAAATATTTCCATTTTGCATTTTATGCCTGTCCATACGCCTTTCTACTCCATAAGGAAAGGATGTGGGGATGATTCTCACAGTCCAGGTTTTCACCTGGTCCTGTGGCACAGCTCAGAAAATCAGCAGTATTCTAAGATTTATATCCAAGAGAACTGTGTCATCTTGGAACTTATTTGGGGGAAGACCAAAGAAATGCAACAGAGAAGGAATCCATTTCCTAAATCTGAGAACATAGTTAAGGCAGCTCCAGGTTTTATGAGTCTCTGCAATTTTATTGGTGCTTCCTGAAGACATCTAGGGACTGCTTGTGCTAGAATCACTGAAGATAAATTTCAGAATGCAGATTCCAGGACCGTTTCTTAGACCTACTCTAGCAGAAACTCCAGGAGTCCCAGGGCTGCCTTTTAATGAGATTCCTAGTGGGTTCCTCTCTCTCACTTGAGACCCACAACTTACTTGAGGTTCTGAATGGCCAGTGGAGGGAGCTCACCTGTTCATAGACAGCAGTTGGTAGACGGATGACTTGCATGGAAATTCACTTGTTTCATTTTTAGTCTGAAGTGGACTTTGTGTGTGGATTCTAACGGTTCTGCAGTCAGATTCCCTCTCCAGAGGAGACCAAGAGATGGCATTTTCTCTATGTAAATGTTTCCTATCCTAATCCCTTCAAGCAGTCACATCTGCCTGCAAGAGTTGATGTTCCACTGTTCCTTTCTGCTGTTGTTCAAGTTCTACATCGACAGCTTGTTTCTTTGCTATTTGAAGGTAGGAATGGTTGCAAGAGCCGTTCAAAAAAAAAAAAAAAACTAGTTTGAGTTTTGAGGCAGATATTTTCTTGTTCATTTGAAACCCCTCAACAATGATTGCTAAGAGAAAAAGAACATGCCAAAGAGTGTTAACTTATGAAATCTCTTTGAAATGAAATCACTAAAAGAAAATCTTGGGAGGTTGAACTGATTATCAGTCAAACAAAAGCACCAAACTTTTCTCGTTGTTGTTCCTGCTTTTGATATTTGTAGTTGGCTGCTTGTTGACTCTGCTAGGAACACAGCTGATAAGACTAGGTCAGGCTTTCGATTTGCTTTGGCACTGATAAATGAGAGATTCTGTTCTTTGTACTTGTACTCTGTCTTATAAAGCCGTTCTGCTTTCATTTATTACCTATTTGAATGTATTTAACCTATCACCCTAGAAAATCACTCCTTAGGAGCAGACTTTTCTGTACTGGTGGTTCCTTGGGGTTCTTTATTTAAGTTCTTATTCTATTTTGTAATGGCACATACTCTTTATCTCTAATTCAATAATTATTCTTTTTTCATGGTAAACAGTGTCAGTGAACTCTTGCATGATAAACAGTGTCTGTGTGTGTGTGTGTGTGTAAGAATGTTCAATACTAGAGAGAGATCTTTTATCTAATATTAAAATCTTTATTGTTTTCATCCTGGCTTAAATATCACTATTGATTGATTTCTGTGGAATTTAAAAATAATTTGCATCATTTGCCAACTAATTCTGTCTCACTTTCTTTGTGTTTAATTTATCGTACAGTCATTTAAATTGGGGCAGGTTTCCTACATGGAACATTCTCTTCTCCCAAATTTCTCTCAAGTTTTATCAAAATCTAGGGATTGGAGGAAGTAGTGATAAGGAGGAGACACAGTCTGAAGGGAGAGGGAACAGAGAAAGACGAAGTGAATGTTTTCATCATGTAAGATGTGATATCAGGGAGGAGTTGTGCTGAAATGGGTATTTCAAAAGCCCTTGTGGGGAAATACAGGTTATACGTTCATAATCCATCTTTTCATGAATCCATCTACTCATGCTGCAGCAACCATTACCAGAATAAAAAAGTATAGTCCTAGTTTCAGATTATTAGGGGGAAAAAGTGGAATAATAATAGTTTCATCCAACTCGCAGACTTAAAATGGAAAATCGCACTAGAAGGTAATGAATGGCTCAAATACATAGAGTTGCAGCCATATAGGCACGTATGTATCAGTGGCCACTCCAAGTCACAGTGAAGGGACTAACTTCTCTCTCTCTCTCTCTTTTTTTTTTTTTTAAAGGTAGAAACTCCCCAGGTAGATTACAACAAAAGCAAATATTAGTATTTGTGGCAGAGATGGTTAGATATTGGCCAAATCTGTTGCGTTTCTTCCGGGCCGTACAGCTGGACTGTGTCTGGATCGTCCCTGAAGCTAAGTGTGCTCCTGAGATGAGGTTCTGCTTGATGGAATATTGAGCAAAGTGTGTCAGGCTATTTCCTGGCCGTGACGATAAGACTCTCCCAGGTAAGATTCGAGACCGCGGATCCAGCCAAGGCAGTGAGGGCCCTCTGGGGTGATGGAATTACAAGAAGGATGAAGATGGACAAAGCTCAGGTCCCTGAACAGCTGCGTGGCTAGCTGCGCACCCAAACACTGCACTGAACTGGCGTGTTGGCAAGAGATGACCTTTTTGTTATGTGAAGTCACGGAGATTTTGGTACTTTTGTCTCAGCTCTTAACCTATTTAACTCAGACTATTGGATTGTCTTTCTGAAGTCATGTGGTTCAGGACCACACGGCTATGGCAGGCTAGCCTACTGGCAATGACCTAGAGTCTATCATATAGAGTGAAGTAAATTCAAAAGAGAAAACCCAATACTGCATACTAATGCATATATGTGGAACCTAGAAAAATGATACAGATGAACCTGTTTGCAGGGCAGGAATAGGAACATAGATGCAGAGAACAGACATGTGAGCACGTGGTGGGGGAGAGGAGGGTGGGACAGACTGGGAGCTCAGGATTGACATATACACGCTACACTGCTGCTGCTGCTAAGTTGCTTCAGTCATGTCCGTCTCTGTGCAACCCCATGGACAGCAGCCCGCCAGGCTTCTCTGTCCATGGGATTCTCTAGGCAAGAATAATGGACTGGGTTGCCATTTCCTTCTCCAATATGCTATGCTACCATGTGTAAAATAGGTAGCTAGTGGGAAGCTGTTGTATAACACAGGGAGCTCAGCTCTGTGCTCTGTGATGACCCCGAGGGGTGGGATGTGGGTTGCATGGGAGGGAGGCCCAAGAAGGAGGGGATATATATGTGTGTGTATATAACTGATTCATTTCTTCCTACAGCAGAAACTAATGTAACATTGTATAACAATCATACTCCAAAAAAAAAGTTACCCCCCAGAAAGGATTAAATATTTAAAAACTGAGTGTGAAGCAGGAAAAAATGAGTTAGGATATCCATGGCTTGTGGGGAATGGTGGAAAAAAGATACTGTAATTAAACTGCTGTGGTGAGTAAATTGTACGATCTTTTTGGAAGGCATTGGCATACATCAACAGATAAAGTGATGTCTGTTTCCTGTGACCCAGAAAGATGACTTCTAGGAATTTGTCCTAAAGAAATACCAAGAGTTGTTTTTCTGTAATAAAATGATGGAAATGTTAACTAGAGTACAACAGGAGACTGGTTAAATAAACTGCTGCATCCTTGAGTTCAATTGCGTTCAGTTGCTCAGTCATGTCTGACTCTTTGCGACCCCATGAACCACAGCACTCCAGGCCTCCCTGTCCATCACCAATTCCCGGAGTCCACCCAAACCCATGTCCATAGAGTCAGTGATGCCATCCAACCATCTCATCCTCTGTCCTCCTCTTCTCCTCCTGCCCTCAATCTTTCCCAGCATCAGGGTCTTTTCAAATGAGTCAGCTCTTCACATCAGGTGGCCAAATATTGGAGTTTCAGCTTCAACTTCAGTCCTTCCAATGAACACCCAGGACTGATCTCCTTTAGGATGGACTGGTTGGATCTCCTTGCAGTCCAAGGGACTCTCAAGAGTCTTCTCCAACACCACAGTTCAAAAGCATCAATTCTTCGGCACTCAGCTTTCTTCACAGTCCAACTCTCAACATCCATACATGACCACTGGAAAAATCATAGCCTTGACTAGATGGATATTTGTTGGCAAAGTAATGTCTCTGCTTTTTAATATGTTGTCTGGGTTGATCATAACTTTCCTTCCAAAGAATAAGCGTCTTTTAATTTCATGGCTGCAGTCACCATCTGCAGTGATTTTGAGCCCAGAAAAATAAAGTTAGCCACTGTTTCCACTGCTTTCCTATCTATTTGCCATGAAGTGATGGGGCTGGATGCCATGATCTTAGTTTTCTGAATGTTGAGTCTAAGCCAACTTTTCACTCTCCTCTTTCACTTTCATCAAGAGGCTCTTTAGTTCTTCTTCACTTTCTGCCATAAGGGTGGTGTCATCTGCATATCTGAGGTTATTGATATTTCTCCCAGCAATCTTGATTCCAGCTTGTGCTTCTTCCAGCCCAGCATTTCTCATGTACTCTGCAGAGAAGTTAAATAAGCAGGGTAACAATATACAGCCTTGACGTACTCCTCTTCCTATTTGGAACCAGTCTGTTGTTCCATGTCCAGTTCTAACTCTTGCTTCCTGACCTGTGTACAGGTTTCTCAAGAGGCAGGTCAAGTGGTCTGATATTCCCATCTCTTTCAGAATTTTCCGCAGTTTATTGTGATCCACACAGTCAAAGGCTTTGGAATAGTCAATAAAGCAAAAATAGATGTTTTTTATGGAACTCTCTTGCTTTTTTGATGATCCAGCACATGTTGGCACTTTGATCTCTGGTTCCTCTGCCTTTTCTAAAACCAGCTTGAACATTTGGAAGTTCACGGTTCCCATATTGCTGAAGCCTGGCTTGGAGAATTTTGAGCATGACTTTACTAGTGTGTGAGATGAGTGCAATTGTGCGGTAGTTTGAGCGTTCTTTGGCATTGCCTTTCTTTGGGACTGGAATGAAAATGGACCTTTTCCAGTCCTGTGACCACTGTTGAGTTTTCCAAATTTGCTGGCATATTGAGTGCAGCACTTTCACAGAATCATCTTTCAGGATTTGGAATAGCTCAACTGGAATTCTATCACCTCCACTAGCTTTATCTGTAGTGATGCTTCCTAAGGCACACTTGACTTCACATTCCAGGATATTTGGCTCTAGGTGAGTGATCATGCCATCATGATTATCTGGGTCATGAAGATCTTTTTTTGTACAGTTCTTCTGTGTATTCTTGCCATCTCTTCTTAATATGTTCTGCTTCTGTTAGATCCATACCATTTCTGTCCTTTATTGAGCCCATCTTTGCATGAAATGTTCCCTTGGTATCTCTAATTTTCTTGAAGAGATCTCTAGACTTTCCCATTCTATTGTTTTCCTCTATTTTTTTGCATTGATTGCTGAGGAAGGCTTTCTTATATCTTCTTGCTATTCTTTGGAACTCTGCATTCAGATGTGTCCTTAAGACGTACTAATTGAGAATTGTTAAAATCACATTGAATATAAATATTCCCGATGGAAAAATTTCAAGTTAGATTGTTGATGGCAAAATGTCAACATATTAAATAATATGTGTATTGGAAGCATAGGTACAAAAACACTAATTGTTTTGATTCTGTCTGTAAGTTTTTTTGTGATTTCTAAGTTTTCAAAGATGAGCAGGTGTTACTTATGTGATTTAAAATTTTAAAGAAAGTACCAAAGCCATATCACCAGTCCATTTAGATCATTCAGAAAATATGTGGGAACTTTAAGGAACTGAACAGTCAACATTTTTTCTTCTTGTGCTAGGAATTCTATTTCAGCCCAAATCATAGTAAACCAGCTACACTGCAGGACTGGGTTTTTACCCAGTGGTCTCATTGTCCATGAGGACTATGCTTTAAAATCAATACTTCAAGGAAAAACTGCATACAGACAAGATTACCACTAAAGATGTCTCAGAAAGGTGCCGCTTCAGCAAAGGTCTTACCAGTTTCCCAACTTAGCTCACAGGCTAAGTTGCTTTAGTTGCGTCTGACTCTTGCGACCCTATGGGCTAAAGCCCATCAGGCTCCCTGTCCATGGGATTCTCCAGACAAGAATATTGGAGTGGGGTGGCCATTTCCTTCTCCAGGGCATCTTCCTGACCCAGGGATTGAACCTGCCTCTCTTATGTCTTCTGCCTTGGCAGATGAGTTCTTTACCACAGCACCACCTGTAAAGCATCAAATCCTTGTTCTTCACTTGAGTGATTGACTTGTGTTTAGGGACCTTACGGTGGCAAGTGGATCATAACTGAAGAGGCAGAGGAAAGATCAACAGGTTTGATCTCCCTTCTCGCCTTCACTCCAGACAGGCACTCACTCAGCAGAGGGGTGGCAGGATTTCCATTCATTCTTGCTCTCTGATCAAGCACGAGATCAGAACACATTTGCTCTAACTCTGTTGTGCTGTTTTCACAGTCTCAGCTCCATTAAGAAGAAACACGCATCAGTTTGACAATATATTTGGCTCATCTCTATTTTGTTAAAAATGTGTTGAGCTGGCCTCTCTACAAGTTGAGAACATGCATTTTTAAAGAAAAATGATGACTTTTTTCAGAAAAAGGTCACTTTTGAAATTCAAGATTGCAAACAAGTGGCATCATTCTAAGACATTGGGTATTAGGGATGTTTATTGCACTCTAAAATCTTTCATCCTAACCCCAAAATTCATTTTTTCTTTTGTCTAATGCAGTGGTAAAGAATCTGCCTGCAGTGTGGGAGACCCAGGTTCAATCCCTGGGTTGGGAAGATCCCCTGGAAAAGGAACTGGCTACGCACTCCAGTATTCTTGCCTGAAGAGTCCTATGGCCAGAGGAGCCTTGCAAGCTAGAGTCCATGGGGTCACAAAGAGTTGGACACAACTGAATGACTAACACATACAGTGTGGTCTCTGACTGAAATGACTGACATTAGGAGGAACTGAATAGGAATTTTGCCCATCAGAATATTTCAGGATCATGTGTGCATGCATCCAAGTTCATGTATGTAGTCTGTTCTTTTTTTTTTAAAGTGGAGAATATATAGCAAAGTTTTTAATAGGTGCCAGAATTGGAGACGTCATACAACTTTGTGTAATTTCACACCCATGTTGCATGTATTTTGTGTGAAGAAAATTACAATTTCCAGCTGCTGTTGCATAAGATGCACACATCCCCAGTATACTTATAAATGCTATTTCCCTCCACATGGAAGAGATTAGGACCACAGCTGCTGCAGTTCAGGTGACAGGCAGATGGTGGCGAGAATTGCATTGCACTGGAGTCCAGTAAGAGAACAGGAGGCCACCACCCACGGAGGGACAAGGGTCACAGGTTCTTCTGGGACATCATTTAGTTAGGCTGTTTGAGTTCCTCCGATAAGATGAAATATTACACACTACTCCCCACAAACTCATTCATGACGTCTGGTCGGCCTACACATGACAATAACTTTACTCTGGAATATTTTAACACTAAAATTGATTGAAGTTATCAGTCATGGTGGGCCTCCATGGTGCTGAAACATGATCAAAGATACAGAAGCATTGCCATTGGTCACTATAGGCCTGAAGACAGATCAGCTCAGGAGAAAGTGACATTTGGAGCGTATGTAGGTGGATCCTCGAGAGACCCCATCAGAGGGGCTGGGAGCGAAAGTATTAGTAGCTGAGTCGTGTCTGACTCTTTGCGACCCCATGGACTGTAGCTTGCAGGCTCCTCTGTCCATGGAATTTTCTAGGCAAGAACACTGGAGTGGATTGCCATTCCCTTTTCCAGGGAATCTTCCTGACTTGGGGATCAAACCCAGGTTTCCTGCATTGCAGGTGGATTCTTTACCATCTGAGCCACGGGGGAAGTGATATTCCTAAATCCAAATTTAGTGCTTGAGTGAAACTTGTCATATTCCTTGCAGAAAGAGGACACCGTTTAAAAATCGTACACATATGATAACAGTGCAGCCATTTTCCACAAGGCACATTCATCTACATGCAGCAGTAAAGGCATGAGCATAATTACCACAAGTCATTTTGATGTTCTAAGTGCTGTTTTGCATTGCTTTGATAGAATAACCCTTGGCAACCTTTCTCAAACAGCAGCGCTTCTAATTGTTATTAGCTTCATTGTTTTTAGCTCTTGACAGGGTGATTTTCTTCTACAATCTGAGATTTTCTTTTTCAAAAGCCTTAGACCCCCTTGAAACGTGTTTGCAGTAGGGAATTTTTTTATGCAGTATAAACTTGAATTGATGGAGGTTTTTAATAATGAGAAGTCTGCTGTCATCTTGGGTTTCATATTTTATCAAGATCTTTACTGTGTTTTTGCTGCCATTTCTCTGAATGTAACTCTGAAGATGGCAACTCTCTTCCAGACAACTAGGTAGCCATCTGGTGAGTCAAAGCTTTTGTGGCCCATTGTCCTAGGATGGACTTTCCAGCTGGCTCAGTGATAAAGAGTCCACTTCCCAATGTGGGAGATGCAAAAGATGTCAGTTCAATCCTTGGGTCAGGAAGATCCCCTGAAGTAGGAAATGGCAACCCAGGCCTGGAAAATCCCATGGACAAAGGAGCCTGGCAGGGTACATTCCATGGGATAGCAAAGAGCTGGGCAGAACTGAGTGGCTGAACACACATTCTAGTATAGCAAATGGATAGCCTTAGTGTAGCCTGGACCCTCAGAGTCCCCATCTTCTGAGTAACGATGCTTATCAGCAGTGATCAATTTACTCTGGGGATGTTAACTTGCTCTCTGTTTTATACCCCGGAACTACTTTTAACTATAAGTGTATAAGCAAAGATTGTGATGAGTTTTTCTGACTTTTACTTTACAAACCTCTAGGGTAGCATTCGGCTCAAAACTCCTCTACCTTAATTAGTTTGCTGAAACATTAATCCATATATGCAGTGCTAGAGGACTCAACTTGTGTAATTGTTTATTGGCCTCCAAGCTATCTATAGAGCTGAGAGTTAATATAGGATCCAGCCACTAGATTAACTTAAGGAATAGAACGTGTAATGAGAAAGCACCCAGTAAAATTGTACCTTATGACTCAGCAAGCAGCACCGTGAGTTACCTGAACATGGGGTGCACGTCGTGTTGATTGCGCCGAAGCATTTGCTGAGACCAGCGTTCTTATTCTTATTGTCCGGAAAACCTACCCACTGCATCTCCTTTCAGTTAACGCTGCTTTATCCTGGTCCATATTTTAAGTCTGAATGATCGGCCCCTATTTGATTTTTCAGCTTCTTTCCCTTCTGTGAAAAGTTGTGCATGAGGGAATGAAAGATGTATTCCTAGGACTTTTCTTTTTTGCATTTATTTACTTGGTGGCTGCGCCACACAGCATGTGGGGTCCTGGTTCCCCAGCCACAGATTGAACCCATGTTCCCGGCAATCAAAGCACTGATTCTTAACCACTGGGCTGCCAGGGAAGTCCCATACTAGGACTTTTCCTCCCTTTCACATGACAGATGAGAACACGTGGTCTAGCCATTTTATGGCCCATTTACAAGTAATCTTCACTCTCCAACCTAGTGACCAGATTGCACATAGGTTGGCCCCACCCTGCACCAACACTCTTTCCTTCCAGCCCCAGCTTCCTCCTGCTGGGCATGAAGGATTTCTTACATAGGTAAGTAGATATCATACCCCACCAGGTCAATATCATACCGCACAATATTCATTGGAAGGACTGATGCTGAAGCTGAAGCTCCAATACTTTGGCCACCTGATGAGAAGAGCTGACTCCTTGGAAAAGACCTTGATGCTGGGAAAGATTGAAGGCAGGAGGAGAAGGGGACGACAGAGGATGAGATGGTTGGATGGCATCACCGACTTGATGCACATGAATTTGAGTAAGCTCTAGGAGTTGGTGATAGACAGGGAAGCCTGGCATGCTGCAGTCCATGGGGTCGCAAAGAGTCGGACACGACTGAGCGACTGAACTAAACTGAACAAGTTCAACATCATTCCATTACTTTCTCCTGTACGCTGCTCACAGCAGACTCTTGAATTGCCCTTGTTCCTATAGGTGTACACACCGGAGACATGAATCCAGCCTCTACAATGGAGGATGGCCTGGCGGTGGTCCTGGCCACCATTCACTTGCCCTCTCCTTGTCTGCAGAAAGCTCTCCCTGATCTTCCACGTTCTAACAGGATTTCTACAGTCTTTGATTCACACTTCCTTTTAACACAACTTTACAAAGTCCTAACACACAGGGAAAGGGTAACACAAGTTTCCTGTTGAGTAAATGTTCATTTTGACTCTCCTCCTTTGAAACCGTGACATTTCTGAATGTGGGACTGGGTTGTGACATCATCAGGGTTCCCAGGTGGCTCTAGTGGTAAAGAATCCACCTGCCAATGCAGGAGATGCAAGAGACCTGGGTTCCATCCCTGGGTCGGGAAGACCCCTGGAGAAGGAAATGGCAACCCACTCCAGTACTCTTGCCTGGAGAATCCCATGGACAGAGGAGACTCCATGGGGTTGCAAAGAGTCAGACACGACCGAGTGACTGAACACACTCATTGTGACACCATCGGTGATGGATGACAATTCCATTATTGAAAACTGAGTTAAGAATCATGGAACACAGACTTGGGGAAACGGAGTCATCATGGCTGGGCTGTGTTCTGGGCATGTTGGCTTTACTACAACTTGATTTTGTGACCTTCGGACTGTTACCACGTGTTCCTGATGACCAAGGCTCATTCAGATTCCTAGGATGCACTTCTTCAGTTTCTCTGCTGAAGAAAGTAAATACTGGAAAGCATGATGTTCATTGTCACGGATACAAGTCTGTTAAGGAAGAGGTTTTACTCTACATATGAAACTTTGGTTTGGACTGAAACCCAGTTTTAAAGCGTCTCCTGCATGCCCCCTTGTATGCTTGACATCCAGATTTACTGTCCAATCTTGGATGTATTTCAATAAAATAAGACTGTTAACACTAGAGGAAAAGATATCTGTGAAACAGCATAACAGTGACCGCAATTATTAGGAACGTAAGAAGCACTCCATATGTGCCTTATACAGTAATCATTGTGAGACTTAATTTGGAGCAGCTTTCCTTATTTGCCCAATAAATTCTATTTTGTTATTTACTATGACAGTACGCTTCCAAGGGAAGCTGTGCGTGGTCTCCACCTGTTTTAAATAGCATGCGTCTCGATTACAAACTTGCCTTCGTGAAACGTTAGAGTCTCACGGTTCATGTTAAAGCTAATGTTGAACTGGAAAACACATCAGTTAAATTTATCTTTTAGATTTGATGCAAAACCCGTGCATGCCGGTGCTTTGCCTGCCATTAACGGAGATGAGAATCTGATTCTTTTTTCAAAAGTTCATTTTCTTTTTCAGGACCATGAAATACCACACTGAACTTGACCCCGAACAGGCTCTCCGTTTCAAACTGGATGAGAAAAGCATTTAAAGAATCATGTGTGAGTCAATTTCAGGGAAAGAGAAGGAACATTTAAAATTGCTAAGTCCTCTCTGAGTTGTTTAGATACACATTCAAGTCAGTGGTCCAACCCTGGACACACAAAGACTTGAGTAATCAATACTGCTTTAGAGTGAAGGTCGCTGCTGCGTATCAGCGCTACCCTTGCCTGACACACTGCCCTGCAGAGCCACATTTACAATTACATTTACTGCCAAATATATTGTTAAGCAGACAAATGGGTGGCTGGCTCTCCACAGATGTGTGCATATTCCTAAAGCAGTCACACATCACAAAGGAAAACGTTTAGCTAGGATTCTGCAATGAGAACACTAGACTGTGAAAACATAATTAGATTTGCAATTTAAAATACATCTTAGTTACACAATAAATAGGAGGTTGGGGGCATGGGTACTGGAAAGTAAGCTTTGGACCACAAAAAAAACAGGGACATGTACTGAAGGAGACTGTCATCGATCTGTTTGAAGCATGGAGCAGGGGAAGGTGATTGGTATTAGCTGGTGTCTGCAGGACAAAAAGCAGGGGTCTGTGACCCTGAACCAAGGAGGGAGGCTTGCTTTGGGAAAAAACCATCAGCCAGTGAAAAGGTGATGTGTTATTGAATTTTTCTAAATACTCATTTATCTCAGGTTTTTGTGCTAGAAAGCAGAAATACATGAATATGATCATCAAGGAATTTATTTCTTCAGGTCTCTATACAAAGTGTAGGATATTGCCTTGTTTTAGTGATACAATTTTTAATTCCAAGTCAAAAATGTGTAGAAATTCTGATCACACATTTTTACACTTATTTTGTTAATTGCATGAACGTATATTGAATATTGGGCTTCCCTGGTGGCCCAGTGGTAAAGAACCCTCCTGCCAATGCAGGAAAGGTATATTTGATTTCCAGGTCAGGAAAATCCCCTGGAGAAGGAAATGGCAACCCACTCCAGTATTCTTGCCTGGAGAATCCCGTGGATAGGGGAGTCTTGTGGGCTACAGTCCATGGGGTCACAAAAGAGTCGGACACAATTTAGCGACTAAACAGCGACAATAACAAATATTGAATATTATTTGCCAGGTCTCATGAGGCTCAACAAAAATATGAGGTTGCAGAAAACAGTGTTTTCCTTTGGACGCTTAGCTGGATGTGAAGGACTGACGCTAGAAGAAACACTTCAAAAATTAATGAGCTAAACACCATGATAAAGATCACTTATTCTCTTTCCGGTCTGTCTTTATCTATGTCTTTCTTCACCCCAGCCTCATTTAAGATTCCCAGTTATTTTAGGGGGCATCACAGCTGGATCATGGCACAGAGAAAGGACTTTGGAGTCAACAGACGTGGGCTCTCACCCTTGAATAATGTTAATTTCTTTTTTTTTTTTTTAAGATTTTTCTTTTGATGTGGACCATCTTTAAAGTCTTTATCGAATTTGTTATAATACCGTTTCTATTCTTTGTTTTGGTCTTTGGCCTGGAGACACGTGGGATCTAGCTCCCCGGCAAGGGACTGAACACGTACCCCTTGCACTGGAAGGTGAAGTCGTAACCACTGAACCACTGGGGAAGTTGTTGTTCAGTCACTAAGTTGCGTCCAGCTCTTTGTGGCCCCATGGACTGCAGCACACCAGGCTTCCCTGTGATTAAAATATTAAAAGCTATCGTATCAAGGAACTCCAGTGAAAATACAGGTGCATCTATGCCAAAGCAGGCAGAGAAATGGATTGTATATTCTCATCCCTTCCTTCTTTCAACTTTTCGATTCCTATCATGAGCTTGATTTGGGGAAAGCAAGGAAGACTGTGGCAGGTGTCCTGATCTCAAATAGCCACCACCCACAGGTGCCGATGTGACAGTGACAAGCACAAGGCAATGGGGCACACACCGCAGGGACCCGGATTTTTATGGAAGGGCAGGGAGCTTTTCTGGGAGGATGTAGCAGCTATACTTTATCTTACAGGACGACGGGTTTACAGAGGTGAAGATAAGGGCACCGTTGGCAGAGGAAACAGTATAAACAGATACGGAGCATCGGACAAAGTTGCAAGCTGGAGACTGGAAACTGAGAAGGTTGTGCAGATGGACAGGGTGACATCAGTCTTTGATGGAGGAAGAGCGTCTAGATTTGTTCTCCTTCATGAAACAGCTAAACAGTAAGAAACAACTTATGAAGGAGCCGTATCTAGATGAGGCCCATGAGGCAGCAAGTGATGGTGAATCGGGGGTGGGGGGGACACAAGGGGGTTGAGCCCTATGATGGTTCTGCTTCTAGAAGTATCTCCAGGCCATAGCACAGAAGGGGGAACAGGGGAACCCTTAGGCATCATCAAGCTGAGAAGATGGGTCTGGGAGTCCAGCAAGGCCAACGTCGTCAACTTAGCACATATAACAAAATACAAGAAAAAATATTTGAAAAAAAAAATCCAACATCTGTTCCAAACCAAAGTTCTCAGGATGTCAGGAAGAGAATGATAGAGGTCATCAGTGGAAAATCTACAGCTACCATCATGTTTCATGGTGAAAGACTGGCTTCTGTTCCTCAGTTCAAGAGTTAGATAGGGACAGCCATTCCCACCAGCTCTATCAATAGTGTGGCGGTGGTTATAATTGGTGAAGGAAGGCAAGGAGAAGGAGTAACATGTATTGAGAGCGTAAAGAAAAATCCAGCTGTCATTATTCACAGAGGATGTTATTGTCTACGTTGAAGATTTTACAGAATCTTGTTCATGGATCACAGGCCACAATATGATGAAGAAATCTCTGCTCCCGAGATGGTCTATAGATTTGGTGCAAACTCAGTCAAAATTGTAGTAGACATTTTTGTAGAAACTTGTAAGCTCATTCTGCAATTCAGATAGAAATACAAAGGACCTAGAATAGCCAAAATATATTTGAACAAAACAATTAGAGTTGGAAGTCTTATATCCTCTATGTCAAGGTGTAACTAAGACATGAATATGCTGGATTAGATGTTAACAAATAGATCAGTGGAATAGAACAGAGTCCAGGTAGACCCACAGATACATACATGGTCAACTGGTTTTTGACACATGCCAAGGTAATTCAATCTGGAAATAATAGTCTTTCTAGTCAATAGTGGTGTAACGATAGCCATATGCAAAAAATAAACAGTAAGTTTGACCTTAAACTGAAATACATGCAAAACTTTAGTGGAAATGGATCATGCATGTGTGTGTTCTCAGTTGCTTAGTTGTATCCGACATTGCGACCCCATGGACTGTAGCCTACCAGGCTCCTCTGTCTAAGGGATTTCTCAGGCAAGAATGCTGAAGTGGGTTGCCATTTGCTTCTCCAGGGGATCTTCACAACGCAGACCTGAACCTGTGTTTCTTATGTCTCCTGTATTGGCAGGCAGATTCTTTACCACTGAGCCATGTGGGAATGCCCGAAATGGATCATACTTAACATTTAAAAGCTAAAACTATAGAAATTCATGAGAAAAATCTTAGTGACTTTCAGTTTGGGAAAAGTTTCTCAGAAGGCAAAACCCACAAAGTATAAGAAAGAAAATGCAATAATTGAAATTTTCACCATTAAAGTCTTTTACTCTTCAAAAGAGAGAGTTACAAAAAATGAAAAGATATAGATGAAAAAATATTTGCAAAAAATATGTTAAATGAAAGATGTGTACAATGTAAACTTACAACTGAGCTACAGAGGCAAACAACTTAATTGTAAAAATGGGCAAAAGTTTTGAGGCAACCCTTTGCTGAGGAAGATATACAGGAGGCATGTAGTCCGTGAAATGATGCCCGATGTCATTGGTCATTAAAGAAAAGCCAGTGAAAACCATTGGGATACACTCAGTATGCTACATACCCTCTAGAATGGCTGAAAAAAAAAGAGGCCAATTTTACCATATGTGGTTGAGGATATGGAACAACTGAAACTCTAATACGCTGCCAGGAGAAGTGAAAAATGGTACAATTTTTGAAACTATTTGATTCTCTCTTAAAAATGAAATATACATCTGCCATAAGTATTAGTCATTCTACTCCTAGATATTTACTCAAGAGAAATGAAAGCATAGTGTATTAGTCGTTCAGTCGTGTCTGACTCTGTGACACCATGGACTGTAGCCCAGCCAGGCTCCTCTGACTATGGAATTTCCCAGGCAAGAATCCTGGACTGGCTTGCCATTCCCTTCTCCAGGGCATCTTCCCAACGCAAGGACTGAACCTGGGTCTCCAGCATTGCAGGCAGAGTTTTTACTGTCTGAAAAGCATACCTTCATACAAAGGCTTTTATGTGATTTTCATAGCACTTTTAAAATAATAGCCACAAACTAAAACCAAAATGTGTATCAACAATTAAATGGATAAACAGATTGGAGCTTATCTATTCAGTGAGACCCTATTCAGCAACAAAAAGAAACATCTCTTGATAGATCCAACCATATGAAGTGAAGTGAAGTCAATTAGTTGAGTCCGACTCTTTTCGACGCCATAGACTTTAATGTATCAGGCTCCTCCGACCGTGAGATTTTCCAGGCAAGTATCCTGGAGTGGGTTGCCCTTTTCTTCTCCTGATGAATATGAATGAAACTCCAAATTATTATGTTTGGTGGAAGAATCCAGAAAAACTATATATACTTTATGATTTTTATTTATATAAAATTCTAGGAAATACAAACCAACCATAGTGTAACTTAATTAATAACTTCCTGGAAATGGGGGTCAGAACTTTTGGGGGTGATGGACATGTTTAGCATCTTGGTTCTGTGGATAGTTTTAAAGGTGTGTACACATGCATGCTTTGTATTTGTGTTGCTTATTGTATGTCAGTTGTATCTCGTTAAGAATGGAAAAATAATGGGAAGAAATTCTACTTTGGTGTTTAAGGTCACAGGAGCTGCTTGTAGGATTATAGGCAGAAAGTTGCTTGGTCAGATTTGCATCTGATGTAGCTCTGCTTGGACACAAAGAGGAGAAGAATTGAAATATACTAGTCACTGGGGAATTTGAGTGTTGACTCATAACAAGAAATGATGAGGTGTGAACTGTGCAGAAAGCAGTGAGATGGAAAGACAGTGACCAACACAGTATCTAGAGCTGGGAGCAAATCCTGGCTATAAGTTACCAACTTTGTGGCTAGCGAAATTTACTTCTTTGGTAATATTTTATAAAAACTAGGGTAATTATAGTCAAGTATTGATATTTGTTAATGTTACTAATGGATAGTAGTATCAGTTATTTCTGAGCACTAAATGCAATTTACACATGTGTGTGGTTGGCATTCAGTGTTAATGTGGAATGTGCTACATGTAGTTTGAGTTTTCTTTGTCACCTAGTGTAAGTCAAATCAGATCTGTTTTATACCATTATATACTCAGGAATAATTAAAAGGCTGTCAGTATTGTTCTTTAATGGGTATAGGGTTTCAAAGTTGCAAGTTATAAAGAGTTCTGAAGGTTGACTGCACAGTAATAATTAATGTACTTAACACTAATTGTACTAAACTGTACACTTAAAAAAGGGCTTTCCCAGTGTCTCTGTGATAAAGAATCTGCCTGCAATGCAGGAGATGCAGGAGACCTGGGTTCAATCCTTGGGCCGGGAAGATCCCCTGGAGAAGGAACTGGCAACCCGCTCCAGGATTCTTGCCTGGGAATTCCCATGGACAGAGGAGCATGGTGGGCTACAGTCCATGGGGTCACAAAAAGAACACAATTGAACACCTGAAAAATAACAGCAACCCCTCTCTCCAGAGGTAGAGTTCATATTTACGTTTTACAAATAAGGAAAGTGAAATTAAAAATTTTGTCCAAGAGCATACATCTGAGAATCTGCAGAATACATATTCAAATCATAATATTTTTATTACAAATCTCATAATCTGAAACTGTATCTTCTGTGTTTGTGGGTGCTTGCACGTGTATAAATTTTGATACATGCATGTATGCAAGGAAAAATACACAATATGTAAGTACCTAGACACAGTGGCCAAAGAATAAAATTTTGTTGTTGATTTCATTTTTCTATAAAATTAACATAATAAAATTCCAGGAATAATAGCTAATTGGGCCCCATTTCTGTCATCAGATGTTGTTAAAATATTGGCATGTATTTTATTACAACCTTATTCAAGTCTTTGATAAAAATTGTTGAAATATTTTACTCAATCACTTATAGTTTCCATGTCCTAAGAACTTGTACATGCTACTTAGTGGAAATTACAAATACATTGAATTTTCCCTATTTAAAATGTAGTAATTCCCCATACATTCCATATTTATTTCTTTTTATTCTCCATGTAAAGATTGCTGTAAATTACATTCATTAAAGCTGTATTATGTGGCATGGGATTTAAAATATGTTTATTACAAAAGCACTGGTTATAGCTTCTGTATATTATATTTTAGGCTTCTTTATGCACAATGTTACTCATAAGCAAATTCAAACTAAATGACTATATGCATTTACCCTCAGCGACGCATTTAAATCAGGTATCTTTATAAACTCAAACAGTAGAATCTGCTAAGAATCTGATTTAATGTGTTTAATTCTACTTAAAATTTAATGATTACCATAATAAAGACATCATTACGGAATGATAATCCAAATGATAATTAACATTTTTACTTTATTGCTTCAAGGTCAACACAATGCAGAGAAACCTGTTGCTTCCTTTTCCGCATGACATTCCTTTTCACTGTGCTGAACAGTCAGAGCACAGATTGATATGGCTTTTGCCCTTACTCTCCAAGCTGCATCTGAATCTTGCTGGTTAGAGGCAGGGAAATTAATGAGTCTACCACTCTGCTGCATCCTCTGCTCCCCTCTTTAAAGGGTAATTATAGTGACACCATCATGCTGCTGTGGTTAAGCATTTCCATTAGAAAACCAGTCTTTCTTCTGAGATTAATACTTTCTCTGTGCAAACAGCCTACTCATTTAAATTAGGCAAAAATTATCTATTAAACCAATAACTCTGAAATTGTAATCTTGAGGGCAAAATGGAGAAAAAGTAAAAGCAGGCTGCCGTGTAACGAGGTACAAGTTGTGCACTGAACAAGTCCAGGGAGTGCCATTCACATAGAGATGTGCATCAACCCTTCTGAGTTCCAAATTATGAGCAACTTAAGTAGTGGAGGGAAAAAACGACAGTTGTATTAAGCTAAAAGTTCATCTCTAATAAGTCCTTCAGAAATATTGCATTAAAATTATAGTTAGTTGGTAAATTCTTAAAGGAATTGTATCTAAGATGCTACTTCCTAAGTGTGAGAGATACAGGCAGAATAGTAGCTTCTGAAGGTGATAAAGGCAAGTTCACACTTCATCCTATGGGGATCAGAGCTTACAAGAGAAGTTGCTCCCCCTGTGCTTTGGTTCCCATACTTGTAACCAGGGAGCTGAAATCCCTTGTTTAGCTGGGGCTAGGCAGCTAGTAAGGTGTGCCCATTGCTCTGAGCTGTTGGAATGAGCTCAATATGTTTATTTAGAGATTAATTCTTTTATCATGACAGATGGTCCACCAAATATGGTGTAGCTTGTTTTTTCAGAGCATACTTTCTGGGCTTCTAGTTTTTATTTAGGCCATGATATCAGGCACTCTGCAATTTACAGTGTAGTAGTAGTATATAGGATACATTGCAAGCGTTTTTTTGTTTGTTTGGTTTGGTTCGGTTTGTTTGTTTTTGTAGTTGGAGGCAGTTTCCCTTAACTATGGTAAAAAGGTCATTTGAAAGAATGGTAACACATCACATAGCCCCCTGCTTCTGTACTGCATTGTTTCAAATTCTTAGCCATCCTTTCCAGTTTATTAGAGCTTCCTTGGTGACTCAGTAAAAAATCTGCCTGCGATGCAGGAGCCCCTGGTTTGATTCCTGGGTTGGGAAGATCCCCTGGAGGAGGATACGGCAACCCACTTCAGTGTTCTTAACTGGAAAATTCCACAGACACAGGAGCTGGAGGGCTATAGTCCGTGGGGTTGCAAAGAGTTGGACATGACTGAACAAGTAACGCACACTTTGGGTTTATTTATTGGATTCTCCACTGAAAATGTACATATATTTATTTCTATTTGTTTCACAGCTGGAAATAAGTTCAGCCAAGAACAAAACCTCCAACCCCAAGGGAAGGATGAGCCCTTGGGGCATGGCAAGGTCTGCTGGGGTCAGAGGTGGGTTTTCCTGGACAAGATACCTGGACATTTTGGCCCAACAGCCATCCCAAGAGAGAACACCTGAGTTCTCTTAGAATGTGATTGCCTTCTGCAATGACTGGGGCCAAAGCAGCAACAGGAATGACCAAGGAGAGAGGATGAAAATCATGTTTTTATGCTTCAGACCGTGAGGTCCCTGAAGTGAGGTGCTACTCCTGCCTTCTCTCTATTGCACCCCTGGGGATTTTCCTAGCAGCTGGTGGCTGCTCAAAATACGGATCTTGAAGGCATGAATAAATAAAGGATTGTCTCTCCACATGCACTGTCTCATTGGATCTGGCAACAGAATCCTTTGAATTTTCATTTCAATGAAAATTGAGCACCAAGAAGACTGACAAATGCAAGTTAATGTCCCTAACACCTAAGAGCTGGCACTGGGCCAGAGCACGTAAAGGTACGAAGGACTAAGGATGTGAATGCATCTTGCTCTGTGGGACCCTGAGGGTGGCCAGAGAAGGATGGGTTAACACTTGTGCACTCCTGGAAGGTGAGCAAACATTCTGTAGCCACCCAAATGGAGGGAGCTTGTTCCAAGAAAACTCTTCACATTAGTGTATATATTTGGTCAACCTGGTGATTTTATCAAAATCCAGATTCTGATTCAGCAAGTTTGGGGTGGGACCCAGAATTTTTCATTTCTAACCTATGCTGGGTGAAGCTGATGCTAATGGTCCATGGACTGTATTTTGAGTATTTAGACCATGGAGGGGAGAAGGCCACGTTTAGGTTAATCTACTATATCCAGAGCATTGCCTCCAAAGTGGTGGTCATGTGTCCTAGGGACACACAAGATGAGAATGAGAAGGGACGATTATAGCTTCTTAGATTTTCCTATCAGCTTCTGAAAATGTCCATTTTTATTTACCATGCATGACATATTAAAAGTTACATATGTATAAGACATACTCATGTACATAGGCATATTTGTTTGAGAAGATGCTTAATTTTTTTCAAATAGAGGGGTGTGTTAAAAGGGCAGAAAGATAGGATTAGACAGGACTAACAATGCACAGGAAAAGGCAAGGCGTAGACTGTTATCTCATTTTTCAGAGACATTGAGGCTTTGAGATGTCTTGTGATTTTTCCCAGGCTCACAAAGCTGAGGCCCAAATGAAGACCTTGTGACTCCAAGTCTAATTCTCTCTCCTCGCACTTAGCCAGAGAACAGAGCCATAAAATAAGTCAGAGAACCAGGGGGAAGGTTCACCTATGAATGCACGTTTCTTCTGACCTCTAATAAAACACGGGCAGAAAAGGAAAATTGCAAAAGCCAGATTGTCTTACATAAGCATCTCATCTGAGATACAACCTTTCTTGCTGGTGTCGTTAATCACCTCACCCCTTCCCTTCCCCTAGGAATCCCTGGTGACAGAGCAGATACAAGCTGTTCCGTATCTCTGTTGTGGCTAGCTCAAGATCAATTAGTATTGTTCACAGAGCTGTCGTGTAGAAATACAATAGAGGACGTGGACAAAGTCAGCTATTATGAGGCCAGAGGACCCAGCTGAGTGGCCTGTAGGGACAATGACATGGCTGTCCCATCTGATGATGTCAGTCTGAACTTTGAATGTGGCCATTTCTGGTTTTTTCTTAGAAGAATGTAGCCATAAACTGGGGAGGAGTGGAGTGAGAAGTGGGACTTTACCCGCAGAAGTACTTGCTTTGTTAGGGATCTGGAAATGAATCAATTCCCTTTTGACATTGTGGAAAGTCTTTGGCAAATCACTTTCCTCCAAGGGCTGGGGAAGGAGGTCCTGGAGACAGGCTCTGAGGAGGGAATAGGCTTTCCTGCCCAATGCTGCTGCTGCTGCTAAGTCGCTTCAGTCCCGACTCTATGCGACCCCATAGACGGCAGCCCACCAGGCTCCCCCGTCCCTGGGATTCTCCAGGCAAGAGCACCGGAGTGGGTTGCCATTTCCTTATACAATGCATGAAAGTGAAAGGTGAAAGTGAAGTCACTCAGTCATGTCCGACTCTTAGCGACCCCATGGACTGCAGCCTACCAGGCTCCTCCGTCCATGGGATTTTCCAAGCAAGAGTACTGGAGTGGGGTGCCATTGCCTTCTCCACCTGCCCAATGCACGGAAAGTCAAAAGTACATGCACCATTAGAAAACAATTAAAGACAGTCTTTAGAATGTGCTAGAATGTGTGTGTGTTCTGTCCTTTGCTCCAGCCTCCAGCACTCCCTCCACTGTTATTTTTGTGAGCACCTTAAGCCCTGCAGACATAGGAGGTTTAGACTACTGAGGACTCGGCTCTTCCAAGTGCTGACCTGGCTTTCAGACTAGAGACTCACAGGCTCCCAGCCAAACTGCATGTTGACTTGACCTTGAACATCTCACCACCATGATTATGAACCAAATCTATGGAATGCATGGCTGTGGATTGGTTGACTCGTTTATTCCTTTGCTCACTCAGTTATTCAGTTATTGACTTTAGCAAGCAAGCCTTACATAGCACCTACCGAGTGCTGGCCACTGTAGGAGTCGTGGGACAATATGTACCATCCTCACCTACCAAGAGCCCCTCACCCAGAGGAGGGTGGATCAACAGATGAACACAATCTGATGGGATGCGTGCTGGCAGGGAAGAGACCCAGTGATGGAGAAGGGGAGTCTGGCTCCAGACCCTGCATTTGTTAGCAGTCCTTTGAAGGCCTTGGCGATCTCTGGAGACATCAGTAAATTCCATAACAGGGGAGAAAAGTGACACTTCCTGAATAATGGGCAAGCATATCTGTCTATCATAGTTTTGAAAATATATACACACATATAAAGGCTTCCTTGATGGCTCAGCAGTAAAGAATCTGCCTTCAATGCATGAGATGTGACAGGAGCCACAGATTTGATCTCTGGTTCAGGAAGATCCCCTGGAGAAGGCAATGGCCACCCACTTCAGGATTCTTGCCTGGGAAATCCCTCTGGACAGAGGAGCCTGGTGGGCTGCAGTCCATGGGATTGCAAAGACACAATTTAGTGATTAAACAATGGCAACAATGCACATATACACATTGATATGCACACACGAATATACATATATACACATATATATACATATATGGGCTTCCCCTGTGGCTCAGCTGGTGAAGAATCCACCTGCAATGAGGGAGACCTGGGTTCAATTCCTGGCTTGGGAAGAGCCCCTGGAGAAGGGAAAGGCCACCCACTGCAGTATTCTGGCCTGGAGAAGTTCATGGACTGTATAGTCCATGGGGTCACAAAGAGTAGGACATGACTGAGCGACCTTCACTTATATACATGTACATACTAATATACACAGATATACACACATTTGTGTATATATATTTCACATATACTATATATGCACATATAATAAATATATGCATATATAAATGCATTTTCTCATTTTCTCTCACTAGTATCCTAAAGATATTAATATTGCCAGTGTACAGCAAATTAGATTAAAATTTAGAAATTCTAAAAGCTATCCAAAGTTACTCTGAATCCACACAGTTTTGACTCCAAAGTGAACACCGTTTCTGTAAACATGGCCTTGGAAAGGAGACAGAGTGGCTAGTTCTCGGCAATATACCGTGTGTGTGTGTGTGTGTGTCTGTGTGTGTGTGTGTGTGTGTGCACGTGTGCACACTCAGCCACTAAGTCATGTCCGACTCTTTGCAACCTTATGGACTGTAGACTGCCAGGCTCCTCTGTCCTTAGGCTTTCCCAGGCAAGAATACTGGAGTGGGTTGCCACTGCCTTCTCCAGGCAATCTTCCCGACCCAGAGATCAAACTCGTATCTCCTGCCAGCTTCTCTTGTGTGGGCAGGCAGATTCTTTACCACTTGACCCACCTGAGAAGCCCTGCTTTAATTGAGTATGTGGAAAAGAAGCATGGCTGTTGTTCTTTCAGACTTTCTTTGGTTAAGGGAGCTCCTTGCTTTTTGCTTTCTGCGCTCAGATTCTTTCATGTATCCTAGGGTCACTATAGTAACACAGTGAAGACTTAATTCCTTTCCAAGAGCTAATCTCTCAGTGAAGAACTCCTCTGTGCCACAGAGCAACTGCCTAGGTAACAAATGTTTCCATGTTAATAATTCCCTTTCAGAGCATTTGGGTCTTAGACCATCAACTTTCAACAATTCTGAAATCACATTTTACAGTTTCAAGGCGGCGGATCTTGTTTTCTGCCATGAATTTCTCAGTAGCTGTGAATCTGACACCTTGAAAAAATATTTTCATGGATAAGAATAGAAACCAAGGGGAGCTTCAGCCTAACTCTACAAGAGTTTTCTGGGTTTTACATATTAAAGGTATGTACTCTCGGGTATGAGATTTGAGAAACCGCTCACTTGAGGGAGAAGGAAGGGAGGGTGGGGTAGTGCATCAGAAATCTTTCCATTTTCCCAACTTCCAGAGAACACAGGTTCTTCTGTATCTGTAGACCACCAGCTCCTCTCAGGGTGCCTCAGTCTGGGTCAACCCAGCTTCTGATTCTCTTGGTCTCTCTCTCTGCTTTGGTCAAAGTGCAGATGTGGGTGAGGAGTCACCGAGCTACCAGTCACCCCACTTACTTAGTGTCTCAGTCAACTCAGGGCTACCATAGCTAAATATCACAGACTCGGTGGTTTATACAACAGGGATTTTTTTTTCCTTTTTCTCATGTTCTGCAGGCTGAGAAGTCCAACGTCAAGGTGCTGACTCAGTTTCCCTGGTGAGGGCTCCCTTGTTGGCTTGCAGGTGGATGGCTTCTCACTGTGTCCTCATAAGGAGAAAGTGATCTCTTTCTCTTCTTATTAAGCCAGCTCACACCATCATGAGGGCCCCACCCTCATAATTTCATCTAGTGCCACCTCCCAAAGGCATCATTCTCTAATGTCATCATATTAGGGGTTATGGCATCAACATAACAAACTTGGGAGGGACACAGTTTAGTTCACCATCCTCAGCCAGTCCTAAAGGAAATCAACCCTGATTCACTGGAAGGACTAATGTGGAAGCTGAAGTTGCAATACTTTGGCCACCTGATGCGAAGAGCTGACTCATTGGAAAAAACCCTGATGATGGGAAAGATTGAGGGCAGGAAGAAAAGGGGGCAACAGAGAATGAGGTGTTGGATAGCATCACCGACTCAATGGACATGAATCTGAGCAAACTCTGGGAGATAATGAAGGACAGAGGAGTCTGACAAGCTATAGTCTGGATCGCAAAGAGTTGGGCACGACTTAGCAATTGAACAACAGCAACACCCTCAGAAATATAGTGTCCTGGGAATATGTAAAGTGTGATGCTCAAGCTGGAGAATGAGAAACACCCACACCAGTAATTCATATTGTCTTGGAGCAAAGTCATAGGGTGTGGACTAGCATCCCTCCCAGTGGATAATTACAAGCAAGATGCTAGAAACTGACAAAGGAAAAGCTTCCCTAATTACAAGAGAAAGGATAATAACAGTCCCCTGGACCCTCAGCTATAGCAGGGGGCCTCATAGGATGAAGAAGGGGACCAGTTCCCATGGGGCCTCTGGGCATTCAGTGGTCTCCCTGGGTCTCACGTGACTCTTTTGCATTTAAAGTAAAGTCCTCCAATTCATTTCCCAGTTCCTGCTCCACATTCCCTCAAATCCTTACAGTCCCTCATCTCCCCCACCCCCTCCCCAGAGGCACTTCCTTCCTTCATCTCCTTCTTCTCTGTATGTTCTTTCATAACAGGTCTTTGTGATCCACAACTTCAACAAAGTCAGTAAGCGTTAGTTTTTCCTGAATAATAGGGAAGCTTTTTTCTGCAAGTGCTACCAGGAATTTGGAGAATGGCAAGTGGGAGGAAGCATTTATATTTGTATTTCTTTAATTCTTATTTGATTTGCATGATAAATATAAATAATAAAAGTACCACATTGCCCTATTAAAATATTATTCACATCATTTTTTAGAGATAACCTAGCATTAAAATATGTAATATTCCTAGAGACAGTATGGTAAATCAGAAAAAAACAAAAACAATAAAACAAAACATATTTCTTAGAAAGATCATTCTAACGCAGGACATCACTGATGTGAGAACATCTCTGACCCCACAGATGAGATTGAACATCCTTTCTTGTCTGTGGCCACTGCACCCATCACATCTATTGTGTTTTAACATCTTATCACATTATCTTTCAATCACATGCATAGTTGGGAGATGCTGTGGGTTCAGATCCAGACCATGCCAGCAAAGCAAATTGGCAATAGAGTGAGTAACATAAAAGTTTTTGTTTCCCAGTGCATGTAAAAGGTATGTTAACACTATACTGTAGTCTATTAAGTGTGCAATAGTATATGTCTAAAAAAGCGATGTATGTGCTTTAAATAGAAAATACTTAATGGCTGAAAAATGTGAACCACCATCAGCATCTTTAGCACGTTTCAGTAGGAACATCAATGATCACCGGCCACAGATCACCAAAACAACTGCAATAATAATGGAAAAGTTTGAAATGTGAGAATCATCAAAATATGACACAGAGATAGGAAATGAACAAATGCTGTTAAGTAAATGGTGCCAATAGACTTGCTCTGTGCAGGGTTGCCACAAACCTCCAATTTGTTAAAAAACAAAAAACAAAAAAACACAGCACAATTTCTGGGAAGGACCATAAAGCAAAGGATGATAAAACGAGGTTTGTCTACAAATATTTTCTTATGGTTCCCACTCCAGTCTTCAAATTCCTTGAGGGTAGGGGCTCTCCTTTATTCCCCACAGTAAACTCAGTGTTGAGTGAGACACCAGACATGGCAGTACTTAATAAAAGCTTAGCCATTGAAAAAAGCTCTTTGAAGATCATGCAACCATTTAAGTTCATTCGGAGATTATTGAGTATTTAATACACATGGAGTTGGTATATGAGAAGTTATATCATTTCCCAAACTGACCAGATTAGGCAATTCTTGATATCCAATCAACTCTTCAGTTTTGCCATTGAATAAGACAAACTATCCTGGGGCCTAAGGAATATAATAAAGTCCCAGATTCAAGTTGGGATTGTTACTAATTGGCTAAGTGAGCTTTAGTAATCTGGGTAAGTAATATGGGCCTCATATTCTTTTCTGAAAATGAGTGAAGTACACAGGATAATGTCCTAATTCACTTAAATTACCAAAATTACATTCTTTCATGTGCAACAATACTATGAGACAATATAAGAAGTGTGAATATTTTAATATAAAACGACAGCAACCAAGTTTGTGCAAACAGCAAACGTAAAGAATGGTAGAGCTTGCCATAACTCTGAAAGATGTTCCCCTTTCTCTTTCTCTTAATGTTTTTTTTTTTTTTTAAAGAAATTGCTGTAAAGAGCACATATCAACTGTGACAAGGCAGAATATTATTGAAAGCAATATCTAAATTGAACAGATGCTCAGACCCCACTCCATTTGGGAGATCAAGAGAAGTTTTTTTGCTGTTATTCTGGGGAGAAGAAATTGGGAAATAGCTGTGATCTGACAAAGGAATACCAGTGTGTCTTAGACATTAACGTACTTCTTGCTGCTTAGTCACTGCTGCTGCTGCTGCTAAGTCGCTTCAGTCGTGTCTGACTCTGTGTGACCCCATAGACGGCAGCCCACCAGGCTCCCCCATCCCTGGGATTCTCTAGGCAAGAACGCTGGAGTGGGTTGCCATTTCCTTCTCCAATGCATGAAAGTGAAAAGTGAAAGTGAAGTCTCTCAGTCGTGTCCAACTCTTAGCGACCCCATGGACTGCAGCCCACCAGGCTCCTCCATCCATGGCATTTTCCAGGCAAGAGTACTGGAGTGGGGTGCCATTGCCTTCTCCGCTTAGTCACTACATCATGTCTTATTCTTTTGAGACCCCTTGGACTGTATCCTGCCAGTCTCCTCTGTCTGTGGGATTTTCCAGGCAAGAATACTGGAATGGGTCCATCTCCTTCTCCAGTGGATCTTCCCTACCCAGGGATCAAGCTCCTGACTCCTGCAATGGCAGGTGGGTTCTTTAACCTCTGAGCCACCAGGGAAGCCACACTGACTTACTACCAAATGGTAATATTCATTCCACAGGGCTCAGGGTTGCTAGTTCTAAATGCTGGGCTTGGTTTTGAAAAGAGAATCTGCAAAGACAGTTAATATGTATGCTCACAGTTTGCGTCTCAATGATACATTTGCAGACACATTCCCGTCCTGCTAATGAGGCTTTCGCCACCACGTGGCCCCGGTGACAGTTGGATCCACAAACAGCAGTTCATCAATTGATTGCAGGTGTTTCCCCTTGGAAAATGAAAACTGCAGGCGCAGACCACAAAGTGAGGGAAAATCGATTCTCAACAGCCACACGATCTGGTGGCTGAATGCAGCTTTGGGAAACAAATTCTCTTGCTGTAGCGTTTATAAATAAATATATTTCACTTATATCAGGCCAGAAACATCCATAGTAATAGGATACATAAACTGAAAACTAATTCCAATATATCTAGAAAGGGGCAAAACCCTTTTTCTTAATGCATAGACAATAATATCTCAAAATTCTTATGGAAATCGTTTATGTTTTTATCATGTTTGTTTAAGTTTTGTAGAAAATACTTCTTAACATACATAGAAGAACAATTTGGTCAGAAAACCATCCAATAATATTCATCATCTTAAGCTCCCAAGTTTGGGATTTTTATATATTTTTCAAATTCTCAAATAGATACTTGATACAGTCATGGGCCCTTGACTTTTTCAAGTGAGATTTTCTTCTTTATAAACATCTTTAGACTTTTAGTGAAGACCTGTGTTTTTCTCCTTATTGACCTGTCTGCCTTTATCTTTTCTTGCTTCTGTTGCTGTAGATCATTCTACCAATGCCATTTTCCATCAACATTTTTTACACTGTGGCTCAGCTGTCTTGGAGTCTAAATAGGCAGGGGTCTAACTGCAAAGTTCAAAGGTTGAAAAAAAGCTATAAGTAATGGATTATTTATTCAGTGATAAATTTACAAATGTATTAATGTTCAAATACCTCTTGGTAACCTAGGACCCTGGGAACCAGTTTCTAGTAGTGTTCTTAGTTTCAATATGTTCCATATAAGGACTATAATTCACAGAAATTATTAAGACATCTTCATGTTAGCAAATATTATAACCATGACTTCTAGATCTAGGTCTAAATCCAGAGCAGGATTTCTTAACCTCAGCACTATTGAGATTTGGGGTGTTGTTATGGTGTTGTCCTGTGCTTTGTAGGGGTTTCCCAGGTGGCTCGGTGGTAAAGAATCCACCTGACAATTCAGGAGACGTAGGTTTGATCCCTGGGTTGGGGAGATCGCCTGGAGAAGGAAATGGCAACCCACTCCAGCACTCTTGCTTGAAAAAGTCAATGGACAGAGGAGCCTGGCAGGCTACAGTCCATGGTGTCACAGAGTCGGACTGGACTGAACAACTGAGCATGCGTGTTCATTGTAGGGTCTTTATCATTCTAGGATTTTATCCCTTTCTTCTGCAAACCAGATACTAGGAGCAATCCTGCTCCCTGCCAGCCCCAGGATTCTTGTCTCTAAATGTTCCCCTGGGGTTCAAGATCATCCCAGTTAAGAACCACTGATCTAGAGCCTTTATTGAGGAAATGATCTTACTTTCCTCTCTTTGTACATAGATTCCAACAGTGGGAGCAGAAAATCATGGAGCAAGAATTCTGATCCTCCTTCTCAAAGTTTGAGTTCGGTTCAGTCACTCAGTCATGTCTGACTCTTTGTGACCCCATGGACTGCAGCGCACCAGACTTTCCTGTCCATCACCAACTCCTGGAGCTTGCTCAAACTCATGCCCATGGAGTCGGTGATGCCATCCAATCATCTCATCCTCTGTTGTCCCCTTCTCCTCCCGCCTTCAATCTTTCCCAGCATCAGGGTCTTTTCTAGTGAGTCAGTTCTTCCCATCAGGTGGCCAGAGTTTGAGAACTATGACAATATGGGAGACAGTGCTCTGAGTTGGTTTTTGTGTTTTTTTTTTTTTTTTCCTTTTTCTTTCTTATCATTCTTTAATTTTGGACAAATTTCTTACATACTGAAGACTCTCGTTTCCTCATATATGAAAGGAGTAGTGAGGGAATAAAGAATCCTGTTTCTTAACAATGCAACTACCTACCTACTTTACCCATTTATTTCAAGGATGAATGGAAGTGCATGCAAATAATATCAAAATTTTAAAGCTAAAATATCTGTAGAAATATGAAGTACATTGCTTTTCCATCCCCTCTGTAGCTCAGTTTCAAACTCTCTCCAGAAGCCCTTCCTGATTAAGCTGACCTTAATTCCAAGTTGTGTAACTCCTCCTTTGGCATTTTCTTCAGAGCCAGTTTATGAGTCATTCAAGGAAATAAGTCTCATTACTTTGTAATCACACCTCGTTTGAGACCCCAAATAGAATTACATAGCATGATCCCTCACTTCATTCACTAGATTTGGCTCCAAAAGACTTTTGCTGTTTCCGAAACAAAATCAGTTTTCAAAAGTGGAAGATTTGTCAACTTTGCATACACAAAAGATTGTGTTGCAGACTCTAAAAACAACTGCACAGGAGAGGCTTCATAAGATTCACAGACTTAGAAACATGTGGAGTTGAATATTGTTAAGCTAAGAGTCACTCTGAATATGGGAGTGTGTGCTCAATAGCTCAGTCGTGTCTGACTCTGTGACCCCACGGACTGTAGCTCACAGGCTCCCCTATCTGTGGGATTCTCCAGGCAAGAGTCCTGGAGTGAGTTGCCATTCCCTACTCCAGGGGATCTTCCCAACCCAGGGATAGAACCTGTGCCTCCTGCATTGGCAGGTGGATTCTTTATCGCTGAGCCACCTAGGAGCCCCTTGTTTGCTCCCCCCTCCCCCGTTTAAAACGACACCTCACACCCCAGCTGCCCATGCCCAGCTCCTGTTCCCACCCATTTTTGTAGCACTGCGGCTGCTAAGTCGCTTCAGTCGTGTCCGACTCTGTGCGACCCCATGGACGGCAGCCCACCAGGCTCCCCCGTCCCTGGGATTCTCCAGGCAGGAACACTGGAGTGGGCTGCCATGTCCTTCTCCAATGCACGAAAGTGAAAAGTGAAAGTGAAGTCGCTCAGTCGTGTCCAACTCCTAGCAACCCCATGGACTGCAACCCACCAGGCTCTTCCGTCCATGGGATTTTCCAGGCAAGAGTACTGGAGTGGGGTGCCATTGCCTTCTCTGTTTTGTAGCGCTAACAATCTCCTAATACATTATATAATCTAAGTGGTATTATACTTTTTTATTTCTCCTTGTCTGATTCCCCCAGGACAATATGAACTCCAGGAAGAATGAGTCTTTAATTTTTTTTCTGCTTTATTCCCTGATGTATTCCAAGAGCCTAGACTCGTTCCCAGCTCATAATAAGAGTTCAGTAAATACTTTTAAAAATAACAACAGTTAAATTTCAATAAAGAGTTACCTCTGAGGTATCAGTAATCTTATGTCTTTCTGTGAATTCAAACTTGCCTGAGGTCAGGGATTGTACTTTGCTCATAATCCTTGTGGAATAATTAGAGAATATTAATACATACAGAGGGGGCTAAAGAAATGCTTCCCAGATGATGAGTGTTTACAAATATAATCTTTTCAAAGCTCATTTCAGTGTGGAGTTAGTCTATAAATACACCTTTTGAGAACATTGAATACTAATGAAATAGACTTACACATGGCACAGTGATCTTGGATAATGTGATGTCTGTTTCTTTCACTGACTAGCAATTAGAACAATGGAAATGTCACCGTGACCATATGTACGATTGGTAGACAGAAACAATGGTGCAAAAAGCTTGACATTGTAAACATTTTCCAGAGAATTATTTGACGACTTTCTCAGGGTAGGCAGCAGTAACCAAATTACTTTCATAAGCAAGTGGTGAAAATGAAGACACTCAAGACACAAAAAGCGATACTTCTTAGAAAATCGTAGAAAAGGGGTCACGGTTCTATCAAATTTGCAAAATCCTAGCAATGAAAGAGGCAACTGGGGCATGGAGACTGTACACAAGCCTTGCTAACTAACGGATGGCACCTGTCGTGAGGTGGGCTGAGGGAGACATTGTTAGATGTGGAAGCTGAACAGGGCAGGCACACAATTTCTTAACCCCAGTGAAGATGAGTAGAAACAGATGCTGTTGGAATTCAGTTTTGAAGGCTTTATTTCTTTCATTGGAAAAAAAAATATTTAAACTATTACTCAGGCAGTACATGAATAATCTTTCCTTACCTTCCATTCCGATCCTTCTCCATATCCAGGTTTGTTATATAAATTAACTTCCAATTGATTTTCTATATAGTTACATGTAAAGTATACATAAATACATACAAACACACAATACACTGGTCTTCCATGTAGGTAAGAACACCATAATATACGTATAAACTTGTAATTTATTATTTTATCTAATTCTGTGTTTTGGAGATCTTTATTTGTCATTACTCATAAATCCATCTCGTTCTTTAAAGTGGTTATATAATACTCCTAAGAAGTATAGAATAGCAGTTTATGTGATTATTCCTATCTTGGTATATGGGGCTTCCCAGGTGGCACAGTGATAAAGAATCAACCTGCTAAGGCAGGAGACGTGACATGCAGTTTTGATGCCGGGGTGGTGAGGATCCCCTGGAGAAGGAAATGGCAACCCACTCCAGTATTCTTGCCTGGAGAACCCCATGGACAGAAGAGCCTGGCGGGTTATAGTACACGGGATTGCAAAGAGCTGGACATGACTGAGCACGCACACACTACTCTCTTGATATATACCTGAGTAACTCTCAGCTCAGTTACTCTTATCATATTAAGTTTTAATATAAAACTTAGACACTTCATGCATGGGTGCCAGCGTTTCTGTAGAACAGACTCTTCAGAAGCAGGGTGGCTGACTTCTATTTCTACAAAACTTTTACCAATTTATATTCCCACCGATAGTGTTTGAGTTTTTTTCCCCCATTCTCTCACCAACACTAATATAATTGGTTCTTTTAAAATGTCCCAGTCTGATATGTAGAAAGAGACAACTTCTGGTTACTTTTGGCTTGTTTATTTCTCAAATCTTTGATACATTCTTTTCTGTATGCCTATTAGTAGGCACATTGTTTTTTCTTTACCATTTAACATCTGTTTTTCCATTTTACATTTTTCCTTGTTATTTTCTTCCATTTGTCTTTCTGTTTTCTCTAAGACAAAGGGTCCTTCAGTCTTAGGGAGAAGTGTGGGAGAGAGAAGAGACTCGGTGCATCCTCCAGCTAATTCTACTTGCCTTCACCTCAAGGCATGTTGAGGAAACGGAAGAAAGAACTTGTTAAGTAGAGACACTGGATCACTAGCTTTGGCTGTGTGTGTGCCTGTGTGCTAAGTCACCTCAGTCGTGTCCAGCTCTCTGAGACCGCATGGACTGTAGCCTGCCAGGCTCCTCTGTCCATGGGCTTCCCCAGGCATAAATACTGGAGTGGGTAGCCATTCTTTTCTGCAGGGGATCTTCCCGACCCAGGGATCAAACCCTGGTCTCCTGCATTGCAGGCTGATTCTTTACTACTAGTGCTACCTGGGATGTTATTAATAGAATTGCTAGGCTTTTGGGGTTTCTTTAGCTATGTTTTGGTACTGATATCTGACCACACCCACATATGCTAACTAATTTAATTGTTCTGGATTTAAAGCCATACTTTTCTCCCCCTTATTTCTCCCGTGCAGCTGGTATTGAGAATTCTATTTTGTGAAGTCCATTTTTCCTTCCCGTTTCTGCTTAAGGATTCAGACAGTCAGTTTCTCAGGTCATGGCGCTGGGGGGGTGGTGACGTACCACATTCTCTTCCAGGTAGGTGACTTGCTGCTGTTTTCCCAGTGTGATTCAGGTCCCCCCCCACCTGGCTAGATTACCTAATCTATGTCACAGATTGCCTACATTTACTTTTTTTAAGCAGAAAAGGAAGTGTAGCAATTTTTCTGGAGCTTACTATCTGTCCCTCCCAAGTCATCCATGTGCATGTCCATTAGCATATACATCCCAAAGGCATCATCAAGAGATGTGTTTCAGGGTCAAGGGTTTTTGGTTTCCCCCCAGGACTGTGGATACTTATGGAGGCAGAATTTGTGAGACAAAAGTAAGAAATTCCCTCGGCTTTGGCCATGACATTCTGAGTTTATTGCCCCTCTCTCTCAAAAATAATTGCTCAGAGCACCTGTTGGTCTCCTGTTGGTCTTTATGAGTGTTCTGCTGATCTATTGCTGGGTAACAAATTATCTCAAAACTCCTCTTTAAAGCAGCATCATTAATTTAGTTTGCTCCTGAATCTGCCTCTTGGCGAGGCCATGATGGGGATACCTCACTCGTGTTCCACACCCGTTATGGGCTCCTTCACGTGGTTGGTGGGTTAAGGCTGCTCTCAGGTCCCCTCCAGAAGAGGTTTCCCCTGAAGCTGCTTCTCACACACAGTGGTTGTTGTGTTCAAGCCAATGTCTTGAGACCTGGCCACAGAAGTCAGCACAGCACCCCTTCTGCAGTCTCCTGTGGCTCAAGCTGTCCCCAAACCCAGGTGCAAGAGGAGGGAACAAACACCTGCTTCTAGGTGGGAAAACTTAAAAGAAATTCAGGACCATATTTTAACATGCCATATCAAACAGAATCCTTGTTTATAAAATTTCCCAATGCACTCACATGAAACAAATCTGAGTGTGTTTTAGAAAATTTTTCATGTCATACATGAATTTTTAGCATGCACAAATAAAGCCAGATTCAGGACAAGGTGCCTGCATGCATGATCCGTCACTCAGTTGTGTCCGACTCTTTGCAGCCCTATGGACTGTAGGAGCCTGCCCAGGATCTTCTGTCCATGGCCTTCTCCAGGCAAAACTACTGGAGTGGTTTGCCATTTTCTACTCCAAGTTCAGTTCAGTTGCTCAGTCGTGTCCAACTCTCTGCAACCCCATGAACCGTAGCACACCAGGCCTCCCTGTCCATCACCAACTCCCTGAGTCTACCCAAACCCGTGTCCATTGAGTCGGTGATGCCATCCAACCATCTCATCCTCTGTTGTGTCCTTCTCTTCCTGCCCTCAATCTTTCCCAGCATCAGGGCCTTTTCAAACAAGTCAGCTCTTCGCATCAGGTGGCCAAAGGATTGGAGTTTCAGCTTCAACATCAGTCCTTCCAATGAACACCCAGGACTGATCTCCTTTAGGATGGACTTGTTGGATCTTGCAGTCCAAGGGACTTTCAAGAGTCTTCTCCAACACAGCAGTTCAAAAGTATCAATTCTTCGGCACTCAGCTTTCTTAAAAAGTCCAACTCTCACATCTATACATGACCACTGGAAAAACCATAGCCTTGACTAGATGGACCTTTGTTGACAAAGTAATGTCTCTGCTTTTTAATATGCTATCTAGGTTGGTCATAACTTTCCTTCCAAGGAGTAAGTGTCTTTTAATTTCATGGCTGCAATCACCATCTGCAGTGATTTTGGAGCCCCAGAAAATAAAGTCAGCCACTGTTTCCATTGTTTCCCCATCTATTTGCCATGAAGTGATGGGACCAGATGCCACAATCTTAGTTTTCTGAATGTTGAGCTTTAAGCCAACTTTTTCATTCTCCTCTTTTACCTTCATCAAGAGGCTCTTTAGTTCTTCTTCACTACTCCAAGGGATCTTTCCAACTCAGGGATCAAGCCCGAGTCTCCTATATTGGCAGCTGGATTCTTTACCACTGAGCCACCTGGGAAGCAGGCATATTACAGATATTGTTATTGAAACTTATTTACACCTCAAAAAACAATCTTTACTCCTATTGAGTGCTAAAGCACATTTGAAGAAATAAAAATAAAACTCATTGGATGGGTTTTTAAAAAGTCATACCCCTCCCTGGGTGGACTTGGTTATGATATATAGTACTAGTCTGTTAAAGATTTCAAAGCTGATGAAGTGATATATTCCTGGTCAGTTAGGGACATCCTCTTAAACTGATGAACGGGATATTTTATCAGTAACTTGTACCTCGAATCACTTTTATTTATTTAATGTACTTTTGGGAGATTCACCGAGAGATTCTGCTGGCAAATTTTTCAAATAAATGTGAGCATTAAAGGGCATCAACCTGAAAGCAGTTCATTCTACCAATCACGTCTAATGACATGCTTTTAGTCAAATTACAAAGCCTCTGTTGGTTCTAAATTTTTCAACTTTTTTTATTAGTTAAGTCTAGGTAATAAATATCATTAAGTGCATATATATCTGTGCACAAATACTAAAACTCACTCTATTCTTTCCCAAGAAACTTGTCTCAGGAGCTGCTGTGTGTTTCTGGAATTGTTTTACTACAACAAAGCAAATGTCATTTTTGGGGAAAGCATGGCTCATTGCAAAAAGTATGCTGAGCACCTGTGAAATACAATGCTCAGAGGACAGAAACAGAGATTATAAATGGCATTTTCAACTATTTTCCAACTACATTAGCACATTTCACCTGGATTGTGAATTCAGGTAACTTTTTGTTTAATGGAGTATCTTACAGAATGGGTACATCTTTTGTATACTCTGTGGTGTCATACATTTGTTCACAGTGCAATAAAACCTATTAATATTAAGAATTCAGCCCCCCCCACACACAGATAACAAATTCATCACTTTGTTACTTTCACACCATGACTCTGTAGAAATAACTCTTCCTCTGATTTTTGTATTAGAAATTTTTATTCTTTTCAAGAAATTCTTGACTGTAATGCTCATCCTTCTTAATATTTCTTGTGTGGCCTCAGTTGTGTCCAACTCTTTTGCAGCCCGTGGACTGTAGTCCGGCAGGCTCCTCTGTCCATGGGGTTCTCCAGGCAAGAACAATGGAGTGGATTGCCATGCCCTTTTCCAGGGGATCTTCCAGACCCAGGGATCGAATCTGAGTCTCTTACGTCTCCTGCATTGGCAGGTGGATTCTTTACCACTAGCCCCACCTGGGAAGCCCAAGCACCCTTATGGACACATCCAGAAACCATATTGAATCTGGGCACTCAACAGCCAGTCAAGGTGGCATGCAATTATCTACCACAACCTCTTATTTTCCTTTCCTACTGTTTCCGAAGTCCCAGGAAACCTCATTAATAGTTTCCTAAGCACCAGTTTCTTTTTATCTGGTCATGGAGCTGCATCTAAATCCTATTAGTAGAAAGCAAATTCAAAAGTGAGATTACAATTTCCAATTTGCTTCATTTAGTTCATACCTGAGGCATAGGAAATCACACAGGATGAAAAGTTTATTTTTGGGGATTTGTCTGATTCTAAAGTTCCTGGTCTCAACTACTAGTTTGCACCACCTCTTTAAACCTGAGGCTAAGAAGATCACTGTGCTAATTCTAAATACCTGAAATTATAAGGGCTGTTTTGCACCCTGAACATAGGAGAGTTTCCACTATGTTTAATGGCATTTGATTCATGATAGATAGATTTTGCATGTAAACCACATAGCAAAATAAATCATTTTGAACTATTTTTGGAAAAATGCTTTGCTTGATGAATAACACAAACTACCATTTATTGAATGCTAAGTGCTAGTTTCTTCCCTGGCCTTTTTCATGTTTCAGCTCCTTTGATCTGCATATCAACCTTAGGAGAGAATTATTATTATTCATACTTTATGGAAGGAAATGAGGGATAAAAAAGTTAAAGATCTAGCCAGAGAGCTTACAGGCAGCGGAACTTCTAGGATTAACCTAGGTTTAGTTTGGGCTCATTTTCTTGATTGATTAAAAATCTACCTCTAGAAATATAATATTTTTGTTGGACCATCATGCAAAACATTATAAAAATTCCTTTCCCTTTCTTTTCCTAAAGTCTGTAATATCGAGTGCCTTGAAACGTTACTAATTGGCTTATTTACTACTTAGGAATGTTAGTCTCTCAGTCACGTCCGACTCTTTGTGACCCCGTGGACTGCAGCCTGCCAGGCTTCTCTGTACGTGGAATTCTCCAGGCAAGAATACTGGAGTCAGTAGCCATGCCCTTCTCCAGGGTGTCTTCCCGATGCAGGGATGGAACCTGGGTCTCCCGCATTGCAGGCAGGTTCTTTACCATCTGAGCCACAAAGGATCAAAAGAAATCTGTTTCTCATGGTTCTGGGTTCTGGGAGCCCTCAGCATGTGTAGTCTTCTCAGACCAGGGATTGAACCCATGTCCCCCGAACTGGCAGACAGATTCTTAAACATTGAACCACCAGAGATGTCCAAATGTCAACTCTTCCTTTAAGCAGGAATAAACGCCTTCAGCAGGGAGCATTTGGCAATGACTAGAAACAATTTTGACTCTCATAACTGGGAAATAAGGGGATTCTCCTGGCCTCTCATGGGTGGAGGGTAGGGATGCTGCTAAACACCTTACACTGCACAGGACAGCCTCCATCACAAAGAATTATCTGGCCCCAAATGTCAATAGTGGTGGAATAGAGAAATCTTGAGAGTCCCTTGGACAGCAAGATCAAACTAGTCAATCCTAAAGGCAATCAACCCTGAATATTCATTGGAAGGACTTATGCTGAAGCTGAAGCTCCAATACTTTGGCCACCTGATGGGAAGAACTGACTCACTGGAAAAGACTGTGATGCTGAGAAAGATTGAGAGCAGGTGGAGCAGGGGGTGACAGAGGATGAGATGGTTGGATGGCATCATCAACTCAATAGACATGAGTTTGAGCAAAATCTGGGAGACAGTGTAGGATAGGGAAGCCTGGCATGCTGCTGTCTGTGGGGTCCCAATGAGTCAGACATGGCTTAGCGACTGAACAATGGCAGAGGAATCTGACTCTAGAAAATTGCATTTTTTCAATCTCTTAATACAACATTTTCATATAATAAACAAGACAGATTGGATTCCTCGAACAATAGACTAATAAATTAATTTTGGTTGCTAGGAGATTTTTTTTTTTTTTGGCTGGGAAAATAAAATAAATCTGATCTTGGTCCCACTAGACTTCCACAGCCAATGGCTATTTGAACAAAAAAGAAAAAAGCTTTTCATCAATTGAATTATAGAAAAATAACTATGATACCATGAGTTATAACTAACAATGATCTAATTTACCTATATACATATGTGTTTGTGTATTTTTAAAAATATATTTAGCTAAGTGAGAAATGCATGGAAGTTCTTTTTTTTTTTTTTTAACAGACATGGAAACCAGTGGTTTCTAAGACCCAAATAGGATGATTTCTAAATTTCTAATGTGAAGTCACTCAGTCGTGTCTGACTCTTGTGATTCCATGGACTGCAGCCCACCAGGCTCACCCGTCCATGGGATTTTCCAGGCAAGAGTACTGGAGTGGGTTGCCATTTTCTTCTCCAAATTTCTCATATCTAATAATTAATTCATTTTTCATCTCAAGAACTTAGAAATGAGAAGCAAGCACTCCAAGGACTACTACAATTTAGTCCTTTGCTATAATAATATTTTTTTTCCCTGTAACAGTTGCATTTCTGTTTATGGTTGAAAAATGACTGAATGCACCTAACATCTAAATAATGGTAAATAACATTTCTGGATAGAATTCTTGTTGCCACCTCAACTTCATTCAGTTAGACAGTAGGGTTTTCCTTACCAAATATTCACTACAAAAGGTGAAGGCACTAAAGCTATCCAGTCATGGTAAATGATATCCCCAGGGGCCCCTGAAGCAATAGCAGACCCAGGTTTGAATAGCTGATCTGTGACATTAACCCCTAGGTCATCTTCCTCCACCATCTCTTCATTCATTCTCAGTGCTCCATGAAGCAAGCACTAACTTTCAAGGGTCCTGGTGTTGTGTTATGTACGCAGTATGCAGTGATAAACAATGATTAAGAAGACAATGCCTGCTCTTCAGGAGCTATTCACATAGAGGAAGATGGGATTTAAAAGAAAGCTCTGATCTCAATAAGTGCTTTCTAAGAGGAAATGAGGCTGGAGAAGTTCACCGGGGACAAATCATGAAAGTCTTGGTTACCATCTCACGTCATTTGAATTTTATTGTTGGATGATGCAGCGTCAGCATAGGGTTTTAACCAAAGAAGTGAAATAAAGAGATTTGCACTTTGGAAATGTAACTGACTGCATCCTGGGATTAATGTGTATGAGAGGTCCGGAGGACGAGGTTTGGCAGCTGGTGCAATAATGCAGGTGGGCGATGACTGGGTCTGCTTTGAGAGGTGGCGAGGAGGAGAAAATAGATTCGAGAGATGTCATGGTGGAAGAATTCAGGAGACTTGGTGGCTGATTAAGTGTTGCAGGTGAAAAAAAATAAGGAAGAAATAGTGCCCAGGGACATGAGCTGAACAAATGGATAGATAATACTTTTTTTTTTAAGAAAAAAAAAAAGGCATGTTTTGAGGAAAGACCTTTGTTTTCTTATTCCCAGAGATGTGAATATATATCTATGTTTTACCAGATGGACTGTCCAGTAGAAACTTGAATATCAGAGTCTGATCTATAGGAGGAGATGGGCTGGAGAGATAGACCTGGGGTCCAAATATAAGTAGTTATGTGGTGAGACCAAAGGACTTAACTTGCACTGCCTGGTGTGTAATAGCAGAGATGAGAGAAGTTTAGAAGTTTGGGAATCTTTCTAAATCCTTTTGTTTTAGTGTTTCTCCAAGAAGAGATGGGCTTTCTGAAAGTACTTAAGTAGAATGAAATGAGAATGTAGGCATGCATTCAGTCGAAGTTAATTTAACTGACAATTGTATGTGCCGTTGTGCTAATGATGAAAATCAGACAAAACAAAAACAAGTTATCTGAGTTTAAAGAAAGGCACAATCATTGCCTATTGGATAGTGTGGCATATAAAAAGGATCCTCAAATTGTCATGCACTTCTTTCATCTTCTGCCTACTGTCATTCTAACTTATCCCCCATCTACCAGAAATTTCCAGAAGGCATCCTTACTGACTTAAATATTGCTAATTGCAGAAACTCACTGTATTTCCTTTTTCTTTTTAAGACATTACATCCTTCCCCTTCTTCGAATTAAAGATAAAATCTTGGTTCAAGTCAACATTTCTGAGAGAAGTTTAAATGCTCTCGGAGCCATAAAATGCAGGTTAAAAAAAAAAATAAAGAAAAAGAAAAAAACAACGGTAAGGTGCTTTGTCTCTATAAAGAATTAAAAGTGCACATAGTATGTGGTTGCTCAATGTGGGGAAACATACTTAGGCTTTTGAATAATTTTTTCCCCTAAATATTTATTGACTGAAGCATATGCCAATCAATTTCAGAGTAAAGCTTGGGAAATTAGGGCCATTTAATGATTTGTGAGAATAAGTAGCCAGCTGCTAGCATCCGATGATGGTGACGATTTTTTGGATGTTTAACCAGGCACTTGGGTACACAAATTCCCTGCATGGAGCCTCTAGGATTCTATTTCTGCTCTCTCTTGAGCCTAGAGTGACAATCGTGATAAATTGCATCATACTGTGAGGCGGTTTGTGATGGCAACAGATTTCCACTCGGGACTGTAACTCAGCCTCCGACCCCGTGCTCTGATAAAACACTTAGAAATGTGCAATTGTCTCCTCTTTGTTCTCTCTTCTTTCCCTTTTGTCTTTGTTAGAAGCAAAAAGAAACGACCAAATAAGGAACTAAAATGTGTGTTGGTAACAATAATGTTTTCTAGAGAGACATTAGGGTTTCAATGATATTATCTGTATCCATATCTAATTTTATTTATCAATAATTATTTCATCAATTTTTTTTAATTACTCAGTTTTAAAGTGGAAGAAGTGGGCTTCCCAGGTGGCGCTAGTGGTAAAGAACCTGCCAATGCAGGAGACCTAAGAGACGTGTGTTTAATCCCTGGATAGGGAAGATCCCCTGGAGGAGGGCATGGCAACCCATTCCAATATTCTTGCCTGGAGAATTCCATAAACAGAGGAGCCTGGTGGGCTATGGCCTATAGGGTCGTAAAGAGTCAAACATGATTGAAATGACTTCACACACATGAAAACTGAAAGAAAGTGGAAAATGAATAAACAGGGATTTGAAAATTACAAGTGGCATAAATTGTGGAGTTAGGAAAGCTACAGGTTAAAAAAAATTGATAGTAGCTTTCTCTTTGAAATGGGCAATTACACATTTACACTGAATTCTCTGTAGATGTAGCCCAGTGGTTAGTATGTTGGTAATTACCTGTATCAGAGAGGCAAATTTATTTCATTAATTGAAGATGCAACTGTTTTGGGGTTAAATGGATCACTTGACTGTGGACTAAGCCTGTTATTTGGTCAAAGTGAACAAAATTGGTCTTCGTAAAGGAGAAATATAATGACTTGCCAATTTTTATTATTGAATTTCTTGCTTTCAATCATTATGGCTGTGTGGTATTCTTATCTTTTTTCTCCTCTGAGTCTGCTTAAGACCTTGGCAAATTACTTTTCTGAAATAATCTTCCCACCCTGGAGGAAAGTTCAGAGAATTTTGGAAACATTGGAAAACCTCAAGATGTAGTTCAGGCTACTCTGCAGATGAAAAGAGGTCCCCAGGCCATTTCTCATACTGACAGTTTCCCAGGTAGGAAGCCCTAAAGAGTCTTCAGTAAGACAACATGGTTCCTTTGTGTGGCTTGAGAAGAAGCAGGATTATATTAGCTATTGCTACCCGATTCCTACTTATTCACTCATTGATTCATTCATTCTTCCGACAGGTGTTTACTCTCAGTTACTTCTACTGCATGACCACTGTGGGATTTACAGAGAAACAGCAATACAATACCTGGACCACACTCTCCAGGAGTCTACAAACTTATTTTTTCTATCATGTATTTTTACACAAAATCCCAACCCCTTCTATCCAAAGAGACTGAGGGACTCCTAATTAAGTGCATGCTAAATCGCTTCAGTCGTGTACGACTCTTTGTGACCCTACAGACTGTAACTCACCAGGCTCCTCTGTTCATGGGATTTCCCAGACAAGGATCCTAGAATGGAATGAGTTACCAACTTCTTCTCCAAAAAACTGATTAAGCATTACTTAAGTAACTGGACTATATTCTTTCTATATCAGATTATGTTTTAACAGTATCTGAATAATTAAATACTGATTGTTGTTTTGTTGCTAAGCCATGCCTGACTCTTTTGCAACCCCATGGACTGTAGCCCACCAGGGTCCTCTGTCAATGGGATTTCCCAGGCAAGAATACTAGAGTGGGTTGCAACTTCCTTCTCTAAAATACTGATTAAAAATTATAAATAATGGGAAATGTAATTGACGAGGTGAAAAAATTATGTAAAATAAATGTTTATGAAGAAAAGGCCATTATGGGCTAGACTGTGTCCTTTGTAAAATTCATATGTGTGTGCAAGCTAAGTTGCTTCAGTCGTGTTGAATTCTTTGCAAGGCTATGGACAGTCGCACACCTAACTCCTCTGTCCTTGGGATTCTCCAGGTAAGAATACTGGAGTGGGTTGCCATGCATTCCTCCAAGAGATCTTCCCGACCTAGGGATCAAACCCACTTCTCTTAAGTTTCTTGCACTGGCAGGTGGGTTCTTTATCACTAGCACCACCTGGGAAGCCCATAAAATTCATATATTGAAGTCTTAATACCCAGTACATTTATAGGATATGGCTGTGTATGGCGACCAGATCTTTTACAAAATTAAATTAAAATGAGGTCATTAGGGTAAGTTCCAATCGAATACAACTTACTGGAAGAAGAAAGGACATTGACACACAAGAAGATGTTGGTGAGACCCAGAAGAAGACAGCTATGTGCAAGCCATGTAGAGAAGCCTCAGGAGACACCAAGCTTGCCAACCATTTGAACTTCCAGCCTCCAGAACTGTAAGAAAGTAAATTTGGTGATTTAAGCCACATGGTCTGTGATATTATGTTACAGCAGCCCTAAGAAACTAATACCACCCAAGACTTGAAAAGTGAGTTCAAAGTAATTAGTGATCAAATATTGTGTAGACTTCATCTTAGTAAATGTTGTGCAGTGGACAATAATTTATCCAGGACTTTGCTATGTGAAATTAATAGCTGGAAAGAATAATTACAGGGTCTTAAACCCAGGGTCTTAAGTATAATTACAAGTATAATTGCTAAGTCATGTCCAACTCTTTGTGACCCCATGGAGTGCAATATGTCTGGCTTCCCTGTCCTTCATTATCCCCTGGAATTTGCTTAAACTCATGTCCATTGAGTCAGTGATGTCATTCAACCATCTCATACATGGTAGGTACCTGAAGAACACACACACACACACACACACACACACACACATTCACACACAGAAACCTACAGTCAAGTGGGGAACGGCTTTTAAGACTGTCGTGAGTGAAAGTCACTCAGTCGTGTCTGACTCTTTGCGACCCCATGGACTATATGGTCCATGGAATTCTCCCGGCCAGAATACTGGAGTGGGTTGCTATGCTCTCCTCCAGGGGATCTTCCCAACCCAGGGATCGAACCCAGGTCTCCTGCATTGCAGGCAAATTCTTTACCAGCTGAGCCATAAGGGAAGCTTCAGACTGGTAATTGAGAATAAGAAGTAGGAAAATCACAATAATAGCAGTGACAATAATGACTGTGTATTTCGTGACTTCTCTGTGCTAGATGCAGAAGGAAGTATTGCCACACCCTTTTTATTAAAGATTTTTATTTTCTCCCATACTGGAGGATGTGAGGTTCAGAGAAATTAAATCTTTTACTCACCTAAGATCTCCGGGAGTTGGTGATGGACAGGGAGGCCTGGAGGGCTGCAATTCATGGGGTTGCAAAGAGTCAGACACGACTGAGCGACTGAACTGAAGTGAAGATCTCACAGCTAAAAATCAGACATAATTCTGAGTCCTAACTTAAAGCTCTTGCCTCTGAAGGGACGGAAGTGACAATTGCCATTCTTCTAAGGCTCTAGGAAGCAGGGACTTCCACAAATTCCCCAGTCCCAAGGGAGGCCAGGTATGTGTCCCAGGACTCACTAATGCTGCTGGGGACACCCTGGGTTTTCATGGCTACCGAGAGCGCTGAGATCCATATAAGCCGCTCAGACCTGGAAGCTGTCCTTGGAGAGTCTCTTACTCTGCCCTCCGCCATGAATTTCAGACTATTAGGAAGTTATCTTTCTTCCTCCTGAAACCTCACCCAGCCACTTGGAGATGCGCTTGCAATAGACCTTCCCTGCACCTAATTGCTCTAAAACATTCCATAGGAATTGCTGCTAAGGTCTTTGCAAGGTCACAGCCAAATGTGTGAAATAAGCAGGAGGACCACACTTGAATTTGCATTTAAATGCATTTTAATTTGCATAAAAGTCTATTATTATGCCTTTTGAATGTACATTTTTATAATTGTTCTTTTTTAAAGCTGTCATTTATTTTTTTGTACTTCCTCCCTTTCCTTTTCAGTCCTTCCCAAGATTTCTGCATTCTTTCGAATGACTCCTTTTGTGACCCGGTCACGAAGCTTTCACAGAAAGAGCTCATGAGGAGGCATGTTGGCACCGTCCTTGGTTCTTTTTCTTCATCAGAAAGATCCACTTGCACACTCTTCTTCCCTCTTCCTGTTCAGCATCTGCCCTCCTCGGTGATTGTTAAGCCCACTGCTGTTTGATGAAAATTGCATCAGGAAAGGAAGAATTTATTCAAAACCACTGCGATGGGCTTAAGACTATTGTGGTAGGAGAGAGAGATTGAACTCAATTCTATGGAACTGCAAAATGGGAGAGTTTTTAAGTGGTGGCAAGAGCTAGTGTGAATGTGTTGAGGGCAGAAGGGAGGGATTTGGTCAATGTGATTAGGCATCTGTGTTTGCTAGTTGGTGCAGCCTACCAGGCTTCCCTGTCCTTCACTGTCCCCTGGAGTATGCTCAAACTCATGTCCATTGAGTTGATGATGCCATCCAACCATCTCATCCTCTGTCACCCCCTTGTCCTCCTGCCTTCAGTCTTTTCCAGCATCAGGATCTTTTCCAATGAGTCGGCTCTTCGCATCAAGTGGCCAAAGTATTGGAGCTTCAGCATCAGTCCTTCCAGTGAATATTCAGGGTTGATTTCCTTTAGGATTTACTATTTTGATTTCCTTGCAGTCCAAGGGGCTCTCAAGAGTCTTCTCCAGCACCACAGTTCAAAAGCATCAATTCTTTGGCTCTCAGCTTTCTTTATAGTCCTTCAAAGTCTTCCAAGTCCTTGAGAAACACGTAGTTGGGCTATAAAATTGACAAGAGGCCAGGAGAAAAAGGGGGCCCATAGTCAGGTAGAAACCTTTCTGCAGTTTAGCAAGGAAAATTAAGACCCTCAGGTCTATGCAGACAGCAATATTAAAGCAGCCACCCAACCTCTTCCCTATCTCTGACTTTTACTTCCTTTATCAGTACCTCTGATGTGTGGAACTCCTCAGATTATTTTACTAACGTGGAGAGAAAAGAAGTCAGAGCTTGAGTTTTACCTCCAGAAGTTTAAAACAAGTATCTACTCTTTAAAACTATGGTAAACAGTAATACCTCACCTACCAATTAAGAGCTTTCAAGGGAGTTTCCACATTTTAGGTATTTGGGAAGGGTATTGGTCCCTTCTCCTTTCTTAAGTTCTCTGCGGGAAATCTCTACTGGTGGTCATAATGATTTCAACCAGCCTTGAGCTACTGCACTGCAGAAAAAGTGAAAGTAGCTCAGTTGTGTCAAACTTTACGACCCTATAGCCTGTGGCCTTCCAGGTTCCTCTGTCCATGGAATTCTCCAGGCCAGAATACTGGAGTGGGTAGCCATTCCCTTTTCCAGGGGATCTTCCAGACCCAGGAATTGAATCTGGGTCTTCTGCATTGCAGGAAGATTCTTTACCATCTGAGTCACCAGGGAAGCCCCTGTGGTTTTGATGCTAACATGTACTGACACTTATAAGTAGGTATTAGTCATATTGTATAAAAAGCAAAGTGAAATGATGAGAAGTATATTGATTTTCTTAGAGTCACCCAAATAGTGATACCTTGGGGAAATTAAATCTTTTGTAACTTAGTTCTACCATTTACAGTCTCCATGACCTTTGCCAAATTATTCAACTTCTTTGTGGCTGATTTTCCTCATCTATAAAATGTGAACAAATACTAATACAAAAGAAGCTTAAACTTCAATACTTTGGCCACCTGATGTGAAGAACTGACTAATTTGAAAAGACCCTGATGCTGGGAAAGATTGAGAGCAGGAGGAGAAGGGGACAACAGAGGATGAGATGGTTGGATGGCATCACCGACTCAATGAACTTGAGTTTGAATGAACTCTGGGAGTTGGTGATGGACAGGGAGGCCTGGAGTGTTGCAGTCCATGGGGTTGCAAAGAGTCAGACATGACTGAGTAACTAAACAGAACTGAACTGAATAGGGTCGTTAGGAGAAGTTGATGAGAAAATAATCCACATATACCATGCTGAAGATTACTGAGCACCAGAAAGCACTTGATAAACTTTAGGGATTATGATTTACTGGCTAACTTTGGGTTCTGCCTGATTCTAAAACTCACGCTTGCTTTTCATTGTCATGATGTCATCTATATTATTGTAATTTCTTCAGTCATCTTGAGATTTGGTTGAAAGTGTTTTTGTTAAACATCAAATTCTAAAGGCATAAAGGGTACATAGGGATTACAAATGGCATTTGTTTTTCTCCTGACTCTGTTTTCCAGATAGACTTTATTTCTCTCAATATCAGATTCTTGCAGAACTTAGAGTGTTTTATACCAGTTGTCCAGGCATTAAAATAAATTCTGTAGCTACCTGATGTCTGGGTTGATTATTTTTTGTTCTGTGAAGTTCATAAGAGCAAGAAAAAAGTAAACTTTTATTCACTGAAGTTTGACAGCCTGATCATGATGGCAATATATATTCAATTACTGTAATTGAATTTATACTCTTTTCTTCTTGACTCTGTTTGAGTTACATCTTTCCTTTATCCAATTTATTGTTTTCTTTTCTGTGTTCCTTAAGATTTCCCTTCTAACTCACTTTATGAATATCTAATCCTAATTTATGTCCACAGAGCATAAGATACATGACAAGATGTTTCTCCATCCTTAGTCATCTGGACATTGGAGGTACCTATTTTTCACAATAGAAGTGAAAAACTTTTCACAACTGGGCTATATTTCATGGATAACTTGAACAGAATATCAATTCGATTGCTTCTCACCTAGAAAGTGTATCTGTTTTCGATTTTATTTTTTTCAGGAGAACAGAGTGACTAATGTTTATTTTGATCTTGACTATGAGCAGCTCAAAATATCTGAAAGAAAGCAGGTTTACACCTCAATTATTAAAATAATTCTGAGATATTTTGTTTGTTTTTGAATATGTGATACTGTTAATTTCTTTTGGCGAAATGAAACACAAACTTTAAAGGGGTGGTCAGAGGCTAAATGCTGTCATTCAGTGTCAGCGCTGATATTTTGGGCATTGTTCCAACAGATCATAATCTCAGAGATAATGACTTCAGTGCTGTTTTTCCCAGCTGTTCTTACCAGTGGGAACAGCTGCCATTGTTACACTTGTAAACTCTATGCTTGGCAGAACTTGTGATGGAGTCTGAAAATACAGTTTTTGTTTGTAGGTTTCTTTCCCTGCACGGCAAAATTATGTTCAGATTTAAAACAGGAGCAGTATGAAGGGTCTGTTTGACAATAACAGCCTAGGAGACATGGGAAGAATTCAAATTGTGCTTGCAGACATCACCTTGGATTTTCTCTTTATCCTAGTTGAGTGAATCATTTGTGATAGACTTATTTGAATAATCTTATCTTACATGTTAAAAACAACAACAACAAACTCAAGGACAAATGGAGGTGAGTGAAGCCCACAGTCTGTCATGTTGGGAGATATAAGATTAGGTTAGAAACTTTTACTAATTTTCGTGGATGAGGATTCCTCATCAGAGATTCACCGTCTGTCACCTGGGCCCCTTTGTACCCAGTGCCAAACTGGGAAGACAGCTGGACTTGATTAGAGGTGCATACAAAAAAGCTTTCCCTGGGTGAGGCCTGTCTGCAGAAAAGGGACAGGACCACTGCCTTTGGTCTCATTAGCCTCATGTTCTACCAGCTGGCTCTAGGAAGAATTAATATGCAACCTGAAATGATTTCTCTGAATGATCAAAAATAAAAGAAAATGGATTTGAATCAAAGTATCTTTTTTTTTTTTTTTTTACCTGAGTACTATTGTATCCAAAGAACCTTCAAATTTCCTGCCTCATAAATCATACCATGGCCTTAGACATCTCACCAGATGTCAGACATGTCAGATAGACAACTTCAGGAATATCAGGTTGTGGGCTGTACTGGTCTGACTAAGGAGCTTTCTTCTTCATTATTCTTATCATAAAAACCTACAAGTTTTGCCAGAGACTGTCATAGTGTTTTAAGCCCTTTTGAAGCTATCAGTACATTTGCAAAGGACTTCTATCTTACCTTTATCAAGACTACTTTTAAAAAAACAGAATTTTAAATGGAAACCTCTGTTAAAAGGAGATGTCTGAAACTCAATAAATGTGGACCTTGTCCAGGACTTCTTCTGGGCTCCCTTTTCTTTTGTACTTCCTCTCTTGGACTTTCCACCTCGAAAGAGTACTCAGAATCTGGTTTTACAATCTATTCTAATCGCCAATCTTTCATCTACTCCCCAATGGAACTTTCTATTTGCATAAATCCTTCGCTTCATCAAATTGCAGAGCATCTCCCATCAACTACATTATTTGGGAAAGTGGTTTTCCCTTTTGACTTTTGTTTCTACTAGTGCAGTTTCCTTTCCTCAATCACTCAAGTTTAAATCTAGGTCATGATTGCTTGTCAGCCTCTTTCACTTGACTGTATGCTCCCTAAGTACCAGAATCGTCATCCTTTTTTCTCCAGTGCCTGCTGCAGTTCTTGCCACACTGCAGTTCTTGAATAAATATTTTTGGAATAAATGAATATATATATTTTTTAACCTTTGCTTGCTCTGATATTCTTCTTATGAGTAAAGAAATTGAATAGATAATCAAAGAATTTGAATGCAAAATCAAAAATGATAAAATGTATAGAAGGAAAAGTCTCTTTCACTATCATCCTCCACTGCACAGCTGTCCCTTCACCACATATCCATAATCGGAGGTTCAGCTCAGTTCAGTTGCTCAGTCATATCTGACTCTTTGCAACCCCATGGACTGCGGCACATCAGGCTTCCTTGTCCATCACCAACTCCTGGAGCTTGCTTAGGATTGACTGGTTGGGTCTCCTTGCAGTCCAAGGGACTCTCAAGAGTATTCTTCAACACCACAGTTCAAAAGCATCAATTCTTTAGTGTTCAGCTTTCTTTATGGTCCAACTCTCACATTCATACATGATATCTGGAAAAACCATTGCTTTGACTAGACAGATATTTGTTGACAAAGTAACGCCTCTGCTTTTTAATATGCTGTCTAAGTTGGTCATAGCTTTTCTTCCAAGGAGCAAGCATCTTTTAATTTCATGGCTGCAGTCACCATCTGCAGTGATTTTGGAGCCCAAGAAAATAAAGTCTGTCACTGTTTCCATTGTTTCCCCATCTATTTATCATGAAGTGATGGGACTCGATGCCATGGTCTTCGTTTTTTGAATGTTGAATTTTAAGCCAGCTTTTTCACTCTTCTCTTTCACTTTCATAATCCAAGGAAAGCATTAGTTTCTTATGGCTCCTTTCAGAGTTTCACTTTGTGCATACAAACATGTACACCTGCATATTCTTTTTTTTGGTGTACATTCTTTTCTGTGTGTGCTACACACACCATACACACTATTTTCTACCTTGCTCTTTACTTGAAATATCTTGGAAATATTTCCTCTTTTCAAATTTAATATGTATCAGATTCTATTATTAGGAGTTAATTGTTTGGATTGTTTTGTGCTGATGAGCCTTTGAATAATTTCCAATCCTATGCTCATATAAAGGATGCTTCAGCAAAAAACTTTGCATTTCACATCTGTGTAGGTAAGTTCCCAGAACGTAATCGTTGGATTCTAGGTCCAACTTGATAGTAATAACACTGTGAAATTGTTCTCTGGAGGGATGGTGCTAATTATTCCAGCAATGTAGGAGAGTATCTATAGCTTCATCACTTATGAGTAAGTTATCAGAATATATATATTTCCTTAAATGCTTGGAGAAAAATCTTATTTCAGTAAAACTTCAGCAAGTAATTCACATATTGTATATGAAGCTAAACATCTTTTCACATGCTTAATCATTTATATTTTCTTTTATTGTGTGAACTCTATTCATATTCTTTCTTGGGTAGGTTTCTTATTAAATAAAATATCTAGGCTTGATCCTTGTGGTAAGTTTGACCCTGCTTCCTCCTGCCACCTCTTGACTTTGTTTTGGATGAACCTTGTACATTAAGATAGTTTTGATTTTTAGGTAGTTAAATTGATCAGACTCTTCATTTAGGATTTTTGGGTTTCGAGTCTTAAAAAAACATTTCATATTTCAATATTATGGGTGCTTCCTCAGTGGTTCATGGGTAAAGAATCCACCTGCAATGCAGGAGATGCAGATTCAGTCTCTGGTTTGGGAAAATCACTGCAAGGAGTATATGGCAACACACTCCAGTATTCTTGCCTAGAAAATTTCATGGACACAGGAGACTCGTGGGCTAGAGGCCATGAGGTGGCAAAGAGTTGAAGCAACTGAACAACTGAACACACACACACAGCCATGTTTTTCCTCTGTTAGTTCATGGCTTACTTATTTCACATAAATATCTGATCACTGGATATTTATCGCGGTGTATAGTGAAGTGTGTGGATTCAACTTGATTTTTTTCCCAAATGTCTACCTAGTTATTCTGACCATTTATTGAACATTTTTTTCTCAATAATACATAGTAGATGCTCAATAAGTATTATTTCCTGTTCTCTATGGCATGACCATAAGGTCCTTGAAAATATATAGTTTTAAAATAATAGAAGTAAAATTTAAATAATCTAAATCTAGGCTATGTGTGTGTTAGTTGCTCAGTCATGTCCAACTCTTTGCAACCTCATGGACTGTAGCCCTCCAGGATCCTCTGTCCACGAAATTCTCCAGGCAAGAATATTAGAGTGGGTAGCCATTCCCTTCTTCAGGGGATCTTCCCAATCCAGGGAGATTCTTTACCATCGGAGTCATCAGGGAAGCCTAGATTTTAAGGTATATACATGTCCTAATCAAATTCTTATTAATCTTTTATTTCTAAAACATGGTTGCTTATATAAGAACAGCAGCACAGAAACCCTAGAGCCAGAATGTTTTCTGAATGTGGGTGATCACTGCTCACTCATCTATGCATGATTTATAAGAAACCCTCATCCAACACGTATGGTTCCTCCTACAACAATAGTCCAGAAGCAGTATTTTGTAGCTGACCTTTTAGTGACCGAGTCCTGGGGAAAAGCCATGACACTATAGTTTTTGGCACTAGGCAATATCTGCACAGTAGCAAAGTTGGCAATATTTAAAACAATGTTCTCTGAACAACTTCATGTGTCACTGTTTGAGGCATGTACGTTTTATATGTCACTCCTAAAGGACGTATGTTATTTGCACATCCTAATTATGAAGAGAAAATAAAAAATTCCTAACTCTTGACTGTAATGCTAAATCTGTTACTAATACTAACTCTAAATTAAATCTTAGCCCTGTCTGTCTGGAAGGGCAGATTTGCTTATAATCACACAAAGCAGCAGAATGGCAATCGTGGAAGAGCCAGCAGAAAGCATTTTACACACATAATCTCATTTGAGCCTCACACTAGCCCTTTGAAATAGGCATTTTCCCACTATTTATGGATGGCAAAACTGGAGTTTAGTGATGGTAAATAAATACAGGCAATGAGACTCAAGAATAAAATGTTAAGCCTGGATTTGATTACAAGCCTGCTTGTGCCCAAACTCTTGTTCCCTCCATCAGACGGCACTAATTTACTGTGGATTATCTGTGTATTCCCCAAATTGCTTCAGTGTATTCCCCAAACAACTGAAGCTTACTGTTTGAAAACCTAAACTTTTAATGATTACTTTGTAAGAAAATCCTTCTCATATCCAACTTATCTTAAAGGGGGTTATTGCTATGTATACCTTTTAAGCTATTACATTTGCTTTCCCATCAATAAAGTTTTCTCCTAACTGTGGGATTTTTTTTTGTTAAAGTGTATTTTCTGTGATATTTATTTTCCACATATTGCAAACATGGACATTAATACCTATCTCACAGAATTGTTGTGTCAATTTAATGAGAGGCATAAAATCCAAAAATAAATATTAGCTAATAATCTTTTGCCACCAAAATATAAAGATTTCATCATTAAAGATTTCTGCAGATAGATTGAGCAACAGACCATATTGTTGGGTATTTACCTACCTGTTTGCATGTGGCTCAGTGGATACGATAGTATATTTCCACTATGTGTTTTGATTGGACAGGAAGGGGTACATGCAGCCCTTTGGTGTGATTGTATGTGTGTCCATGTGTGTGTGGTGTGTGGCAAGGCTGTCTACGTTCTATTTTTATTTATACATTTGTCACTGCAAGGGACTCTTTTTTTCCTTCTTTTTCAACTGAAATGATTCTTCCTTAAAAACATTATCCATCTTTCATTTATTTCTCCTCTGTGCAGTTAGAGGATTGCATTGCAACCAAACATCTTCTCCAGCCCTAAAATTCTGATTCTATCACTGTATGTTGAACTGTTTCCAACATTTTCCCATGTCTTTGGAGTTTTATGGTCATAGTTCACTGAATCAAGCCACAAAAGTGATGGAAGGTGACCTAGGATTGCATGCTATTTTCAAAGATTTGATCATAGCTGTTTTATATGGAAAGTTAAAACCCTAAATTTCATACTGAAGTTAAAAGATACTCCTTATTTAAGATTTAAAAATTCCTTCAAAAATTTATGCTCACCTGGAAACTTTAGTCATGGGTGTTTTGGGCATGAAGAAGATAATTATAGAATCTCTTTAAAAATGAGGTATTAAGAAAAAAGGGCTTGGGGGACAGTGTTTAAACACAAATACAATGTGTGTGATAATACAGTCAAATGCTCAAGTTTATGGAAGTTATTCTGATGGCCAAATGGATAAACTATTTGCCATAAATAGATTACAAATGTGGGCTAGCATATTGAACAAATAAAATATGGGATATTAGGTGTTTAGGGTTTTTATTACTAAAATACAAAATATTAGATAACAGGTGGTTAGAGTTTGTTTGGAATGTGTGTGTGTTTATAAGCATGTATAAAATCATATATGCATGTACCAAGTATATATACATGTACATTTGCACACATATACACACACACAAATATATACACACATATTAGAAAGAGACAAAAGCTATGACAAATCTAGACAGCATATTAAAAAGCAGAGATATCACTTTGCCAAACAAAGGACTATAAACATCCATACAGTCAAAGCTATGGGTTTTCCAATAGTCACGTATGGATGTGAGAGTTGGACCATAAAGAAGGCTGAGCTCCTAAGAATTTATGCTTTTGAACTGTGATGTTGGAGAAGTCCCTTGGACTGCAAGGAGATCCAACCAGTCCGTCCTAAAGGCAATCAATCCTGAATATTCATTGGAAGGACTGATGCTGAAGCTGAAACTCCAATACAGTGGCCATTTGATACGAAGACCTGATGCATTGGAAAAGACCCTGATGCTGGGAAAGATTGAGGGCAGGAGGAAAAGGGAGTGGCAGAGGATGAGATGGTTGGATGGCATCACCGACTCTGTGGACATGAGTTAGAGCAAGCTCTGGGAGATGGTGTTGGACAGAGAAGCCTGGTGTGCTACAGTCCATGGGTTTGCAAAGAGTCGGACATGACTTAGTGACTGAACAACAATCTTTATCTTCTAAGAAACATGAAAAATACCAATACAAATATTGATCTAGGCAGTGTTTTGTGCACAAATGATGCTTTTGTTCCATTCTAACTTTTGAAGACTTTCTGTGGGAACAGCCTCATCTTACAGAAGGTCCATCTCCGACAGAAAAGGGATGGCTAGCTGGCTCCACAGCATAAAGAGCAGTTTATTAAGCCCTTTGTACTGGTACTCCTGCTGGTATAGCTTCTGTCTCCCTAAGACCTTCTGAGAGCCACTAATGTTGGTTCCAAAGCATACTCTTGAGTTGTGGGTCAGAGAGTGTATTCTGCTTATTCACATGTCAATATGAGAAAGCCTCAATGTTAATGTCCCAAAGACTATGCCAAAGCCAGTGGTCACCTGGCAATCTAACCACTGAGATGGAGGGGGAAAAAAAGCTATGTGTGGGTAAGCTTTTTCAGGATTAGTTGTTTCTAATTATTACCCTTAATGAGGAAGATAAGGAACTATAATATACTGACAAGAAAGCTGGAAAATTATCTATGATGAATTACAAATGAATTATTTGCCAGTAACTCTGGAAATCATTTTGTTCAGGCAGCAAGCTGGATGGTGGTCTCTAAGGACAATAGCCTGAACTGAATATAAACTGTGTTTCTCCCATCTTTGGCATTGCAACCAGCAAAATATAGGTATGTGTAGTAAAATGTAGATGTTTAAATGTCATGGTTCTATTGATGTCTTAAATAGAAATAACTCTAATGGCATTAAAAACATAACTCTAATGGCAAAAAAACATTCTATTTTGTGCAGTTAATTAAAACACAAGGGGGAAACTATCTCTTAAGAAATAACTAAATTATATGTCCACACTCAAGGTGTGCATATGGAAGATATCACAAATTACGGGAACTTGGACTTTTAATGTGAACAGGTACTTTTCTCATTAAAAGAGTTTAAGTGGATGGTAGTGAATGTTGTCAACAGACCTTGCGTGCATGTTTGCGTTAGGACTCAGTCACATCCTACTCTCTGCAACCCCACTGACTGTAGCCTGCCAGGCTCCTCTGTCCATGGGATTTCCTAGGCAAGAAGACAGGAGTGGGTTTCCATTTCCTCCTCCAGGGGATCTTCCCAACCCAGGATATGGACTCTGTTTAGGTTCTAAATCATGAATTTGGGGATATCACACCATTATCAAAAGATAATTGCCTGAAGGGGCCCTCTTGTGTCTGCTCATTGTTGCTACTAATAGTCATTCTCCGAAGTCATTTTCACTTTCTGTAGGGTTGGGGACTACTTTATTCAGGATTTTTACTTGTTCCGAGCATGCATTTACTTATTTCTCTTTATTTCTGTCTGGAGGAAGAACTCAGAAGAGTTCAAGAACTCTCTCCCTAACTTCCTCTAATGGTGATGTCCTCCAAACCCAAACATAAACAGGTCTGAAGACTTTCTGTTTAATCACTGCTTTTGACAGCAGCTAATTATAACCGGTGTGCTATTGTAAAGGATCACCAAGTTTCATGCAAGTCCCTTGAGCTGTTTTGAGATCCCTTGAACCTGTAGCATGTTTGTAAATTCTTACTTGTAAACTGTTAATATATGCTGAGTATTCACAATGCAATTATCCACAAGAAGGCTAAATTATGAATAACGCATATCACAGAACCTGTGGTGGTATATATTATAAATCCATCTGATTGCCTTTTTCATTTTGATTACTGGAAAATCAGTCATTTCCTGGCAGTTAATCAAATGCCACAGAGATTCTTATCTTGCTTCCAGTTATCCTGCTTATTCCATTTATTTTTTGATTTACAAAAAATTATTACCATAACAATCTTTCAGATTTGATTACCAGTGAAGTTAACAAACTCATTTTCAGTCACACACCTTTTCATCCTAAACAGGCTGTTAGCTACCAGTTGGTTAAAATGTTATTTCATTAATTAAAAATATTATAGATGCGTATAGCCTTCAATTTATTACCATTCAAGAATTTTGCATCTAAATCTCATTAAATGAATATGTGCTCATTATGAGAGCAAAGAATATAGACGCCTACTTTTTAACAACAGAAACATCAACCTTTGCCTCAGAAGAGTAATGCTGAATCTTTGATTTTCAATATGACTCAGGTCAACAGACATTTACTAAAATAATTTCTTTTCTTCATTTTAAGGCATTTTGTTTTTTCTTCTACTCTTTCAACTCTGACTAGCTTCTCAATTCTTTTAACTGACTTTACAATAGACTACTTTCTAGATGTGTCTTTGTGTATGGGTGATTTCACCCTCAATATTTTTGTTTCTTGATTCTGCATGTCTCTCTTGGCCCCACACAAGAGTGTCAATTGCCTCTATGTAGACTAGTCAGACACACATATAAAACTATCTTAAAATATACATCTGCATGCATAAATCTGTCCAGCTATCTACACAATAACCTACAAAAGAACTTAAGTACATGTGTTTTATGCTTCTCAAACTAAACCTCCATAATGGACTGGCTTATTCTCAGAACAATGATCTACTATTTAATCTCAAGCTGCTCAAAAAAGAAAATTTCAGCTACAAACAGCTTCCCACCACCTCCAGACAGTACAAAGACAACAGACAAACAATTTTGGTGCTTCTCTTGTATCATAACAGTATTATCAGAAGGTGGAAGACTGGAGAAAAATTTGCCCTCTTTCATTTGATGACACTTAGGACAAGCAACTGAATCACAGGTGAGTTATGACATATAACTTTGAATGGCTAACTACTGTTTCTAACCTTCTAGGTTAGTTGATTTAATATCTATTGGGTCAACCCTGTTTATTTAACTTATATGCAGAGTACATCATGAAAAATGCTGGACTGGAAGAAACACAGGCTGGAATCAAGATTGCCAGGAGAAATATCAATAACCTCAGATATGCAGATGATACCACCCTTATGGCAGAAAGTGAAGAGGAACTCAAAAGCCTCTTGATGAAAGTGAAAGTGGAGAGTGAAAAAGTTGGCTTAAAGCTCAACATTCAGAAAACGAAGATCATGGCATCCGGTCCCATCACTTCATGGCAAATAGATGGGGAAACAGTGGAAACAGTGTCAGACTATTTTCCTGGGCTCCAAAATCACTGCAGATGGTGATTGCAGCCATGAAATTAAAAGACGCTTACTCTTTGGAAGGAAAGTTCTGACCAACCTAGATAGCATATTGAAAAGCAGAGACATTACTTTGCCAACAAAGGTTCGTCTAGTCAAGGCTATGGTTTTTCCTGTGGTCATGTATGGATGTGAGAGTTGGACTGTGAAGAAGGCTGAGCACTGAAGAATTGATGCTTTTGAACTGTGGTGTTGGAGAAGACTCTTGAGAGTCCCTTGGACTGCAAGGAGATCCATCCAGTCCATTCTGAAGGAGATCAGCCCTGGGATTTCTTTGGAAGGAATGATGCTAAAGCTGAAACTCCAGTACTTTGGCCACCTCATGCAAAGAGTTGACTCATTGGAAAAGACTCTGATGCTTGGAGGGATTGGAGGCAAGAGGAGAAGGGGACTACAGAGGGTGAGATGGCTGGATGGCATCACTGACTCAATGGACATGAGTCTGAGTGAACTCTGGGAGTTGGTGATGGACAGGGAGGCCAGGCGTGCTGCGATTCATGGGGTCCCAAAGAGTCGGGCACGACTGAGCAACTGATCTGATCTGATCTGATCTGATTGGGTCAATATCTGATTCAGTGCTCTTTGTGGGGAAAAAAAAAAAAAACTAAATTCAGATGTTTACAGTTTGGCATGACATGAAAAGGTATCTAATATGAATGGATATTGAAGATCTTAAATCAGCAAGAGCAGACTCCAATAATTATCTGTGTCATTCACTTTTAGTTTCTTTCCTTCCATCCAAAGCATCTTGCTCTCATAGTCAGACTGATTTTCCCAGAACAAAAACCTGAAAATTTCTCTTCTTGACATCAAATCTGTTCAGTTTTACCACATTTCCTATATAATCCAGCGTGAACTCTTTAGTGTTACATCTGACGTAAAACTGCATGATTTCCCATCACATTGTTTGACCAACTATCTTCTTGCAAGCCAGACAATTCATATCTCTTGCTGTTCATATACCAGGCCAAGGTCTTTGTATTTCTGCCTGGTTACACTTGTTTTTTCTCTACTAGGACTTTCTCTAGCATCTTCTTTACAAGTCAAACTCCAGTTCAGTCTTCAAAAATCTAAATCAAAGGATACTGTTGCATTAAAGCCATCTACAAGTTCACTGCAATGAGTCAAATCTCTCTCTCTCTCTCTCTCTTTGTCTATTCCATTATATTTATATATTTATTTCTGAATTCCTTAGCAGATTGGGTGAAATTCTCAAGGTCAAGTTCTTAGAGATATTGTCACTTATACAAGAATATAGCATCGTGTAAAGCACATACCAGATGGTCAAGGAACATTACATATACACACAAGTCAATGAAGTGCAGGGTTTAAAAATCAGATATATTTACAAAGAAAAAAATATATATGCACATGGAATTCTTCTAGTAAAAGCTAATTTTGTACATTACTTAAGTCCTGACATATTCAGTGTCACTGATAATTTAAAATGTCCTTATTTGAACTGTTTAGCGCTGATATGAGTGTTGAAAGAAATTCAAACACTTTGAAATGTACAATTAAACTTCCTTTGGAGAAAAAGTATTTGTAAAAGTTAAAACAGTCTGACTCTAATAATTAAGGGTTTATCACCAACAAAGCTCATTAATTTTTCACAGGAAATAAAATTAGAATCTGGGTAAGGAAGTCTAACCTTTTTCACTTCCTTTGTGCTTAGTCTAGTTTCATAGCTCACGGGCAGTCTTGTGCAGAGGTCTTGCACTGGGCATTTCAGACCAGAGTTTCCCGCACAAAATGACTTCACAAGCACCCTAGCTTGGTGGGCTGTGTGCAGAAGCTGCACCCAACACTCAACCCAAGATGGCGGCAGTGGGCCGTGTGCAGACACAGACCCCGAGCTGTGAACAACGCGCCTGCTGGAGAACTCTACCTGCCTCCTGCTGCCTTGATCTCTGTAAAGCAACCCCGATCATGGCTGCTAGACAGCATGTGCTCTAGAGCAAGAGCTGACACTTCTCCATTCTCTGACTGGAGAAGGAAATTTCCCTTTGCTTCTCAGCTGAACTGGGGCCCGTTTGGTTGGCTCAAATGACACTGGGCACTCTTGCTGGAGCCTGACTTTAAAAGGTAACATTCAAAGAGAAAACGATGACTTTAGGCTTACTGTTGAAAAGAAATTTTAGGAAAGGAACTGAGAGGCATAAACAGCCGTAGAACTGACCTAGGTTATGTTCAAGTTTATAGAAAGCTGCCCTATTTTTACAAAACTCAGTTCTCTAAAATAATGTATGGAAATGAGGTTTTAGTGAAGCAACAGCTTTTCAATTTGATCATGAATTTCCAGAGGTGAACCTTTAAATATATGGGAATACTCTTAAGTTGTAACAATCATGCTTTTTTTTTTTTTTAAGATTTGGAAAAAAGCTTGAGTTTATTTTTTAATTAAATTGATTTATTTTAATTGGAGGCTAATTACTTTACAACAATCATGCTTTTGAAAGGAATAAACTGAACTTTGATATACAAGGATAGATTTTTCCATAGATAAAGAAGAATATTGAATTCAGGACTATCAGCATGAATTATTATATGATGTGATAAAGTCGATGTAATTTATTTGTGTGTGTGTGTGAGTGAGTGTGCTTAGTCGCTCAGTTGTATCCGACTCTTTGTGACCCCATGGACTGTAACCAAGCCAAGCTCCTCTGTCCCTGGGATTTCCCATGCAAGAATACTGGAGTGGGTTGCCAGTTCCTCCTCCAGGATATCTTAACAGGTACAGTTCATGAAGATTAGGCTCTCTTAAATAAAGGTGCTTTCATTATATAAACTCTTCAATAGGAGGACATATTGATAACCTCCTTTTCTCCACTGCTTCTATTCAACCCAGTGGGTAAGGTGAAGAAACAGGTCTTGGGATGGACCTTTCCTTTTAAGTGACTTCAGCCTTTTACTTTCTTGTTCTCAGCCCTGGAGAGCAGAAGGGGGCATACTGATTTGTCACCTGCTGTTTACAAAGCAAAAACAAAAAGCTCCTTTTCTCAAAAAATTATAGCCAATTTATGAAAAGATGAAAGTAGAATGGAAGTTTTTTTCGGTTAACTCATGCATAGTAATTGAAATACAACAAAATAGATTTTTTTTCCTGACCTATAATTTTTTCAAAATTAAAATCCATAATGTATATATGTAAAAATTTTATCTTAAAAATTGTTCAAAATAATATATGCAGCCAGTATAAATTTAGGTCAATGACTTATGATATCTGTAATTATAGAGCTGTAAGTGGTGCTTGTACTGGTGTCTTTGTAAGACTTCAGAATCCCAAAATGACTTTTGAATCACATGAGTTTTGGTGTTAAATGTATTATAATTCTATAATTTAACATTTTTCTAATTCTATGATATTCTGTGCTTGGCTTATCTGTTAATTTTCATTAATCAATATATTCAATTCCCAAAATAAATGAAAATAATGAAGTGGGCAAAATGGGTGTAGGCAGTCAAAACATGCAAACTTAACTTATAAATAAATCCATGGAGTGTAACGTACACATGGAAGTAAAAAATAGAAATCTAAACATTGGAACTTATATACCTGTAATTTAGGGTTTATTTCATAAGAATAATAAGAGAGAGATGATTAAAAAAATTACTGCTTATAGTGAAATGGAGTCAAGCATTTCAGAAAGATAGTAAGAACAGTGAATTGCACTCTAACAATAAAGAATGTACATGTTAAAAGCAAATTTTCAAAGCAATTAAATCATTACTAGGAGTCTAGCTGAGGTTCATTCTCTAACTTCATAACTGTGCTAGTGTGTATATTTTAGCAGTGATAGCAAACTAGAAGCTTATTTCCCGGAGTATATCTGATAAACAATAACTCTTTTCTTTGAAAGTAGTATCTATGCTTATTTTGGCTTAAAACATTTTTTGGTTAATTTTTCCAAGCATATGCATGCATGATGGTATGTGACTGGGGGTATGTGACTAATTTTAATAACAAGAAACTAAAAATTCTTCACAAGCTAAAAATAAGGCTGGCTTGCATCAATTTTAGAATAAAAATTTATAGAACAAAAAGGCTCATTATGCATTCTTTAAGGCATAGAATAATTGCAGTCCTTGATAGCATAAAATGGTGGCTTTCTTAATGTTTGCTTACTACATTTAAATAAGTACAACAATAGTACTATATCAAAATATATCAGTAAGATTTTTATAGATTTTTAAAATTCCAATACAAATAGATTTGTTAATAAAGGGAAATTGGGAAAAATATTCTAGCACATATCTTTTATGAAAAAAAAAATAGTCTTTTCCAGCATAGCTTTGTTTTTCAAGAAGACATTTCATTGTAGGACTTATAGACTGGTTTACTGAACATATTTTCTGTTGGAGAAAAAAAGAATCACCAGAGTTATAGGATCTTAACTAGCCAAAAAAGGTTTTATGCTTTAAGCTAAGAATTTTATAAAGTGACATGGTAGAGATTAGTTGAAGTGGTATATTTTCTTGAGTTTTCACTAGACAAAGAATTAATTTATAGAGGCTGACAGGTAAATATTCATTCTTCCCAAACTAAAATTGTATTTATGAAAATAATTTCAAATAGTTTGTCCATAAATCATTATTTATAAAATGGTTATAGCTATTTGGGGAATAGCTATAGAAATAATTATCATTATCATAAATGATAAACTTTAAGCCAAGATGCTTATTTCTCCCTTACATAAAAGCTAGGAAAGTATATTTGGATTAAAGGCATATGTGTTGCTGTAATCAGCGTAGTAGAGTGCAAACTGCAAAATGTCAGAGTTCTAGAATTCTTGAAGGATGGGATGACCATGAAAAATGTATTGAGCTGTTCGGTGACTGAGTTGAAGCTATATAAAATGAAAGATCGGAAGGGACATGTACATTTTTCAAAAAAAATGTTTTAAGAAATTCCTTAGTAGAAATATATATCCTTCTGAAGTTGAAAAACCACTGGGAAACCTTTAAAAGTGGCAAGAATAATGAGGAAGTTTTGTTAGGATGGATAACTTTTCAGAAATGGTTAGTGAAGAAGGAGATAGAAAAACCTTCGTTTACAGTTAAAATAAATTTATATCTCTAAATGCCAATTAGCAGGCCCCCATTGACTCTTGCTGATTCAGTCTTTAATGAAATCGTAAATGTTTCTGTAGAGTGATCTTGTATGTCTCCCCAGAGGGCAGCAAAAGTGTCCTGAGATAGATCTTGGATGTCTGCCACATCCCACCTGCAGCCGTAGGGGTCTGACTTCCTTGAGCAGCAGTGTCCAGGTGGAGACCCGAGCACACGGGGCGTCTGGCTTACACATCATGTATTATGTACATCTGGAACAATGTCAAAGCCGTAATTAACACAGACGCATATTCTTCCACCGCATTGTGGAGTACCAGAGTCCCCAGGGTAGAACACATCACTATTCTCTTCTGAAGCTTAGCTCTTGGATCCCCCAAATAATGCTGAGTTAAAGGAGAACTGTTGTAATTTCTGTCTTCCCTCTGGATATGTAGAAATTCTAAAAATTTACATTTAGACATGATTTTTGCATTATTTTTGCCATTATTGTTCACTCACTAAGCCATGTCCAACTCTTTGCAAACCCATGGACAGCAGCATGCCAGGCTTCTCTGTCCTTCAATATCTCCTGAAGTTATTTTATTTACAAATTAAAATTCTGAGGATATTTTACAGTTTTAAGAAAATTTTGTTGAACATAAGTTCCAGTTTCTATGAAGAACTTCAGTCAGACAGGAAAAATAGGGCTAATTTTATGGAGAAATCTAAGACATGTCCACTGCAACAAAAATCTTTAACAAATATAAAGAATTTATCAAAGTTGATTTTTTTTTTTTAGAAAAACAGCACTATTTTCATTATAAAATATATCTGATTGTTACTTAATCTTTATGGTAAATATATTTTTAATAATGCTATAACGTAACATTGTAGCTAAGGAATGCAATAATGCAAAAAGCTTATCTCTGCTGGCATTTTGTTTTGATGATAAATGTAAAGTATATAATTCAAAAAGTACTCCAATCTCATTAGTACAGTCCTTCCATATGAGTTAGTTCATTCACACTACTTTATTCTCATTGTTGAATTTAAATAGTTATATATCACATATTATTTTTATGCAATAAAGGTCTTTGTATATTAATAATCAGTTCTTTTTTGGTTTGTAGTACTTACAATAAAATATCAAAAGGATTTGTAGATTAAAAATTTTAGATAAATTTTAGTAGATAGCTTACTACAGGAAACAAAATAAAGGTTGGAGGGAATTGCACTGTAAAATCATTTTCAGGACTATAATATAAATGAATTTCTTTTCCCTGTCAAATTTCTCAAACCTTTTGGAAAATTTATGAAATATTTCATGTTCCTGAAGAGTTGACAACCTAAAACTTACTTTTCATGTAAAAAGGATTCCAATTCAATAAAATACAAAATGTAGTACAAAGAGAAAACAAAATCCAGATAATATTCAACCAAAGAAAAGAAAACACTAAAATATTTCTATTTTAAAATAGTAAAGTGAGGTATATTTAGTTTATGGTCCCTCACAATCACACTAAAAACAACTAAAAGAGTGAAAGAAGCAATATAGACCTATGTATAAATAGTGGGGAAAATGCCAAAGGAGAAGAGAACTTTAGCAGACATAATCTAAAGAATCTATATAAGAAAATACATTTTCAAAGAAACATAAGATTTCCAAAAATTATTCTCTGTTCTGAGAACTTTCTAACAACTACTCTGTAATTGAGAAGGGAAAGAGAAAAAAATCAAATTGTAATAAATACAAGGGCTTAATTGTGGAATTATAAAACAACAGAATGACATGACAGGTAAGCTGGCAGATCTCAGGAAAGAAATGAAAAAAAAAAAAGACACATAAAACTCACCGAAGTAACTGAAAACAGTAAGCAGTTTAGTTAAAGCAGTTATCCACATGATGGACAGCCTGGAGGGAAGGAGACTGGAAAGTCACAGGCATATTACTCAGAATAGCGAATGCAGACTTGAGAAAGTTAGCAGGTCAATAGCGTATATGTCTTACAAATGTGAAAGAAAAAAATGAAGAAGAAACATTTAAAGAAAAAACAGGGAAAAAAGGCAAAAACAAAAACCCTGAAGTGTGGGAAGACTTGAAATTGCAGTTTGAAATGCCCCTCCAAATCCCAGGAAAAACTGACAAAGTCAGCTTCAAAATTTCTTCAGAGAAAGAAAGTAAGCTCAATGGCTGAAAAAAAAAAAAATCTACCAGTATTTAGGGAAGAAAATGCATCAAGTAGAAGAAAATATGAAATAACCCTTAGAATTCTCTACAGCACCATTGTAGGACAGTTTGCCTAAAAAGTTCTAGAGAAAACAACAAACCCCCAATTTTGTACTCAATCTTTAAATACAAAGTCAAAACACAGAGAGTCTCACAAATCCAAAAATCCTCAGGTATATGCAACCTAGAAGATGAAAACAAATCTAATTTATGCCTAATTTCAACCAACTCTGAAATAAGTCCACACCCTGACATGCAGGCAGGCTGGTGTTCCCGTATCAAGTATAAAGGCATTTCAAACATAGGATTATTTATCTACCAATTATCATGAATAAGCCACCTCATCATGAAATATAGCCTATCCATAAAGGAATCAAAAGAAAGACATTTGCAAAGAAGAGATGTGGTAAAATGACTGATGTTGAGAATTAAACCCATCTAACTAAAAAAATGATACATCTGAACAGGATATAAAGGCAATAAAACATGACCAGGAAAAAGTAATCCAACCAATAAAAATTGGCCAGTGGGAATAGGGAGGTAGAAGGAAATGCATATATGACTACTAAAAGTCTCATTTATAGAGCATGGAATCAACCTTATGGTATTTAAAATATAATCATGTGGTTTAAATAAAACCACAATGACTTCAAACTCAATATAGATATCAAAATCTCTTCTTTCATTGGCAAAGAGATTTTTAAAGAAATAATACCTCCTGTAGTAAAGACACATTTATGTGAAATACCAGAATCCCTTCAGTATCACTTGAGTTTGTATTCCTTGAGTTCAGATCAGTTCAGTCGATCAGTCCTGTCCGACTCTTTGCAACCCCATGAACTGCAGCACGCCAGGCCTCCCTGTCCATCACCAACTCCCGGAGTTCACTCAAACTCAAGTGCATTGAGTCGGTGATGTGATTCAACCATCTCATCCTCTGACATTCCTTGAGTTAAATTCAATTAAAATGGATGTAATGCATTCTAAAGTATGTTTAATGTAACCTTATAATTATGCAATTATTTCATTTCCTGACTCTCAGCATCCTTGCTCATTGTTACATGTGTCCCTGCCCACATGTGTGCCAGTTTATGGAGGCGCGGATGCCAGATCCATAGCAGGCGATTTCTAGCTGGCAGGGTCTTACTGCTTTCTTCTTTGTCTCCCTTTTTATAGCCTGATATTTTAACAGAGCATATTATTTTTATAAATCAACACACTCTTAAAATTGTATTAAAAACACACTCTAGTGGAAGGATGAAGAAAAGAAGTAAAGAGACCACAGAGAAATGTGGAATCACAAATCTTAATAATCCACCCGATTTTTTCAATCCACCTGAGTTGAAAAATAAGCAGGGGTATATTAGGTTTAACCTCAATGACAACTAATTAATAACCAACTAAATAAAATTTTTAAAGTTAGAGAGAGACTATGTTTTCTCATTTCAGAATATTTTCAAAGGAAAAACTATAGTAATAAATGTCCATAAAAACAATATCAAGTGCATATCAGGAATGTAAACGATCCAAATTTCCAACGACAGCCTGGAGATTTGAACTCCAAAATGCCCGGTGAGTTTACATCTTTTATTTATGTAATTCACTTTAGGAAATAATCTACAGAAATAGCATGAAATGCAAATAAGAAACTGGTGCTTGTAGAGACTCATCCTCACATTGCTGATAATACAAACAATAGATGTAACCTATTATCTGCCAAAGGAAACTTTTAATATTAATGGATAAATATTATGCATGTATGATATATTACCATAGAGAGTTAGAAAAGACGTTTTCAAGAATTTTTTTAAGGAGTTGAAAAATATTTGCAATGTTCGGTTAAATGTGTTTTCAAAATTAAATGTTCAGTATGATGGCAAAATATATACTGTGTGTCTGAGTGTGGACATGGAATTTAATATGCAAATATTTTACAGTGGTTTATTCTACATTAGTGGAAAACGTTGTTGTTGTTGTTCAGTCCCTAAGTCCTGTACAACTCTGTGAACCCATGGAGTGCAGCATGCCAGGTTCCCCTGTCGTTCACTATTCTCCCGGGAATTTGCTCAAGTTCATGTCTATTGAGTCAGGGATGCTGTCTAATTTCTAACCACTTTTAGACAGTGATGCTGTCTAACTTCATCCTCTGCCACCCTCTTCTCTTCTTGCTTTCAGTCTAGCATCAGGGTCTTTTCCACTGAGTTGGCTCTTCACATCAGGTGGCCCAAGTATTGGAGTTTCAGCTTCAGCATCAGTCCTTACGATGAATATTTAGGGTTGATTTCCTTTAGGATGAATTGGTTTTATCTCCTTGCAGTCCAAGGGACTTTTAAGAGTGAATAATAAACAGTGACTTTTGTGCTTTACCTAATTACAGATTTTTTTAATGTCACATTTTTATAAGCTTTTCATTGTGAGTTTTGTTATTTTAATAATTGACACTAAAAAGCATATCCAAAAATATCTGATATGTTTTACTATCTTGTCATATCTTGTAAATGCTTATCTAATTTACTTTGAGATGAAAGATTATGTATGCAGTGATTATACCTGGTTTCTCATGAGTTAGTGTCCTGATTTTTGGATTATCCTTTTACTTATATTAATTGCTGATAATCTATTGTGTATATGGTGTAAAATTGTACCCTTTTAGGTCTTGTTAATTTTCATAATTTTGCCTGGAGCGAAATCTTAAAGTGATAATTCAAGTATTTGTGTTAAATATAATGACAATTAAAGACTATAAACTTTGTGACAGGTAGTTGAAACTTTTTTGTCTTTAATGAGTTAAAAAAATTTGAAATGCAACTAAATTTTCAAAGTTAATAAAGTATCAATCCAACATATATAACTACTATGCTCAAGTTAAAAGGGACCACTTTTCTTTTTCATTTATATGAAACTGCAAAATTTACTATTTTCCTTTATAAAGTAGTTATTACGGTTTTCACCTACCTACCTTGCAGGGATGCTGAGAGGATTAATGAGATCATTCCCATAAAGAATTCGAGTTCCTTGGAGATAGGAGATATCAAAATGTTATTATTACCCTGTCATTCATATATTAGCTTGCTCACTCTTTCAAGACCTCAAGGTAGAATAAGAAAGAAACAAATTCAGATCCACAGTGAGAAATATTTAATGAGATTTTAAAAAACTTTTTTTTTTCACGCTTAATACCCATGGTTCCCAGAGCTTGATATATTACATTCATCTCAAAGACCTTTTTGCATACCAATTTGATGTCTTTTACCTATAAACCTGGGTTGCTTTAGGTTAAGTTTAAAGTGAAATCAGATGTGCATTATTTTCATTTATTTGAAATGAAGTCCACTAACTTTGGATGAATTAATATATCTTAGATTTAGAAGATCAAAATAAAACATTATACAATTAAATAAAAAACAGCCACATAGATGATCATGTGAAAGTCTCTCAGTCATGTCCGACTATTTGCGACCCCATGGACTGTACAGTCCATGGCATTCTCCAAGCCAGAATACTGCAGTGGGTAGCCTTTCCCTTCTCCCGGGGATCTTCCCAACCCAGGGATTGAACCCAGGTCTCCCACATTGCAGGCAGATTCTTTTCCAGCTGAGCCACAAGAGAAGCCCAAGAACACTGGAGTGGGTAGCCTATCCCTTCTACAGCAGATCTTCCTGACCCAGGAATCAAACTGAGGTCTCCCGCATTGCAGGTGGATTCTTTACCAACTGAGCTATCAGGGAAACCCTAGATGACCAGAGCTCAATTAAATTATGAGTTCACTTCTTTGCTTTCTAGCACAGTCATTACTTGTTTTGTAGTTTGCTATTAATTTTATGTTCAACACTCTTAGCAGTTGAATTATCTATCAACTTTAAGAGTGGAAATAGGTCTTTCTTGTAAAGCCCAAATAGTAAAACCACTATTAGAAATCATTGTGGGGCTTCCCTTGGGGCTCAGTTGGTAAAGAATCCGCCTGCAATGAGGGAGACCTGGGTTCGATCCCTGGATTGGGAAGATCTCCTGGAGAAGGGAAAGGCTACCCACTGCAGTATTCTAGCCTGGAGAATTCCATGGACTGTACAGTCCATGGGGTTGCAAAGAGTCAGACATGACTGAGCAACTTTCACTTTCACTTTTTCACTTTCAGATATCATTATTGAAGCTGAACTATAATTTTTCTAAGCATTCATTGTTGTTCAGTCAATAAGCCCTCTCTGACTCTTTGCAACCCCATGGACAGCAGCACACCAGGTTCCTCCGTCCATGGGATTCTCCAGGCAAGAATACTGGAGTGGGTTGCCATTTCCTTCTCCAGGGGATCTTCCTGACCCAGGGGTCAAACCTCCATCTCCTGCACTGGCAGGCAGATTCTTTACCGCTGAGCCACCAGGGAAGTCCCCACGTGTTTATTACCATTCCACAGTTGCTAGGAGTTTACAGGCATGCCTTGTTTCATGGCACTTTGTTTTATTGTGCTTTATAAATGTCTTTCTCACAAAGTGAAAGTTTGTGGTAACCCTGTGATGAATCGACTCTGTTGTCATGATTTTCTAATAGAATTTGCTCACTTCCTGCCTCTGTGTCACATTTTGGTAATTGTCACAATATTTCAGTTGTTTTCATTATTATTATATTTGCTGTGGTGATCTGTGACTGTGATCTTTGATGTTACAAAAGATTATGCTGGTTGAAGTCTCAGATGATGGTTAGCAGTTTTTAGTAATTTTAAATTTAGTTTTTAGCATTTTAAAATAAGGTACTTACTTTTTTTTTAGACATAATGCTATTGTACACTTAATAGACTACAGTATAGTGTAAGCATAACTTCTGTATTCACTGGGAAATCAAAATTTTGAATGATTTTGCTTTATTGGGGTGACCTGGAATCATAGCCACAATGTGTCCGAGGGCTGCTGGTACATCAGAGTGCAAAAATTCCCCCAAATTGTATTACATCAGTTACCAGCTTGTCAGAGATTTTAATTCTCTGTAATTGATTATTTGATATATAGAGTAGAAATAGAAAATATAGGGCTATCAAGAAAATTTTGGAAGATATTTTTATCAATTTTTTTATCACCTTCATAGGAAAGATCTGCATATAGCAATTAAGATATTTCCAAGTAAAATGAGATTTAAAATTTTTTAAATTAAATTTGAGACTTTCTCTTTAATAATAATACATCTTTACAAAAATCCAACAAACTATAATATCAGTATTTCTCATTAAGGTAATTTTCATCAAATATTACTAATAAATTGTCATATGTCTTTTCAGATATTTTTTCTAGTTACCTTAGGTTAACAAACAGCAAAAATATCTTAAAATATCCTCAAAACTCTTCCATTTTGTGTTTAAAAATCTTATGTAAATAGGCTAAATCCTCATAAATACTGAAGGAAATTTTCAAGAGATATTTTGCAACCAGTACAAGCATACATTAATGAAATATACTGACTAGAACAACTATAAATTAACATGGTAAAAATGGAGCTATGTTAATATTATTTCAAGTTCCTTAAAATATTTCATGTCTTGATTGATATTGGTAAATATAGTGCTAACATTCTGATAACATCTTATAGTCTTTATTTTACCTACATAGTTTATCTATTTATTTTTTATAGTCTTTATTTTACCTACATAGTTTATTTATTTTAAGTGTTTTTAATTTGGAAAAAATCCAAGCTGACAGGAATATAGAATGAGTAGTAAAACAAACATTTAATTCTTAAACATCACATCATGTTAAACTTTTGCTACTTTTTTCCCTCTCTGTCTCTTACACACACACATTCATGCAGAGGCACATTGTCCAACTGATAGATCTCCAAGAATCAGGACATATTCTCATATGGCTAGAATTATTATACAATAGACTATCAACATTAATTTGAAAAATCAGTAATAGGTGCATATTAAATCTTTATCTTCCTCAAGGTCACAGTGATTTTCTTCTGTTTTTTTTTGTTTTTTTCCCCAAAATAATCAGCAATAGCAATTACATTTAAGTTTCTGATTTATTTCAAGTTATTTTCTATATGCTATGAGAGAAAGGCTTACATTTATTTGATTTGATTTCTTCTTAGGGAGGGGGTGGGTGGGTAGCCCCTCTCCTCTTGTGATGTGGAGCCCCAGCCCTGCAAAGGAGCAGAGAGGCAGGGGCTCAGACTGCAGTGTTCTTGGCCCGCCTCCCTCGGGTCAGGGTGGGTGGAGGGAGATAATTCCTAAATTGCTTGCCATACTTCTCTGGAAATATAATTTTACCACATGGCATTTAGGGGGATGAGAAATGCTGAGACTCAACCTTTCCTGGGGAGATACTGCAACTTTCAACTGGAAGCTGGAATAAGGGGAAGCCATATATTTTTGGACCAAACTGATTAGAATGGAAATCATTCATCATGCTCAGCTTGGGGTTGTGATGAGAAGCTGATCCTGGCTTGAGACCCTCATGGTTCTTATCAAGTTTTAATAGATTTTTCTGGATTAATTATTTTAAAATTTGCTTTATGGCCTTAAGACAATTTTCAGAAATGTTAATTAATTTTTAAAAATAATTATAACCAGTTCTGATTGTTTCATTAGGGAAACCTTTTCAAAGAGCTCTAAATTTTGAAATTTCAGAAGTTGTCCCCCCAGCAGATTTATTTTTAAATTATTGTTATTTGTTTGTTGGAGGTTCTGTTTGCTTGCTTTTGTAGTTGTTGCTTGAGTTGGAAATTTTCCTAAATATCTTTTAGATCATTTTATGATCCCTTTTATTAAAAGTTACTTTAAATGTGCTCTGCAGATAGCATGAAAAAAGCCATTCCCTATCCCAACTTCATAAGTATGCCTTTCATATTTATATATTGAATCCACTTGGGTTTCAAATTTTTATTATTTGTTGTTGTTGTTCAGTGGGTAAGTCATGTCCAGCTCTTTGTGAACCCATGGAGTGCAGCAAGCCAGGCTGCCCTGTCCTTCACTATCTGTCAGAGTTTGTTCAGATTCATGTGCATTGAGTCAGGGATGCTGTCTAAACACTTCATCCTCTGCCGCCCTCTTTTCGTTTGCCTTCAGTCTTTCCCAGCACCAGTCTTTCCCAATGAGTGGGCTCTTTGCACCAGGTGAACACAGTATGGGAGTTTCAGCTTTAGCATCAGTCCTTCCAATGAATATTCAGGGTTGGTTTCCTTTAGGAGTGACTGGTTTGATCTTGCAGTTCAAGGGACTCTCACAAGTCTTCTCCAGCACCACAATTCAAAAGCATCGACTCTTCGGTGCTCAGCCTTTCTTATGGTTCAACTTTCACATCTGTACATGACTACTGGGAAAACCATAGTTTTGATGGTGTACCGACCTCTGTCAGCAAAGTGATGCTTCTGCTTTTTAATACACTGTCTAGGTTTGTCATAGCTTTCCTTCCAAAGAGCAAGTGTCTTTTAACTTCAAGGCTGCAGTCACTGTCCACAGTGATTTTGGAGCCCAAGAAAATAAAATCTGAAACTACTTTCACTTTTTCCTCTTCTATTTGCCATGAAATGCTGGGACCAGATGTCATGGTCTTAGTTCTTTGAATGTTGAGTTTCAAGCCAGCATTTTCACTCTCCTTTTTCACCCTCATCAGGAAGCTTTTTAATCCTCTTCACTTTCTGCCATTAGAGTTGTTTTTCCTCTATATTTTCCTTCCTCCTCCATATCCTTTTATTCTCCTTCTCTTCCTCATCTTTTGCTTCCTTTTCTGTTTCAAATCTTTCTTTTCCCCTTCCTCCTACTCCAGTAACATCCCTAACTTAATCTCTCTTACTCTTTGAAATATATATTTTAATAACTTACCAAAGGCCTGTGTGTTAAAGATCCAACATTTGGCTTTGTTGAATCTTATGCTGTTTTCTATTTCATTCTCCATTTAGCTTATAACATTAATTTTGAGGCTTTCTTCTTTTCAAAACCATGCCATTAATCTCTTTTTAAGAACTATTTAAACTGCACTCTAAACTGTCAACGTGTGACATTTCCATTTCCTGTCCATTCTAAATATTTTGAAATGTCCATCATAATTTCCTCTTTGACTCATGAATGTCTTAGCAATATTTTCCTTTGGTTTCCAAGTCTGTAACTATATTTTCAGAACTGTTCCAAGTGAGAGTCACTTCGTTGGGTGTAGTTTTGTACACGCAGTCACTAAGTTCAGGTTTGTTGATGGTTGCGCCAGCTGTAAACTCTTGTCTGTTCGTTCTCGATCCATGCCTGCTTGAGGTCCTATGACATCCTTCTCTTAGCACATGGCATGGTGGTGGCACAGGTGGCGGCTGGGAGGCACCCCGAAGAGGAAGAGCTCCTCTTCCTGGTTCTGGGAGTCCCTCCCAGCAGATGCCTGCGGTATGTGGTAGCCAGGCACCCCTTCTCAAGAGGCAGTTCCCCCACCACAACCTCCTCGCTTTTTCTCTGATTACAAACTCTTTTCAAGCATATTTGGTTTATACTGTGCTTTATGTTGGGCTTCCCTGGAGGCTCAGATGGTAAAGAATCCTCCTGCAACCCAGGAAACCTGGGTTCGATCCCTCGATCAGGAAGATCCCCTGGAGAAGAGTATGCCAACCCACTCCAGTATTCTTGCCTGGAGAATCCCAAGGACAAAGGAGCCTGGCGGGCTACTGTCCATGGGGTCAAAGAGAGTCAGACACGACTGAGCTACCATCATTTTCACACTTTATGTTACATGCACAAATCAGATAAGTTATTACTGTCATACACAATCAGGCTTTATTTACAATATTTACATGTTTACCGATGTCATCCACATAATGTCTACTGGTTATTTGTCATAAATTTGTCTGTATATCTTGTGGCCATTGGGGACCCACCACAGGGATTTTAAAAAGAGTTGACATAATTAGATTTTATTTTTATTGTTATAAAGCACTGAGGCAGCTAAGGGTATAATAAAGGAAACCAAACTTCCAATTTTAAGATAAATATGTCCTGGGATATAATGCACAGTATGGTGGCTATAGTTGATAATGTGCTCAGTCGTCCTCAGCTGCTCAGTCGTGTCTGACTCTGTGATCCCATGGACTGTAGCCCACCAGGCTCCTCTGTCCATGAGATTCTCCAGGCAAGAATACTGGAGTGGGTAGCCTTTCCCTTCTCCAGGGGATCTTCCCAACCCAGGGATCCCATATCACCTGTGATGGCAAGAAGATTCTTTACCATCGAGCTACCTGGGAAGCCTATAATGTACATTTGGAAGTTGCTAAGAGAGTAGCTCTGAAAAGTTTTCATCACAAGATAAAAAAATGTAATTGTATGCGGTAATGGAGGAGTACAAGGACCTCAGAGAAGCCTGTTTTCAGGTGGACACTTCAGTTCTGGCTTTAAAAATGTTGTTGCCTTAGCTATTCTGCTTTAAAGTTTTGAAGTTTAAACAAAGTAGCTTTTAGGACATCCATTTCACTGAAAGACAGCTTTTTCTTATGCTTATTTTTTTCTTTTTCTCTTTTTATGTTTGACCTTCAATATGCTACAGGTTATAAAATACAAGCTTTTCTGTATATTTTATAGCATGTTTATAAAGAAATAATCATCTACATCAGTGAGCAAACTGTTTCTGAAGATTTTTTTGAAAATAAATATAAAATGATAGTGATTTTAGACTCATTTGAGTTTCCAAGCGCTGTAAAGAAAACTGTAAAATTCAAAATGAAGAAATCAGATATTCAGATCTTCTGACTGTAGTAATTTCTCACCTTTCACTTACTCAGAAAGCTTCCTGTAATTTTAAGTTTTTGCCAAGTACATGTCTTTCAACTACAAACTTTCACACCTACAATATAATCCAGATGGAGAATTTATGCTTCTTGAATACTGAAGTAGATCCATACCATGTTACACAGTGACGGCATTCAAGACAGCAGTTCATTTGACATGAGACTGAAAAGTTTAACAAAATTATTTCACTTCTACATACTTTCTGGGAATTTAGAACATCCCATTTTTTCTCAATACTGTTTGTAAGGGATACTTTATTCAAAGATGAACCATTTTGTTAGTGAAAATCCCTAAAGTTTACCAACTACAAGAGTAAAAAGATTTAACAATTAGGCAGATCCCAGAGTGTCCAACCCTAGCCCTTGGCTTCTCTGATAGCTCAGTCAGTAAAAAGTAGCCTGAAATGTAGGAGACCTGGGTTCGATTCTTGTGTCAGGAAGATCCCCCTGGAGAAGGATCAATAGTTTTTCCAGTAGTCATGTATGGATTTGAGAGATGGACCATAAAGAAGTCTGAGTGTTGAAAAATTGATGTTTTTGAACTGTGGTGTTGCAGAAGACTCTTGCTAGTCTTTTGGACTGCAAGGAAACCAAAGCAGTCAATTCTAAAGGAAATCAGTCCTGAATATTCATTGGAAGGACTGATGCTGAAGCTGAAGCTCCAATATTTTGGCCAACTGATATGAAGAACTGATTCATTTGAAAAGGCCCTGATGCTGGGAAAGATTGAAGGTGGGAGGAGAAGGGGACAACAGAGGATGAGATGGTTGGATGGCATCATAAACTCAATGGACTTGAGCTTAAGCAAGCCCTGGGAGATGGTGAGGGACAGGGAAGCCTGGTGTGCTTCAGCCCATGGGGTCGCAAAAAGTTAGACAGGACTGGGACTGAAAAACAGCAACAAGATATGATTATTTATAGGTTGAAAAGGTTGCAAGTTACGTTATTTTCTACAAAATAGATTCTGATGAGAAAGGATACATTTTTTATTTGGTTTGTATTCACATTTTTTGTTTGTAGAGCCTTTCTCATTGATACAATATTGTTTAGTTTTGCTTCCTTGGTGGCTCAGTTGGTAAAGAATATGCCTGCAATGCAGGAGACTACCTGAAATGCAAGAGACTGCCTACAATGCAGGAGACCCGGGTTTGATCCCTGAGTCAGGAACATCTTCTGGAGAAGGAAACAGCAACCCACTCTGGTATTCTTGCCTGGAGAATCCCATGGACAGAGGCACCTGATGGGTTATAGTCCATAGGGTCGCAAGAGTCGGACACAACTTAGCAACTCAGCTGCCACCAAATATATTTGGAAATGCATTTGAAAGACAAAATGAAGTTTAATCAGGTGGTGTTTTTAAAAGTATCACAGTTAGAAACATGTATAAGAGTTAATTTGTTTGTTTTCACCGTAAGTTGCAACCTACATGCTGGACAGGGTATTGGTGGAATTAATGGTGGTTTAGAGAAGACAGTTCTAGCAGTTGAGCATAGGATAGATGGTATGGTGTGCAACCAGAATTTCCAATTCTTTCTTCCCAAGGAGTATTCCCTGATTTGGCAAGGAATTCAGCCTTCATACAGAAGGTCTGGCCCTAGAAAGAAACTGAAGGTCTGGTTGTGGGGAAGGCTGTTCTTAAGTTCCCAAAGTCAAAGATGCTTTTTGAAATAAACCTAATAACAACTAGTCTATGTTAAAAATAATTTAAAATATTTTGAGAAGTATACCCAATGACTTACTTTTGAGATATTGAAAAGATCAACAGATGGAAATGATGAGAGAACAAAATTAAGAGATAGTATGTATGGCTTTAGAAAATTTAATGCCTGAATAATAGAAATTCTAGAATTACAAAGAAGAATATATAACCAAAAACACATCTTTTGATTAAAAAAAAGTTTTACTGAATTTAATAAAGACTGGTATGAAAGGGTTCAAAAGAATATGTCAGGATTATAGATTTATAGAGATACAAATAAATAAGTATTCAGTATCACTGTTTTCTTTTTCTCTGACAGTGTAAATACTCCTTGGCACCCCTGTGAGTTTATTGTAGCATGCCAGGGCCACTGGGAACACTGTTCAAGAACCATGACCTTACAAGGTTGCAGGCCAAGTCATCTGAATTTAATATACAGATTGAGTGTGTGAGTGTGTGTGTGTGTGTGTTAAAAACAAAAAAACACTGCCACTGCCATTTTACCAGTTGTGAAAAGTTATATAATAAGTATTGGATGACACCCAATGCAGACACATTGAAACTATGCAATGATGCCCAGTCTTCACATAAGCAATGTTATGATATCTTCAAGGTAATAAACATCCCAGGATGTCAAGAGCCTTCAACAACAATACACTTCTTCTTGCAGATGTATTTGAGGCAAATCTCAAATAAATAAGTAAACAAATAGCCTAAGAATAAAGACTGAAACAATCAATCCCCCAAAGCCTAACCACTTAGACATAAAAATCTCCCTTTTAAATAAGTCACTTGGTGGAGATAGCTTTGAAAATTATTTTGAACATTATTTTGCTCAATGATAAAGTCAAACTCAAATTTCCTTCCTAGAAAGGAAGCTGGAATATTTGGAAGTTTACAGATATATGGGGTTCCCAATTTGCTTCTCTATCAGGTGGATCAAGATATGACAGTAAAGTTCATACTGAAACAAAGGTTGGCCAACTGTAGCTCTTGAGCTGAATCTGATCCTCTGTTCACTTTGTTAATAAAGTTTTATTGGAACTCAGCCTTGCTCATTCACATATCATCTCTGGCCCTTTTGGGGCTACAACAGCAGAACTGAGTAGTTGCAAGAGAACCACATAGATTGCAAAGCCCCAAATTTATACTATCTGAAATTTTATAAAAATAGTTTCCCAACCAAGCATTGAAGTGTCGAATCTTCAAGGCATCTGCATTAATGACAGTATCAGTGAGTGATAGCCTACACAATTTTGTGTTTAGAATGTACCCTGGACTAATATACAGATACAGATATGTCCAAGTCTCTGCAAATTCACTTCAAAAAAGATATTAAAGCCTCATGGTGAAGATATAATAGGAAAGATGAAAAGACCTAAAATTCTGCAGTAAATCCCTACTTCCACCCCACATCTCTAAGCTAAATCGCTCCCCTTGAAGCTGGAAATAGACTGGATTACATTTCAACATCAGTATCAGTTTAAACAGAGAAAGTTTCTGGTTCCCTTCCCTAATTGCCATCTTAAGAACTGTCTGGAATTTCAAGTCGAGTAGATTTGTAGAGTCAAGATTGTACCCCAGAAAAGATTAAGCTAGTTTGAGAAGACATCAGTAGGTGGATAAGAATAATACTTTTGGAGACTTGGTGTGATTGATGTGAGTACTTATAATATTAAAGTTCCCAGCACTAAGGGGTTGTGTTTTGGGCACCAAAGTCACTAGGCTGTGAACTGGCTTTAGAAAAATATTGCCATCATGGAGTGATGCAGGATAAACAGACACTTTCCTGGCCCACGATTCCTGCTATGGTTTCTTGTAACAATTTCCATATAGGGAGAGAGTTCTGCACCAGATGCTGGGAGAAGTCTTATCAGAGGAAATCCACATTTAGAATTTATATGACGTGGGTATGACTCTTAACAACCTACATTAAGTAGACATGAAATAATTACTTTATTTTCTTTAACTTAAATTTCTAATTCATAGATGCTATTCCACTAACGACTCATGTTAGATATCTTATCGGAGGCTGTCTGGGGAGCTGTTGGTTTTGAGGAAACCCTCTCTCTTTTCCCCAAGATTTGACAATGACTTCTGTATATTAGGTAGGGAAAGTGGTTACTTGTGGAGGAAACCTTCTGGATTCTGGTGACCTTCTTGACACTGTGAAACAAAATGATTAGAAATAATATGTCCTCTACTCTTTTCCCCCTTGGTTTTTGCATGTCCAGCAGGTTTATCTTGCTTAAAACCAATATAAAGTATTTTTAGGTGGCACAGTGGTAAAGAATCTGCCTGCCAATATAGGAGATGCAAGAGATGTGGGTTCGATTCCTGGGGTGGGAAGATCTTCTGGAGAAGGAAATGGCAACCCAGTCCAGTATTCTTGTCTGGGAAATCCTATGGACAGAGGAGCCTGGTGGGCTACAGTCCATGGGGTTGCAAAGAATTGGACATGGCTGAGAAACTGAGCACACACACAGAAATTTTAAAAATATAACCTACAATTAGTGTTCCATGGGTACAGAGTCTCAGATGGAGAAGATGAAAAGCTTTTGGAAGTGGATGGTTGCACAACAATGCATGTTGAACGCCCTGGAACTGTATATTGTAAAATGGTAAATTTTATGTTATATTTATTGTACTGAAATTTTAAAAATTGTCACCTTCAAAATGAAAGATTAATTACTTTCACAGTAAATTATTAGATATATTTTTAATACATATTGCTCTTATGAAATATGCTTTTTCTACTTGTTAATAAAAATTTATTGAAAATATACATAAAATACATGCTTGTCAATAGCAAAATATTATACATTATAAGCATATACTATAAGAAATATATAGTGGAAGCTTCTTTATTCAACTATTTAGACTGTTGTTTTAAAATTAGCTTTATTTTAAAAGTAAATTAGACTTAAGATTTCCCTGGTGATCTATTAGCTAAGACTTTGATAAATTAGTAAAAGGAGGGAAACTATTCCAAATGTATTTCATGAACCAAATCAGATGAGGTCTTTTAAAAAATAATTACAAGACACTCTTATTCACTGATAAAAATTAAAAAGTGGAAATACATTTTAACAATTAAAATCTGGCAGTATATGAAACACGTAACCTTTCATGAATAACTTATTTGTACCACAGATTCAAGAATGGGTTAACATCAGGAAGTCATTAATGTATTCTACCACATTTTTAAATTAAAGGATGAAAAACATCAAGTCAACAGATTCTATAAAAATCTGTCATATATTTGTGGTTTCAAAAAATCAAAACAAGTCTAAATTAACTAGAAATTAAGGAAATAGTTCTTAAACTGCTAGCCACTGCCTACCCAGAAACTCTAGCTAGATGATATTTAAAGTTAAAACAGAGTTAAAAGTAGAAACATATTCTGATTAAAACTGGGATGAAAACATGGATGACTGACACCATCATTTAAAACTGGGATCAAAACATGGGTGACTGACACCATCATTTATCTTCAGTATGGTCCTGTATATCTTAACTGGAACAAAAGAAAAAATACAGTAAAACATAGAAAACTTGGCAAGAAAGAGAAAACAATGTCTCTCCTTGCAGATGACATAATTTGACTTACAAAACCTAATTGACTAATCAAGTGCTAGTTTCTCAGTTGTGTCTGACTCTTTGTGGCCCTATGGACTGTAGCCCACCAGGTTCCTCTCTACATGGGATTCTCCAGGCAAGAGTCCTGGAGTGGGAAGCCATTCCCTTCTCCAGGGAGCTTTCCGACTCAGGGATCGAACTCAGGTCTCCTGCATTACAGGCAAATTATTTACTGTCTGAGCCACCAGGGAAGCCATGAACAATAAAGTTAATATAAGCAATAACTTGACCAGCTTTACTAGATATATGATTAATATAAAACATGTTTATCACTATAGCTCATAAATAAAATTTTATAAAATATAGTTGTATATAAAGATGTTAATTTAAAAAACAAAAACCTGGTACTTGGGACCCACTTGATTAAAGCAAAGTATACAGTTAGCATGAAGAATAATATGGCATTTTATTGGAAAATCCCATGGATGGAGGAGCCTGGTAGGCTGCAGTCCATGGGGTCGCTGAGTCGGACACGACTGAGCAACTTCACTTTCACTTTTCACTTTCCTGCATTGGAGAAGGAAATGGCAACCCACTTCAGTGTTCTTGCCTGGAGAATCCCAGGGACGGTGGAGCCTGGTGGGCTGCCACCTATGGGATCGCACAGAGTCAGACAGGACTGAAGTGACTTAGCAGATTAAAGACTTAATATTATAAAGATGACAATCTTCCTGGAGGTAGTAAGTAACCAATACAATTCAAACAAAAATCCTGTCAAAAAAATTTTGTATGGTGGAGAAAACTTGTAAGAATATACACCTCCTATTTATATGTACATATTGTAGCCTAGACTAACTCTTACAGATGTACTCAAAGAGATACATATAAGAGTCTTCTTAGCAGAATTGTTGTACAAACAATAATAATAAAGGAAACTGCAAATTGGTTCATCAAAATGAGACTAAAGTATGACATATTAATCCATTAAAATTGCCTATGACAATGACAGAAAACTAACTTGAGCCCCACACATGGCTATGAGGGAATCTTAGTAACAACAAGGATTCCCTGGTGGCTCAATGCTCAGCAAGGAAGGGTTGGCAGAAGACCTGTTATTTGATAATGTTTATATATAATTACAAGTACAAACACAAGTTGTAAAAGCTTAGAGAAATGCCTGGGAGTAATAGTCACCAGAGTAGAAACTCATGCTGCGGGAGGGAGTGGGGTCAGGCCAAGGAAGGGATTTCATGCATTCTGGAATTGTTGTATTTCCCACGCAGAGTGCTGACCCTTGGTATCTTCAGGGTGCCTTAAACCCTTTTGTAATGAAGTAAAAAGGGGCATGGGCTTCCCTTGTGGCTCAGACGGTAAAGCGACTGCCTACAATGCGGGAGACCTGGGTTCGATCCCTGGGTCGGGAAGTTCCCCTGGAGATGTGAATGGCTCTCCACTCCAGTATTCTTGCCTGGAGAATCCCATGGACAGAGGAGCCTGGAGGGCTACAGTCCATAGGGTTGCAAGGAGTCAGACAGGACTGAGGGGACTTGGCACGCGGCATGCACAGAAAGAAAATTACCCTTACAAACAAAAGGGAGGCACAGAGGAGCAAAGCAGGAAGAGGATGGAGATTGTTTCTGAACCTTCTCTCAGGCAGGAGGATCAGATTCCTGGCTCAGAATAGCTGGAAAGGGCTCTGGGGGCAGGGCAGTGATAGGAGGTGGGGCAGAGAGCTCCAGCAGATTTCAATATGGAAAAGAAAACTCCCCCTGCAACCCCAGGGTTTGTTTATATATCTCCTACTTGTGTGTGTGTGTGTGTGTGTGTTAAGTCACTTCAATCATGTCTGACTCTGTGCGACCTTATGGACTGTTGCCCACCAGACTCCTCTGTCCATGAGATTCTCCAGGCAAGAATATCAAAGTGGGTTGCCCTGCCCTCCTCTATGGGATCTTTCTGACCCAAGGATTGAACCTGCATTTCTTAGGTCTCCTGCCTTGGCAGGTGGGTTCTTTACCACCAGCGCCACCTGGGAAACCCATCTAGTACTTAAATTCAGCTAATAATGAATAACCAATATAGACAGCATATTAAAAAGCAGAGACATTACTTTGTCAACAAAGGTCCATCTAGTCAAGGCTATGTTTTTTTCCAGTGGTCATGTATAGATGTGAGAGTTGGACTATAAAGAAAGTTGAGCACAGAAGAATTGATGCTTTTGAACTGTGGTGTTGGAGAAGACTCTTGAGAGTCCCTTGAACTGCAAGGAGATCCAACCAGTACATCCTAAAGGAGATCAATCCTGGGTGTTCATTGGAAGGACTGATGTTGAAGCTGAAACTTCAATACTTTGGCCACCTGATGCAAAGAGCTGACTCACTGGAAAAGACCCTGATCTGGAAAAGACTGAAGGCAGGAGGAGAAGGGGTTGACAGAGGATGAGATGGTTGGATGGCATCACAGACTCAATGGACATGGGTTTGGGTGGACTCTGGGAGTTGGTGATGGACAGGGAGGCCTGGTGTGCTGTGGTTCATGGGATTGCAAAGAGTCAGACATGACTGAGCAACTGAACTGAACTGAAAAATTAGCATATTATTAATGTCATCACCATCATCATTATCATCACTTTGAACATGAAATAATTTAAATGAACTTTGCTGGTGGACTTTATTATCAAGAAGGATGAGGAGAAAGAGGAAAAGGAGACATCCTGCTAGAAATACTGGAAGAGAAAACTGAACAGAGATAAAACATATTTTGGAAAGACAGAGACAGACATGAAAAATGTTGTTTCAAGATAGATGGGAATCCTTTTCTTGGGGCAATAGGAGAGCTGTCTCAAATGAAACTCAAATCTATGTCCTGTGCTAGATATTAAGGTGGATATCTTAATGTTAAGGTGGAAAGACACACCCTTGCTCTTATGAAGCATATAACTTAATGATGCAACTGTCATGTAGAATGCTTAAACGTATGTATGCATTTAAGAAGTATTGATGTCCTGTGGAACTGCACAATGATGTAACAAATAACTTCATGCAATCATCAAGCACCTTAGGAATATACCGCACTCGGTGTGTTTCAAGCATCAGCAAAGATGCCTAGATGTTTATAGACAGAGCTGAGGAGTAGTGTCACTTGACTAGAGTTTATGTTGTGTGGGGTAGGCACTGGGTGTGGAACGGAGGGATTGGCAGTGGAAGAGACTGCAGCGTGAAGTCTGATAACAAAGGACCTTCTCACTTATTTTGGATTTTTGGCAATGAGAAAGTTGAGGCATAAACAGGTCACAGTTAGGGGCGGGGTGGGGGAAAATGATTCAAACGGTAATTTGCGGGTTGAATTAGAAGAGTGAACACAGGCGATGAGATTGGTCGGGAGGACATTAAACTGAGAAGCTCATGGAGTTATGCAGACCTGACTCATGAGAGTGAGGATAGAGCTGGCTTGGGTGTAAGGAGACAAGAGACATTTCAGAGGCACAGGGCACCGTAGGGTTTGAAGAAGGTCTATGCAGATTGAAGGGTGGCTTTCAGATTTGTCTTGAACATCTGGGAGGATGGCTGGTAGGGCACAAATGACAAGAAAATGGATTTTACAAATAAGAAAACTGAGGTTCATAGTTGTTGTTGCTCAGTCATGTTCAACTCTTTGTGCGACTCTATGGACTGTAGCCCTCCAAGCCCCTCTGTCCATTGGATTTCCCAGGTAAGAATACAGATGTGGGTTGCCATTTCCTTTCTCCAGGGGATCTTCCCAACCCAGGGATCGAACCCACATCTCCTGAAAGTTTCCTACAGGATAATATACAAAGAATATAGATTATTTATAACATAACTTATTGCTGAATAAGCTTTTAATCTCTTGGTTATGTTACCATCATTTGTCATTGTGACAAAACATCCACATTTTATAAACTTTTTTTTTCAACTTAGAGGGATTAATATCTTAGATCTTTAATCTTTTATTTGGAAGTCTGTCATTTTTGAAAAGATAAAGAGCCTTACACCTTGGTGAAGAGATGCTTTCTCTTTGGTGGCCTGGCTATGATGGATACATGACATTTTATTATCAGTTGGTGAAAGAAAAGGTCTGAGAAACAGCAGACAAAGATCAGTGATAAATCTAAATATCTTTTCACCAAATTTTTGGACTGTTTTTCTTTAGATTTTTTTTGGTTTGCCCTGCAGCCAGCAAAGCAAAAATTATTTCTTAACACCATTAAAACGTTCTTCACACTTCAAGTGTAAATGCTTATTTGTTCTTGATGTTTCTCTGAACAGAACAATTGTCTGAAAATAATGTCTGGCATGTCTTTTCAGAGAAAGGTTAAAAGGGAATAGACTCAAAGTACAGACACACAAAATTCTACTCATTACATTCCTCACTTTGGAAAACAGTTTTAAGTGCTTGAATTGCTTATAAAAATTGTGTGGCAATGGCGGATTCCTTTTAACGCATCTTGCTTCTTAAAGTTTGTTTAATCAGTATAGTACTACTGAATGATGGTTTCTTTCCCTGAAAACACCAATGAGAAATGTCATCTTGCAGAACAAACTTCTTTAGCTTTTGGGTTTTAACCAAAACTTCTTTAGCTTTTGGGATTTCAGTAACTATCATGCTTTTTGGTGCAAGTCACAAATGATTTTTTTTTTTTATTACACGTGAAAAGTTGCATCCACATTAAGCTACACTTCTCCCCATTTTTCAGGAAGTTTATCCTAGTTATAGTAATGAATTACTAAATACCAAAGAGCTTTCTCCATTCTCTTTAATGCCTACAGGTACATTTAGAGGCATTCAATATTTTTAATTTCATTACAAAGATAGAAAAGATGTATCTTATAAACATTAATTTCAATTCATTTAAAATGAAAGAGGATGGCATACACCAACCTGAATATGGTAATTAATTGCTAAAATAAAACATTAGCAAATAGAAGAGTGTATGCTAAACTGTCTTACTTTTTAATGATTTTTGACCTTTAAAAATTTTTAAATAGCATTTGTTAAATGTACTTTTGAAAAAAATCTAGAGACATTTTGCCATATTCTTCTTATTGAAAAGTCCTCTTGTGGTTATAAAAGATATATTTCATTAGACATTCTGTTCCCTTGGGACCAAAATTCTTTATGTAGCTAGGAGATGTCATTAATACTAGTGGTTCTTCCTCTTAAAATATATGAAATATCTCTAATCTGAAAAAATATGTTAATACACTTATATATTTTTATTTTGTAACAAAACTAGACAGCTGTAGTCTTGTCTCAAATGTGTGATAATCTCAAACTCATCTCAATAAATTGGATCATAAGCCTTCAAAACCAATGGCTCTTCATGTCATTAGTAGCTTTTGAATTTTGTGTTATTATAGTGGACCAAAACCTTCATTGGGTAATTGTATATTTTATTTATTTGGTGATAAGGACAGTTAATACAGAAATTAAAAAATAAGATACTCATGGGCCTATATAACACATAGGTCCAAAAGCATGTTTATGCTTTACAGTTATCCTTCATGCTACACCCTGCTTTTATTCAGTGATAATTTTAAATTGATCAGGAATCAGTTTAGGTCCAAGTAACGAAAACAGCAACAACTGCAACAGCAAAAACAAAACAGCAAATGGCACCTAACTGTTGTGGTTCAAAGAATTGAGATTCATTTTTCCCATGTAAGCAGCTCTTCAGGCTTTTGCTGGCATTGATGCAGTGTCCAAACACTCTTAGAACCAGCGGTCCTGTATTTAGGTGACATTTACCTCATGGGCTGCTACCACTCCAAGTACCACATCATAAGTAATGTGTGTATGGTTCTTATTCTTAGATTTATCTATGTCTATCTTTTGTTTGTTTGTTTTCTTGTGCATGGTTCTTATATTTATTTGTCTATTCTTTTCTATTTGGTTTCTCAGAAGCGCCCCTAGAAAATTTTCTTCTACATTTTCTGGGTAGGAATCAGTCTCATGTGTACTTAGGCAAAAAGGAGGCTAAGACAGTAAGCATCTGCTGTTAAGCCCCTAATTTAGTGAGAAGTACTATGTTGAGAATTTAGAAGTGGATTTGGTTACTGGTTTTATGTCTACCACTTCTATTCTTTTGAAATTGTCTTCAGGGTTAGTTTAACAACCTTATGAATTAAGTTTCATTCTCTCAAAATATATGTAGAAAAATTATTCCCAAGGACCACAGATTTTCATTTTATCCTTTCTGTTCTTTATTCTTTTAATCCATGTCTATTGCTGCTAAATGGGAATAGAAAACAGATGAATAATTAAATTGTGTGATGTGATAACAGAAAGAATGTTATAGTTTTGGCACTCACAGTTGAGATGCTCTTATACAAGAGTAAAATAGGTAATACAGATGAATTTTTGTGCTCTTTGACTGCTAAACTTAGATCACATAGATTTCTCTAACTTGTGGAACCCCTAGTGAAGAGAATTAAATTTTCTAAGGTTTAACTACTTTTAATAGTGTATAAAATACTTACCCACATATTGCTCCTTGGAAGGAAAGCTATGACAAACCTTTGCAGTGTATTAAAAAGCAGAGACATCACTTTGCTGACAACAGTCCGTATAGACAAAGCTATGGTTTTCTCAGTAGTCATGTACATATATGAAAGCTGGACCATAAAGAAGGCTGAGCACTGACAAATTGATGCTTTCAAAGTGTGGTCCTGGAGAAGACTCTTAAGAGTCCCTTGGACTGCAAGGACATCAAGCCAATCAATCCTAAAAGAAATCAACCCTGAATATTCATTGGAAGGACTGATGCTGAAGCTGAAACTCCAATACTTTGGCCACCTGATGTGAAAGGCTGACTCATTGGAAAAGACCCAGATGCTGGGCTAGAGGGAGGCAGAAGAAGCGGGTGACAGAAGATAAGATGGTTAGATAGCATCACTGACTCAATAGACATGAATTTGAACAAGCTCTAACTCCTGGGAGACAGTGAAGGACAGGAAAGCCTGGTGTACCACAGTCCATAGGGTCACAGAGAGTCAGACACAACTTAGCAACAGAACAACAAAAACATATTAACTAACAGAATCAGAAAATTTCAGCCTAGCATTCAAAAGTACCATGATCTTTACCTGTACACATTTATAGCTTTATTTTCAACTTCCTTCCCCATCCCGTGAACCATGCTAGACTGAGGGGGTGAAATACATTCATGCTAAGATTTGGCCCTTGGATTAGCTTTTATCACCCTGTTTCCTTCTTGCTTAATGTTTTAAATATTCTGTTACACATAATTATAAAGTGGTGCAGTGGTAAAGAATCCACCTGCCACTGCAGGAGACACAAGAGATGTGGGTTTGATCCCTAGATCAGGAAAATCCAGAATTGTCTTACACGAATAAATTTGTCACGACAAGGTAAAAGAACGACTGATACTGAAGCTGAAGATCCAATCCTTTGGCCACCTGATGTGAAGAGCCAACTCATTGGAAAAGACCCTGATGCTGGGAAAGGTTGAGGGCAGGAGGAGAAGGGGACGACAGAGGATGAGGCGGTTGGATGGCATCACCGACTTGATGGGCGTGAGTTTGAGCAAGCCCTGGGAGATGGTGAAGGACAGGGAAGCCTGGCGTGCTGCAGTCCATGGGGTCACAAAAAGTTCGACACGACCAAGCGACTGAACAAGACAAAGGTAAAAGATAAATAATGGATTTTTATGTGAGATTAAAGTAAATAGCATAGCAGAACCTGGTGTGACCCCCACCCCCCCAAAAAAAAACCTAACATACAAGAAAGTATGTGCTGTATAATGATTAAATTTGAGGTGTAGGAGTGATTATGTAGCTGGGACAACCATGTAAAAGGTGGCTTTTGTGTGGTGAAAAGCAAAGGTGGGTCATAACCATCAGCAGAGCTCTTGTCCTTCTGTTATAGTTTAAAAGAGGCTCCGATTTTCAACAAAAATAAAATAAATAGAACTATAACAAGAAAATGCTTTAAACCCTTTCGCCATACACCCTGGCTGTTTAATATACGGCATATATCCTCCTGTGAGTTACCCTGTGAATACGAGGCGAAGAGTAAGGCATTGAGGAGTGTGAAAGAAATTTCTGCACCTCACATTTAAAAACAAATCTCACAAAAAACCGACATGGAATCTCTCCAAGGTGACAAATTGTGAGATCCTTTTTTTAGCAAGTAAGAACCATTTTCTTTTACTCCTGAGATTTTCCTGAAGTGCTTACACATCATTTTGTGGTTTGGGACAAATAATGTGCCAAATGTTTGAGAAATTTCGCTGTCACACATCCTTTAGAGCTATTAATTCCTCTCTTCAAAGTTGGAGGTCTTGGGAACAGTGATATCTTCACAAATTGCTCTCTTGGCTCCTCTGGGTTACTCTGAGCTCTGACCACCTTTATTTGCTTTAGTATTTCTACTGGGCTTTAAGACATCATTAAATACGTGTTTGTGGGTGTCATATGCATGCATGCCACAATCATTCACAGAGTATATTGTTTTATCGGATAAGGCAATGGCACCCCACTCCAGTACTCTTGCCTGGAAAATCCCATGGAGGGAGGAGCCTGGTAGGCTGCAGTCCGTGGGGTCGCTAAGAGTTGGACACAACTGAGCGATCGTTTTATCACATACATAGAATTCACAGTCCATCTTCAATGCACACTAGTTTGATTTCTGTACAGTATAGTTAGGCTTTCTACTGGTTTTTGTGCTTTATAATTTATAGCCTCACAGCCTTCATGCAAAATATAGATACATAGGGATGTTTTTTAATCCTGTAAGGGGGAAAAATAGTATTTTATTATGTCATATATTTATGGTCTTTCTTCTAATGTGGGTATTTTCTTATTCACAGGATATTTTAGAATTACTGTTTAACACTGTTATGATTTAGAATAGTCTGTTTATAGGACAGTGATATATGTCCACGTAAATATTTAGGTCTCCACATTAGAATTGTGGAGAAATGTTTGTCTTTGAAACTATTTTAAGGCATTTGCATTATCATAGTTTATTTTCTTAAAAAAAACAAAACAAAACAGCAAACAATAGGGCTTTTATTTGCTCTTGACATTAACAAATAAAATTAAAAGTTTTTGAAAACTAGCAAGTCATAAATATCTCTCATTTCCTAAAGCTAAACGTTTAAAAACTTATTTCCATTTCTTTTCAAAATGTGTAGGTTCTCAAACTAATAGCACATATACTATTTTATGCTTACAGCTCCATGCCACAAAGTACTTACACTCTGGATGGGTTAAACGTCTTACTAAATCTTAAAATTTCAAATACGATCTGATGAAAAAGGCTGAAAGTAATGATAATGAATAATGACCATAACAAGTTTCTGATCCCTGGACCCTGAATAAATCTATTCCATGTTATTTCAGGTATTTCTGACTATGATTCTATATGAATCAAAATTTAAATTTTATTTACACTTAACATTTCTATCCTGTTTTATGCTTCAAATTTAATTGAAGATAATTTTAACATCTTATTTTTTAATTGTCAAGAAAAATTTTAATCCTAGAAATGGCACTTCTCTTTATTAAACTTTCCCAAATCAAAGCATCAACGCCTCCTATTCATATTGAAATTAATGTCACAATACCATGGAGATACAAAGTGAAGGCGTGGATATCATGATGCAAATTACTAAGATCAAATCATAATTCCCATCTGTTCTTTGAAAAAGGGAGGGCTTCCCAGGAGGCGCTAGTGGTAAAAACCTGCCTGCCAATGCAGGAGAAGAGACTCAGGTTTGACCCCTGGGTCGGAAATATCCCCTGGAGGAGGGCATGGCAACCCTTTCCAGTTCTTGCCTGGAGAATCTTCTGGACAGAAGAGCCAGGTGGGCCACAGTCCATAGGGTTGCAAAGAGTTGGACACGACCGAAGCAACTTAGCACTTGAAAGAAGGAAGAACCCTTAGTAGGTGACAGGAGAAGGGCATGTATGCGTTATGTACCAAGTCGGAAATTCACTGACTACATGGAGCCGTTCATCACACCAGCTTCCCTCTGCCAGCAGTGGGAGGTTGACGTGCGATCTTGTTTCCAGCTTGTTCCATTGCCACCTTCCTAGGAGGTACCAATGGGCAAAGAATCCACACAGTAATAGTGGGAAAAGCTTATGAATGGAAAGTGGCACTGTCAACTTGTTAGATTACTGTCCATATCTATTTGACGGTGTGCAGGCTCCTGTTAATCAGCCCTGGGGCTACATGGTACTGGCACAAAGACAGAAATATAGATCAATGGAACAAAATAGAAAGCCCAGAGATAAATCCACGCACATATGGACACCTTATCTTTGACAAAGGAGGCAAGAATATACAATGGATTAAAGACAATCTCTTTAACAAGTGGTGCTGGGAAATCTGGTCAACCACTTGTAAAAGAATGAAACTAGAACACTTTCTAAAACCATACACAAAAATAAACTCAAAATGGATTAAAGATCTAAACGTAAGACCAGAAACTATAAAACTCCTAGAGGAGAACATAGGCAAAACACTCTCTGACATACATCACAGCAGGATCCTCTATGACCCACCTCCCAGAATATTGGAAATAAAAGCAAAAATAAACAAATGGGACCTAATTAAACTTAAAAGCTTCTGCACATCAAAGGAAACTATTAGCAAGGTGAAAAGACAGCCTTCAGAATGGGAGAAGATAATAGCAAATGAAGCAACTGACAAACAACTAATCTTGAGAATATACAAGCAACTCCTACAGCTCAACTCCAGAAAAATAAATGAACCAATCAAAAAATGGGCCAAAGAACTAAATAGACATTTCTCCAAAGAAGACATACAGATGGTTAACAAACACATGAAAAGATGCTCAACGTCACTCAGTATCAGAGAAATGCAAATCAAAACCACTATGAGGTACCATTTCACACCAGTCAGAATGGCTGCGATCCAAATGTCTACAAGTAATAAATGCTGGAGAAGGTGTGGAGAAAAGGGAACCCTCTTGCACTGTTGGTGGGAATGCAAACTAGTACAGCCACTATGGAGAACAGTGTGGAGATTCCTTAAAAAACTGGAAATAGAACTGCCTTATGATCCAGCAATCCCACTGCTGGGCATACACACTGAGGAAACCAGAAGGGAAAGAGACACATGTACCCCAATGTTCATCGCAGCACTGTTTATAATAGCCAGGACATGGAAGCAACCTAGATGTCCATCAGCAGATGAATGGATAAGAAAGCTGTGGTGCATATACACAATGGAGTATTACTCAGCCATTAAAAAGAATACATTTGAATCAGTTCTAATGAGGTGGATGAAACTGGAGCCTATTATACAGAGTGAAGTAAGCCAGAAAGAAAAACACCAATACAGTATATTAATGCATATATAAGGAATTTAGAAAGATGGTAACAATAACCCTGTGTACGAGACAGCAAAAGAGACACTGATGTATAGAACAGTCTTATGGACTCTGTGAGAGAGGGAGAGGGTGGGAAGATTTGGGAGAATGGCATTGAAACATGTAAAATATCATGCATGAAACGAGTTGCCAGTCCAGGTTCGATGCACGATACGGGATGCTTGGGGCTGGTGCACTGGGATGACCCAGAGGGATGGAATGGGGAGGGAGGAGGGAGGAGGGTTCAGGATGGGGAACACATGTATACCTGTGGTGGATTCATTTTGATATTTGGCAAAACTAATACAATTATGTAAAATTTAAAAATAAAATAAAATTAAAAAAAAAAAAAAAAGAATTCCTGTATGTTTTCAAGCACAAGCTCCTTCAGAAGGCACTGTGTGACACATTGTCAGGAGGACTCTAGGGACCTTTGGTCAAAATAATTCTCATTAAAGGCAACTCACAAAGCTTCAGAGATGTCCCACCATTCCGTGTTCTTGAGAAAGTTTTGCTGGGGAGCTTTTGAAGGACACAGGTGCTGTGAGCGACCTTAATCATGAACTTACTCTAATCAGGCAGTTCTGAGGAAAAATGATGTTTGGTTGTTTACAAGCGTACACAAAACAGTAAAAACAAAATGATATAAACAATGACGCACAAACAAAAAACAGCCTAGGGAACCATGAGTGTCTCTTCAGTTTATGTTTCAGAGAAGCCGGTGCAAAAACTGAATACACAACATAAACAAGTATTAGTGTGTAGGATGCCATAAATAAATAAGATGGTTTAACAGAAAAAGAGGAAAACAGAATACTCCCTGATGTAGAAGACGGGAAATTTCAGTTACTATCAAGATAGTACCTACTTTGAGCTATTTTTATCTTTACATATTGAAAAAAAAAAACCCCAAACAACAAAAAACTTGTTTAAAAGGATTCACATTTGAAGTAGTGATTTCTAAAGTTCACTACCAAAATGATATAATTTTACTTATTAAATTTTTAGAAGAGCTCTGAAGTGCCCAGAGTGAACTCACAGTGAAGTGAAGTGAAATCGCTCCGTCGTGCCCAACTCTTAGCGACCCCATGGACTGCAGCCTACCAGGCTCCTCTGTCCATGGGATTTTCCAGGCAAGAGTACTGGAGTGGGGTGCCGTTGCCTTCTCCGGAACTCACAGTAGGTATATCATAAATATATTTAGGACCCAGAGAGGAAAAAAGAAGGGTAGTTTTTTCTAGCTCGATCTCTGAAAATAAGATCCATAGTGGGTTGTCACGGTCTCAACAATTTCTGAAGCGAGAAAGTGAGAGTATGTTATTTTGGGGTGTGCTTAGCAAAATCTGAATAAAATTAAAAGTTTTTAGATGAAATTGATAGTCATTATTATTAACAAATATTTATTGGCTGCTGCTTCCATGTAAGATTTTTAAGATGATAACGATATAAAAAGAAGGTGACACAGCCCCTAGAAGAATGCACAATTTAGTAAAGACCCAAAGAAAAAGTTATAGTCAATACTGATTCGAGGGCTATGCCTTTGGCGCTAATTATGCCAACCTGTGGTTTTAGGCTACACCATTCTCTAGGTGTTTTCTAAACTCTCCATTTCAACCTCTTTACTGCCATGGAGCCAGGAAACACCCGAGTTAGGGTCAGCAACAAGACATATCCACATTGTCCTTTTTAAAAAATACAGCCCAGAATCCCTGCTACAAAAGATTAAATCTAGACCAGAATTGAAATGGAGAAGATAATGGAAGCTGCTGTTTTTCTGGGCTCCAAAAGGGAGTCAACTGAAGGGAGAAACTACAGGGTTTGTAAGGTACAAAGAAGGTCACTGCTTGTGCATAGGTGTGCATTGTTGGCGAGATCCCAAGCAAGTCCGAATATATTAAATGGGAAGACGCGTTGCATCTGGCAGGGGCCTAGCCTGCGCTCTCCTCAGCACGCACGTGCCTGCACGTACTCACGCATTCAATGTGCCTCCAAGCCCTGGAAAGGGGAAAGGGTGTGGAAAGAGAGAGGTGCGTGGTCAGGGAGCAGCCCCATGTGCGGGTGAAACATCTCTGAAAAACTCTGTCAAAAGGAGCAAATGAGCATCTCACGTGGAGATGGGAAGAAGGATGTGGTCCAGACGCTGTGGGCAGCGTCCCTAGTCACGGTGTCCATAGGCTGCGACCCAGAAGCACAATTTTATGGGCTCTTCACTGATGTATCCCCAGGTCCCAGAATGCTGCTTAGGTTACAGTAAGTAGATACTTAAACCATATTTGTGGAATTAGTGAATGGATGCATGGAGTTGTTACTTTGTGTGCTTGCTGAAACATGGCCTTGATAAAGAATATCCTCCCCTCCTAAGAACTGGCTTTAATTTCTTGAAGACTTTGACTATAGTTGCATCTCAGTACTGAATATGCTTTACTCTTTATTAAAAGTGATCTTTGTTGTAAGTCTACTAGCCCAAAGATTTTTAAATGGATTTATTAAATTCTGAAAATATCAATGTGCTATTTCCATCAATATTCCGCACCGGGGGAGTCCATTTCTTTCTACCAAAATTCTGAGTAGAGAAAATCTGTAAATAGAATGTATACATATATTTCCTTTTAAAAAACTGATTTCTACTGTGATCTTTTAGTTCTTTTGCTTGTGTGCATGTGTGCCTGGTTGTTCAGTCTTATCTGACTCTTTGCAATTGTATGGACTGCAGTCCTCCAGGATCCTCTGTCCATGGGATTTTCCAGGAAGAGTACTGGAGTGGGTTGCCATTTCCTTCTCCATTTCTTTTGCTTACTTTGGGTTTAACTTAATTCTCTTCTTATTTCTGAAGCGGGAAGTTGAGGTCATTTATCTGAGATATTTCTTCATTCCTAATGTTCTTTAGTCTTGATAGAACTAATATTTCTATTGAGATGAGTTTAAAATATGGTGATTATCCTGGTTTATCTCGGAGGCTTGTGTTAATCACATGAGCTCTTAAAAGTGGAAGAAGGAGGCAGACGAACAGATCACAGACATGAAACACAAGATAAACTCAATGAATCACCTCTGGATTTGAGGATAGAGGAAGGGACTTGAATCAAGAAGTGAGGGCAGTTTCTAGCAGCTGGAAAAGGCAAAGAAACAGATTTTTCTCAAAAACCTCTAGAGGGAAAGCAGTCTTTCCAACATCTTGATATTAACCCTGTGTTGGACCTCAGGCCTGCAGTACTGAAGATGGCAAATGTGTTTAGCAAGCCACTGAGTTTGCAATAATTTGCTACAAAAGCAATAGAAAGCTAATGAGAATTATCACTCATCGGTTCACTAATCTTTTCTTCCACCATGTTTAATCTGGTATAAATCTCATCTGTGTTTTTCCTCCCTGACATCATAATTCTTAGCTCGGAAATTCAATTTGGATATTTTTATATCTCCTTGACTCTTAAATCTTTGTTCTTTCCTCTATCTACTTGAACATATGGGACACAGTAGTAGAAACTGTTTTCATATTCTTGTCTACTAATGCTATTATCTCTGTTGTTTCTGGATCTGTTTCAGTGGATGGAGTTTTATCCTCATTATGGGTAATACTTTCCTATGTTTTTATTTGCCTTATAGTTTTTGACTGGCTGATGGACACAGTGGATGTACCGTGGTCCTGTGTGTATCTTTATATCTCCAGGACTTTAAAGCTTGCTACCAGGCAAGGGTTAAGTCATCGGAGATCTTTTTTCGAGGCTTTGCTAGAGGGAACAGGTCTTCCTGAGCCAAGACCCTTTTTTAGCACTTGCACTGAAACTCCAGTACTTTGGCCACCTCATGCAAAGAGTTGACTCATTGGAAAAGACTCTGAAGCTGGGAGGGATTGGGGGCAGGAGGAGAAGGGGACGACAGAGGATGAGATGGCTGGATGGCATCACCGACTCGATGGCCGTGAGTTTGAGTGAACTCCGGGAGTTGGTGATGGACAGGGAGGCCTGGCGTGCTGCGATTCATGGGGTCTCAAAGAGTCGGACACAACTGAGTGACTGAACTGAACTGAACAGAACTGATGCCCTCTGACTTATGTTTATTACTGTGTCTGTTTGGTACAGGCACGGTTTCTTGCCCTCTGGGAACTCCAGAAGCAGTTCCCTTTAATCTTTCAGGTATTTCCCCCTCCAGATCTCTGGTAGATTTCTCACAGGCACGCACTGATTCATAGCAGTCAGCAGAATTCTTGAGAGCGCCCCCTGCAGGTCTCTGGAGTTGCTTCCCTAGGCATCTCTCCCTGTCTCCGAGATGCTGAGAACTACATCCAACCTGACGGTCGTTGGACCTCCAGTTTTGACCCCTCAGTTCCTCGCTCTGACTGCATCTCTCTTCCCTGTACTGTAACCCGAAAACTTTCTCCAAGCGGTAAGTGGCAATAGCACTTACCAGTGCTTCTTGCTGCTCATCTTGTTCACTCCCAACTTCCCATTTCTTAAAAGTCACTGCCTTGCTCAGCACCCAGTGTTTTGAGGGATTTTTTTTTTTTTCATATATTTTGTTGTAATATTTAGTTGTTTCAAGTGGGAGGATAAATCTGTTCTGTTATCCCATTTTGATTGGGAGCAGAAGTCTCACTTGAAATTCTGGCCTGCGTTTTCTTACATATTTATGTCTTTTTCCTACATATTTATGTGCTCTGTGTGAGTGCTTAGTCGCTCAGTCGTATCTGACTGTGTGACCCCATGGACTGTAGCCGCCAGGCTCCTCTGTCCATGAAACTCTCTAGGCAAGAATACTGGAGTTGGTTGCCATGCCTCCAGGGGATATTCCTGACCCAGAGATCAAACTTGTGTCTTTTGCATCTTCTGCATTGGCAGGCAGATGCTTTACCACTGTGCCACTTATTAAGCCCCCTACATTTTTATAGTTTTATATATGTATATTTTTCAGCTTGTTCTTTACATATATATGGTGAGCAAATTTTCTTGTCTTTCAAAAACATGTCATATTATTCTATGTTTTGATGATGAATATCTTTGTATATAATCCTTTTTATACATCTCTGATTTTTCTCAAGATGAATTATGACTATTAAGTTAATATTTTAATGTAACTGGTACATGTGGTCAAATTAGCTACATTGACAAATATATGGTTTTTCTTTTTCAGGCCGACTGTTAAAATTAGGGTTTAAAAAATATTTCTTGAGAAAAAAATTAACTTCAGTTTAAATCTGAATCTTTATGAAACAGTCCTGAGACAGAAATGAGCAACAATATGTTTATGTAGTTCATTGTGAATTGTCTATTTTTTCCTTGCTTGTTTTTTTCTTAGCTGAATCCTCCTTTTCTGGATGGTTTGTCAAATCTTTTTTTTTTTTAAATTTTAAATATAATATATGTAATATTTTTTAAAATGATATACCCTATTTGATATTATTTTTTACTTTTTAAGCAAATATTTATTTTTTATGCTGTTAACTCTATCAACTTTCTCTATGTGAAAGCCTTTGCTCAGAATGCCACTTTGATATTTTCCATCAGATAAGTAGACATGCATTATTTTTATATATCTTTAATTTTATTTTTATACTTACTGCTATCATTCACTGAAATTTGTTTCTTGATGTATAGTGTAGGATAAAGATCTAATTTTATTTTTTTCTGTATGGTTAATCAACTCTCCCAATAGATTTTAATGCATTGAGTTACGTTCATGTGTGTCTAATTTGAGCAACTAGGCAAGCCTATTTATAGTTTATCCAAAGTGCATGATACCAATATAAAAATAAATTCTAAATAGGCAAAATAGTATTTAGTACATGTAGAGGAGAGCAAACAGACTCATCCTCAACTCGTGTAAGCTGCATTGCTATATTTATGTGTTACACTAACACATCATATAAAATATAAGCCAGGAACTTACATGTTCCAAAGCAGTCAGGAACTTTGTATGGCTGTTTATAACTGGAAATAGAGTGCCATTGTTTTCTTTATAATCTCTTAGGATGAGTGCCTTTGCTATTCCTTGGACCTGTGTCATCTCTGTAACTATAAACAGGTGCCCGTGGGCATCGAGAGATAAGTTTAGTTAGCAGGGTGAGGCTTGGATTCAGCTGGATAAAGGCAGGCCTGCAGATCAGTGGGGCGTGGGGACGTGCCAGCAAGACGTTTCAGACAGTCACTGTCATTACTTATTACTATCTGAGCGCTGTCCAGACTGACTCAGTGGTGCACACAAACAAAATACCACATGTGTACGGGGGGTGTAACCAGGAAGGGAGCTGTGATTCCAGGGGAAGGAGATGGAGGATTAAACCTAGTTGGTGGAGTAGTAGTGGAGAGGGAGAGAGATGAGGATCTTGGAGGCTTTAGAGAAGGATGAGTCTTCCATGGAGGCTCAATAGCAAAGAATCTGCCTGCAGTTCAGGAGATGTGGGTCCCGTCCCTGGGTCGGGAAGATCCCCTGGAGAAAGAAATGGCAACCCACTCCTATATTCTTGCTTGGGAAATTCCATGGACAGAGGAGCCTGGTGGGCTACAGTCGATGGGGTCGCAAAAGAGTTGGACACAACTTAGCAACTAAAAAATAACAACAAAAGAGGGCTGGGAACTCGTCATGTGGCTGGAACCCCGTCATATGCTCTAGAAATCTCTGCAGAGACTAAAAAGCAGGTCATTAGCAGCTACTTCTCCCCACTGGGCTCACTAAGTGGATAACGTTGCCATTGACTGAGATAGGCGGCATAGGAAATGGGGAGATTTAGGAATAAGGTGAGGGTGGTATGAGTTTAGATTCTTGAATTCACAGCAGAAAAAATGTTTATTTTCTTCTTGTAAGACATGTGCCCACTTGATACCCATCATCTCCCTATTCATATAAAATGTGAATGGAGTTCCCAGTTCGGTTTTCCTTATGATCTGAGATCTTTCAAAAGGTTTTTTCCCACAAGAATCAACTGTTTTCATCAACAAGTGTTAAGGAGGAAAAATGTAATAATCCACATCAGTGCGTCTTCCCTTTTGGTTTAAAAGAAAATGAATGAAATAAGGCCTTTTCCCTGCAGAATAGCAAGGCACTTACTCTTGGAGACACTGGAAATGCTTACAGTCATGAACCTTGAGGCCTGAATGGGCTGTAGAGATCATCTAGTTCAAATATTTATTTTAGAGATGATGACATCTGTGAGAAAATCCAGGAACTAGGACATCAAAGAGCTGGATTTTATTCATCTGTTCTCAATTCATTTTAAATAACATGATGCATATATGTTGTAATTGTTCTGTTTATTTGGTCCAAGTATCGCCACTTCCTGCAATCAGGCTTTTCTCAGACATCAAATCCCACTTCTTGCTCTGGGCTTTGGTTGAGCGTTTCTATTCCCTGTAATATCTCTCTTCTTCCATTCCTCTTAGCACAGAGTTTAGGAAGCTTTTCTGTAAAAGGGAGATAGTGGATGGATTTGCTTTGCATCCTGTGTCGTTTTGGTCCCCAGCTCTGCCACGTGGTGCTAAGCGGCTATGTTAGTCTTTGTCACGTCCAACTCTTTGTGATGCCGTAGACTGTAGCCCGCCAGGCTCCTCTGTCCATGGGGATTCTCCAGGCCAGAATACTGGAGTGGGTAGTCATTTCCTTATCCGGGGGATCTTCCCGACCCAGGGACTGAACCCAGTTCCCTTGTCTTGCAGGCAAATTCTTTACCATCTGAGCCACCAGGGAAGCCTTGTGTGTCTATAACCATGCATAAATGAATCAGTTGGAGTCTAGTAAAACTATTTACAAAGGCAGAAACAGGGTGAATGTGGTCCGTTTGGTCTGTGCAATAACTCACCAGAGGTAATACAGTGTTCTAGCGTTTTCATTATCATTGCTTCTTCTTTAATCCCCCTCTCCTCTGATTGCACGGACATCAACTTGACCTTATTTGCTCTTTCATGCCAGCTGCTTCTGAGACCCTGTACACAAACGTCACACCCGTCTGGTGTGTTCTCAAGCAGAGGGACAATGCCCGTGGCCCTGACCTCCACTCACTTTTCTCCACTGTGCAACTTTTCTGTTGCTAAATAGATTTTTCTTTTTTTTTTAAGGTTCTCTGTATGTTGAGTAAGGAGGGGAGAGTAGTTGGAAATACTGAGGATCTCAGAGTGTGAAAATAATTCCTTGCTATGTTATCTGTCTAGGAACTGCTGATTGACTTTGTGTGTGTGTGTGTGTGTGTGTGTGTATGTGTGTGTGTGCACATGCCCACACACGCACTCAGTTATGTCTCACGCTTTGTGACCCTATGGACTATAGCCTGCCAGGCTCCATGGAATTTCCCAGGCAAAAGTACTGGAGCAGATTGCCGTGTCCTCCTCCAGAGGGTCTTCCCCACCCAGGAGGAGACCCTGTGCCTCCTGCTTCTCCAGCATTGGCAGGTAGATTCTCGACCGCTGCACCATCTGTGGATCTCTATTCGCATAGCCTGGTACAACCTCTGGAGTTACAGCTCACCCTACAGCTTGGACCAGTGTTTTGGGTCCCCAACTCACACCCTTCTGCCGTTTGCCAACCCCCTGTATGTAATGGTGCTGTTTTTTAGCAGTCAAGAGCTAACTTTCTTGGAGCTATTATTTTAGAGAACCTGTTTCATTTTCCTTGTCATCTCTGTCTTTGATTCCACCACTCCAACTGCTTGTATCAAAGCTACCAAATATCCAAACACCAATTATAGGACTTTCTTGAATCATACTCATCCTATGAAACTTGGTCATCATGATAACATTGGCTTGACAGTATCTTTAATTTATATATCCTTGTACAGTTGACCAAAGGTTTTTACCTATTTCCCTTATTCCAGCTCTCTAGCAACCTGAAAACTCAGGGGTAATTATTTCCCTCATTTTGTAGTTGAACAAAATGAGATACAGAAAGATCAAGTGACTTGGTCAATGTTATCCCTAGTTAATCCTACAGTTGCAGTGAAATTCAAGTGCTTTTAATTTTTTTTTAATTTAGAATTTCTCCCAATATGCATGTGGTCTTGTTTAAGGCATAAATTATTTATTGATAGAAGAACTGTATTAGGTCAACCTATGAAGGGAATAACAGGGACATGTAAGTAGTATTATTTGCATATACCTATATTAGAGACTATACAGAGAAAATTATAATTCCTCCATTCAGTAAATACTAAGATAGAAGCTAAGGTCTAAAGTCTTATCATGCGTGTGTGCATGCTTAAGTCACTTCAGTTGTGTCTGACTCTTTGAGACTCTGTGCCTCAGAGTTCCTCTGTCCGTGGGATTCTCTAGGCAAGAATACTGAAGTGGGTTGGCACACCCTCCTCCAGGGGATCTTCCTGACCCAGGGATCAAACCTGAGTCTCTTACATCTCCTGCATTGGCAGGCAGGTACTTTTCCGCTAGAGCCACCTGGGAAGCCCAACAAGTTGTGTGGAGAATCCTCCTGCTAATACAGAAGATGCAGGAGAAGTGGGTTTGATCCCAGGGTCAAAAAGATTTCCCTGAAGCAGGAAATGGCAACCCACTCCAGTATTCTTGCCTGGAAAATCCCATAGACAGAGTAGCCTGGTGGGCTACAGTCCATGGGGTGGCAAAGAGTTACACACAGCTAAGCATACATGCAAATACGGTTGTATTTTTCTGTTCTTACACTGTTCATTGACTTTGCCCATTAGGTTTATTGTTTATTTTCATTAATATGTTTGTTTCCTTTTCTAGATTGAATTTCTTATGGGCAAGCTTTGTGTCTTTTGGCTATTTAGAACACAAAAGTTAGTGCCTGAGACATTGTCCAACTTTATATTTATTGAAAGAATAAAATGACTTATTTTTAATCTCTTAAATGTGTGTCTTATGCATAGGCCCTCACCTCTAGGAGGTGATAATTTAGTTGAGAGACCATCCACATACTGCAGAAAACTCAGATTTCATTACATGTATTATATAAGCAAGTATGGGGAAAATAGTAAGAAAAATAGGCTGTTTATTGTAGAAAATAGAAGCTGAAGAAAAGCAGAGATAATGTGGATTAAATGGTCAGAAATATTTTCATGTGGGAGGTAAGAGGAAAATAGGTTAATAGGAGGGGATTTAATTTCCTGTAGTTCTGAGTTTGCTGATAAGTTTTAAAATATAAATATGCATTTATTTTCATCAATGTTTTTACTGAATTTGAGATGATTGTGTTTTCTTTCTTTATTGTGTTAATAGGAGCAAAATTACTTGGTTGTCATGGATTTCCCTTTTATTATGTCATTAGATTTTTCTTTGCCAGTATTATGTTTAGGGTTTATATCTTTAACTACTGAGAAAAATTGCCCTGCACTTTTCTCTGTTTGTAATGATCTTGGTGAATTTGGGTTATCAAGTTTATATTGGCCTCATGAAATGAGGTGGTAAGTCTTTCATTTTTTGTATTATTTTCTAGAAGGGTTTCATGTAAGATTGAATTATTACTTCCTTGAATGCCATGATGAATTTCTCAGGAAAACCAACTGGATCTGAAATATTTTTATGTGAGGTTTTTAATGAAAGGTATTAATTTGAAATGAATGTAGGATTAGAATTCTATTATTGTTTTAGTTTTTATAAATTTTGTTTGTGAAGAAATTTTATTTGTCTAAATTAGCAAATGTATTGACATAAATTTCATTTATTCTTTTTTATATATTGAATATTTTATGTATTAATGTCTATACTGACTTTTTCATTTGTATTCCTTGTATTTATTCTTCCTTAAATCTTATTATGATTTTATAAACTTTATTATTGTTTTAGCAAACCATAATTTGCATTTTTAACATTTTTCTGTTTAAATGCTGTTTCCTATTTCACTGATTTCTGTTCTTACTTTTATTGAGTATTTTATACATCCAGTAATACTATACTTTAGTATAGGGAAATTTAAAGGGGCCAGTGGATCAATATGATCTTGATAGGCAAAAACCAACCCAGTCAATCCTTTAGGCAGTCAACCCTTAATAATCCTTGGGAGGACCGATGCTGAAGCTGAAGCTCCAATACTTTGGCCACTTGGTAAGAAGAGCCAACTCATTTGAAAAGACCTTGATGCTGGGAAAGATTGAAGGCAAAAGGGGCAGCAGAGGATGAGATGGTTAGACAGCATTCTGACTCAATGGACATGAACCTGAGCAAACTCCAGGAGACAGTGAAGGACAAGGGAGCCTGGCATGCTGCAGTCCATGAGGTCACAAAGAGTCAGACATGACTCAGCGATTGAGCAACAACCACAAGGCAAATAATTACTATGTTCGAATGAATTAAGTAATAAAATGGGAAGGTTAGAGTGTTGGAGTTAGAATTTTATTATAAATATGGGGAAGTTGTGCAGATGACAGGGTATCTGGTGTGGCCACATGAGTATGTGTGATGCATCAAATCAAATCAAATTGAAGTGAGTTGAATTGGATTTAACATAATAGAGGGTCAGGCAAGATGATGCCGCAGCAGTGATCATGATGGACTGTAATGGTCAGCTCTCTCTGATTCCCTTATTAAATTAAGCTTCTTCTGGGCAGGGACTGACCACACTTGTCATATTTTCCACATATTTTGCAGAGCGTCTGACATAGAAGATGCTTAAATACATGCTCCCAAAATAATATAAAAGCTCTTACAACAACTCCGTTCATCCCACTAAATCCTAAGGAAGTGAAGTCTCTACCGCAGTGCCTTAGAGTTGGTCGTTTAGCAGCCCTGGGACTAGAGCCACACTCTTATGAGACCCAACAAGTACAGACATGGGACACTGAAGAAGGAGGTTTGGGGTGTGAATTTGACAATGGCAGCAACAAAGTAAAGTCATGATTTGGAAAATCATGTTGGCAAGTCAAGCATATTTTCTAACATCCTTTTGTTCTTTATTGGAATAAGAGGCAGAGTAAATTAGAAGTAAGGCATGGAATGTAGAGATACAGTCTGACCATATTGGGCATGTGTGTGTGTGTCTCTTGTTTATTGCACTTGTTGTTCCTAAATCTTGAGTTTAACAGTACTTGTCTACAGGGACCTTAATTGCTTTAAAAGCATTCACACTGAGTGTCAAGGACTGAAGTCTTCTTTTTGAAGACATAAGTGGATTTTTAAATTTCTTTAGATAATAAGATGAAGTGGCCTGTATAGAAGAACTTGGGCACCTGGAGCCCAGGGAAGGAAGGAGGATAAAGCTCTTTGTTCTAAATCGAACTGAAGTGCCTGGTGCCCTTGGCTTCTGACCCCTTTGTGCAGGTCTAGGGTGGGCAAAGGCTGCAGGTGCGCCGTCAATCACAGGCGGCCCGCCTCTCTTGCCTTTGTCTGCCTTTACATGCAGACCTTATCTTTTAATGAGATCTTGGCCATTAGACATCCTTTCGGGTTGTGCGAAGGTTTAAGTTCTTTGGGCTTTCACCTTTTTTGATTACTTTGACCTCTATCAGCATACTGAATTTAGGTGCTCATAGAATAACTCACAGTGAATAGTAAATTATGATGTCCATTCTGCCACCTCCATCAGTGCATTATGTAGGCTTCTGGAAGGAGAGCATTACACATCCTTTTAAAATCCTTTAAAAAAAAAAACATATATATTCATTTAGGTTGTGCTGGGTCTTAGCTGTGGTATGCAGAATCTTTAGTTGCATCGTGTGAACTTTTAGTTGTGACATATGAAATCTAGTTCCCCAGCCAGGGATAGAACCTGGGCGCCCTGCATTGGGAGCACAGTCTTAGCCACTGGACCACCGGGGAAGTCCCCACATACTCCTTAGCAGATCACTTCATTTGGGTTGGCAAGATGGGGAAGACTAAAGGCATTGAAACATGCCAGATGAGTGAAGACTGGAATGGAGGTGATGCTGTGTGTTCTGTCCTTCAGCAAAGAGAGCAAAATCGACAAAATATGGTGGTACTTATATTGTTCTGCACAACCATTGAATTTTTCTACCTGGATAGTGTGGAGAACTTAAGGCATGGAAATCAGCCTAATTTTATATCACAGATGTGCACTCATGTATTTTTTGTACTATTAATGTGAATATTATCAAGTGCTTAATATCTAGTGAGTCCTGTATGCATGCATGCTAAGTCATTTCAGTCGTGTCTGACTCTGTGTGAACCCATGGACTATGGGCTCCTCTGTCTGTGGGATTCTGCAGGCAAGAATACGGAGTGAATTGCCATGCCCTCCTCCAACGGATCTCCCCGGCCTAGGGATTGAACCCATGTCTCTTACGTCTCCTGCATGGGCAGGCAGGTTCTTGACTACTAGCACCACCTGGGAAGCCCAAGTCTTGTTTTGGTCACACCATGCAAGCTTGCAGGATCTTAATTCCCTGAGTAAGGGTCAAACCCAGGCCCCAGAAGCGAAAGCCCAAATCTTAACCATTAGGCTATGAATCCTCTATAATTATTGTTAAAAGAGAAAATGAGACTTATCAAAAATTGTAAGAGCGTATTTGAGCAAAATTGACCAGAACCAGTCAGTGTCATGGGGGAAGTGGTTAGGAGCACCTTGCCAGTGGAGAGAATGGCAGACAGGGTATAGAATCGGGCAGGAGAAAGCAAGGACATTATTAATTAGCTGTAGCTGAAAGCCGAGAGTGGACATGTGGGCACCGTTGGGGGGAAGAGGGTGGAGAAGGTGGAACAGATTGGAAGAGTAGCATTGACATATTCCCGGGTAGCCCAGCTGGTGAAGAATCTGCCTGCAATGCAAGAGACCCTGGTTCAATTCCTGGGTCTGGAAGATCCCCTGAGTGGGTATAGGCTACCCACTCCAGTATTCTAGGGCTCCCCTGGTGGCTCAGATGGTAAGGAGTCCACCTGCGATGCAGGAGACCCAGGTTTGATCTCTGGGTTGGGAAGATCCCCTGGAGGAGGGCATGGCAACCCACTCCAGTGTTCTTGCCTGGAGAATCCCAATGGACAGAGGAGCCTGGCGGGCTACAGTCTGTAGGGTTGCAGAGTCAGACACAACTGAATGACTTAGTATAGCACACAGCACTGTGTTTAGATTTCGTTACCTGAGGCATTTAGGAACTTAGATTTTGGTTTGTTTGTAGGCTCCCAGATCACTGGAACCTCATTAGTCCACTGGCCTCTTTGTTTTATCAATTTAACTGAAGGTAAGATGCCAGCCAGAAGGAAGCCAGTCCCTTGTGGTGGAATACCTGGTGAGGAAAGGGGATGGATACAGCGTGTGACAGGTGGTTACCGGGCTGGGAAGCCACTCAGTTACTTGGGCTTGGCCAGTCTGTGGACAGTAGGATGCAGGGGTCAGAGGGAGGGCTCAAAACCCAGGGCCACATGGAGGGAACAATTTTATGACTTTAAGCAGAAAGAGGAGGGGACAGCTTAAGAGATTTAAGCACTTGGAGCTTGTTGGCAGAGTGTAAGTCCCTGGTGCATTGTCTGAAAAGAAGAGGGAGACGTTTGGAGTTTTTACATCTCTATTGCAGAGTATAGTCAGGGGAGAGAAATCCTGTTTACTAGAGATGGGCAGTGAGCGGCTTGCTGGGTGGGGGTGGGGAGGGAGGACGTAGAAAGACAGACAGACAGATAGCAAGCACTCCAGCACTCCTGCTGTTACGCTGTTACATACCTGTTAATAGTAGCAGTTAAGGGCTTTCTCTGTTTAGAGAAAGCAGGGACGGGGGACCCTGGTGGGCTGCCGTCTATTGGATCACACAGAGTCAGACACGACTGAAGCGACTTAGCAGCAGCAGCAGCAGACCTTAAAGAAATCTGAGTGCCGAAGAATTGATGCTTCATGTTGATATATGGCAAAACCAATGCAATATTGTAAAGTTAAAAAATAAAATAAAAAAAAATAATGTTTTTTTTAAAAAAAAGAAGACTCGAGAGTCCTTTAAACTAATACAATTATGTAAAGTTTAAAAATAAAATTTAAAAAAAAAAAAAAAAAAGACTGCATAGCGATCCAACCAGTACATCCCAAAGGAAATCAGTCCTGAATATTCATTGGAAAGACCGATGCTGAAGCTGAAACTCCCAATACTTTGGCCACCTGATGAGAAGAACTGACTCACTGGAAAAGACCCTGATTCTGGGAAAGATTGAAGGCAGGAGGAGAAGGGGACGACAGAGGATGGATGGTTGGATGGCATCACCGACTCAGTGGACATGAGTTTGAGCAAGCTCTGGGAGCTGGCGAAGGACAGGGAAGCCTGGTGTGCTGTGGTTCATGGGGTCGGAAAGAGTTGGACACAACTGAGCCACTGAACTGAAGTGAGCTGAGAGACCTTATGCACTGCATACAAGCCAGGCTGTGTGTTCTAGGTCTGTCTCTAAACTCTGGGAAAGAGAGCCAAGTAAATCATTTAGTAGTCAACAAATCACCTTAGGGTTAAAATAACCCTTTCTTTTAATTTTGTTGTAATATATATGTGTTGCTATACATATATTTTGGAAGATGTTAATAAAATGTGTATTTTTTACAAAATTACTTTTGTATTGATACAGACTGAAATGAGATATATCTCAAGTCTTGCCTATTCACTTGGAGGAAAACCTGGGTATCTGCTTTCCTAATTGAATCTTTATTCCCTGCCTGCTTACGGCCATTCAGCTTATACGACATAGATATAAAGCCACAATCCTGAAATGCAGGGGGAGGGTCAGGGTCATTTGGAAAGTTTGTTCATATTATTAATGCTCAGAACCCAGTTGATTAATGACCTGTGTCCATGGTGGGGCAGGATACCAGTGGTTTGCACATGTACACCAGGTAATTCCAAACCCCCAAAATTTGAGCCGCACTTTGTTAAAGAAACAGTTACAAGCAGTAGGTGGACGAGTCCAAAAGGGACGTACCTTGAGCTTCTGACTCAGCATGTCTGGGATCAGAGATTGGCATTTTTGGTCACCTCTTGCCCACCACTGCCATGCCCCCACCCAAGACAGATAAATCTTGCCTTAGTGACAAAACTTTGAGACATGATGATCTAGAAATGAGATGTAGGATGTCGGTCCCAGATAGTTGATAAATGTGAAGCTTCTTTATCAAAAGTTTTGTGAAGATTCTTTGGTTTTCACTATATTAGTAATTTTAACCGACTTAGTTTTAGCCATGGAGCTATGTGGAGTTAAGGGGAGTTGTTCTGTATTTTGTCTGTAAGTAATTTGTTCTAGGGTCTGTCTCTTGTTTTTTCTTTCTTTCTTGAGAGTCTGGATTTGTAACTATGTGAGGGAGAGAGAAAAAGATTAGAATGGTAATATAAGTTTGTAGCCAGGAAGAACTGGATAAGGAAGAAAGAAAAATATACCTTAGATCCTTTCCAGAGACTTTTTAAGCCTTTCTAAATAAAATTAACTATATTAGACCTGTTTATTCAGCCTGGAGGAAAATTAAAAAACCTACTTTAATATATATAATCTACTGCACAGCTGAGAAGCTCTACAATCCTCTCTTCTGTGAGTAAGACAGGACGTAACAAAATTTGCCAGTGTAGAACTACTATCTCTTTTTTTGCTAATGGCAATCAGACACAGTCTTAACCATGATATATATATATATATTTTAACTACAGTTTCTTATTGCTGAAAAGTGGTATGGAAAGCAGGCAATTTTTTATGCTGAGGAGAAATGAACAGCTGAAAATTGTGGGCAGAAAAATTGTGGTTTGCTGATCTTGAAATCACCACAACTCTGGAGGTTATGTATTATAAATATAGAAAAATATCAAATTTGATTTTCAACCAAAATAGTTGACCCCATTCTCCCACTTCACACACACACAGTTGTACAAGTGTGGGTTCTGATTTCTCTGGGTCTCCATTAATGAGAAACTGCTCCTGACATCAATAATGGCTTTTAACTGGATGGTGATAAGGTGATTAGGTGTTTCAGGGTCCAATTTACTGTGAGGTTAGATCATTTTTCATACTGGTGGTTTTATTCTATTATACAAACTTTGGAATGACTTTGATTTTCATTAAAATGTCAAATTGGCAAACCTGCCCTACATGAGAATAAACAGCTGCAACAATTCCTTCTAGAGGTCATCTGTTACATCAGTCTTTTATTGTAAAAGATCTGATCAGTCTTGTACACAGAATACCGCATATGAGATATATTATCCCAGTGAAGGTCTTTCTCTGTCACCCTTCCCTGGTGCGTGAGATTTCTCAACTCAGACTTTTTCAGTTTTATTGAGATTGTATGCCTCATTGGGCATCTTGGCCAAACAGTCCATGATTTATGACAACCCCGGGCTGATCTTGCTGAGCTCAGTCCTTGGCTCCAAAAAGCTGTGGATGCTATTCTGAACATTAGCAGTTTCTGGATGGTCAGATTTGGAGTTTAATACTAGCCTCCAGACTTTTTTATGATTTAAGCATTTTTCAATAAATTTACATACAAGACCTATTTAGTCAACCTGACTCCATGACTTGGGTGAACAGAAAAAACTAGTAAGTTGCTGCTCTCTGTGCCATGACCACTGTGGGTTCCAAAGTCCCAGGGAGCTACATTTGATTCCTGATTGCCCAAGGTCAAATGGTCCTGACAGTGCAACATAGCATGTATCCAATTATGTGTCAAAGCACCTGGGCTATTGAGGGCAGCAGGATTCTTAGTCCAATGAGTTTGAGGAACGCCATCTCACCTATGCCCAATAGCTTGAGCCTCCACTGCTCAGAGATGGCCTTGACCATGGAGACTTCCTGGTGGCTCAGTGCTAAAGAACCTGCCTGAAATGCAGGAAAGTCGGGTTCGATCCTTGGGTAGGGAAGATCCCTTATTGAAGGAAATGGCTACACATTCCAGTATTCTTGCCTGGAAAATTCCATGGACAGAGGAGCCTGGCAGGCCATAGTCCATGGAGTTGAAAGAATCAGACATGACTTAGCAACTTAACCACTACCACTACCGTGAGGGCACCTAGCACATTTAAAACCTGTTAACTTTTATTTAACACTCTCTTGTTCAAACTTACTGTTACAGAATTCCTTTTTTTTTTTTTTAACATATAATTTGTACATATGTGGCTGAACCTTTACCATGAGGACAGAATTTTGGAAATGTTGGTATTAAAGCCACTTTAAAATTGGATATATCTGATGTGCAGTTGCCAATATTGTTTTCTACAATTGTTTTATTATCTTAAAGATCATCTTTGTGGATGAAGTTGCCATCTTGTGGTCGGTGATCCCACAAAGCTCTCTTCAGTAATAATCAAGATGGAAAACTGAATGAAGATAGCTAGATAGGTTATGGAAGCCTGTAAGACTTCCATATCATGATAGCATGCCATCCAGCTCAAGATATAACAAAGTCTGTAGAGCCCTGTTGGGTTTTAACACTCTTTTAACCAGGAGGCTTTACAAGACACCTGGGCTACATTTTGCTTCATGAACAATTTAATTAATGTAACTCATGAGCCATGCTTAAACATAATGGCAAGACAGTGTCCACAAAAATGAGATGTGAGACTCTGTAGCCCAAGTGAGAAAGCTGAATCAGTGTTTGCCTTCACATGGTTCTGTAATGAATGGGTAGAAATGTTCATTTTAGAAATCCCCTAGAAGGGGCTATAAGTGACTACCCACAGGATGGACAAGAGAAAGATGGTTTGAAGCACCGTTCAGTAAAACCGTGGGCAGCACTTTAAGAAATGAAGCAGGGTGCGGGTTGTTGAGGAGTGATACACAGATAAAAGGCAAGTACTGTATCGTTAGAGATGTTGTAGTAAAACTGTTCCTCAGTAGGGTTTGAAATTATGTTTTTTGGGCAAGTATAAATGTCTGGATCAGGAAGCTCAGTGCTATTAAAGAGTGTTGTCCAGTGAAGTCTCAGGGATCCAGGCTCCTCTCAGGTCACCACCCCACCAGCACTTTGCTATGCCCCCCGACTCGTGGACAGAGGCAGCGACTCTCAGAATGCGTTTCCAGTAGTGAAATGGAGGCACAGATACTGAAGGTAAAAATAGAAGGTGCTTGCCACTTACCTTTTTTCTTCTCTTTTTATTTTTTAAATTAGGAAAGTATGATAGCACATTTATGGAAGACCTGGAAAATATAGAACAAGGTTACATATTGTTCCACCATATAATCCAATTATTTTTTAAGTAGATAAATTAAGATTTTTAGTTGGCATTTCAATATCAAACTCTCAAAAATTAATAGAATGGGTATACAAAGGAATAGAAAGATATAGTTGACCTGAAAAGCACTATGAACCAATTTAACATAATTAAGATTTATGTATTTTTCACACAAGAATAGGATACAAATTCTATTCAAGTTCCCATAGACTACAAACTAGGAGACACTGGAACATATCCACATGCCCCTTATCTTTAGAGGAAGTTTTCTAGGAGTTGACACGCAATGCTTTTGCTTCCATCCTCTTGGGCAGGGCTTTGTTGTATGACCACAGTGAGTTGCAAGTTAGACAGAGAAGTAACCTTTACTTCGGGAAGACATGATCCAGGTAAAATGTTACCGCTTGGAAGATGGGAAGCTGTCTCAGCTACTTGACTGTCCAGTTGGCCACTCACCTCCCCTGTCCAATTATCACATCCAACTCAGATTCCAGAATACCTGGATAAGGCACATTTCTTGGTGGATGGTATATGGAAACTTGTCTTATTCGGAAACCTCATTTATATGAAATGCAAAGACAAGTCATCTGCTATCACCACTTCTAATATACACTTAGTGGCTCATCAATAAAGAGTCTGCCTGCAATGCAAGAGACTCAGGAGACATGGACTCAATCCCTGGGTTGAGAAGATCCTCTGGAGGAGGAAATGGCAACCCCCTCCAGTATTCTTGCCTGGGAAAGCCCATGAACAGAGGAACCAGGTGGACTATAGTCCACAGGGTTGCAAAGAGTTGGATGTGACTGAGCACACAAGCACAATCATCCATAGAAACAGGATCAGTTCAGTTCAATCACTCATTCGTGTCTGACTCTTTGTGACCCCATGGACTGCAGCACGCCAGACTTCCCTGTCCATCACCAACTCTCCTCATTCTCTCTAGTCCCCTTCTCCTCCCACCTTCAGTCTTTCCCAGCATCAGGGTCTTTTCTAATGAGTCAGTTCTTTGCATCAGTTGGCCAGAATATTGGAATTTCAGCTTCAGCATCAGTCCTCCCAGTGAATATTCAGGACAGATTTCCTTTAGGATTGACTAGTTTGATCTCCTTGCAGTCCAAGGGACTTTCAAGAGTCTTCTCCAACACAACAGTTCAAAAGCATCAATTCTTCGGTGCTTAGCTTTCTTTACAGTCCAATTCTCACATGCATACATGACTACTAGAAAAACCATAGCCTTGACTAGACAGATCTTTGTTGGAAAAGTAATGTCTCTCCTTTTTAATATGCAAAAACAGGATAACTGCAATGAAAATCTCTCCCTTGGAAAAGCAGTCACTACTCCTTAGCAGTTATCAGATCCACGAAGGATGGGTTAATGACTCCTTCACTGTGGGCAGTGGGGTCAGCTACTGTTGACCTTCTGCCTGCTTCTGTTTCTGGCTTGTGGGCAGATCTCTCCCACATCTGTCCTCTGTAAGCAGCTGGCTCTGCCTCTGGGAGACCCCTCCCCTCCATTATTCTCCATGCCCAGCCACACCTACTGCCAACCGGGGAACCTGCTCATGGGAGCTAGCCAGCTTTCTGAGGGTGTGAGTTTGGAGACCCCAGGGTGTTTCAGATGTGAACAAACTGCAGTTCTTGTCAGGCTCGCCAGTTCCTTGAAAATATAATTGTTTCACACATTTAATAGACTTCTCGGCTGTTTGCGCCTGGCCCTTTCCTGAGCAGGTACTCAGAGCTCGTAGCTTTCAAGTCAGGGATCTTACTGACTGCTTTCTTTCCCCTCCTCCCACTTCCCTGACAAAATGTCAGAAAAACCATAGGGTTCTCTGCCTTCTGGGACCTGCACGGTCCCTTCGTTCTGACCTGTCGGCCCACCGCACTGCTGCTGACCTGCTGATTCACCTCCGTGGTGTGAAGCAGCAGCCACACCTGTAATTGTGCTTTTGCCTGTGCTGCGGACTTCACGTTTTACCCCAGGCTTGCAGCTTCCAGCCTAATGGTGATCTTGCCTTCCTGAATACTTAGCCAGGAGACTTTGAGCTAGTTCAGCCAGACCTGTGATTGTATACTTTCTTGTGATAAGTAAATAGTCTATACCTACATATCTATAGTGATACATTTCTATATATCTGCAAATAAGATATATACACCTACATATGTGTGTATATATACACACACACACAAATATGCTGCTTCTCTGCTTAACAGTCTTTTGAGAATTTCTTAAACAAGGGCCTTGAATGGAAAGCCAACACTTTTAATCTGAGTTTGCTACTGGCTTGACCCCCATTGCTGGTGTAGAAATCTTTTTTTTATTGAAGTATAGTTGCTTTACAATGTTGTGTTGATTTCTGTTGTACAATGAATTGAGTCAGCTATGCGTATGCACATATCCCCTCCCTCTTGGACCTCCCTTCCACCCCACACCCTACATCCCACCCGTCTAGGTCATCCCACCCGTCTAGGTCATCACAGAGCTCTAAGCTTAGAGCTTAGCTCCCAGTGTTATACAGCAGCTTTGCACTAGCTGTCTGCTTTACACATGGCAGTGTATACATCTCAATCCTAATCTCCCAATTCGTCCCACTCTCCCCAATGTCTGCATGTCCATTCTCTATGTCTGCATTTCTGAACCTTCCCTGAAAATATGTGGAGTCTAGAAAAATGGTACAGAGGGCATAGAATGTTTAATGGAAGGTACTTGAAATTAAAGCTCTGGGACTTAATCTCCTACCCAGGTGGCTATTTAAGAGCCGTAGATGATAGCTACTCTAGTTGGAGAAGGGAAGCATGCTACATTTTCAGTCTGCAAAACTGTGGTTTGCTAGATTTGTAGGGCTTTCCAGGTGGCGCTAGTGGTAAAGAATCCTCCTGCCAGTGAAAGAGACATTAGAGACCCGGGTTATATCCCTGGGTCAGGAAGATCCCCTGGAAGAGAGCATAGCAACCCACTCCAGTGTTCTTGTTCGGAGAATCCCATGAACAGAGGAGCCTGGTGGGCTATGGTTCATGAGGTCACAAAGAGTTGGACATGACTGAAGTGGCTGAGCATGCGTGTACTAGATTCTTGTTTTGTTTACAGGGCAACCTGGACAGACAGAGATGCTTCCCTTACACTCCCCCATAGTGGCGTGCAGACAGGCCAGGAGAGGCAACCTTCATCTCTTCTCAAGGCTTTTGTCAGAAGTGACAAGGAACAGCCAGAAAAAATTAATCATCTGAGTTTTCGTAATATCTCTTAGTGTTTTCCCTAATGTTAGAATACTGACATGTGATTTGCCTAAGAAACAGCTGGAGATAGGTTTATCAGTGTTCAGTTTGGGTATAATAAGTCATCAAGAGACAATAACTCAATGAGATGTCCCACCTGACCAATTCCACTAAGCAAAGGCTTCAAGTTTAGGTCCTATTACATTGTAGCCTCTTATTTCCTTATTTTTGGTCCCTAATTTCCAGGTACCAAAATCTGTATTAGTTAGGGTTAGTTTTACCTGTGAGTACGGTAACAGCTGCTTCTCAGGTGGCTCAGTGGTAAAGAATCCGCCTGCCAATGCAGGAGACACAGGAAACATAGGGTTGATCCCTGGGTCGGGAAGATCCCCTGGAGAAGGATATGAAGGAAGTGGCAACCCACACCAGTATTCTTGCCTGGACAGATTTTATAACTGCATCCATTTCAGCATGGACATGTGAAAATGACAGACAAAAGATGTGTTATGACGTTGTATTCAACTCTTGGTAGTTTCTTTTATGTTTGCATTCCAAATTTGGTGATGTTTACAAAAACAACATGATTGGCTTTAACTATGTGTATTGACTTAATCATTCTTTTTGTTGTTTAAGCTCATTTGGAAATTAAAACAAATAAATACAAAGGAAATTTATTTTCAACATCACTCTGATGTTTAGCTGAGAGAGGGAAAAGAAAGTAATTTATACAAAGCACTGTTTACATTTGGCTTTCTATGGGAAAGTTCTGAGTCAGCCATGGTAATGATTAGACAAAATTGGAACTTAATGCTTCTTGTTAAAATGGAAAGGATTATTTTAGGATGTCTGGAGGCCACTGAGAAGCCCTACCATGTATGTCTAAACAGACTTTTCTGAAAGGACAAGTTAACTAGATTGATTTGACGCTTTCAAACTTCCCTGGCATTAGTGAGTGGACACAAGTGAAGTTTCATTTTAGAAATGGAGATCAGCTAAGTGGTGCTTCAGAGTAGATGTGGAAACAGAGAACCGACTTAGTAGTGAGAGGGGGAATCAATTCAAGCTGTGTTGCTTACTGAAGTAGCACGGTCTCAGTTCAGTTCAGTCGCTCAGTTGTGTCTGACTCTGTGACCCCATGGACTGCAGCATGCCAGGCTTCCCTGTCCATCACCAACTCCCGGACATTAGATATAAGACAAAACTTAACAAAAATTATTAAAAAAGATTAAAGTAAATATATAGAATGTCATTATTTATTTGTATATATTTACGTTAAGATGTATGCATGTTTTTTATTGCAATTCACATTATGTGGATTATCATCTAATGTTCAAATCAATACATTTTGTATCTATCTCATTACTTTTCTTTTGCAGATGAATCAACAGACTCCTCAGTGTCAAGTCATTCACTCAAGTTAATACAATGGTTGTTGATGTTCAGTCACTCAGTCATGTCTGACTCTTTGAGACTCCATGGACTGAAGCATGCCAGGCCTCCCTGTCCTTCACCAACTCCGGAGCTTGCTCAAACTCATGTCCATTGAGTCGGTGATGCCATCCAACCCTCTCATCCTCTGTTGTCCCCTTCTCCTCCTGCCTTCAATCTTTATTAGCATCAGGGTCTTTTCTAATGAGTAGCTCTTTGCATCAGGTGGCCAAAGTATTGGAGCTTCAGCTTCAGCATCAGTCCTTCCAATGAGTATTGGTACTCTGAAGAATCTTCTCCAATACCACAGTTCAAAACATCAATTCTTCAGTACAGTGGCCAATATTGGTAAACCTCTTGGTTTTGCTTATTTTGTTTTCTACTTGAAACATCTCTTTTCTTTTTAATTCTATCCTCATAGACTCAAAATCTCATCCTGTATTATTCTTTATTAATCTCAATTAGCCTTTGCTTTTGCAAATCTAACCATTAAATTAGTCTGGTTGAAATATATGGTCACATCTCGATTTACATACCAACAGCTTGGCTTAGCAGGGAGAGTGTGGGTCTGGAGACAGAAGAAAAAGTTCCAGTTCAGGGTCTGGTAGCTCTCTGATCATGGTGAGTTATTTGCATATAGTTTTCCAGTTAGACAAGATATATACCAACACTAACTTTGCAAGATTATTGGAAATTAAAATTCTGTATGGAATGCACCAGATTCAAAATACAACCCTTTTAATATGTTGTAGTGAGCAAAGTTTAAAATTGCAAAAGGACCTTATCTCAAATCTTGATGCCATTCCTGATTGGATATGTCACATATTTGACAATTACCTGAATTCCTAAATCTAAATGTTCTTTATTTCTAAAATATTATTCCTACTGTTATGAGAAAGATAAGTGAGATACTGTGCAGATAAATTGTAGCTCGTATTGTTAGTGATTTGTTTTGTATTATTTTTATTAGTTAATGAATAATGGACTGGTTCCAAATAGGAAAAGGAGTACGTCAAGGGCTGTATATTGTCACCCTGCTTATTTAACTTATATGCAGAGTACATCATGAGAAATGCAAGGCTGGAAGAAGCACAAGCTGGAATCAAGATTGGCAGGAGAAATATCAATAACCTCAGATATGCAGATGACACCACCCTTATGGCAGAAAGTGAAGAGGAACTCAAAAGCCTCTTGATGAAGGTGAAAGAGGAGAGTGAAAAAGTTGGCTTAAAGCTCAACATTCAGAAAACGAAGATCATGGCATCTGGTCCCATCACTTCATGGGAAATAGATGGGGAAACAGTGGAAACAGTGTCAGACTTTATTTTTCTGGGCTCCAAAATCACTGCAGATGGTGACTACAGCCATGAAATTCAAAGATGCTTACTCCTTGGAAGGAAAGTTATGACCAACCTAGATAGCATATTGAAAAGCAGAGACATTACTTTGCCAACAAAGGTTCGTCTAGTCAAGGCTATGGTTTTTCCTGTGGTCATGTATGGATGTGAGAGTTGAACTGTGAGGAAAGCTGAGTGCTGAAGAATTGATGCTTTTGAACTGTGGTGTTGGAGAAGACTCTTGAGAGTCCCTTGGACTGAAAGTACATCCAACCAATCCATTCTAAAGGAGATAAGCCCTGGGATTTCTTTGGAAGGAATGATGCTAAGGCTGAAACTGCAGTACTTTGGCCACCTCATGCGAAGAGTTGACTCATTGGAAAAGACTCTGATGCTGGGAGGGATTGGGGGCAGGAGGAGAAGGGGATGACAGAGGATGAGATGGCTGGATGGCATCACTGACTTGATGGACATGAGTTTGAGTGAACTCCGGGAGTTGGTGATGGACAGGGAGGCCTGGCATGCTGCAATTCATGGGGTTGCAAAGAGTCGGACACGACTGAGCGACTGAACTGAATTGAATGAATGAAAGACTTGACAACCAAACTGATGAAAGCTTGTAATGACAGAATTCTTGGATTTGAAATGATCTACAAAGACAATATATTTATTTCTATTTAGGGAAACAATATTTGTAAAATCAGCTTATTTTGTGTGGATTCATCCAATTACTTTAAAGGGAGAAAAACATCTGTGTTTTTCAATGAAGTTGAATGTGTAACTTGAAGTGTTGTTCATCACTCTTTCTCTGTACCTTCATTCAGGATGGACTGATAATTTGCAAACATGAAATATTATACCAGTAACACTTTCTAATTGTATCACTGTTGGTGCTTTTAAACTGCCTAAATCAATTGCTTTGAACATAGGAATTCAACTCATTTGATAGAATAGAATACCTTATTGCAAAATTCAGGCTTAAATAGAATAAAGTAGGGAAAACCACTAGACCATTCAGGTATGATCTAAATCAAATCCCTTATGATTATACATTGGAAGTGACAAATAGATGAAAGGAATTAGGTCTGATAGACAGAATGCCTGAAGAACTATGGACAGAAGTTCGTGACATTGAATAGGAAGCAGTGATCAAGACCATCCCTAAGGAAAAGAAATGTGAAAAGGCAAAATGGTTGTCTGAGGAGGGCTTACAAATAGCTGAGAAAAGAAGAGAAGCTAAAGGCAAAGGAGAAAAGGAAACATATACCCATTTGAATGCAGAGCTCCAAAGAATAGCAAGGAGAGGCAAGAAAGACTTCCTCAATGATCAATGCAAAGAAGTAGAGGAAAACAATAGAATGGGAAAGACTAGAGATCTCTTCAGGAAAATTAGATTACCAAGGGAATATTTCATGCAAAGCTGGGCACACTAAAGGACAGAAATGGTATGGACATAACAGATGCAAAAGCTATTAAGAAGAGGTGGAAAGAATACACAGAACTATACAAAGAAATGTTCATGACCTAGATAACCATGATGGTGTGATCACTCACCTAGAGCCAAACATCCTGGAATGTGAAGTCAAGAGGGCCTTAGGAAGCGTCACTAGGAACAAAGCTAGTGGAGGTGATGGAATTTGAGTTGAGCTATTTCAAATCCTAAAAGTGATGCTCTGAAAGTTCTGCACTCAATATGCCAGCAAATTTGGAAAACTCAGCAGTGGCCACAGGACTGGAAAAGGTTAGTCTTCATTCCAATCCCAAAGAAAGGCAATGCCAAATAATGTTCAAACTACCATACAATTGCATTCATCTCACACACTAGCAAAGTAATGCTCGAAATTATCCAAGCCAGGCTTCAACAGTATATGAATCATGAACTTCCAGATGTTCAAGCTGGATTTAGAAAAGGCAGAGGAACCAAAGATCAAATTGCCAACATCCGTTGGATCATCAACAAAACAAGAGAGTTCCAGAAAAACATCTAATTCTGCTTTATTCACTATGCCAAAGCCTTTGATTGTGTGGATCACCACAGACTGTGGAAAAGTCTTCAAGAGATGGGAATAGCAGACCATTTTACTTGCCTCCTAAGAAATCTGTATGCAGGTCAAGAAGCAACAGTTAGAACCAGACATCAAACAACAGACTTAGTTCTATATCTGGAAAGGAATACATCAAGACTGTATATTGTTACCCTGCTTATTTAATTTATATGCAGAGTACATCATGTGGAATGCCAGCCTGGATGAAGCACAGACTGGAATCAAGATTGCCAGGAGAAACATCAATAGCCTCAGATACGCAGATGACATGACCCTTATGCAGAAAGGGAAGAAGAACTAAAGAGCCTCTTGATGAAAGTGAAAGAGGAGAGTGAAAAATATGGCTGAAAGCTCAACATTCAGAAAACTAAGATCATGCCATTTGGTCCCATCACTTCATGGAAAATAGATGGGGAAACAATGTAAACAGTGACCAACTTTATTTTCTTGGGCTCCAAAATTACTGCAGATGGTGTCTGGAGCCATAAAATGAAAAGACCCTTGCTCCTTGGAAGAAAAGCTATGACCACCCTAGACAGCATATTAAAAAGCAGAGACATTACTTTGCCAACAAAGGTCTGTCTAGTCAAAGCTTTGGTTTTTCCAGTAGTCATGTATGGATGTGAGAGTTGGACTATATAGAAAGCTGGGTGCAGAAGAATTGATGCTTTTGAACTGTGGTGTTGTGACTTGAGAGTCCCTTGGACTGCAAGGAGATCTAACCAGTCCATCCTAAAGGAAATCAGTCCTGAATATTCATTGGAAGGACTGATGCTGAAACTGAAACTCCAATCCTTTGGCCACCTGATGCGAAGAACTGACTCATTGGAAAAGACCCTGATGCTGGGCAAGATTGAAGGCAGGAGGAGAAGGGGATGACAGAAGATGAGATGGTTGGATGGCATCACCAACACGATGGACATGCATTTAAGTAAGCTCTGGGAGTTGGTGATGGACAGGGAAGCCTGGTGTGCTTCAGTCCATGATATCACAAAGAGTTGGACATGACTGAACGACTGAACTGAACTGAGCTATTAGGATAGAATGTCCTAGAATATCCTTTATTTTTCTCATCAATACCAACTTCATTTTATTTGGCTTAAGAACTTAGTTGGGTAGTGGAGCCTCTTAAAAGAAAACAGACTTATGGACAAGGGGAGAGGGGAGGAGAGGGTGAGATGTATCAAGAGAGTGACATGGAAACTTACATTACTTTATGTAAAATGGAAAGCCAATGGGAATTTGCTGTATGTCTCAGGGAACTCAAACAAGGGCTCTGTGTCAACCTAAAGGGGTGGGTTGGGGAGGGAGGTTCAAGAGGGAGGAGACATATGGACACCTATGCCTGATTCATGTTGAGGTTTGACAGAAAACAACAAAATTCTTTACAGCAATTATCCTTCAATTAAAAAATAAATTCGTTAAAAATAATAATCTCTTAAAGTTATTCTGGAATAGACAGTTCTAGTAAATATGGCCTACAACCAAATATGGTTGCCTGATTTTGAACATAAAATTGTGTAGAAACACTCCTTCTTTATATATTTCTGTGACTGCTTTTGGGCTAAAATGGCTGAGCTGTGTCTTTGCATCACCAGACCTAATATGTTGACCACCCAGTGCTTTAAAAAGAGTTTGCCTACTGCTACTCTGTGATTAAAAGTAAGACAATTTATTATTGTAGTATTTGACAAAAGATACTTTCTGCTTTGTCCCTCTCTCTCTCCTAAGTCTGGAGGAATATTTGAAATGAATTTGATTATGTTGTCATCCATTTGTATAATTTATAACTTCTTAACTTCTGAAAAGGGCAGTGTTATTAATACTTTTGTCTTTTGTTGAATAGGATCTTTCTTTGGAAGAAAACTCTCATTTTAAAAAATGTCGCACATCTTCGTTTTTGAGAGGCTGTTCTGTGCAGTTTCTCTCACTTGTGCACTATCTTTTCTCTCACCTTGCTTCCAGAGTTTGCATCCAAGCTTTTAGTTATTGGGGATTAAGGATATATATATGGAAAAACATTTTAGTTATGGTATTAATTTGTCACTCATTTTTGCAGTTAGGAAATACTGCTAAAGCCAACCAAATCGTGGTTTAAAATGATTACATCCATTTGGTCCTGGTTGAATTAGTACCTTTCATAAATCACTCACAGAAATGAAAGAGTACAAATTTGTCACTTAATGCATGCCCCCTTTGGGTATACACTGTTAAATAAACACTATCTTCAGTTATTTGCAGTTTTGCATTATTTCTGTTAACCATTTTGTTGTTTATACCAGCACTGTGTACTATTTTAGAATATAAGAGAAATTAAGAAAATGGAATCATTTTTCATTGTAACAAGTTGCTAAAACTTAAAAAAATCCAGTTTGAGCAGACAATGTGTGTCTGAACTGTGGGAGTTAAATGATCACATTTTATGGCTCATGTATTTGGAAATGCAGGTTGCGAGTCCACAGGTATGCTAGGCTATGTTGCTAATGAAGCAATTTGCTCTGCGTCCAGTCCCATTTCACTTGCTGTCATCAACAATTAAAGAACACCCTGGAAGGGTCAGTCTGGATTAGCACCTGACTTTGCAGAGATCCCTACTTGAAGAAGGAGGATTTTCGTGTGTGTTGGGTGATACCACAGGTAAAAGTCATTCAACAGGAGTAGTATTTTCTAAATTTTTCATTAGGCAGTTGTTATTGAAGAAGACAAATGTGGAAATATCCCCAAGTGAAACAATCTATTTATATGGCTCAGAAACTTACTTAACACAAAACTGAGCACACCTGGGAGCAACCTCCAGACAGGAGGAAAGCAAATCAGGCAAACACACAGAAAAGGACATTAAGAAACAAACAAACCTGGGAATTTTAAAGGAGTGTTGATATTCAAGGGAAAGAGCTTTCCTCCAAGCTCTTACTGCCCGCAGCTTCAACAGAAGAGATCTTGTAGCATAAGAGAAAAGCAGGGACAAAGACCTCTTTTACCTCTCTTTCTCCTGCTTATGTATATATACATATATATATTTATATATATATTTTTTAATTTATATATCTGTGTTGTATGTCTTTTTTTTTTTTAGAATAAAGTTGGTTAAAAGACAGTCACACAATATGGCACCCACCTTGTGAAATACGACATTTCCAACCACTGTCAGAAACGTGGAAGTTTAAAGGAAAGCTCTATCAAGTCACATAAGTAATTCACTTCTCTAAAATAAATTTAGTATCATGTATGTTATATATCCGGAGAAGGCAATGGCACCCCACTCCAGTACTCTTGCCTGGAAAATCCCATGGACGGAGGAGCCTGGTGGGCTGCAGTCTATGAGGTCACTAAGAGTCGGAAACGACTGAGCGACTTCACTTTCACTTTTCACTTTCATGCATTGGAGAAGGAAATGGCAACCCACTCCACTGCTCTTGCCTGGAGAATCCCAGGGACGGGGGAGCCTGGTGGGCTGCCGTCTGTGGGGTCGCACAGAGTCGGACACGACTGAAGCGACTTGGCAGCAGCAGCATGTTATTTATCATCTTATCAACAGAAGTATAGAGCTTCATAGATACATATTTAAAGGTTAAATAAAAATATAATATCGGTGTTATTGCTACCTGAGAAGCACACACTATTTTAAGTAATCCACATCTTGGATTTCATGGAATAGAATTTGTACTTGTATACAGAACCATGCTTTCAAATAGTATTTATTGACCACCATTTAATATGTATCAAGCATTGCTTGTGAATTAAGGCAGTTAAGCAATATGTATGCATGTATGTATACACACATATTCATATGTGTGTATATATTTAGCAATAATTTAACCAAAGATTTACCTATAACAAAATGATTTTTTAAAAAATATAGAAGCAAGTTAGAAGATTTTTGAAACTCCTTATACATATGAAAAGTACCTCTGGAAGAAAAACATAATTATTTTAAAAAATAGAAGATTTTGAGTTGAATGGCCTGATTTCTTTGGAAAATGTCACATAATTCTTTGGTTTATAGTAACAGTCTAAGGAAGCAGTGGTGATCTCAACCCTGATAACTGAATGGGGAAACAATTTACAGGGAGGTTTAGAGAACTGTTAGAGTATTTGGGCTTCCCTTGATGGCTGAGGGATAAAGAATGTGCTTAAAATGCAGAAGTCACAGGAGATGCAGGTTCGATAGCTGGGTTGAAAAGATCCCCTGGAAAAGGAAATGGCAACCCACTCCAGTATTCTTGCCTGGAGAATCCCATGGACAGAGGAGCCTGGTGGGCTACAGTCCATGGGGTTGCAAAGAGTCAGATATGACTCAGCAACTCACACTTTCACTTTCAAGCCAGTTTGCTGGAAATGTTTTGTAGTTGTTTTCTTTTCTAGTCTCTTTAGTCTTATAGGTATATGCCTTAAAAAAATAACCTTTTTATTTTATTTTTAATAGCTTTTTTTGTGTTATGTTACCCTCTTGGTAACAGGTAGAGATAATAGAATACAACAAAGTGCAAAATAGATTCTTCTCTGGCCTCCTTTCTAGTAAAATCAGACAGCGAAAAAAAGATAAAATTGAGACCTTTGGAAAATATACTCATTTCTGCCAGACAAAGATTGCAGTTTTGACCCTAAACAATTTTCTTTTCATATTGGGGTATGTCTATATAATTTTGTAGCAAAACCATGTAAACATATGAGAATACTAAAATGTATTGGAATGCTGATCTGGACAGAGTGGAAAGGCAGAAACTTGTACTCTCAAAAAGTTTAGTCTTCAAAGCATTTGCTGGTGTCATGGGCCAGACCAGTGAAAACCATGATGCTGAGGCTACATAGGCTTGAGAGCTTTAGAGTTTATAAGTAAACGTGTGTTGTGGGAGGTTAGATAACTACTGGAGATTTGGCAAGAAAGCAGGGAGTCTAGCGGGGCCCACTGGTGAACTGAAAGAGGATGTTCTTAGAAAGGCAGGGGTGTGGAATCAGGGGGTCCAGTAGAACTAAAGGTGGATCCATATACCTGAGATCTGAGATCTACAATAAAGTAAAACTGCTGATTTCAGCAGGGGCTGGAAGACAATAACTAGAAACCTAGGAACTTGATAATCTAATACAAGGAAACAATTCTCATTCCCAAAGGGAATAAAAAGATAAGGCACATTTTAATTTTGAATAAGCCTGAGTATGTGCAAATTGGCCCAAACTTGACCAAGTCAGGTGATGCAAGGATCCAGTCACGAAGGAGTCAATAGAAGAATTAGACTTGAAAAAAATAACCAAGGAATTACCTTGTGACTAGACCAGCTCACGTATTCATTTAGAGACCAGTGTTAAAGTCCAATTTGATGCTGAACTATGGAGCTACTGCCCTGGGCTGTTTATAAACAGGGTTGGTCTTAGGTTTTAAGCAGCTTAGTTTATAGATAGATATTATATAGGCCCAGTGGTGGAAATTAAAGGAAAACTGAGGGTTAGCTTCAAGGACATTATGTTTCCTCTTTCCCTTGGGGCAGCCCTGATTATTATCTGTTCCTTTAGCTAAAAGTGTCACCTAAATCATTATTACCTAAAATCCCAGGGAAAAAAACCATATACATGAGTTTTAAATTACATTGTTCTTTGTTCCTTTCTATAAAATGTTAAATGGAAGGGGCTTCAGATCAATAGGAAACGCCCTGAGCTGAGACTTGCCCATTTCTTAGGAAGCAAAATAATTAGAGCAGGGGGAGCTCAGCTCTGTGCTCTATGGTGACCTAGATGGGTGGGATGGGGTTGGGGGTGGGAGAGAGGCTCATATAACTACATCATCTATATGTATACATATAGCTGATTGACTTTGTTGCCCAGCAGAAGCTAACACAACATTGTAAAGCGGTTGCACTCCAGTAATAACAATAAGCCAAAGCAATGAAAAGTTCTGTGAAAAGACCCAATAAGCAAGGAGCAAACAAGGGTTTTATGTTCATGTCTTTATAAGAAGAATGAAACAGTCTCAGTTAATTATTCGCCTTTCTTCTGTATCTCTAACTGGCCATCGGTTTGTTTCTGTGGTTAAAATGTTCTTAATTACTGTCCTTCATCCTTATTTCTACAGGTGCTTTCTTAGTAAAGGCTGTTACAATCTTTCTTCTGTTACTTCCAATAACTTCTGCTTTATCTCAGTAGCTCTAATTCATCCTTATTCTGGTATGAGAGCTGTCTTTCTGAAAGTTAAATATAGCTATGTTGTTATTTCAATGCTAAAGATATTTCAGGGACCTACTGCACAATAAATCTAAATTCCACTGTATGACATATGGACTATTTTATCATCTGTTCCATATCTACCTTTCTAAACTTCCCCAACAAACTCTAGTCCTATAATATCTCAAAGTTCCATGAATATCCTTTGCTCTTGAAAACCTGTAAGTCTTTTCATCTCTTAGATTTTGTTTTATGGTTTTCCCATCACTTGCCATGCCAAGAGTCAGAAAGCATACTTCCTTTTAAGGGCAGGAGTTTGGAGTAGGACAGGAAAGGAATCTTTCTATTTAACACCCTCTAGTAGCCACTCCAGTGTTCTTGCCTGGAGAATCCCAGGGACGGGGGAGACTGGTGGGCTGCCGTCTATGGGGTCTCACAGAGTCGGACAAGACTGAAGCCACTTAACAGCAGCAGTAGCAGCAGCAGTAGAAGGAATGGGGCTTCCCAGAGTTCAGTGGTGAAGAATCTGCCTGCCAATGCAGGAAATGCAGGAGACTGGGGATCCTTCCCTGGGTCGAGAAGATCCCCTGGAGAAGGAAATGGCAACTTGCTCCAGTATTCTTGCCTGGGAAACCCCATGAGCAGAGAAGCCTGGTGAACTGCAGACCGTGGAGTCTCAAAGAGTCAGACACAACTTAGCGACTGAGCATGCACACAGTGAGAAAGAATATTTATTTTATTTTTTGTTACTGTTGTTACTTTTTGTCTGTTTCTGTTTTTTTTTTGTTTTTTTTTTTGCCAGAAAAACTCTTGGAAAAACGGTTCCAAACTCTGGGGAAAAAAATGCTTTTCAAATATGTCTCCTTTTTAATGAAGAAAGTCATTGAATGTTTTGATCAGATCCCACAGAAAACTCATTTTTTCTTTGCCAGTTAAATGTAAATTCTTTGTTGAAATGTGGCCCATGTCAGACGTAGAAGAGAATGTCTCCCAGCTTCTAAATTCCCTGTACCTCAGCCAGATAAAAGGAATGTGAATTTTGGTGAAATTAAAAAAAAAAAAAACCTGCAATGAATAAACCCAATATTTATAAAAGTGTATCAAGTTAAATTAGTAATCTCTGAGGAAACAGAGGTGTTTGTTGAAGCAGTAGGAAGAGAGATGATCAGTGACAGATTTTTATGCAAATAATAACCTTCAAATTGAACCCCGAGTTAATATGGGTGTAATATATTATGTAGAGTATAAAGTGTATATTATGTTGTGTATAAAGAAAGCAGCTTAGGAACAGATACATTTAAATGGCTCTCCCTAAATTCAGATGCCTGAATGCAGGCTGGCTTTTCAGTCAAGTTACTTGGATGGGCAAAATTTCATGATTAATTTCACTGACTGTGACTCTCAATTTCCTGTGAAGACACAATTTAGTCTCAGAAAAGAATACACCTTCAAGAGTCCCTTAACCACATCTGTGAATGTAAGAAGCGGGGAGCCCTGAAAGCCAGGCTTGTCCCTGTTCAGATCAAAGAGAAATCAAGGTTGTCTCCTGAGGCCCCACACTGGGTGGGGACCACAGAGAGCTCTGTCTTACTCCCTTTTCCTAAGCATCCTTGGGGTAGGAGGACTGCCTAGACTACCACACTCTGCAACGTCCTCCTCACGTCTAGCTCTCTGGGGGCTGCCCCTCGAGGAGTACAGGATTCAGGGCAACTCAGCCAGAGCAAGGTCCTCTGAGCACCTTACCGAAAAGAAGCCTCGTGACTGCCATCAGTTATTTTAGTGGTGGTAGTGTAGCGCCTCAGGCCTGTCTGACTGTCTGTGACCCCATGGTCTGTAGTCCACCAGGCTTCTTTGTTCATGGGGATTCCCAAGCAAGAATACTGGAGTGGGTTGCTGTGTCCTCCTCCAAGGGTTCTTCCAGACCCAGAGATGGAACCCATGTTTCTTGCTTGGCAGGTGGGTTCTTTTACTACTGAGCCACCTGGGAATGTCATCAGTCACTTTGGAGTGGTGTTAAAGGGCAATCTTTTTTGTTGTTGTTGGTTTGGAAGCAAAGGAAAGTTTTGCCCTCTAAGCAGAAAATGGAGGGATGTAAGGTCTGACATTTGAAAAGATGCTGATGCTGGGAAGGATAGAGGGCAGGAGAAGGGGACAACAGAGGATGAGATGGTTGGATGGCATCACTGACTCAATGGACATGGGTTTGGGTGGACTCCGGGAGTTGGTGACGGACAGGGAGGCCTGGTGTGTTGCGGTTCATGGGGTTGCAAAGAGTTGGACGCGACTGAGCTACTGAACTGAACTGAGGTCTCTCTAGAGAGCAGGCGCAGGGCGAGGCTGTTTTACAGGGACCAGGGCAGCAGGAAGAGGGCGGGGTTCCCTTGGGTAGGCGCAGGCGCAGGCGCAGACGCACTTCCTGGGCTTGCATCCTTGGGCTGAGGAGCTGAGGTGTCTGTGTAGCCATTTTGCACCAAGAATTCTGGCCTGAAGTCCCCAGCACAAGGGCTTGGCACTGCGATACCGCGTGAACGATGAAACTAGACAGAGCACAAAGGAAAAGAGAAAGACTTTATGACTCAGATTCCATTTTTATTCCATGGGAATTGTTCACAGGCTTTGCAGCGATGATAGGAGGCCACCAGAGAGCAGTAGGCGAAGCGGACGGCCGTGTCCTGTATTGGCCTTGACAGATGAGACTGAGTCACAGTGTACTCCTGTGGGAATTGAGGGAGAAGAAACAGAATGCTGTTACATTTCATGGGGATTTTGCTAAGCATTTTCCATGGAGGAACCTCGTGTTCCTGTCTATATCGCATAAGGGACTCTGCTTCCATGGATGCTGCTGCTTCTCCCTGGCTGGTGCTCTCCTGGCCTGAGCCCTTCCTTCAGGGTGGGCCTAGGGGCTGAGCGTTTACAGATAAGAAAGTGAAAAAGTGAAGTCGCTCAGTCATGTCCGACTCTTTGTGACCCCATAGACTGTGGCCTGCTAAGCTCCTCTGTCCATGAGATTGCCCAGGCAAGAGTACTGGAGTGGGTTGCCATCCCTTACTCCAGGGGATCTTCCTGACCCAGGGATCAAACCCACGTCTCTTGCGTCTCCTGCATTGGCAGGCAGATTCTTTACCACTGAGCCACCTCATAGAGCACAGTGTCAGTAGGGCCCAGATTGAAGATGGCAGAGAAAGGGCTTGAAGAAGCATATTTTGGTTTATGACAACCAGGAACCTTGATTAACCTCCAAAAGTTCCCCACAAATCTCTCATACCCTATCCTATTCAAGCATCTTCTAAACTGTAATTCCATCAAAGATGTCAGTGTTTGAGGGAGCTGACAGCCTGGGGTAACACCTAGCAGTACTGAGTATTTTCTGGAAGATATGAAAGGTGCAACAAAAATTGTGGTTATGCCCTTAAGGGCCAATATTTTTAAACTGGATTGTATTGATGTTCATTGAAGTTCTTATCCATATGCAGCCATGTATGCCTTTTGCTTCTCTCTACTGAAATATTTATCATTGAAGAATTGGTATAGAATTTTTCATATTTGGAAACTACGGTTTCTGCACTGTAATCTATAAAAACTAAATATATTAATAAAAATAGAAATCAGTTATTGACTAAGGGGTCACCCTTGAATGTCCTACTTACCTGAGTTGTAATTCCAGCTATGCTGCTTGATAGCTGTGCCACTTGGGGAACTTTAGATTATGTAAACTTTTAAACCCTTATTTGTAATAGAAAATTTCTAGTGTTATATGTAATAGAAATCAGGTACAGTTAACTTAAGAAAAACGATAATTTATTACCTGGCTGCCAGGAATTCCTCTGGAATGAACAGCAGGCTGATGAGCAGGACTTGTAGCCAGCATGACCCAAGCGGCTTCAGAAGTTTCTGAAGGACACTGCAACCTTCTTGGAAGGACATGTGGGCACTGTCTCTGGAATGAATGACTCCCCACCCCTGACCCTGAAGAGAGATCTCAGTCTGTGTTAGGCCAAAGACCATGTCTTGGGTGTATTGGGAGGATGAAAAGAAGGATCTCAGTGGAGTACTCTGTAAGAACCATCCTCCTTCTGTAGTGTATCAGCAGACTTCTGAATTAAGCCTCCTCCCAGGCCTGGGATTAGGCAGAGAGAACAGAAGCTGGGGCGGGGTGGCGGTGAGGGGTAAGCCACTGTATAACATTAGTTACATCAAGGACTTCCTGGATGACTCAGCAGGGAAGAAACTGCCTGCCAATATAGGAGACACAGGAAACACAGGTTCCATCTCTGGGTCAGCAAGATCCCTTATAGGAGGACCTGACAGCCCACTCTAGTATTCTTGCCCGAAATACCCTATGGACAGAGAAACCTGACGGGCTACAGTCCATGATGTCACAGAGTCAAAACACTTTATCAAAAGTCCAAAAGGTTGTTTAAGAGGATTCCATGGGTTTTGCATGTGTACTTAGAATGGTATATCTTTAGTTGCTCCAGAATTGGAACATAGGCTCATCAGCTGAAATGTGATCAGGGATAGTTGTTCACATTCTAAGAAGGCCCCATCTCTGGAACTTACTGGGAGATCAAGCCTGACCACCAGGATTGAATGCTGTTGGTTCTCTGCCCAGAGCCACTGACCAAGCCAACACAGCAGCCCTCAGTAGGGAGGTTAGCTGCTATTGGCTCCTAGCTGCCCCTTCTCCAGAGATTTCCTCTCAGATGGTTGGGGCCAAATTCCTGCAAGATTAAGACCAGCCCTGATGCACCCCTGTTTGCCCTGGTCTGTGGAATGACATGCAGACGAGATAGATGGGCTTGTTGCAGAAAGGAGGACCCCTTCCAGGGCCCGAAACTGGGCTCTTGTCTAACACTCGGAAATGAATTGTCCGAGGAGACACATGTGCTGACAAAGCAAGAGATTTTATTGGGAAAGGGCACCTGGGTGAGAGCAGGAGGGTAAGGGACCCCAGGAGGACTGCTCTGTCACATGGCATGCAGTGTCGGGTTTTATGGTGATGGGATGAGTTTCCAGGTTGTCTTTAACCAATCATTCTGACTCAGAGTCCTTCCTGGTGGTACACACCTTGTTCAGCCAGAATGGAGGCTGGAGAGAAGGATTCTAGGAGGTGGTCGAGCATATGGTGTCTCCTTTTGACCTTTCCCGAACTCTTCTGGTTGGTGGTGGCTTATTAGTTCTGTGTTCCTTAGCAGGACCTCCTGTCGTAAAACAACTCATGCAAATGGTTACTATGGTGCCTGGCCAGGGTGGGTGGTTCCAATCAGTGTGCTTCCCCTAACAGGCTGATGTAGGTTTCAAAACCCTTTTTCTTCCAGAAAGGACAGTGCTGCAATGTGAGTCGTCCTTTGAGCTCCCTGTGCATCAGGTCCATCTCTCACAGCCTCAGTAAATCTTGTGCTCTCTGATCCATCTCAGGCTTTGTTTCTGGGGGACCCAAGGCACATTTACCTTCCAGTTTATGTGTTGAAGGACAGGGAAGACATTAATATTTACTATATGGGGTATTAAGGGCACATCTATACCCAACTTCTCATATTTCTCCTTTGGAAACAATTTCAATCAAAAAAAAAAAAAAAAAAGACAGTTGAGGGCCAACTAGGAAATCTGTAATGAGACACGACTGAACAGATGGATGTGTGTCAAGAGAACTGGGATTTTCGAAGTAAATCTAGATCTACACGAAAGAAAAGGAATAGACCTCAAAGCATCCCCTACAGTCTAAAAGCCCTCAAGCAGCATATTTAAAACACGAGGAGCTGTTTCAGCTTGTTATTACATCAGCAAGGATGGTTGGGGCCCCAGATAATTTAGCAGGACTCAGAAAGGAATCAGGAATGAGTCCCCAGGAAGCTGCCTAGATTCTACCAAGAAGCACGTTTTTAAAGCTGAACAGTGCAGTTAGAGAATCTTCTTGAGCACTTGGGCTGTTGTTCTAAGGAACTGGTAAAAATGTGAGCCAAGTTCACAGGGAAATATCAAGAAGATTAAGTACAATACTCAAAGAACAATTGGATAAGCTTTCAGATGACCCAGTTCACCTGGATGAGGATAGAAGTGTCACTTGTTTCCTTGGAGAACATGCTGGAGAGATTTATGGAATTAGGATTCCAGGAAGACACAGGAAGATAAGGTACATTAACAACAAAGTTGTCACCCATATAGTATTTCTGCCAGAAGGCTTTAGTTTGTAGCTAAGCATGAGTAAAGCAAGAGACAAAAATAAGCAACTAAAATCGATTTTATAAAAGACAAAAACACTTTGAAAAACCTGCTAGATAAAAAAGACCAAAAAGACATGACAATTAAATGCAAACCACGAACCTTAATTAGATCTTGGATTAACAAAACAAATAAAAACTGACAGCTCTAGAGGACAATATTGGGACACTTGGAGAACATTGGGTGTGATGTATGTTAGATAATAACATAAAATTAATATTTGATGTCCTCCGTGTGGCCATTTTATTTTTGGACTTTGAAGCTGGCGTATGAAACTTTCTTTGAAGTTTGACTTACAAAGGCAGTAGTTTGGGGATCTAAAATTTCTCTTTCAGAATTTTCTAAAAGTAGAGCTTTGCTTTGAGACATCTGTATGTCAAATATGTTGAACTTTATATCACCTTTTTGCCTAACCTAGTAGAATATATGGGACAGACAGATTGGGTGTCATTTGGAACATAAATTAGCATTGAGAGTGAATCTTCAACCTTTGGGTAAAGTAGAGCCCTGGAGTTCATTAATGTCTTATACTGACCAATTTTAGGAGAAGGGAATGGCTATCCACTCCAGTATTCTTGCCTGGGAGAATTCCCTGGACAGAGGAGCATGGTGGGCTACAGTCCATGGAGTCACAAAGAGTCGGACAGGACTGAGTGACTAATATTTTTGCACTTTCACGCAAGACCTTGGAGTTCATTAATGTCCTGATGTGACCAATTTTAGGGCTATGTTAGCAAATGATAACAGGCTCCTGCTAGTCGCAGAAGAGCATGTGCAGGCGAGCATGGTGGAAATGGGGGAATGGGTCTGTTTCCCTATGCAAAATCTTTAACATTTAAGAGAAAGTGTCATGCATGTTAATTTCAACCACTTTATCAGGCTTGGCCACCTCGTTAGTTGTACACACACTCAGGTACTTGGAAGGTTATTGCATGACTTTTTTAACTGGTCATCCAGCCAAGGCAATCACTTTTGCCACAACCTGAGTCCATGTGATCTTCGGGGAAGAGATTTATCTGTGCAGACACTGCAGCTGAACTTTGCCTCAGCTTTAGGAAATCAGTCAAGTTAGCTTGATTCTTGTGACCACTTTCACTTCAGAGCCTCATGTTTATTGAACTGGTGTGTGTGTGCTGTGCTCAATTGCTTTAGTTGTGTCCAACTCTGTGCGATCCCATGGACCATAGCCCACCAGGCTCCTGGTGTCCATGGGATTTCCCAGGGCAAGATTATAGGAGTGGGTTGCCATTTCCTCCTCCAGGGGATCTTGCTGACCCAGGGATCAAACCTGTGTCTTCTTTGGCTTCTGCCTTGTCAGGCAGTTTCTTTACCACTTGAGCCACCTGAGAAACCCTTTACTGAACTGGAGATTGCAATAAATTTAGACAGGCTGAGACACCACGCCCTCCGAAAAGCAAAACAAAAGAATTCTAGACTGGCCCTGTAGAATGACAGCAAGCAACAGTAACATAAGTGTTAGTAGACCCTTTTTACCTGATTATACAGAGGCTGTAGTTTAAGAGTTTTTCCACCTGCAAGACTCTTAAGACTGCTTGCTAGTGAATTGTTTGCCTTTTTTTTTTTTTTTTTTTTTTTTTCCTGCTTGGTGTTTTGATGGGTTTACTGTGATCCAGGCGTGTTCTCCATGCCTGGTCTTTTGCTGGATCTACTTCAGAGGTCTTGAAATGAGATTCCAGGCCCCCTCTGGTCCTGTTTTCTGTAATATTTTGTAGCAACCCATAAGCAACACAAACTTTCTGACCACTACCAAATTGGCCTCATGACTTTCCCTGCATTTGCATATGTTTTTTTTTGTTTTGTTCTTGCTCGCAGTTTGCAAAATTTCGCCAGATGACCTCCAGTGCTATGAAAATAGCTGAGTCAGAACACAGCTGGTGGAAAAGAAAATGGCATGAACCCTCTAAATCAGTATGGTAAAGAAAATGCCATGCTGTCCTGGTGAGAGATTCATTTTTTTTTTTTAAGAAGTCCTTTTTATTCAGCCTTTTCTTCAAAAGTAAAATTTTGATACACTCATATCACAGTGAGGTCATAAATTTACATTCTGTCTGGAGTCAGAAAGTAGAGGCAATGGGAAAAAACAACAGGGTTCAGATTAATAGGAGATGACAACTTGACCAAACAGGAGGTGGCAGCCTGCCGGCTGCATGGCTCAGCAGCCTAGACAAGCAATTAGCAATCTCAGCCGCCCAGATGCAATGGGAGGAGCCTCGGTGCCCTGAGCACTTCCGGCTTCTCTGATGCTTGCATCATTCGTGGTGTTTGCAGAGACAAATAAACACTCATGCTTGATTTTTTTTTTCTTTTAAACAATGAGATTAGGAAGAAAGAGAATCACAGGATCAGAAAACCCAAGGTTCTAACGAAGGCAGTCACCCCAGTGCATGTCGTAGTAGAAGAAATGCCGGTTGTCCAACTGTTTAATAGCAGATATACATATTTTTTTCATGACACCATAGAATTTGGAGGGAATTTTAGGAGTCACCTGGCATCTCCAGTGCAGAACCCACTGATTGCTCTTCTACACTTGCCCCAAGGAGCCTTTTTTTTCCTCTTTAATTTTGCCGTTGGCATTTTTGCCTCTCGTTGTTGTTGTTTAGTCACTTGGTCCTGTCGGACTCTTGGTGACCCATGGCGTGCTTCTCTGACCTTTGCTTGCTCCAGCTCGCTCAGACTCATGTCCATTGTGTCGGGGATGCCATCCAGTCATCCCATCCTCTGTGTGTCCCTCTTCCTGCCCTCAATCTTTCCCAGCATCCGAGTCTTTTCCATTTTGCCCATACTTCTATATAAATCCATAAAATTGGAAATTACACATCAATAACAATAAACCTCTACTTACTAATATATCTATTTACTTTAAAAAATATGTAATGCTCTATGGCTGTAGATAGGTGAACTTGGTATCTTCGTTAACAGTGTAACCTCCCATGTAAATATAACTCTACAGTGAGTTAATGTTATTTCTCACATCACAGTTTGCTCCTGAATTTCGCGGATACAGTATCTTCAGAGGTGTACTCAATTCCAAAAAATAGAGCCTAAAATTTGTGATGCAGTTAGCAGCCCATTCCCCCAATAATTTATAAGTTGACCCCTACACACATGAGCACATCATTTCCCCATGCAGCACATATTCTCAAATATAAACCTAAATCACACTTTTAAAATTAAATATTGAATTCTTGAATAATCTTCATGTATTTAAATATTGTGGATATATTAAATTTGGAATATAGCAATGGAAACTATAAACTGTCAGTTAAGACCAGTAGCTGGCATTATCAGTGTATCTCATGATCACGTGAACTGCTATATAAGAAAACAAAAAAAATCTCAAAGTGATATAATCATGTCTGCCATGTATGAGTACGGAAGCAGAAAAAGTTAAGTTTCCATAACTCAGAAGCAGATGTTTCTGAATACTCATTTATCTAGTCACTGAGTATAATGAAATGAAAATACAGAAACGTTTACTTGAATACATCAATCTGCAAAAATGCAACTTTATGGTAAAGAGACATTTAAATAAATCTACCCACATTTATTTTACTAAATGAGTCTTATCATGAAATTATGGGATTTGGAATTTCAGGCAAAATCAGTTTAGCACTGATGCCTTAAAAAAGTCCATCTTACTTACTCTATGATCACGCCTATTTTTTAAAGTTTATTTATGATCTGTTAGATTACTCCTGTAATCACTAAAATGGGTTTTGAATTATTTTCAAGTATTTCTAATGAATAACATTCACACTCAAAGAATAAATGTAAAATTTTTGAAGATATTGAAAAAAAAGTGGCATTGTTCTTCAATGCTATTTTAAAAGTGAAAATCTGAAACAATATTTTGTATCATAAGTAATATTTGTGTGATGAGCTTTTGAAGGTCTTAACGCACATTCAGATATATACATGTCTAGTAAACATAAGCTTGAGTTTCTGTTTTCGAACTAGGGAGATTCTCCTGAAACAGATAAAAGATTTAAAAAAAAAAAAAAAAAAAAGAAAGAAAAGTGAGAGACATATCTCTGCCCACTTGGAGCTCATAGTTTAATAAAAGAAATAAAACCTAAGCAAATATCTGATAAAATTGAAGTATGTTTATAATATAAAATAATGAAAGCTAGTTGAGAGAAAATCCCAGAATAGTCAGTGGTTTTCATGAATATACTAGGTTAGGTGATTTTAGTGTAACCATTCTTCAGAACATAACTAAAAATGCTAGATACATATAAGATAAAAGTGTGAAGAGGGGATAATATTGATAGAAATTATCTGGTGAAATTTAAGCAACGCAAGACTCCAGAGAGATAAACAGAAGTCTATCGCTGCTCTTCTCCTCATGAATTTGTCTGTCGCGCTTTGGGAAGATCATCATTGGCAAAGCAAATTCTAAGAAACCAATTTCCAGTAGAAGAAAAATGATACAAACACATCCAAGATGGAATTAAAAACAAATAAAATGTAAATATGCTGATTCTTCCAGTACAATTGAATAAATTGAGGAGGCTCAAATCTAATTGTTTTTTTTAAAGAAAAATATAAGTGGCAACACTAACAACTCTGATGGGAAGGGTAAGTGGAGATAAAGACCTTCTAAGATCTCTTGCATTGTACTTCACATTAAGGGATTGGGAGATATAAGAAAGGTCTTTATATTCACTCCAGTATTCTTGCCTGGGAAATCCCATGAACAGAGGAGCCTGGCAGGCTATGTAGTCTGTAGGATCACAAAGAGTCAGACACGATTTAGCGACTCAGCTAAGTGATGAATTAGAAGAGCATGATGAATTAGATGTTTGGAGATATGTGAACTTCACCTCTACTTTCAAAAGAGTAAATAGAAAATCATCAGTTTTAAAACTCCACCAATAGAGAGTGTATAAAGCTATATTCCTCCTATTACATTTTTGCCTGTGTAAGTCTAGGTATAGTGGTGAACACAGATAGCCTTCTCACCATGAGTAGACGGTACAGAAATGTGAAGTAAGTGATTTCCTTTAGAAATTATAGAACCGAGAGACAGTTTGTTTCTGTTTTTGAATAAATCACACTGTTCTGTTGTTAACCTCACATCTCACATTGTGCCTTTGTTAAAAAATCATTGAGGCTATTTTCTTATTTAAACTCATTGGAATGAAGTGTTGGAAAACATTATCTCCAATATTTTCAACATAATCTTCTTCATGTTACATCATTTGAGAAAACTCTTAACAATAACAATAAAGAAATTGGGGCAGACAGAAAAAAGAAGGGCCTGATTTCTTTTATGATAAAGTGTGACCCTAATGGATAAATATTACCTGATATTCAAAAGTTATTTAACTAATTAAAATAACTCAAATTTAAGTAACATCAGCTATTTTAAGTTTTATGACTCATGAAATATAATTCTCATAAATAGGTTGTGGTTTGATACTGAAAGCAATGAACGGTATAATCAAACAGAAATTCGGCAGTCTACTTGGCTTTCTATAGTATATGCACACTGTCATTGTCTTCTTGATCAACATAGACACAAGTCTGAGTCCCAGTAAGAGACATGGCCCTTCATAGAAGTTTGTTTAATCATTTTTTAAGCAGGACCACAAAAACAAGTGCAGATTTTTTTTTTCCTTTAGACATAATATTTTTGACCTTAATAAATTTAAAAGCATTGAGATCATGCAAAGTTGTTCTCCAACTACAAGGGACTACAATTAGAAATCAATTAACTGGAGGAAATTTGAGAAATTCACAGGTATGTGGAACTTAATAATATACTCTTAAGATGTCAATGGGTCAGACTTCCCTGGTGGTTCAGTGGTAAAGAATCTGCCTGCCAATGCAGGAGACGCAAGTTTGATCCCTGGTCTGGGAAGATCCCACATGCCGCAGAGCAACTGGGCTGGTGTACCACAACCACTGAAGCCCGTGCACCCTAGAGCCCGTGCTCTGCCACAGAAACCACTGCAGTAAGAAGCCTGGGCACCACGCCTAGAGAGTAGCCTCCACCCCCCAGAACTAGAGAAAAGCCAGCATTGCAACAAAGACCCAGCACAGCCAAAACAGCAGAAAGAAAACAATGGGTCAAAAAAGGAAAACCAAGAAATATTAGAAAGTACATGGAGATGAATAAAATACATGATACTTTTTCTCTCTATACATATACATTTGGGCTAAGAAAGAGTCCTTTCTATAGATAGGCCCAGTAATTTTGAAACTGAAGCAACTACATGATTACTGTGGATTTCCAAGATTATAGGGGGGAAATCATGAGTTGTGAGGATGATCAACCTGATTGGAGACAAATAATAAAGAAGAGAATGGGCCCCAAGGAAAAAGCAATGTTTAGAGTGAAGAAGAGTTTTTTTATGTAAACCAACCAAGAGTTTTGGAACTAGATATGTACACTAAGAATACTTGGTTTTCTTAACTATTTCTTTTCTTTTTTACCGATTTAGGTACTAGCTCCTCAAACAACATATTGTTGTCTTATCCCCAATGGCTGTAATATTCCTGCTTAGAAACCCTGCTGTAAGTAATAAGAGCTCTGGTAAATGTAACTAAAATAATGTACCTTATAAATATGAATTGAAGGTGAACTCTCAAAAAAAAAAAAAAAAAAGAAAATAGGGAGGGGATAGGCATCCAACCCATCACTTCATGGGAAATAGATGGGGAAACAGTGGAAACAGTGTCAGACTTTATTTTTGGGGGCTCCAAAATCACTGCAGATGGTGACTGCAGCCATGAAATGAAAAGACGCTTACTCCTTGGAAGGAAAGTTATGACCAACCTAGATAGCATATTCAAAAACAGAGACATTACTTTGCCAACAAAGGTTTGTCTAATCAAGGCTATGGTTTTTCCTGTGGTCATGTATGGATGTGAGAGTTGGACTGTGAAGAAGGCTGAGTGCCGAAGATTTGATGCTTTTGAACTGTAGTGTTGGAGAAGACTCTTGAGAGTCCCTTGGACTGCAAGAATATCCAACCAGTCCATTCTGAAGGAGATCAGCCCTGGGATTTCTTTGGAGGGAATGATGCTGAGGCTGAAACTCCAGTACTTTGGCCATCTCATGCGAAGAGTTGACTCATTGGAAAAGACTCTGATGCTGGGAGGGATTGGGGGCAGGAGGAGAAGGGGACGGCAGAGGATGAGATGGCTGGATGGCATCACTGACTTGATGGACGTGGGTCTGGGTGAACTCCGGGAGTTGGTGGTGGACAGGGAGGCCTGGTGTGCTGCGATTCACGGGGTCGCGAAGAGTCAGACACGACTGAGCGACTGAACTGAACTGAGCTGAACTGAGGGATATAGATATAGGCCATAGGACTGGAAAAGGTCAGTTTTCAGTCCAATCCCAAAGAAAGGCTATGCTAAAGAATGCTCAAACTACTGCACAATTGCAGTCATCTCACACACTAGCAAAGTAATGCTCAAAATTCTTCAAGCCAGGCTTCAATAGTACGTGAACTGTGAACTTCCAGATATTCAAGCTGGATTTAGAAAAGGTAAAGGAACCAGAGATCAAATTGCCAACATCTGTTGGATCATTGAAAAAGCAAGAGAGTTCCAGAAAAACATCTACTTCTGCTTTATTGACTATGTCAAAGCCTTTGACCTTGTGGATCACCACAAAATGTGGAAAATCACTCAAGAGATGGGAATACCAGACCCCCTGACCTGCCTCCTGAGAAATCTGTATGCAGGTCAAGAAGCAATAGTTAGAACCAGACATGGAACAACAGAATGGTTCCAAATCAGGAAAAGAGTATATCAAGGCTGTGTATTGTCCCCCTGCTTATTTAACTTATATGCAGAATATATCATGAGAAATTCTGGGCTGGTTGAAGCACAAGCTGGAATCAAGATTGCCGGGAGAAATAACCTCAGATGTGCAGATGACACCACCCTTATGGCAGAAAGTGAAGAATTAAAGAGCCTCTTGATGAAAGTGAAAGAGGAGAGTGAAAAAGCTGGCTTAAAACTCAACATTCAGAAAACTAAGATCATGGCATCCAGTCCCATCCGTTCATGGCAAATAGATGGGAAACAATGGAAACAGTGAGAGACTTTATATTTTGGGGCTCCAAAATCACTGAAGATGGTGACTGCAGTCATGAAATTAAAAGACTCTTGCTCCTTAGAAGAAAAATTATGACCAACCTAGACAGCATATTAAAAAGCAGAGATATTTCTTTGTTGACAAAGGTCCATCTAGTCAAAGCTATGGTTGTTTTCAGTAGTCATGTATGGATGTGACAGTTGGACTATAAAGAAAGGTGAGTGCTGAAGAATTGATGCTTTTGGACTGTGGTGTTGGAGATGACTCTTGAGAATCCCTTGGACTGCAAGGAGATCCAACCAGTACATCCTAAAGGAATTCAGTCCTGAATTTTCATTGGAAAGACTGATGTTGAAGCTGAAACTCCAATCCTTTGGTGACCTGATGTGAAGAACTGACTCATTTGAAAAGACCCTGATGCTGGGAAAGATTGAAGGCAGGAGGAGAAGGGGACAACACAGGATGAGATGGTTGGATGGCATCACCAACTCAATGGACATGAGTTTAAGTAAGCTCCAGGAGTTAGTGATGGACAGGGAAGCCTGAGGTACTGCAGTCCTTGGAATGCAAAGCGTCAGACATGACTGAATGACTGAACTGAACTGAACTGAGAGATGTAGAACATTTCTGCCTATGACTAGCAAACCACAAATCTAGAGGACCATATAGTCTTATATGTAGCAGAATTTAATTCTTAATTTTTTTTATCCTAACCTAATGTAGAACAATTAAGTCAGGGAAGTAGAAAATTGAATTGGTAAGAAAACTGAGACCTAGATAAGGCTAAAAAACACAGGATGCTTTATCATCCATGTTCAGGAGTGAAAGAGAACTGGACACATGATAAATTTTGATAGTAAATAATTTTAAGTGATTGTGACTTCTGAGTGCTGGTAATGTAATGTTGATTATTTTCTTCTTTCACTCCTCTTTATATTATTGTTTGCAAAGGTATGATATATAAAGAGACTTAGATATGATAAATATTAAAACTAATGTGGGGTCTGAAGACAGAATAATTTTGCCAAATAATGCAATTATAACTTCTAAGACAGATTATAAGTGGAAATAGAAAAAAGATACTTGATAATATTTACCAATAAAAAGGCAGGATTCTCATAATGGAAATTATAAAATTTACTTAGGGACACAAAATCAAAAATTATATGAATGAAGAGAAATTCCACTTTCCTAAATTAACACTTGGAAATTGCCAATCCTCCCCAATTTTATTTATTTTTTAAGAGCTTTTTTCTTTTGTGTTATAATTTTGCACTGGGATATAGCCAGTTAACAGTGTTGTGACAGTTTCAGGTGAACAGTGAAGGGACTCGGGCATACATATACATGTATCCATTGTCCGCCAAATTCCCCTCCCATCCAGGCTGCCATAGAATAACGAGCAGAGGGCCCTGTGCTATACAGCAGGTCCTTGTTGGTTATCCATTTTAAATATAGCATTATGTGTATGACCACCCCAAACTCCCCAAGTACTTCCAAAATCCATTTTCAAGTAAATGCAGTTTTATTCAGAATCCCAAAAGAATTTCAGGAAGAGTTAGATAATGTAATTTGGAAGTTCCTATCTGCTCCGTCTTTGTCTGGATGTCGTATTTGACTCAGTGCAGCAGTCACAAATGACCACGGGCTTGGTGATTTATAACAACAGGAAGGTATTGCCTCATTGTTTTGGGGGGTCACAGGTCCAAAACCAGGGTGACGTCAGGGCTGTGCTCCCTCCAAAGGCTCTAGGAGAGATCCTTCTGTGGGACTTTCTGACTCTTGGGGCTCTGGGCATTCCTCGGCTTGTTGCTGCATGACTCGCTTCTGTCTCAAGTTTTCACATGCCCTGTCCTCTGTTTCTGTGATTCCCTCTCTCCCTTGACTTTGGACCTAAGATCCACCCAGATCATCCACCCAGGGTGATCTCATTTTGTAATTCTTAACATAATCATATCTGCCAAATATTCTTCCATATTCTTCCAAATAAGATCACATTCTCAGATTCTGAGATTGGACATAGCTTTTGAGGGGCCATGTTTCAACCCACTACTGATATCAACTCCTCCTCCATCTTACGGTAACCAGGCCTGATTTGTTTATTTAGGACATCAGACCTGACCTTCCAGCACTAACAGGCATTAAATACCCCATGACAGGTCAATTACATGATTCCACCCTTCTGGCCAGAGTGATTGGTTCCTTGGTTTAAACCAGTCTGTGCTCAGGGCTGTATTGGTGCTGGTGGTAGTTTAGTTGCTAAGTTGTGGCCAACTCTTGCAACCCCATGGACTTTAGCCTGCCAGGCTCCTCTGACCACAAGACTTCCTAGGTAAGTGTACTGGAGTGGGTTGCCATTTCCTTCTCCAGAGCATCTTCACAACCCACGGGTCGAACTGGCATCTTGAACCTGCCTCCCCTGCATTGCAGGCAGATTCTTTACCATTGAGCCATCAGGGAAGTTCAAATATAGCTTCAAAAGGGCTGTATTTCTATGTCATAAATAGCAAAAGCTAATGCCTCTGTGTGTGCTGTCTCTTGGTCACGACCAACCCTTTTGCAACTCCATGGACTGTTGCCGGCCAGGCTCCTCTGTCCATGGGATTTTCCCAGGAAAAATACTGGAGTGGATTGCCATATCTTCCTCCAGGGGATTTTCCCAACCCAGGGATTGAACCCACCTCTCCTGTGTCTCCTGCATTGTCAGGTGGATTCTTTACCACTGAGCCACCTGGGAAGCCACAATCTAATGCCTTAAAGGGTTTAAAAAATGTTTAAAAAAATCAGTCGAGTATTCTTAATTTAGAGGCCTGGCTTCAAAACTCACTGTTGGTCTAAATAACTTTGCTTTTTTCTTTTGATTTTATTTTCAGATTTTATAACATGGATATGCTCAGTCTTTAATTATTATTATGATCAGTATATTAAATATTCACAGCTAGACTTTGTATAGGAGTTAGTGTTATGTTTGAAATTTTATAAATTGTTCTCTGCCTTAGGCAATAATCTTTGTTATTTGATGTTAAATACATTCAGTTATTTAAATATAGACACAATAGAAAAATAGAGTTTGATTGAACAAAGGGGAAAAATTACTAAGGCGATATCACTATTGTAAAGTTATGTTGTACATGATTCAACTAAAACCATGGCATTTAACTTTGCATCAGTATTCATATAAATACAATTAAAGATAGAGCAGAGCAGTAGATTACACAATAAGCAGTAAAATGAAATAAGTCCATTTGTCTTTAAGGTTTGAATGTGACTTATGGATGGAAACACATTGGATTCATGGAGGATAAAAAATACCTCCATCTAGGTAGATGAAAAATCATCTATCTGAATATTTAGTAAAATTAAAATGTACCTGAAGCCTAAGGGAATGTCACTGAAAGAAAGAACAGTAACCGCCTGTGAAATAGAGCCTGTTTCCCACTGGATGGATTTTTAGTAAGCATCCTCTCATCATTTCAAAAGGAGCTAGCAAGCCATGTGAAAAATGGAAAAAGCCGGGCAGCATACACGCTTGCATCATAGTTCCTTCCCATTGCCCATCAAGGAAAGTTAACTGTCACTGCAGTGGGAGCGTGGATTAATGTCGAACTTACTGCAGCCTGACACCCCCATCTATCTTCAGCTGTCCCGAGAGCGTGAGGCATGCTGAATGGAAGATAGCTCAAAAATGATGCAACTCACTCAAGCCACAAAGAACTTCTTATCCAGGCAGCATTTGGCCGAAGCCCCAGGGCTCTCTTGGATACGAGATGGGGAAAAAAATTAAATAAACTGGTGCATGATAGAGTGGAAGGCATGAAAATTACAAACCGTATTTGATCTTGTGAGCTTTCCTTGGTGTTTCTGTTTGGACATTATGTAATGTTTACTGGAATCATGTTGACTTTTGCCACTTCACCCTGTGGAATGTCTTAAAAAGAAAAAAAAACCTAGATTTAGAGTGAAATTTATTTTTTAAATGAATTAAATCTTTTTCTTCCTTCTTCTGGATTTATTTGTGTTTTCCTTGCTGGTGAGTCTAGGTTGTGATGAAGGGAGGCCTTTTTGTTCATGTTTGATGCTCAGTTTTTCATCTCTTTTTGAAGATGCTAAAGGTTTTTGTTTTTGCTTTTACTTTTGGAAATAGCATGCAGTGAGTTTCTGCATCAGCATCTACTCATGGTAGAAACAGAGATCTGAACTCACTTTTCAATACTACCGTTTTGAGTTGCTTGAGTGACTTGGACTTCTGTTTTTTTAAATGCTTTTGACTCAAAGGGGCCACCGTGTTTTTGCAACCTGGGGGAATTCAGCACACAAATGCACTCAGCACTCATTTCGCTAGATGGAGTCATTCCCAGGAAGATTCTTGATGCGATAAGATTATTCCACAAGCATTTATTTAATGAAGACTGTTTAGTATATGCGCCAAGCACAGCAGGAATGACAAAAATACACAAATAAACCAAAAGTCAGAACACAGGAGACCTGCCTCTGAGCAGCCCACAACTGCTTGGCATTATGGAATTTGGGGCATGGGTCAGAGACTCCCAGGTGATCTTTTTCAACATATTTACTTTATAGATGAGACAGCTGGATTCGGGAGATATCACAGTATGTGTTCAGAATCGCATGATGAGTGTGCTAACAGGAGACACGCAGTTCCTAAATCTCATCAATGCTCTTTTTCCTCCTCCATGGAGAGCAGACTCGGAACCAGAGTGGAGAAAAATGAAAGCCTCTAGATACATACATTATACATACACGAACTGGAAAGAATTCACGGAGCTGACAACCATGCATCAAGAGGATGCTTAACTCACAGTGTGAGATATCCACAGACGTTAGTATAAGAATGGAGATAAAAAGCGATCTGTTTAGGAAATACTAAAGAGCCCTGTTCATGGGGGAAATATTGAGGGCAATAAGGGGGCAACAGAGGATGAGATGGTTGGATGGCATCACTGACTCCATGGACTAGAGTTTGAGCAAACTCTGGGAATAGTGAAGGACAGGGACGCCTGGGGTGCTGCAGTCCATGGGGTCACAAAGAGTCAGACACAACTCAGCAACTGACCAACAGCAAAAGAGCCCCGTGTGACTATAGCAAGACTGTAACCTAAACAGATCACAAGAGTTGATAATGGAGAGGAATGACCCAGGCTCTGTTCAAAAGTCCTCAGAAGTTAACTGGAAACAGGTACCAATGATACAATTTAATACACTGAAATAAAAGCAAATAACATTAAGAGCTCTTAAACTAATGAAAGTCACTCTACTTTTTGGAAGCCCATTCAGTACAGCAGTGCTTTGGGGTTAACTTTATTACATGTAAGACACGGGCAAATGGATGATGACTTTTTGTTAAGGATGCTGCCCATTACACACACACTGTTTATTTTATGTTTATTAAATAAAAACCAATTTGTGAATTTGACATCAAACATTTTCTTGGGCATAGGTATATCTGTCTGCCAGTTTACCCCTGGTTATTGTAGGTTGGCATATTTCTGTGCCTGTCAGGTTAGCACTCACATAATTAAAATATCATTTAAAGGGAAACATACAAAATGTTGTGACATTTAAAAGCTTTTTAGGCAATTTGTATACAAAATCATATTTATTCCTATTAACAATTCTTAGAGGATTCAATATAGTCATAGAGTAGTGGGCAAAATAAGAAATGATTGTGGGTTTTGGAATCACTTTGAACAAGGAGTGCTTATAAAGTAAAAATAATTTAGAATGACAGTATAAATGTGGGAACTCATTAATTATGCATTAAATTTAAACAAAGATTAAAGGTGTAGGGCTTTAATATTCCAGATTCAGGAGATGCATGGATTTTTAAACCAAGAACATGTGTATTTGGAAGAAATATTTTTGATTTTAAGATTTCTAAATACAGGCTAAATCACAGCATAATTCACTTTTAGGTTATATAGTATGATAGTTAAACAGAAGAATGTGTTTGTAAGTTACTTATAAATATTCCACTTTGTTTGCTTTATTCATTCATACTATCCAATAGTTGGAGGTACCCCTAAACATCAGAAAGACAGCTAAAATTATTCTGCACAAATCCACTTGTACAACGAAAGGCCATGGAATTTGTACTCACTGAAATTCCGATAACAGAGAAATTTTTATATTTTTCCTCACTTCCAATTTTACTGTGTGCTCAGCTGTGTCCAGTTCTCTGAAACCCCATGAACTACAGCCCGCCAGGCTCCCACGTCCATGGGATTTTCCAGGCAAGAATACTGCAGCGGGTTGCCATTTCCTTCTCCATAGTTTTCATGCTACCAAACCTAATGCAAAACTGGCACTGAATATACATATGCAAGGGAATATTGTATGATAAGAAAGGGAGGGATGGTATGGGGAGGGAGGAGGGAGGAGGGTTCAGGATGGGGAACACATGTATACCTGTGGTGGATTCATTTCAATATTTGGCAAAACCAGCACAATATTGTAAAGTTTAAAAATAAAATAAAATTAAAAAAAAAAAAGAAAGGGAGATTTATACATGAAATTGCAAAAAAGGAAAAAAAACCCCATAAAGCAGTGAATTTCATTGCATGGTTCACCTAGATTTGCATCAGTTCAGTTCAGTCTTTCAGTCGTGTCAGATTCTTTGCGACCCCATGGACTGCAGCATGCCAAGCTTCCCTGTCCATCACCAACTCCTGGAGCTTGCTCAAACTCATGTCCACCCAGTCGGTGATGCCATCCAACCATCTCATCCTCTGTCATCCCCTTCTCCTCTTACCTTCAATCTTTCCCAGCATCAGGGTCTTTTCCAGTGAGTCAGTTTTTCGCATCAGGTGGCCAAAGGATTGGAGTTTCAGCTTTAGCATCAGTCCTTCCAATGAATATTCAGGACTGATTTCCTTTAGGATGGACTTCTTGGATCCAAGAGTCTTCTCGAACACCACAGTTCAAAAGCATTGATTCTTCTGTGCTCAGCTTTCTTTATAGTCCAAATCTCACATCCATACATGACTACTGAAAAAACAAAAGCTTTGACTAGGTGGACCTATGTTGGCAAAGTAATGTCTCTGCTTTTTAATATGCTGTCTAGGTTGGTCATAGCTTTTCTTTCAAGGAGCAAGCATCTTTTAATTTCATGGCTGCAGTCACCATCTGCAGTGATTTTAAAACCCAAGAAAATAAAGTCTGTCACTGTTTCCACTGTTTCCCCATCTATTTGCCATGAAGTGTTGGGACCAGATGTCATGATCTTAGTTTTCTGAATGTTGAATTTTAAGCCAACTTTTTCACTCTCCTTTTTCACTTTCATCAAAGGGCTTTCTGGCATAAGGGTGGTGTCATCTGCATATCTGAGTTTACTGATATTTCTCCTGGCAGTCTTGATTCCAGTTTGTGCTTAATCCAGCCTGTCTTTTAGCATGAGAAAGAAAAATATGCAAAATACAATTTGAAAGTCAGTTTAATCCTCTTCAGTCTACAATTGTGTATTTGTTATTTAACTTTTCTTAGTAAGTGAAGGTCTGGAATGATATTGGTGATGGACAAAAAAATCACATCTCTTTTTCACGTGGGGATTTTTTTTTTTTAATATTTATTTAAGACTCAAGTTTGAAGGAGTATGGGCTAGCAGGATACAACATTTGAAATGAAAAACCTTTATACAATATTTAGTGCAGGCTTTTATCAGTTATATTACCCTTGGCTACACAGAAATACAGAATTTGGCACTAATAGGCAAAACCAATATATGTATGTGGTACATGGTCGTTGTTTAGTCACTAAGTCGTGTTCCACTCTTTTGTGACCCCATGGGCTATGGCCTACCAGGCTCCTCTGTCTTTAGCGTTTCCCAGGCAAGAATACCGGAGTGGGTTGCCATTTCCTTCTCCAGGGTATCTCCCCGACCCAGGGATCAAACCTGCATCTCCTGCATTGCAGGTGGGTTATTTACCACTGAGCCACTTGGGAAACCCTTTCCTGGCTGTAGCAGTCACAATTTATTTCTGTGATGTCTTATTGCCTTTTGAGTGTATTTTTTATTTCTTCACATTTTCCCTCTTGCATAAGAGAGGGTGACTAGAGGGGGTCAGGGTGGGGAGAATTCCCTTCCTAGAGCTGAGATTGGACAAGGCAATGGCACCCCACTCCAGTACTCTTGCCTGGAAAATCCCATGGACGGAGGAGCCTGGTAGGCTGCAGACCATGGGGTCGCGAAGAGTCGGACACGACTGAGCGACTTCACTTTCACTTTTCCCTTTCATGCATTGGAGAAGGAAATGGCAATCCACTCCAGTGTTCTTGCCTGGAGAATCCCAGAGACCGGGGAGCCTGGTGGGCCGCCGTCTGTGGGGTTGCACAGAGTCAGACACGACTGAAGCGACTTAGCAGAGCTGAGATAGTGTTTCAGTATTGTGCTCGGGAGGCCTCTGTCATGTGAAGTCTCTGGATTTGCTGTGTTGACTCTTCCCTTCCCTGGGCAGAGGCAGGAGGGGACTTTCCTTGGATGTTTATTAGGAGAAGCTGGTGGAACTCTTTAGGTAGACAGTCCAAGGTCCCCCAGAGACTGCAGCCCTAAGATTTTCTCACTGTTCCGCTATAGTCCACACTCAGACTCCAGCAATTTGTAAAAATTATAATAAAGTGTTCCTAACAGTTCTTGGAAGGAATGATGCTAAAGCTGAAACTCCAGTACTTTGGCCACCTCATGCGAAGAGTTGACTCATTGGAAAAGACTCTGATGCTGGGAGGGATTGGGGGCAGGAGGAGAAGGGGACGACAGAGGATGAGATGGCTGGATGACTTCACTGACTCTATGGATGTGAGTCTGAGTGAACTCTGGGAGTTGATGATGGACAGGGAGGCCTGGCGTGCTGCGACTCATGGGGTCGCAAAGAGTCGGACACGACTGAGCGACTGAACTGAACTGAACTGAACTGAACAGTTCATGGCTCTAGTAGCTTCATTCTAGGTGAATAAATCTTGGTTGCTGTTTCTCTCAATAAAGAATCCTGATTATTTTGGAATGAAATCTTGAGAAGTAAGTGACTTGTGAATTACTCATTGCAGCCAAAGTGATTCAACTAAATTAAACACTCCTTAAGTACTAGTAATGCCTGCTATTCATCTTAATATTGCTCAAAATACTTCATGTTGAGTTTCAGATTTAACAAGCTTTTCATATATATTTGATTGATTTGCTTGTTGAAATCAGTATTTGAAGATAACCAGGATTCCTGTTTAAAGGAGGTCTGTAATGGTCACACAGGCAAGCTTTAATAATACTAGCATCATCTTTCATAACCCTAAAATGAATTACCCTTGCAATATCAGTATGACGTTGGCAAGGATTATTAGTTTCAGTTAATCAACGAGTTAGGCCAGAATTTGCACCTCAGTTTTACTAAGGTGCAAATTAAATGCTGTTAAATTGTATTAAGAATGAATTGGCCATTTTAGCACATTTATTAATGAGGATAATTTATGATAAAGCAACCAAAGTTATTTCCACTAAACTCAACCCTCGACATACACACACATTTACAGCTGTGTGTGGTTTAATCAAGTGCTTTATGCCATCTTATTTTACTCCTATCATTTTACTTCTGGGATTAAGCATTGCCTTATCTGCTTGCAATGCGGGAGACCTGGGTTCGATCCCTGGGTCAGGGAGATCCCCTGGAGAAGGAAATAACAACCCACTCAAGTACTCTTGCCTGGAAAATCCCATGGACAGAGAAGCCTTGTAGGCTACAGTCCATGGGGTCCCAAAGAGTCAGACACGACCGGGCGACTTCACTTCACTTCACTTCTATACATTTATATATATATATATATATATATATATATATACACATATATATGTATATATGTATATTTGAAAATGAGAATGCATCTAACAAATCCATATCTCCTACTTATAATCTGATGAGTTCTGAGGCAACCACTTGCAGTCACATCAAAGCATATTTTTAAGAGAAAAGCTTAGCTGAACAATTACAGAAAATAAACTGAAGCAGGTGGTGGATTCTTACTCTGTTGAGAGCTTTCAACACTTTACCCTAAAGACCAGTTTTTTGAAGAGGTTAACAGCTGTTATTACAGAAAATATTATGTAATTCAGGACATATCCATGTGATCTTTAAGGCATTATACACAAGGTCTAAGAGGTCACCCTGTTTCCTCATACAATGTTAGTAATCATATTAAGTAATCTTCAATACATGCCACAGTAAATACCCAAATTTTTAAAAAAAGTGCAACCAAGAACTTGTTTGTTCCTACTTATGCTTTCTATTTTGTGCAATTATAAGCAATATTTCCTTCAGTTCAGTTCAGCCACTCAGTCATGTCCAACTCTCTGTGTCCACATGAACTGCAGCACTCCAGGCCTCCCTGTCTATCACCAAATCCTGGAGTCCACCCAAACTCATGTCCATTGAGTTGGTGATGTCATCCAACCATCTCATCCTCTGTCATCCCCTTCTCCTTCTGCCCTCAATCTTTCCTAGCATCAGGGTCTTTTCAAATGAGTCAGTTCTTCCCATCAGGTGGCCGAAGTATTGGAGTTTCAGCTTCAACATCAGTCCTTCCAATGAACACACAGGACTGATCTCCTTTAGGATAGACTGGCTGGATCTCCTTTCAGTCCAAGGGACTCTCAAGAGTCTTCTCCAACACCACAGTTCAAAAGCATCAATTCTTCTGTGCTCAGCTTTCTTCACAGTCCAACTCTCACATCCATACATGACCACTGGAAAAACCATAGCCTTGACTAAATGGACCTTTGTCAGCAAAGTAATGTCTCTGCTTTTTAATATGCTGTCTATGTTGGGCATAACTTTCCTCTCAAGGAGCAAGCATCTTTTAATTTCATGGCTGCAGTCACCATCTGCAGTGATTTTGGAGCCCCCCAAAATAAAGCCAGCCACTGTTTCCACTGTTTCCCCATCTATTTGCCATGAAGTGATGGGACTGGATGCCATGATCTTAATTTTCTGAATGTTGAGCTTTAAGCCATTTTTTTCACTCTCCTCTTTCACTTTCATTAAGAGGCTCTTTAGTTCTTCAATTTCTGCCATCAGAGTGGTGTCATCTGCATATCTGAGGTTATTGATATTTCTCCCAGCAATCTTGATTCCAGCTTGTACTTCATCCAGCCCAGCATTTCTCATGATGTACTCTGCATATAAGTTAAATAAATAGGGTGACGATACACAGCCTTGACGTACTCCTTTCCCATTTTGGAGCCAGTCTGTTGTTCTATGTCCAGTTCTAACTATTGCTTCCTGACCTGCATAGAGGTTTCTCAAGAGGCAGGTCAAGTGGTCTGGTATTCCCATCTCTTTCAGAATTTTCCACAGTTTTTTGTGATCCACACAGTCAAAAGTTTTGGCATAGTCAATAAGGCAGACATAGATGTTTTTCTGGAACTCTCTTGCTTTTTCGATGATCCAGCAGATGTTAGCAATTTGATCTCTGGTTTCTTTGCCTTTTCTAAATCCAGTTTGAACATCTTGAAGTTCACGGTTCACATATTGCTGAAGCCTGGCTTGGAGAATTTTGAGCATTACTTTACTAGCATGTGAGTTGAGTGCAATTGTGCAGTAGTTTGAGCATTTGTTGGCATTGCCTCTCTTTGGGATTGGAATGAAAATTGACCTTTTCCAGTCCTGTGGCCACTGCTGAGTTTTCCAAGTATTTCCTTAGCAATGTATTAATACCGTTTTTGTGAAATTTATTTTAGCATTTGTTTGCAGATTTAAAATAATATTTTAAATATAAAATATTTTTAATACTTAAAATACAGATTACAAGTTTTTGCTATTTAGTTTTGTCATGGGAATAAGGGCAAACAGAAATATTAAAGCTCACTAGTGTTATTAAATCCACGATTTTTGCCATTTCATTGTGTAACTCCCATTGTAATGGAGGAAATCTACAGATTTCTCATAATCCAGGTGTATATTTACATGTTAATAATGCAATAGAGTATGTTAACTGCATCTTGAGTTCTCCTCCCCAGTTTCTCTAATTGTAATGGCATTAATAATGCATCTGTAATGAAGACCTAACTCAGATTATGTGTTAAAAATGAATCAGAAATCTCACTGTGGTATCTGCATTTTGAAAAAAAAAAAAAATTTGCAAAAGAACATAGCCCCTCCCAAATCCTTTCTTGTTATAAATTTGATTTTGTCCTGATGACCTCAGGCAATGTATTCAATAAGCCAGTGTAATATGATTCAAATCTTATATTGAACTCAAATGCCTTTTGACTATAAACTCAGCACAAATGTAATATGTATCAAGCTCTACACCACTTGGGCTTTCCAGTTACACAAATGCTTTCTTTCTTTGTGATGAAATATTGTGTCCAAGTTAACTAAATTTTGGTCAAACAAGTTTTCTTATTTGAAAAGGCGATGTATGTGATGTTCTTGTATGTACAATGTGATGTTAATTGACAGAAGTTATTCCTTAAATTACTTTCTTTTTCCCCTATTTATGATTTTGCAGGTAGACATCACCCTCTATGTGTTTGCAATTTGTGCATATACCCAACTATTTTATCTGAAGGACAGTTTTATCATTTAAGTGAAAAGTTAATATCAATAAATAGGCTAAGCAAGTAATATAAGAGGAGGAACACACATTTTGAAAGCAAAATAGTTTTCAGTGACACATAGACTGGGTTCATTTTGCCTGATTAAAAGCATTTCAGAAGTTTTAAATGAGGAAAAGGATAATATTGCTGTTCATGAGCTCAGTTAATTGATGACAATATATTTTGGCAATGATTGTAAGAACTTTTTAAGTCCTTCAACGTAAAGAATTTCATATCACCTGCAAGTATAGAGCAGCAGGAATTAGGAACTGCCAGTGATATTCTTTTGTGAATATATTTTACTTTAAACCTCTTCTAGAGGAGATTCTACCTGGAGAATCCCAGGGACGAGGGAGCCTGGTGGGCTGCCGTCTATGGGGTCGCACAGAGTCGGACACGACTGAGGCGACTTAGCAGCAGCAGCAGCAGCAGCAGAGGAGATTCTACATTGAATTTCACACTAATCGTTGTCATATACCATCTTAAGAGAGGCTTATGAGAAGATTAGAATACGTATCCACTAAACACGACGTGAAGTTATCTCCAAAGCCCTAAGAAAACCTGTTTGGAATGCCAAACTTCCGTTTCATTACATTTAATCTTGAAAATGGAAAGAAAAGAACGTTGTCAAGATGACCTCAAAGCCTTCCCTGTGCTGGGGCCAATGTTCAGTGTTCAGGACCCACAGAGCGTGTTTCACAGCTGCTTTGGTGGCATCACTTACACTTCATTAGCACCGAGACCTGCTTAGCACACACTCTCCCACGTAGCACTGACACCAGCCCTAGAAAGGAAAGAGAAAACCCAGATATTTTTACAGTAAAGATCATATATTTTTAGAAATATAAGTTGGCTAATATGTTATTTCACTAAATGGAATTCTAAAATAATCATTCTTTATATGTAAGGTAAAAACAGTTTATATCATCTCTATGGAGAAATCTGGGATATAACTTATAAATAAAACTGAAGGCTATACATAATCCCAAAGTTAGAGTAGATTTATTCTGCACATTTAAATATTATCTTAAAAACAGTTCACAAAGTCATTAGAATATGCATATTTCCTTATATTGGCATGACGTCAAAGGTTCCAGTTTTAATGATCTTGTGATGAAATTCTCCTTAATGGTAACAATAACCCTGTATACGAGACAGCAAAAGAGAAACTGATGTATAGAACAGTCTCTTGGACTCTGTGGGAGAGGGAGAGGGTGGGAAGATTTGGGAGAATGGCATTGAAACATGTATAATATCATATATGAAACAAGTCGCCAGTCAAGGTTCGATGCACGATACTGGATGCTTGGGGCTGGTGCACTGGGACCCAGAGGGATGGTATGGGGAGGGAGGAGGGAGGAGGGTTCAGGATGGGGAACACAAGTATACCTGTGGTGGATTCATTTCAATATTTGGCAAAACCAACACAATATTGTAAAGTTTAAAAATAAAATAAAATTAAAAAAATATTTAATGAAATATTGAATTTTTTATAGATTCAGTAGAGTAGTACCAAATGTACACAAATATCCAACACTATTGATATTTGTACATGCTTGATATGCTATATCATATGTAAGCCTGTGATATTTTATATAATATTTGTAACTATATTATATTTATAACCTAGTTTCTGATTAGTTACATATTAAATATATTTTCCTATATGTGCAAATAATGCATACATATAAAGGTTTATTTTGTTACTGCTGCTTCTTAATTTGGATCATGCAAAGGATCATGTAATACATTTACAATACTTTGGAAAAGGAAATGGCAACCCACTCCAGTATTCTTGTCTGGAGAATCCCATGGACAGGGGAATCCTGGTGAGCTTCAGTGCATGGGGTCATGGGGAGTCGGACACGACTGAGCAGCTTAACACACGTGCACATTTACAATACTGAAAACACTTTACCTAAATTATAGACTTTCATATTTGACCTAGGAAGTGATCAGCTTTGTAAGAGATATTAGGTTGTGGAAAATACATAAGTAACAATATAATGGGAAGGGAATAGTGTGGAAAAGGGTACCAGGACAAGAAGCATCTCTAGTTTGTAAGGAAAATGTGCAGTCTGTCACTCTTTAGTATAAGTTAGTTTTGAGCAGTGGCCAGAAGTGACATTGAGGACGATGACAGAGGCACTTGCATGTTGGCCAAGTTCAATGTTACAGGTGTAGAAGTGACCCAAGGCTTTTTTAAGGATCAAAAGCCTGGCTTCTATATTAAGGACAGGATCCCCAAAGTAGAGAATGCTTGGAGTTGAGGAAGCCAATTTGAAGTTTAGAACACGCAGGTCGGGAATGCTGAAGCCCTGCCTTCGAGGAGTGGCAGTGATAAGAGAAAGGGACAGCTTTGAGACTAATGGCATAAAAGCATGGGAACCCGTGATTAACTGGATATGGATGAATGAATGATATGATAGGAACATTCTCAGTTTTCTGGCTTTGGTAACTGGTGAACAGGCCATAAATGAATTTGGGAACAATCTAGAAGAGGAGTAATATGATGAATTTATATTCTGAGTGAAATATGATAAATTCAGGTTTCGACATAATGCATTTTAGATGTCCACTGGATAATCCAAGTGGAAATGCTTGGTGGGAAGATTTATACACGCACCTGAATCTTTGAGGTCATAGCACAGAGATCATGGCTGGAGATTTTGATGTAATAAAGATAAAAGAGTAGATACAACTGCCTAGATATGTTTACATAAGGAGAGTAGGGGGAAAGTGAAATGCAGCCAAAGAATTCTAAAACTCATTGTGAAGAAAATAAAGGAAACCAGTGAGGTAGAAAATTTCAGGAAAGAGACCTATAATGAAAATAGAAGGTTTTCGAACTTTCATTATGCAAAGAGTAGTCAAAAGCATCAAATATTTTCAGTTAGATAAAAAGTTTATGGAAGCCAAGGACACGGACAGTTTCACTTCTGACGTTTGTTTTTTCAAATGGTTCCGTGTGAGTAGAAGACACGAGGCAAAGGTCTGGACAGTGGCTCAGAACTGAGGGCATTCTTACAGTGAGGGTCATCAGTTCTGTCAAAAAGCATGGCTAAGAAAGGAAAGAAAGAAATGCGGTGGGATTGATGGTGAGAAGCATGGCCAAGCATTTTTTTTTTTTAATTGGAGTATAATTGCTTTATGATGTTATGTTTGCATCTGCTATACAACAGTGTGAGTCAGCTGTATGTACACATAGGTCTCTTCCCTGCTGGACCTCCCCGCCATCACCCCACCCATCAATCATCACAGAGCGCCACGCTGAGGTTGCTGTGCTATACAGCAGTTTCCCACTAGCTATCTGTTACACACGTGGGAGTGTATATGTGTCAATGCTAAAGGATTTTCCCCCCTTTTTTCTTCCATCATGAAGTGAAGAAGTGAAGTTGCTTCAGTCGTGTCCAACTCTTTGTGACCCCATAGACTGTAGCCTGCCAGGCTCCTCTGTCCATGAAGGATTTCTCAGGCAAGAATTCTGGAGTGGGTTGCCATTTCCTTCTCCAGAGGATCTTCCCAACCCAGGGATCGAACCTGGGTCTCCTGCATTGCAGGCAGACTCTTTACTTTCTGAGCCACGAGGGAATTCTTTGGGCATGGGGCAGACTTAAATAGAGTAATGTGAAATAATCATTCAGTTCAGTTCAGTTCAGTCACTCAGTCATGTCCGACTGGTTGTGACCCCATGGACTGCAGTACTCCAGGCCTCCCTGTCCTTCACCATCTCCTGGAGCTTGCTCAATCTCATGTCCATTGAGTCAGTGATGCCATCCAACCGTCTCATCCTCTGTGGTCCCCTTCTCTTCCTGCCTTCAATCTTTCCCAACATCAGGGTTTTTTCCAATGAGATTATTTCTAAAGAAATAATCATTAGGAAAAGTGATTTAAGAAAATAGGAAACAAACTCCACAGAAGAGAAAGAAATGCCCACCTTGGGGGGGGGGGGGGGCTGATATTAACTGGAAAGAGAGCCACTTCATCAACTGGAAATGAAAAAAAAGAGGAGGGATGCTGGTTTCTGATGGGTGTAAGTGGGAAGTGGAGACAGTTCATGCCTGAGCCTCCAATTCTCTCTATAAAGGAGGAAGAGGGGTGCTCTCTGTAGATGAGAGCCATTAGCAAAATAGACTAGTCACTGAGGATAAATGGAAATTTAACTGGAAAAAAAAAACTAATGAGAGTATTGCTGGATGAAAGTATGCCTTGTGACTTTGGGGGAAAAAAGTGAAAGTGTTGTTTGCCCAGTCGTGTCAGCCAGTCCCTGTCCATGGGATTCTCCAGGCAAGAATACTAGAGTGGGTTGCCATTTCCTTCTGGGGATATCAGGAGTGCAGAAAAGAGAAAATGTGTGGAAATAATGACTTTCTACTTTTAGATTTTGAATTGACAACACAAAAGCTTAATTAGGTCTCTTCTCTGTAGTTCCAAAGGTGGGATTCAGAACCACTGGACGGAAATTATGTTGATTCAAGTTTAAGTGTGGAGATGAAACTTCTACCATATATGTAATTTATTTGTATGCCTGTTTCTTCCTTGTTACTATTAAGACCTGAAGGATTAAGGATGAGTCTTATTTATATTTTGTTTTAATAATACTTATTACAGAATCTTACATAACCTGTTGTTTAATCGTTAGGTCCTATCTGACTCTTTTGTGACCCCATGGACTGTAGCCAGCCAGGCTCCTTTGTCCATGGGATTTCCCAGGCAAGACTACTGGATTCTTGGGATTTCCATTTTCTCCTCTAGGGATGTTCCTGACACAGGGGTCAAATCCATGTTTCCTGCTTGGTCGGCAGATTATTTACCACTGAGCCACCTGCAAAGCCCTCAGTCATCTTACATATAGTAGATCCTAAGTAAATATTTCTTCTCTTAAGCCGACCGATGCCCTATTCTATACCCATTACGTACAGGTGGGGTACTTAATAAAATAAATGCAATTGAAGAGCACTCTAAATTTTATTTTGGTTGTGGCAGAAGGAAGAATAACCCAGTGGCATTCAGACTGATGTAAGAATAAAACGTTTTCCATGAACGTAATTGCACTGAGGTATTCGGCCACATAAGCAAACACACAACTGCGGGGGATACGTTTGCTAGCAACGCTTAGGTCAAAGAGTGTTCAGTGTTCTGAGTGCCTGTCTTCGGCTTCACGCTCAACTCTACACTAAAATATGAGAGGCTACTTGATTTGCCTCCTTTATCATTACTGGAGGACAGACTTGAGTATCGGAAAAAGCCTGGTGTTTAGAATGAGGTAATTACAGATTGCATCCTAGCTTCCATGTTTACCAAATATGTGATTTTAAACAAAACAGCAGATATCTTTAGGACTCAGTTTTGTTGTCCATTCAATGAGCACCATGATACACCTCTCTTACAGTTCTTCTTGGAGTAAAATGAGACAAGGCATGTGAAACCGCTGAGGCCAGCGTCTGGCTCATGGCCTGCATTCCATCCATGTCGTCTGGGGACACTAGAATAAACGACAAACTAATCCACGCAGGTTCATGATCAGGTGCGTGTGGCAGAGACCTCCGCCACATTGTTAGGCAACTATCCTCCAACAATAATTAAAAAACCCAACAGGACGCTGTGCAAGTGGCTTAAGGTATAGATGCATTTTGGAATATAAACCAGTACTTAAAAATGTGTGATTCCTTTCCTCTTTTCCTGTAATATGTATGAATGTTTTTTTCTAGTTTTATTGAATAATTTGCTCTGATATTTGCAATATAGATTACATTTTCCCTCGAAGCCATTAACTTAGAGACATGTTACGAATACTTTATAGTCAATTTATCCTTTTCTTTTTAGTGCCTTAATGCATTTTTTTCTATCAATAGTCACTTTATGTATTTTAGCAATTATCTAAACATGTTCTTTTACATAAGTTTTTCAAGTGCACTTGAATTATCAATGTCGTTTACTTAGAATGTTTGTAATTTTCCTTCCTTAATACATGTTTCAAATGAAGCCTTTTGAGAACTTTGGCCATTCTAATCTCTCAAACATTTCCCCGTTTGGATCATGGATGTTAAATGTCACTCTCATTTACTTGTATAATATATCATGCTTTACACAGTTCATTCTCAAAAGTTTCATGGTGTGGTTTTCTTGAAGGCTGGTGTAGTTTTCATAGTTCTGTTTTACACTTCAGAGCACTGCATAACCACTCCTTATCCTCCATCGGCTACTGTGCTCAAAAACTCCCTCGTTTCCACTTTATTAGGCAACAAAGTGAACAGGAGAAAAATCTGACCTGGGTTTCTTTTAATAATACGATGACGTTTCTAACGCTTTGAGAAATGGCTTATTCTCTTTTATGAACCAAGTGCTCCAAGTATTTCTTCTGTCTGGAATGAAAGCATGTTTCTGTCAAAATTTTCACATATACCAGTTTGATATGCAAAAAATAAGACAGATTTACTAAATTAAACAATTCATCTGAAAATTTAATGAAGTGCTGATGAGAGTTGTTCAAATGATCACCTCCTTCTGCATCAAGCCACTGATTATATTTTAAGCCACAGTCCTTTATTTCCATATTTTTGAGAAACTCCTTTTTTTTTTTTTTTTTTTTTACATAATACAGGATTTATTAAACAGTTTGTCACTCAAAGGTGACTGTTTGGTTCAGTCTAGATTTCATGCATATGAAATCATCTCAACTATGCAATACACTAACTTTTTAAAGTCCATAGTTCTTGAATTCCTGTTTTAATTAATGCTTCATGATTCTTATCCATTGAATAAATACTTTTCCTATGTAGCAGTATAAAACATGGGTGGAATTTACAATGCAAATTTGAATATACTTCTCTATTTTAAAGGTAAGTGCTAATCAATCATGAAAGAAAATCTCTTTAGAGTTTTCCAAATATCATGCATTAATCTACTCAAATTATTTCCTTCCTGTCTACCTACAGTAGCTGAGAGCTTACCTGATTATATTTAATTAATTTAAAACTCTTTGTTCATTCTCTACATAATTATTTCTATAAACATTTCTTAATCTACATTCAGAAGATGAGAGAGGAATATGATTTTCATATGCTTGATTTCCTGCACTTGATGTGGGAAGAAACAATGAAATTCATTCTTCACTGATTTTTCTAACACCTTTTTCCAGCTGGGATTATTTCAGAAGAAGACAGTACTTTCAAAGAAGTATCAGGAGGACTGCTATTCAAACAAATTTAGTATTTGTAGTCAGCTGATAGCGAACAGCCATGTAAAAATAAAATGAGGATATAGCACTTACCTCACTGGGGTATTCTGATAGCTTAAGCAGAAAATGCATGTGGGACACCTATGATCCAGGAATATGATATTGAATAGCCACATTACTATTTTGTAAACCACATGTATACATTAGAATAGAGAAATATTTAAGTCTTCCATGAACTTCAGAAGTCCTTTAACTGGCCTAGGAAAGCCAATGTGTGTGTGAATGCTCAGTTGCTTAACCAGTTATGTCCAACTCTTTGTGACCCCATAGGCTGTAGCCCGCCAGGCTCCTCTGTCCATCAGATTCCCCAGGCAAGAATACTAGAGTGGGTAGCCATTTCCTCCTCCAGGGGATCTAACCCAGGGATCCCAACCCACATCTCTTGCATCTCCTGCATTGGTAGGTGGATTCTTTACCACTGGCGCTCCCTGGGAAGCCCAGGGAAGCCAGTGAAACCCACTAAGTATAGAGAAACCAGAACATTGCATAAAACAGAAAATTATAGTGGTGGGCTGAATAATAGCCCCTGAGGATGTCTGAGTCTTAATCCCCAGAACCTGTAACTATGTTACCATGATTGTAAAAGGGAATTTGCAGATGTGAGGATCTGTAAATTTGGACTCCTGAAAAGTATTGATTACCCTGGATCATCCAGGTGGGCCTGCTATAATCAGAAAAGCCAGTAGAAGAGGCAGCGTGATCAGAGTTGGTAACAGGAGATGTGATGATGGATGCAAAACATTGGAGTAAAACCTGAGGAAAGGGTCACGCATGGATGGAGGCAGCAGCCCTTAGATCTGAAAAAAGGCAAGTAAACAGATCCTCCACCCAGAACCTCCAGAGGGGAGTCCTGCTGGCACCCTTAGCCCGACAAACGATGACTTTTGTCTTCTACCGCTGGAACTGATAACAAACCTGTGTCGTTTTAAAGCTGGTCAGCACATTAAAAAGCAGAGACATCACTTTGCCGACAAAGGTCTGTATAGTCAAAGCTATGGTTTTTCCAGTAGTCGTGTATGGTTGTGAGAGTTGGACCATAAAGAAGGCTGAGTGCTAAAGAATTGATGCCTTTGAACTGTGGTGCTGGAGAAGACTCTTGAGAGTCCCTTAAGGAGATCAAACCAGTCCATCCTAAAAGAAATAAACCCTCAATATTCTTTGGAAGGGCTGATGCTGAAGTTACAATACTTTGGCCACCTGATGAGAACAGCCAACTCATTGGACAAGACCTTGATGCTGGGAAAGACTGAGGGCAGGAAGAGAAGGGGAAGACAGAGGATGAGATAGTTGGATGGCATCACTGACTCAATGGGCATGAGTTGAGCAAACTCCAGGAGATTTTGAAGGACAGGAAAGCCTTGCATGCTGCAGTCCATTGATCTAAAGAGACCTGACTTAGTGAGTGAAAAACAACAACAAAGTTTGTGATAATTTGCTGCAGCAGAAACAGAAAACTAATACAGCTCTTTAAAAATATCTCTCATTACAATCTGGGAGCACTAAGACCAATCCTTTGAAACGAATGAAATATACAAAAATTGTTTTCATAGAGTCCATGCCTAAAAATCTGTTCATAATTTAAAGAGTTTGTGTTTCCTCATCACATCTTATTATTTCATGTAAAATCATAATTGAAAAAAATTCATACATACTGTACCTATTCTAATTAAAGTCTGTTACTAACCAGAAAAATTTGTTTTCAGAATCTAGAATTAGCTATATTTGTTTTGGCTTTAACCAAATAATAATAATAAAACTACTTTGAGAATTTTTGAAAAGACTATAGGACTTTTACTGATTCTAACATTAATGTTAAAATAAAAAATCAAAGTCACATTAAATATTGTAAGTAGAATTGATAAATTTTCATGAAATCAACAAATGATATTAATTTAGTAATGCATTGTTGAATTTTAAAATCAAACTCTTCCTGTGAGCTTTTCAGTTCTAAGCAAGGACAGTGTATAACCTTGATATGAAGAGTAAAGAGTAATAACTGTTGGGTATTTTATTTTTAATAAAATCCTGTTGTTACTAGTTATTTGTGACCAGCAGTGAAAGTTTGGAGATCATATGGGGGACTTTGCCAACTTAAACTGTGAGTCTCATGTTGACTTTCCAATGCTTATGTTAGAAACATCTAGTGCATTTTCCTCCTCTCTTGCTAAAAGCTTGGTTTCTGATAGACTACTGATATCATACTTTTACATTATAAAAATTCTTCCATACTTGTGCATGTATTTAGAAAGGCAAGATGCATTATGAGAGACAATAATACATCTAGAGTTCTTGATAGAGAAAATATATATTCACAACATTTGCGTATTCAGTCAGTTCAGTCACTTAATGGTGTCTGACTCTTTGAGACCCCATGGACTGCAGCACACCAGGCTTCCCCCGTCCATCACCAAATCCCAGAGCTTGCTCAAACTCATGTCCATCAGGTTGCTGATGCCATCCAACCATCTCATCCTCTGTTGTCCCCGTCTCGTCCCACCTTCAATCTTTCCCAGCATCAGGGTCTTTTCAAATGAGTCAATTCTTTGCATCAGGTGGCCAAAGTATAGGAGCTTCAGCTTCCATATCAGTCCTTCCAATGAATATTCAGGACTGATTTCCTTTAGGGTTGACTGTTTTGATCTCCTTGCAGTCCAAGGGACTCTCACGAATCTTCCCTGACATTCAGTTCAAAAACATCAATTCTTCAGCGCTCAGTTTTCTTTAATAGTTCAACTCTCACATCCATACATGACCACTGGAAAAACCATAGCTCTGACTAGATGGACATTTGTTGGCAAAGTAGTGTCTCTGCTTTTAAACATATTGTCTAGGTTGGTCACAGCTTTTCTTCCAAGGAGCAAGTGTCTCTAAATTTCATGGCTGCAGTCACTATCTGCAGTGATTTGGGAGCCCAGGAAAACAAAGTCGGTCACTGTGACCATGACCATCTATTTAGTAATGTGTTGTTGAGTTTTAAAATTGAGCTTTCCCTGTGAGGTTTTCAATTCTAAGCAAGGACAATGTATAACCTTGATATTAAGAGTAAAGAGTAATAACTATTGGGTATTTTATTTTTAATAAATTGTTACTGTTGTTACTAGTTATTTGGGACCCATGAAGTGATGGAACCAGATGCCATGATCTTAGTTTTCTGAATGTTGAGTTTTAAGCCTACTTTTTCACTCTCTTTCACTTTCATCAAGAGGCTCTTTAATTCTTCTTTGCTTTCTATCATAAGGGTGGTGTCATCTGCATGTCTGGGGTTATTGATATTTCTCCCGGCAATCTTGATTCCAGCTTGTGCTTCCTCCGGTCCAGCATTACTCATGATGTACTCTGCATATAAGTTAAATGAGCAGAGTGACAATATACAGCCTTGAAGTACTCCTTTCCCAATTTGGAACCAGTCTGTTGTTCAATGTCCAGTTCTAACTGTTGCTTCTTGACCTGCATACAGATTTCTCAGGAGGCAAGTAAGGTGGTCTGGTATTCCCATCTCTTAAAGAATTTTCCACAGTCTGTTGTGATCTACACAGTCAAATGCTTTGGCATAATCAATGAAGCAGGAGAAGATGTTTTTCTGGAATTCTTTTGCTTTTCCAATGATCCAACGGATCATTGATGGCAAATGATCCATCAATTGATAATTTGATGTTTGGTTCCTCTGCCTTTTCTAAATCCAACTTGAACATCTGGAAGTTCATGGCACATGTATTGGTGAAGCCTGGCTTGGAGGATTTTGAGCATTGCTTTGCTAGCATGTGAGATGAGTGCAATTGTGCAGTAGTTTGAACATTCTTTGGCATTGTCCTTCTTTGGGATTGGAATAAAAACTGACCTTTTCCAGTCCCGTGACCACTGCTGAGTTTTCCAAATTTGCTGGCATATTTGGTGCAACACTTTAACAACATCATTTTTTTAGGATTTGAAAGAGCTCAACTGGAATTCTGTCCCCTCCACTAGCTTTGTTCATAGTGATGCTTCCTAAGGCCCACTTGACTTGGATGTCTTTACAGGATGACTTGACAGGATGTCTTGCTCTAGGTGAGTGATGGCACCATCATGGTTATCTGGGTCATGAAGATCTTTTTTGTACAGTTCTTCTGTGTGTTCTTGCCACCTTTTCTTAATATCTTCTGCTTCTGTTAGGCCCATACCATTTCTGTCCTTTATTGTGCCCATCTTTGCATGAAATGTTCCCTTGGTATCTCATTTTCTTGAAGAGATCTCTAGTTTTTCCCATTCTGTCATTTTTTTTCTATTTCTTTGTGTTGATCACTGAGGAAGGCTTTCTTTTCTCTCCTTTCTGTTCTTTGGAACTCTGCATTCAAATGAGTATATCTTTCCTTTTCTCCTTTGCCTTTAGCTTCTCTTTTTTTCTCAGCTATTTGTAAGGTCTCTTCAGACAGCCATTTTGCCTTTTTGCATTACTTTTTCTTAGGGATGGTTTTGACCACCACTTCCCTAACCATGTTATGAATCTCCATCCATAGTTCTTCAGGCACTCTCTCTATCAGATCTAATCCCTTGAATCTATTTGTCACTTCCACTGTATAATTATAAGGAATTTTATTTAGGTCATACCTGAATGATCTAGTGGTTTTCCCTACATTCTCAATTTAAAGTCTCAGTTTGGCAATAAGGAGTTCACTATCTGAGCCACAGTCAGCTCCTGGTCTTGTTTTTGCTGACTGTATAGAGCTTCTCCATCTTTGGCTGCAAAGAATATAATCAATCTGATTTCGGTATTGACCATCTCACCAGATGGCACATGTCCATGTGTAGAGTCTTCTCCTGTGTTGTTGTAAGAAGGTGTTTGCTATGACTAGTGTGTTCTCTTGGCAAAACTCTGTTAGCCTTTGCCCTACTTCATTTTGTACTCCAAGGCCAAATTTACCTGTTACTCCAGGTGTTTCTTGACTTCCTACTTTTGCATTCCAGTCCCCTGTGATGAAAAGGACATCTTTTTTCAGTGTTAGTTCTAGACGGTCTTATAGGTCTTCATAGAACCATTCAACTTCAGCTTCTTCAGCATTACTGGTCAGGACCTAGAGTTGGATTACTGTGATATTGAATGGTTGCCTTGGAAACAAACAGATAATTCTGTACTTTTTGAGATTGCACCCAAGTACTGCATTTAGGACTCTTTTTTTGACTATGAGGGCTACTCTATTTCTTCTAGGGAATTCTTGCCCACAGTAGTAGATATAATGGTCATCTGAATTAAATTCGCCCATTCCAGTCCATTTTAGTTCACTGATTCCTAAAATGTCGATGTTCACTCTTGCCATATCCTGCTTGACCACTTCCTATTTAACTTGATTCATGGACCTAACATTCCAGGATCCTATGCAGTATTGCTCTTTACAGCATTGGAGTTTACTTCCATCACCAGTCACATCCACAACTGGGCATTGTTTTCACTTCGGCTCCATCTCTTCATTCTTTCTGGAGTTATTTCTCCACTGATCTCCAGTAGCATATTAGGCACCTACCAACCTGGGGAGTTCATCTTTCAGTGTCATATCTTTTTGCCTTTTCGTACTGTTCATGAGTTTTCAAGGCAAGAATACTAAAGTGGTTTGCCATTCCCTTCTCCAGTGGACCATATTTGTCAGACACCATGACCTGTCTGTCTTGGGTGGCCCAAGAGGGCATGGCTCAAAGTTTCATTGAATTAGACAAAGTTGTGAGCCATGCAATTAGTTTGATTAGTTTCAGTGACTGTGATTTTCATTCTGTCAGCCCTCTGAAGGATAAGGATAAAAGGCTTATGGAAGCTTCCTGATGAGATAGACTGACTGATGGGTAAACTGGGTCTTGTTCTGATGGGTGGGACCATGCTCAGTAAATCTTTAATCCAATTTTCTGTTGATGGGGTTGTGTTCCCTCCCTGTTGTTTGACCTGAAACCAAACTATGGTGGAGGTAATGAAGATAGTTACCTTCAAAAGGTCTGTGTATTAATTAAGTAATTAATTCCTGTATTTATAATATGAATAGTGGTGGCACTCTTGTGTACCCGGCTCAGGGCCTGCCAGTAAAATGTGTTAGCAGAAAAGTTAAAAATAAATTTCATGTCAATATTAATGTACAATTAATTTGCTCTTGAAAGACTTATGTGAATGTGAAGTTACATATTTTATTTTGTCTTTCTATTTCTAGATTGGTAAGAATCTATTTGTAGGAAAAATTGGCATCTCAGTGTCTGTAGATAGATGACTATTATCTACTTAACTTTTAAGTTAAAAGTTAAAAGACAAAGGATAGAGGGATGTGATGGATTTAACTAGAAGTCATTAATCATGGGTTATAAAATAACTATGGAAATTTTATAATCTTGAAGACATTATATGGCCAAATAGCTTTGAAATAAGATTTTCAAGATTAATTTGCAAAACATTAGTCAGTACAAAGCAATTGTTATCCATTAATGCAATCCACATATTCCATGTTTGTTTCGCATTAACTAACTTTCAAAATGTATGTGATGGGGGAGTGGAACTGGGGATATGTTGTAACTGACAAGGAAATAGAAATTAAAGGGCAATTGTAGACTATATTAAAGTTGAGTTTAGGATTTCTGGCTTCCTGGGATGTAGAAAGCTGAAAACAGCTAAGTTCCATCCTGTCAACTATAAATTGGCACTTTTCATCTACCTCTACAAATATTAAGTCCTGTGCTGCTGCAGCTGCTGGTTTTCAATACCCTCTGAAAGGAGTTCAGAGTCGAGATCAGGAATGAGGCACTCTGTGCTCTGAGAAAAACAGGCAGAACAGGTCTTCACATAGTTAGGTGTTTTCTGGAACCGGTTTTATAATTCTTGTATCTTCTCATATCTAGAAAAGCACTAATATCCTTCATGGTGACTAGCAGAAACCTGCAAAAAAAAAAAAAAAAAAAAACATGCTTGAATGCATATATTCCCCCTTCACCAAAATCACACATATACTGACCTCTCAGAGCAGTTTCCCAGAGCTATCTGAAATGTTGTTTCTCTGGCTATAATCCTTATTTTGATCCAAATAAAACTTGATTCACAACTCTCATGTGCATTTTTTTTTTTTTAAGTGGGGACAATCCTTACAGTAAAAAAGACCCAGACTAATATAGAATTGATGATTTTTTCAAACCTATATGATAGCTGAAATTGCAAAGGAAAAAACAGGAAGAAAATCTGAGAGTCATGCTGCCCGTACGGAGCAGGGAGACTTGAACAGCTGTTTACCAATTATCAATGCAAGAGGGTGCCAGTGACCAGAGCTCAGCTACAAGAGTTGACACACTGGGCAAGGCTGAGTGTGGCTGGAGGAACACTACAAAATCCCTGGGGTAAGAGACATTCAAGGAGCCCGCGCACACTCTTTTCTCACCAGGCGGTCCCAGATAAGATCAAAGAGCACTGATGCTATAGCTCTGGGCAGGGGAAGTACACCCATGTGTGAGAAAAGGGAAACTCCATCTCCTGGGCCTTCCTTTCTCCTCTTCTTGTATGTCCATAGTGGACAAAAGCCTTCATTTGTGGAGAGTAGGGTGAAAGGGCAAAGCAGCTAACCCTTGGGCTGGAGTAAATAATCACTGTAGATGGTGACGAGAAAGAAGGAACTCTGCTCCTGGAAGAGCAGCAGCAGTAAGTCCCGAGCCCACAGAGACAGCCTGGGGAGGAGCAGGAGAATGGAGGCGGTCACCGCCCCGCGGTCAGGGCACCATGCACGCCTTTAGCAGAGCCTTGATCAGAGCAGAGCCTGGGACCTTCTACAACCCTTCATAAGCTGAGAAGTTTCAAATAACAAGTAACAGTAGAACACCGCTGAGAGGAGGCCGGCAGAGGAACAGGCGCTTAAAGTGAGACCCACCCATGGTCCAACACAAAGAGAGGCCTTAAAGCTCGGAATCAAACAGAGGTGGTTCTGTCAAACCATACTCCTGGAATGTCCTGGAATGTGAAGCCTTTGCTGCACTGTTAGTAACCATAGCAACAATAAATCACAAACAACCCAGCTCCTACAGGATTAACACAACCCCCTACACTAAAAGGTGTCGCAGAAGGAAAGGAATGCTGTTTCCATGCATATATGGTTATCATTTAAGTACTAAGAAGGGTGACATTTCCTTATGGATAACCAATAATGAACTTGATTTTGTCCTCTGTATTTCAGCTTAGAAACGATATACCATGACATAACAACACTTAGTGTGTTCACGTGATTATTTAATAACATGTTTCTTCTAAATAGTTTTAATTGCAAAGACCTATAAACACTCTCCAATATGACATGATCTTGGTCTTGAGTAATGGTAATAGGTCTTGATGGTAATAGTTTCATCAAATATTTGAAAATTAGTCACTATATTAGCAAGTTTTGGTACATTCTTTGTGTGTGGCTGGTTAATTTTCACCTTCCTTTATTGTTTTTATCATTGTATAATCTTAATTTTTAACAATTTTTACTAGAGTGTAGTTGATCTACGTGTTGCATTAGTTTCAGACGTACAGCACAGTGATGCAGTTATACATGTACAGCCACTCTTTCTTAGATTCTTTTCCCAAGTAGGCCATCATAAAGCACTGAGTACATCATCCCTCTACTACTCAGTAGGTCTTATTAGTTATATATGTTATACATAATAGTGTATATATGTCAAACTCGATCTCTCAATTTATCCCTCTCCACTTTCTCCCCATGTCAGGAAGCTCTCCTGGAGGAGAAAATGGCAACCTGCTCCAATATTCTTGCATGGGAAATCCCATGGACAGAGGAGCTTGGCGTACTACAGTCCATGGGTTCACAAAAGAGATGGACACGACTTAGCAACTGAACAACAACCACCATCCCCCCTGGTAACCATTAGTTTGTTTTCTAGACCTGGGATTCTATTTCTCTTTTGTACATAAGTTCATTTATCAGTGTAATTTATTCTTACCAACAATGGGCAAGGTTAACTTCACAGAGGCCTTTGCCAGGCTGTGAAAGTGAAAGTCGCTCAGTTGTGTCCAACTTTTTGCAACCCAATGGACTATACAGTCCATGGGATTCTCCAGGCCAGAATACTGGAGTGGGTAACCTTTCCCTTTTCCAGGGGATCTCCCCAACCCAGGGTTCGAACCCAGGTCTCCTGCATTGCAGGAGGATTCTTTACCAGTTAAGCCACAAGGGAAACCCTTGCCAGACTGTAAGTAATATTAATTAATGTTTTTTGTCAATGGACAGTGTAGTTATGTTTAATGCCCAGCCATGTCCTCTCAGCTCCCATCTGGAGGCAACTTGCAGCTTTGTTATGCAGTTTTCTTAAATGTCCTGGCTTCCTTCCTCAAGCAGGTTGCCTCTCCTCTAAGGGTATCAGTCTAGAGCTGAAGTGCCAATGAATTAATGCCTCTAGTTCAGTTCAGTTCGGAGAAGGCACTGGCAACCCACTCCAGTACTCTTGCCTGGAAACTCCCATGGACTGAGGAGCCTGGTAGGCTGCAGTCCATGGGATCGCTAAGAGTCGGACACGACTGAGCGACTTCACTTTCACTTTTCACTTTCATGCGTTGGAGAAAGAAATGGCAACCCACTCCAGTGTTCTTGCCTGGAGAATCCCAGGGACGGGGGAGCCTGGTGGGCTGCTGTCTACAGGGTCGCACAGAGTTGGACAAGACAGACGTGACTTAGTAGCAGCAGCAGCAGTTCAGTTCAGTTCAGTCGCTGAGTCGTCTCTGGCTCTTCTCAACCCCCTGGACCATAGCACACCAGGCCTCCCTGTCCATCACCAACTTCCAGAGTCTACTCAAACTCATATCCATTGAGCTGGTGATGCCATCCAACCATCTCATCCTCTGTCGCCCCCTTCTCCTCCTGCCTTCAAATTTTCCTAGCATCAGGGTCTTTTCAAATGAGTCAGTTCTTCGCATCAGGTGGCCAAAGTATTGGAGTTTCAGCTTCAACATCAGTCCTTCCAATGAACACTCAAGACAGATCTCCTTTAGGTATCAACCATCAACTAAAGAGGGAGGGACAAGAGTGGGTGGATGACTAGCCAATTGTCTTTTATATTTATGGTCCAATCTAGAGTCGTGTTTCATACAGTCTCTCATCCGCCAGCAGTAACCTGTTCATTGACCTCAGCCTTCTTGACATACCTGCTTTCTCTGTTTTACCTCCCATTCTTTCACCTTGCTCCCCAGGATCATCTCTCAAATAGCCTACTTGCACCAAAACCCTTTTTTTTTTTTTCAGTATCATCTTTGGGGAAAACTCAAATGAAGACAGACATCAATTACACAAGTTTGTGTGCATATATGTTGATTCATATCATCAATATGCATGTGTGCTCAGTCAATTCAGTCATTTCAGTCGATTCAGTCTGACTTTTCGACCCTACGGACTGTAGCCCGCCAGGCTCCTCTGTCCATGGGATTCTTCAGGCAAGAATACTGGAAAGGGGTTGCCATGCCCTCCTCCAGGGGATCTTCCTGACCCAGGGATCGAACCTGGATCTCTTACATCTCCTGCATTGGCAGGCAGGTTCTTTACCACTAGTGCCATTTAAAACTGGAGTGGAAGGAAAGGAGATTGCATTGCAAGTGTGTGCATTTCCTAGATAACAAATCGCTGCAAACTTCATGGCTTAAAAGAGTTGAAGTTTATTCTCTCACATTCTGGGGGCTGGAAATCTGAATCCAGTTGTCTGCAGGGCCAGCATTCCCTGAAGGCTCTGGAGGAGGAGCCCTTCTTGCCTTTTCCTAGCTTCTTCTGGCTGCCTTGGCAGTCTTTGGCTTCTCTTGACTTGGAGACGCACCATGTCTCTGCCTCCTTCATCACATGTTTCTCTCTCTGTGTGTCTGTGTCTCTGTATTTCTCCAAGCTTTTTCAGAAAGACCACAGTCATAGAATTCAGGGGTCCCCTCGAACCCAGTCTGACTTTATCTTTGTTGCTATTGTTCAGTTGCTCAGTCGTGTCTGACTCTTTGCGACCCCATGGACTGCCACACACCAGGCTTCCCTGTCCACTGTCTCCTGGAGTTGACTCAAACTCATGTCTGTTGATCATTACATAAGGAAAAAGAACTATTTCCATATGAAGTCACAATTTCAGGTACTGAGGCTTAGGACATCATCTTTTTGGAGCACATGATTCAACCCACAAAAATATGTTGGGTATTTTATCATTACACTATTTAAGCTTTCTATATCATATTGATTTGACAAGTAACCACTTAGACTGACGGTTGTCTACCTGGCCCCAAATACAGTCCATGTTCTTATTTCAGAATAAGAAATTAAAAGTGTCTTTATAGCAATACTAATTCCAGATATACTGTGGATTTTGCAGATTATGGAACATCTTCAGGCTGAAATTCCATGACTTAATTTTTTAGGCCAGATGCTCAACTGCAGGACTTTGCAAGACTCTTCATGACCTGAGCTTCGTCACCATTTTCTGTTAGCCATGTCGTCATACCCTGCTGTAGTCACAGTCCAAAGTATCAGTCTCTTCCTCACTCTGTGACATGGTTTAGGATGCTTGTCCCACAAGACAACAAGCTCACTTCTGAGCACCTTCCAGTTCTCACGTGAGGATAATTTCCTCAGGGAGCTTCTTTTGAAGTTCATTAGTCCAGCCTCTATATCTTATCTTCATGTGTTCCTTTAATCCCCCATGCTTACAACTATTGTAGAGAAAATCACATTGCTAAGGAGCTTTACATTTACTCGTCAATTTAATCTTCTGAATTGTAGGCTGCAGCTAATTAATGGCAGAAACATTTGACAGGTACCAGGGGCTTCTCTGGTGGCTCAGATGGTAAAGAATCTGCCTGCAGTGTGGGAGACCCAGGTTCAATCCCTGGTTTGAGATGATCCCCTGGAGAAGGGAATGGCAACCCACTCCAGTATTCTTGCTTAGAAAATTCCATGGACAGAGGAGCCTGGTGGGTTACAGTCCATGGGGTTGCAAAGAGTCAGACATGACTGAACGACTACACTTTTTTTTTTTTTTTTTCAGAATAGTACAGAATGTCAGATAAGTAGCGAAGTGAGAATGAATAGACACCTATTCAAGTATATCAAGCTGAAAAGCAGCCAAGTTGTATATATTTGGTCAATAATATTCTTTAAATGTTATTTTAAAACGAGAAGTCAAATGCATACTATACATTTCAGGAGAGATCCTAAAGTGAACTCTGAAAATCTTACCTTATCAGACTTATTAAGATGATGGGCTAATGATGCATTTTATCAAGCTTTTAACAGATAATTGCTGTTGTTCAGTCACTAAGTCATGTCTGACTCTTTGCAACCTCATGGACTATAGCACACCAGGCTTCTCTGTCCTCTACTATCTCCTGGTGTTAAAATAGATACATTTAATTGAGTGTTTAGTATATGACAAGCAAATGTTCTAAGTACTATACTTATATAAAACACTTTTTTCCTATAAGAAACATTGATTATAAGGTCAGTACTGATATTATATCCATTTTAGCAATGAGGAAAACAGGGTACAAGGAGGTTACACACATGCCTCAGTAATTTGTAAGTGGCAGAACCATGATTGAAATTCAGTGAGTCTGGCTCCAGGCTCACAGTTCTGATGAGGAAGCTGGTCTCCTTTCCATGGCCTCAAGTGGCACAGTCCACGCTTGCTGTCTTTTGTTTGCCACTGTGGGCGTGCTCTCAATTCCAGAAATAAGCACCATCAGGCCATAATCATGCTGTGTTGGACAAAAAAACAATGTGTAGACTCTGTTGAATAAATTATCACTCTTCTTCGTACATGTGTCACCAAAAATGTGAACCCAACACTGCAGATACAGCTGAGAGGAATAAATAAAGAGGGACCATCACCTTCTCTGATTTGGATTGTTAGTCTCCCATTAAAGAGACCTAAGGGATATTTTAATGTACTATCTGCCCTTCATTAATTTTAAGTCCCTGTTTCCGAGACTACAGATTAAAAACCTGACTATCCATTTTTTTTTTTTTTTTGAATGTGAGTTGTTGCAAACAGTATTCTGGGAGACTGGATGGGCAGGTTTGTAAGCATCATGTCCATTTGTCTGCTCAGTTTTTCCTTCAGTGACCTGCACAGTATCTGGATGGTGCTTGTAAAGCAGGAGGGGCCAATCCCTTTCTCCCTTCAGCTTAAAGTTTCTGCTAGCGGTGCCCCCAAATGTGTATTTTAATGACAACTCAGGGCATTTGCACAGTGAAGTGTAAGAATCACCAGACTGAATTTTAAACTGTCATCCAACTGATCATCAGTTAATAGTATCTGGGACTTAATTTTTTCTGTTCCCTGCAGTCTGAGCTGAGAATGTCTCCCTTACCTGGCTTTCAACAAAAGAGTCACCTTCTGATAGTGTCGTTGGCTTCACCACTGGGAGATAGTGGATGCGGTCACTAATTTCACCACTTAATGTTTCAGTGAAAGGACCAGAAGAATAGTGTATCCCAGAGCTGGGAGCTGGGAAGGCCTCAGTTCCCCTGAGTCAGTTGTGTTCGTGTATGTGTGTGTGTGCAAACGCACGTGCATATGTATCATTATATGTGCACTGAGCCTTTTATAACTGATGTGCATGTAAGTTTGCAGTCTCTGCTGCTTAATTTTACTATTTGTCATTTTTGGATTTGTGCCACTGTCTTCCTATATTGCATATATTTCTGATTCACCTTAAAGTCTTTTTGAAATGAGGCATAGTAGAGGTTAAAAGAACAAGTAGATAAAAAGAGAATTAATAAGTCTGAAAGTACTTAAGCATCAGATGCTACTATTCAATTTGTGTGCTTATAAAATAAAGAATTGATTTGCATTTGCAAACCGACTCATATCCAGTGGAAAATAGTCCCTATTATCAGAAGCAGAAATGTTAATATTAGGGTTGGAGATTTTTTTAATTTCTAGATGTTAAAAATAGCAAGGCTGCTGAACCTATTAACAGGCGTCCATTCATAATGGTTTGGTTGAGAAAGGCAATCTCAGATTCAATCAGGGGTAGAAAAGTGGTCTCTTTATGAGATCAACTGCTCCAGTCATCTGAAAGGTCAATGATATCTGACCTTTTGCAAACCACTTGTAAGGCATGGGGGGCATAGCATCTGTGGGCTTATCTTCCTGGTCTTTCTATAATAAATCATCTTATTAGCAGGCACAGAAAGTCGCGTTTTTGTGTCAGCAAAGCCAAGATGATTTAGCACACTTATAAAAAATAAAGTGGGTCATTTCTAATGTGAGTTAAGAAGTAATTCAAATGTAGTAGAAACAGAAATATTACTGAACTTAAATTTTAAAATATATTTGATTTTTTTCATTTTTTTCACCACTATGATACAGAAAATGTTTCCTCAAGTCATCATACTCAGAGTATTTGGGGTCTTTTCAGATTTCTTGAATAATTTTAGATAAATATGTATTTTTATTTTCATAGTAGATATAAATATGGATGACTTTAAAAATGGGACTGCTTATAATTTGGATTCTTTTACATTTTACAAAAAAAAAAAAAACCTGGATGTTATGAGAAAAGCTAGAGTCCATGTAAAAATAGCTTGCTTATAACTTTCGGGTCCCAAGTATGATTAGAAAGTGGTGTAGAGTTGTTAAAAATATCTGTACTATGAAATAATTTTAGGTATGCACAGGACAAAAAATTAAAAGGTAAATGGTTCTAAGTTTCTTATATATAATGTTATGTCAATTTATATTTTAACAGTTTGAAAATACTCTCCAGATGTAGTTGAGTATATGTGTGTGTATATATATATATATATATATATATACACACACACATACATATGTGTTAATTCATTCAGTCATGGCCAGCTCTTTGTGACCTCATGGAGTGTAACCTTCCAGGCTCTTCTGTTCATGGAATTTTTCCAGTCTTCTTCTTACTGTGAATATATCCATATTTATTCAAGGTTAAGTTTATATTAGAAATTTACAAACACCTATAAATGTCTTTACTTTTAAAGATAAATGATGCAGACTTACCTTTCTTGGTTATTATCAGAAATTTGATCTGGTGCTATCCAGTCAGCACATGGATATGCAGAACTCTCAATGAATGCTTAAAGTAGTCATTCTATCAACAAATGTTATGTATAACCATCTATATAATAAATGTTCAATAATTGTTATTACTTATGAGTGCAACCCTGTAAATATAGCACTGCTGAAATGTTTCTTAAGAGACAAATCACTTGGGAAGTAAACTTTTATGATAACATCAATAGGAAAATATAGTAACAGTGAAGGTACTTGTTAAAGAACAAAGCTTATATTTATTCAATTTTCACCTGTGAAGGATCTTCTTTTTTTTTCAATGTTTCAGTGTTGTGTGTGTGTGTGTGTGTGTGTGCATGTAAAGAAAAGGCTTTTATTTTTGCATATGCTGTCAGTTCTGTGAAAACACTGCATTCCTTCCATTGAAGCAATTGCATTTAAAATGAAATTTATGTAAACCCAGAGGCAGACAAACCCGTTGAGCACATGAACAGTTTAATTTTCCCAGGTGCTCTGTGGTGCTGTTCTGCCGACACTGTCGGGAAGGAAGAAGGGTCCCGTTTGTGTGCAGAGAAGGACGTGGTTTGCCATCGGTACACAGGGAGGGCTGCCGGGGACGTTCTCTGCTGCTCAGAGCCGCCAGGCTTCCACACGGGTTTAATCTTTGACCTCCGAACTCAGCCATTCTTTTGGGGATTCTGTGCTGGGGCACCTGTTATCTTGGAATTCCACAGAGGCTGTAGGTCTCCTTTCATTGACTGTCAATTGGAAACCAGATTGTAGGATTTTTTAGCTACTGTTAACTGAGTCTGGATTCAAATGGTTGACCTGTAGGTCAGGGGTCCATTACTAATCCTTGGAGCAATTCAGTCTCCTTGTTATTATGTGTCATTTAGGAGGCTTAATTCATATGCACATCTCTGAGCAACATCGATAGAAATTCTGTGTAGGGACTGAGAGCAATGAAGGGCCCAGACTTTACTGAAACGATGCAGGAGAAGCACTGGATTGGCTTTGTGACTTGGAGATGTGATGTCTCATTGATTGTGGATGGGGATCTGTGCGCATGTGGAAACCAGTGTTGTCAAGCACAAATGACACGTGAGACAAACACATCGTTTTGCAAGGCTATGGAGCATGCTTAATTTTTCCTGCTCTCTGATGCAATCAGGGTGTGTATATAAGTGATATATGCCACTTTTCTCATTTTCTAGAAAAATTTCTCTATTTTAATAGACTTTATACTAAACATGATTTCTACAGGACTTGCTTTTGAGGCAAAGGCATTATTTATTCAGGTAGAATAATATGGTATATTACAAAGCTTTGAGACAATATTGTTGAGTAGTAAACATTAGTAGCTATATGGATACTTTTGGGGAAATGCATTCTGTTAGATTAGTTTTGTCTAAGAGGAAGAAAGTCACAGAGTTTGTTAAAAAGTAGAAATAGGCATGGAGAGTAAATGAATTTATATTCGGGGCTGTATCAGAAAGCAGTCTGAGCAACCATATTCCACATTTGCAGAGGATATATTGCAATGTTTGGTAAAAGAGGAGTAAGTTAGATCTAAGATAGTTGCAACCCCATGGACTGTAGCCCACAAGCTCCTCTATCCATGGGATTTCCCAGGCAAGAATACTGGAGTGGGTTGCCATTTCCTTCTCCAAGGGATCTATTTTCCCCACCCAGGGATTGAACCCAGGTCTCTTGCATTGTAGGGAGATTCTTTACTGTCTGAGCCACCACGGAAGCCCCGTATTAAAGGAAAAGATGGTTAAAGATCAACTAATAAATAATGGAAATAATAATGGCCAGCATTTATTGAAAGCTCACTATGAGTTAGGTATTATTTAAAGCAGTATTCATTCACTTGAGACTCACAAAGCACAGCAAAATAAATGTGAAGCAGTTTCTAGCATTTTCTCCAATCTCAAGGATGAGGGGAGGCACGCACAGGGTAAGTTGTTTGCCCAGGGATATACTGACGGTGTGTCATGGAACCCAGGTTTGGATGCAGGCAGGCAGTCTCCAGAGCCTGTACTCTTAACCTCTAAGCTACTTAGAAAAATCCTTTCCCATTCTTTAGACTATCACGGAGAGTAACCATAAAATCAGTCCCATCATTTCTCAAAGCTTTCCTAATCCCCATTTCCCTCTTTCCATTACTAGATAATAACATAATGATACATATTCTGTAAGCTGGCTTCTCAGTCATCTCTGAGTCCTTCTTGTCCTCCACGCCCTGCATTTCATCATTCACAAGGTCCTGCACTTGACACCTGCCCTCACTTCCTCCTGCTACCCCTCCAGGCTTGATCTTCAATACATTCCCCCCTGGAAGATTGCAGAATAGGCTTAGGTTATCTCCTCTCCTGACCCAAGATGCATCATTTAAGACACAATTATCTTTGTGTCACTTCTCTCCTTAAAACTTCTAAAAATCCCCTGTCGTCAGTGGAATAAAGAATAAACCAATAGCTTAGTCTGAAATGAAATGTCCCCTGTGACCTAGACTCGTCTCCCTCTGGTCTCCTGCATTATCTGATAGGCATCCCTTTAATAAGACTGTATTGCTTACACTTTGAGTCCCTGCTCCGGTATCTCTACCTCTGCCCTTCCCCACGTGTCCTTGCTTCTTGGGGAAAGCAGTTCACCCCCCACCCCATGCTTGACATGCTTCCATGTCCTTTCCAGTCTCAACAATCATATGCAACCTTTTTTTGTTCCTTGACCTTCAAATGTTATGTTTATATTTCTCTTTCACTGCCACCTACTTTTTCTCATTATCTGTGGTCTTTTAATAGGACCATGAATGTTAGAAGAGAGTTGATGGATTATTAAATCCTTTTCTCAGAAGAACCTGTGTGAGTGAGTGAGTGAAAGTCGCTCAGTCATGTCTGACTCTTTGCGACGCTATGCACTATAGCTCACCAAGCTTATCTGACCATGGGGATTCTCTGGACACGAATACTGGAATGGGTTGCCATGCCCTCCTCCAGGAGATTTTCCTGACCCAGGGATCAAACTCGGGTCTCCCACATTGCAGGCAGATTCTTTACCATCACAGCTACCAGGGAAGCTTTAGTTAAGTAACCTGTGCACTTAACTAAGGTTTCAGAGTCAGTGTTCTGCCCAGCACCTAACGGATGAGAATGTCTGGCATCCACAAGCCATGTGTCCTGCTGGGGTTGCCTTCTCTCCCAGGTTGGTGCTTGTCTCTATTTCCACCGTGGTGACGCCTTGCCATTTTACTTGACGGTTGCTCTATGTCCCTCCCTACCCTTTGATTCTAAATGTGGTTCACTGATTTAATCATGGCCTGTGACAGGATGGGCCATAAAACCAGACATGCTGTGCTTCCACTACGTTCTGTAATTTACTGCATGATGTATCACAGACCATCTAATGAGTTTCTTACTTGAAGAGTGTGGTTAATGAGTCACATTTTATTTTCCTACATCCCCCACCCAACCAACATGTTCTGATTAGTAAGATAACACTTAGAATCGAGACAGAAAGTGAACCCAGAAAAAGCTTCCTCTGTACACACAAGCCCAGGGGGAGCATTCCTATTCATCATTAGGATTTCATACTTAATCTCTCGTTCACGGTCCCATGAGGCTTCCCATGGTTCCCATAGGCAAAGGTGTCCCTGAGGCAAAGTGTTCCTTGGGTTCTGATTTTGGGAGTCTTCAAGATGTTAAATTCTAACTTCAGAAAGCAAATGTTAATGCAGAATAATGTGGGGGGGCCCATGTCTTGAACCCATTTGTATATCAACACCAGGCACGTGCCTCGGGGTATCCTGACCCAAAGCATAGGACCTTCTGCCCAGTGTTTATGAATGGTTAGCTTCCCCCAGCTCCTGGTAAAGCTCACTTCATGCTTTTCTTCACTTGCCGGTGGAGAAGGAAAACTCTTCCTTCTACTTAGATTATCCTATAAAGCCTCCCATGCTCAACTCTGCCTCCCTATAACTCCCTGAGAACAATGAAAGAGAATATTGGCTAGAGGTGGCTTTTGAGGACTTCTTGGTAGTTAATTAAGCAAATAATGAGACCTGATTTGTGTGTACTGATGCAGAAAGGATGAAAGAACAGTATTGGTTTCAACAGTGGTTCAGTTCAGCTCAGTTCAGTCGCTCAGTCGTGTCTGATTCTTTGCGACCCCATGAACCGCAGCACGCCAGGCCTCCCTGTCCATCACCAACTCCCGGAGTTCACCCAAACCCATGTCCATTGAGTCGGTGATGCCATCCAACCATCTCATCCTCTGTCGTCCCCTTCTCCTCCTGCCCTCAATCTTTCCCAGCATCAGGGTCTTTTCAAATGAGTCAGCTCTTCGCATCAGGTGGCCAAAGTATTGGAGTTTCAGCTTCAACATCAGTCCTTCCAATGAATATTCAGGACTGATTTCCTTTAGGATGGACTGGTTGGATCTCCTTGCAGTCCAAGGGACTCTCAAGAGTCTTCTCCAACACTACAGTACAAAAGCATCAATTCTTCAGTGCTCAGCTTTCTTTATAGTCCAACTCTCACATCCATACATGACCACTGGAAAAACCATAGCTTTGACTAGATGGACCTTTGTTGGCAAAGTAATGTCTCTGCTTTTTAATATGCTGTCTAGGTTGGTTACCTCAGAGCTATCTTCTTACAGGTAAGATTATCTCTTTAATGCAATTCATGAAACCTTGTAATTTTTATTTTTTTGTCTAGAAATATATAAAAAATATAATTTTAGTTACAGATGCTTCAGTTGACTGTGTACACTTCCTGTACACTATTCGCTTTATTTGGGAGTAATGAACATATTTTCACCCAAAAATTATTTTACACAAAACAAATTTTCTACTAAACAATGGGCATTCCAGAAACACTGGATCTTTCAGTTATGAAGCTTATTAAAAGATCCTCCAGTTAAAAGTCAGAAAAGAACCTAGCATGTTTACATCATTATTCATGTTGACCTAATGGAAATTTAACCATGAAGGCAAAGGAGTAAAAGATTCTTGCCCCCATAAGTATCATGGGTCACAGGGCAAGAGAACCTGTTTGAAAGTCTCAGTAGACCATTAGCTACACCACATAATAAAAGTACTTGACAAGTTAAAATTTTATTTGCACAGTAACATTTTATACAGTCAAACTAGGAATAAAAGGTACTTTAGCCTGAGCATTATCACTAAAGTAAATATTTTCTTTTATCAGGCTGGGGTTTTGGATGCACTTTCATTACATTTCTTGTTGTCTCATAGATTATCACTTTCATTCAAATGAACTTATTCATACTTTATATTTTATCCCTAAAATATGATAAATTTTAATAGTATCCATGATTGTAATGGTTTCCTATGAGTTTAATAGCAGAGGTACAGTATTTTGCCAGGAGCAATACAGATGTCTGTGCTAAGAAGCACTAAACAAGTTTGCTTTTCTGCTTTGAGATGGTTTATACATATATTATAGGAGGTTTTCTGAGAGACTGTATTCTTGTATTTAAGGGCTTCCCTGGTGGCATAGAGGTTAAAGTGTCTGCCTGCAATGTGGGATACCTGGGTTTGATCCCTGGGTCGGGAAGATCCCCTGGAGAAGGAAATGGCAACCCACTCCAGTATTCTTTCCTGGAGAATCCCATGGACGGAGGAGCTTGGTGGGCTACAGTCCACGAGTTGCAAAGAGTAGGACACGACTGAGTGACTTCCCTTTCACTTTCATAAATATATTAGGGTTTCCCACGTGCGCTAGTGGTTAAGAACCTGCCAGTGCAGGAGACATAAGAGACACGAGTTCAATCCGTGAGTTCAATCCGTGATCCCCTGGAGAAGGGTACGGCAACCCATTCCAATATTCTTGCCTGGAGAATCCCATGGACAGAGGAGCCTGGTGGGTTATAGTCCATAGGGTCACAAAGAGTTGGACATGACTGAAGAGACTTAGCATGCACACACACATGCATGCATTAAAGTTTTATTTGATTTTAATCTGCCAAAGCAAGAAGTATGTTATTTTTCTTTGTACAGTTCTTGTCCTCTATATAATGTAGAAATTTCAGCTTTTTCAGGTCAGTAGTCCTTTTTCTTAATGTTGTTAGAAAAAAATCATCCACTAACTAGACTTTGTTTTAAAACAATGTTTATTAAACAAGAATATTTCTTGTTTAATAAATAAATCCACAGATTCTTCTCTACATAGCCTCAGGGTGTAAATAACTATACAAAAATATAATAAATATTGATAAGATAGATTAGGAACATTAGCAAGTCACAATAAATCAAAAATGAAATTGATGTTAGCTATCACAACTTAAGAATAAAAAAAACTTAGTTTTATCCAGTGATAAAACATGGCAAAAATTCATAATAAACATCATTGCTTTACTTTCTTGAACTCTTTACTTAAAAAATGACATTTATTAAATTAAAGTTATCTATTAACTGTATATTTACATATATATATAACCATATATTATATATATATAATCATTGACTGTATATTTAGTATGCAACCTACTAGAAAGCTACTCAGTTAACAAAATATGAAGTGTCGGTTGAGAACAACATGCAATGTTTTGATACATACTGAACTTCATAGTAAGAGATAATGCTTTGTGAAATTTGATTTAAGTTTATTCTTAATTTAAAATGTGTTCCTAAGTTGTAATTTTTATGTTCTTCTGATCAGCTGGTACATACACTTGTCACCATCTCCTGCTAACAACAGGTTTCTTGTTCTTCTATGTCCCATCAACCAAGATTCACTGCCAAATTGCCAGTGCATTATATATATTTTTTAACTTCATCATTTCCCCATCTCCTTCCAGCCAAAATTCTTATGTTGAGCCTCCACAGCACCTGCACGCTTGACCCTGTGTGGCCTCTCTGACTTCTCTCCCTGGTTGTCTCCACCTGAATTGGTCCCCACCGCTTACACTCATCTCCCAGGTGTTCCTCAGACAGCTGGCGCACATTCTCACCTTGTGCCTTTATACTGGCCGTATTTGCTCCCTGTAGCATCCACATGGGAAGCCACCTCCCCCACTGCAAGTCTTAGTTCATGAGCAGTTCATGTCAGTGATACCTGTCCCAGCCCTTAATTTAAAATTTAAACCCAGTCTGGCTTCCCTTATCAGCACTCCTGATCCTTTTCACCTTCCTGTACCTTCTTACTTTTCCATGGCATTTATTATCTTCTGCTACTTACTTTGGCCACCTCATGCGAAGAGTTGACTCATTGGAAAAGACTCTAATGCTGGGAGGGATTGGGGGCAGGAGGAGAAGGGGACGACAGAGGATGAGATGGCTGGATGGCATCACTGACTCGATGGACGTGAGTCTGAGTGAACTCCGGGAGTTGGTGATGGACAGGGAGGCTTGGCGTGCTGCGATTCATGGGGTCGCAAAAGTCGGACACGACTGAGCGACTGAACTGAACTCAACTGAACTATACTATATGGGCTTCCCTAGTGGCTCAGTGGTAGAGAATCCACCTGCCAGTGCAGGAGATGCAGGTTTGATCCTTGGGTCAGGGAGATCCACTGGAGAAGAAAATGGCACCCACTCCAGTATTCTTGCCTGGGAAAGCCCATGGGCAGAGGAGCCTGGCAGGCTACAGTCCACGGGGTCGCGAAAGAGTTAGACAAGACTTAATGACTAAACAACAACTACTACTACTATACTATAAAGTTACTTCTATTACTTTTTCTCTCTTTTTGTTATTTTTCTCTTGATTGCTGAAATGTAGGCATCGATCATTTTCTAATTGTTTTACCGGTGTATCATAAGTGCCCCAAATGATTTTTATCACTTTAAAAAGGATCCAGTAAATATTTATTGAACAAATTGCCATTTTTTATATTTTGTGAAAGTGATTTTGTCCCTGGGGCCCAATATTTTTTTTTTCAACTGCGTTGTAACTTTTCCCTTCATTAAAATGCATAATTTAATGAAGGCATACTTTATATAGAGTGAAATGCACAGATCTAATTAAATGTCCCAAGGAGTTTTGGCAAATTCCTTGTAACCCATTACTCTCCCAACTTATAAAGTATTACAAATATTGATTTGATTCCTAGTACTATTAATTAGCTTAGCATATTCTAGAACTTCATACCATCACATAGTAAAACCATACAGTATGTATTTTTTCATCTCCTCTCACTCAGTCTAATGTCTTTGGGTCTTATACTGTTGGGGCATATATCAGGAGTTTGTTCTTGGTGAAATCTGTACTTTTCTTATTTTCATTCTGCCATACAAATGGTGGCTTGTAAATTAGAATTCTCTCTTTTAGATTTTTCAAAAGGATGCATTTATCCTTCTACTCCTGGCCCTGTAGATGTTTGCCATTTAGCATTTTTGCTACAAGCACCACGCTGATTGAGAGGCATCCAAACGCTATTTGAGATGAGTGCAGCAGAGAGATTGGAAAGTTTGCTTCTACAAGTGCCAATTTGTCCTCTTGTTTACGCGTGCTCCATTTCTCAGAGGGATGATGGATGAAAATGCATTTGGATTTATCTAATATGCCCAGTATTTTATAACCTTTGATTGTCTTAAAAGCTCCTGGTGCGATTTGCTCTCCAAGCGTCTTCTCTTCCACTTCCTCCCTTTCTAAGGCTCCTGCTATTCTTCATTTTGTTCAACAAATATCACGACTGACACTCATATTTCCTGAAGCTCTGGCAATTTTATCCTAAAGGAGCCCGCATAGTTTCAGCAACAAGATTTAAAGGGATTCTTCAAATTAATTTTCCATCTAACTTTTGCCATTTGTGCTCAAGCGATTTTAGGCTGAACTGATTTGTATCCAAAAGCTGCATTCAATGATGACCTTAGTGATGGCCTCACCTCTGGTCCATTTAATTGCAGCCAGATAGCAGTGGAGCAGACACTAGGGGAAGAGCTTCCAAATACGACCAGATTATTCGATGGTGGCAAGAGAGCAAGTCTCATAAATCATTCCTTCTCTGCTTTCAAAGAAACCCCTTTCCACATTGAATCCACTCAAACAGATCTTATTTGTAATTAGAACACCAAGTCACGAGTAGCCAAGACAATGATTCAAATAAGCACACTGCTGCTGCTGCTGCTGCTAAGTCGCTTCAGTCCTGTCCGACTCTGTGCAACCCCACAGACGGCAGCCCATCAGGCTCCCCTGTCCCTGAGATTCTCCAGGCAAGAACATTGGAGTAGGTTGCCATTTACTTCTCCAATGCATGAAAGTAAAAAGTTAAAGTGAAGTCGCTCAGTCATGTCCGACTCTTAGCGACCCCATGGACTGCAGCCCACCAGGCTCCTCCATCCATGGGATTTTCCAGGCAAGAGTACTGGAGTGGGGTGCCACTGCCTTCTCCGAAATAGACTGGCATTCCCTTCAATAGTTAAGTATAATTATGGGAGTTTCTCTTTGGCCCCGTCATATCAGTAGCAGCTCTTGTTTATTTTTGGTGGTACTGGGTCTGCACTGCTGCACGAGGGATTTCTCTGGTTGTGGTGAGCGGGGCTTGTGGTGCACAGGCTTCTGATTGCAGTGGGTCGCTTCTCGGTTGCAGAGCACAGGCTCTAGGCGTGGAGGCTTCAGGGGTTGCAGCACGCACGCTCGGTAGTCGCGGCTCACAGCAGGCTGTAACTTCACTTTTCCCTTTCGCAAACTTCACCATTCAGGTTGACGCGAAGTGCCGCACACATGTGGGCAGGCAGGGTGCCTGGTTATGTGTTTTAGTGACTGAAGAGGCTGGAAAATAGCCTAGAGGGACCCTGTGCTTTTTCTCCCTGATAACATCTTCTTTAGAGTTTTAACCTCAGAGCTGACAGTATGTTTCCACAAAGTTCGCTTTTTTAATAATGAAAAAATAAACGGAGAGAGAAGCTACTTTTTGACACCAGCATACAGTGTGAAACTTAAGTTAGCAAACAGATATATTCTGATCCTTTTTATATTCTGCAAAGGAAAATGGAGAAAAGGGAAGAAGGAGTTTACAAGACTATCAGCTGCATCAGATGGATTCATTTCTTTATTTGTCCTAGTAATTTAATAGCTATTTAAAAATTAATTTTGTGTGTGTGTGCCATAAAGGACATAAATTTATATAAAATATCTTCAGCATGGGTGTGTACTCCATTGTGTATGAGTCTTTGTGACCCCTGTGGACTATAGCCTGCCAGGCTCCTCTGTCCATGGAACTTTCCAGGCAAGAATACTGGAGTGGCTTGACATTTCTTTCTCCAGAAGATCTTCCTGACCGAGGGATCAAACTTGGGTCTCCTGCATTGGCAGGTGGATTCTTTACCACTGCGCCACCTGGGATACATCTTAGTCTCTTTTATTTAAGGTAAATTCATCTAAAAGGCATGCTTCAAAAACCATAAATAAAGTTATACTTCTATTTATAAACAGGCAAGAAGACACTAGTTCAGAAAAGGACCCAAGCTTTATTTGAGATCGATAAATATATTCTTCCTTTCATCAAAACATATCATTTTTAAAAAGTCAAGTTTACATTCTGTTATCTGTGTCTGTTCTCACAGCATCGTGTTGGCAAGTTATCTGTAGGAAGGATAAACGTGACAATTTTGACTAGGTGACAGATTTTATTAAAAATGAAGCATCCTTTCAGAAAAAAAGAGTAAAATGGCTGCAGGGAGGAGGGAGCAAGAGAAGTAAATAGCCTGTCTTGAAATTCAGAGAACTTTCTTCTAATCACTTAGTTTTTCTGATGAAACATAGGCTGTTACTTTGTAAAGACTCAGTTTCAAATGAAGTAGCCTCCTGGAACCTCTCTGCTCCTAGGTATTGGCCGCGATGAATAGCAATATACACGTGTGTGAAGAAGTAAATGGGGTGCGCAAAATGGCCTTTTAAATCCCTGCCTAGAGTTATTGTGAAATATTGACTTTCTTGCAACAATAAATTCACTTTTCGGGACTTCAGCCACCATCTGCATCCCAATGCAGTGTAAATGAAGAAGTGGCACTGGTGATTGGCATTCTGTCCCTGGCTGCCAGCCGCCCACTGGGCACGCACACAGGCAGTGCCATCGATTTGTATGCAGTGCTAAGTCATTCTCTCGCCCAGCTGGCTCTGTGGCAGAGGTGCCTGACCACAGCCTCGGATAGCAGCCAGTAAGGAAGCCTTTGTTGAACTGCTCACTCAAGTGCTTGACTTTTCGACTCTGTTTGCTCACAGATCTGCTGTCAAAACTACCCAAAGCCATTCCTCTTTCTAAATTCTTCATTATGATCTCTTCAGGCTACTTTCAGACATTTGATTTTCCTTCTCTAACAGACAAGTGTTTGATGTTTTGCTTATTTGTTTGTTTGTTTGTTTTTTTGGTTTGGCAGGAACCCAAAGATGAGTTACATGTTTTAAAACTACCATCCTTTATATCGCTTAAAGTTTCTACAGTTTATGAAGGTCATCTTGATATTACCTAAATATTAGAAGTAAACCAAGGGACGGATATTGGAATTTATACTTAACCTCTATACAAGATATTCAGCACACGCTCATGAGAAAAAGTATAATATGAGACTAATAAAGACACATCAACACATAGAGCTCTGGTCTTTTTAAACACTGAAAAGGCTGAGAACAGTCCATACAAAAGTGAAAGCCAGAGCCAAATGTTGGAGCCATGGCCAAATATCTCTGAGATACACTGGAGCAATTTGTCAACTATTTAAATCATCCCTTTGATAAGTGTACAGAATCCTATACTGGCTCAGTCAAACCAATGTGGCCTATGTTGGTTTTTTTTTTTTAATTGATCAGTTTTTCCAGAATTAGTCAGGAATGGATATCATATGAAATGGGTATTACTGGGTATTAAATGAAATAATAAACTATGTACTTGATAGTTTATGAGAAATTAAACTTTTGACATTTAGTTTCCTTATGGGTAGGGAAGATCCCTTGGCAGAGGAAATGGCAATCCATTCCAGTATTCTTGCCTGGAAAATTCCATGGACAGAGGAGCCTGGGGGGCTGCAGTCCATGGGGTCACAAAGAGTCAGACATGACTGAGCACAGACATACACACATATGGCATTCTAAAAATTCAAAGTTGAACAAGGCAGTTATATTTAGAAGTTTTTTCACAATGTACTGAGGGACACATCTTCATCAAACCAGATCCTAGGTATGCCCAGGTTATTTCCTAAGTGAAAGCCTCTTAAGAAAAAGGCCTTGATGGCAAAGCTAACTTTTGAAATTTACCATAGCAACATTTATGTCAAAAACTCTGTATTGAAATCACATTCATAAGACAATGTGTGTTGATGCATTTCCAGGAGTCTGTGACATAACTAAGAACCCTTGAAAGGAAATTCCAAGCCTTAGTAGTGGATTAAAGTTTTCATAGAATGACAGGGAATGACAGTCATTTCATAGAATGACTGATGTGTAGGAACATCAGTGATGAACAAACAGCATTCTATAGATTAATGACTAAAGAAATGACTGTCGGTTGCCACTTAGTGTTTTCAGTCATTCTTTTAATACAGTTGTGTTATCAATTTTGAATATAAAAAAACAATATATTGCCTCATCCATTATGATATATTAGTACTGCAATGTATTAGGTATGCATGTCTCACAATGAGATCAACGTCTGTTGTAAATTGCATAACTAGCTTCTATAATGCATTTGGATACTTTTAAATAGGGTGGATTTTTATTTTGCCAGACATAGCTGAGTACTTCCTATAAATGAGTTAATATATTTAAAGTTCTGAGAGGCACATCTGGCCCTCATGTAATATCATGTAAGTGTTAGCTGTTATGAGTTTGGCTGATGTTACTACTTATGTCAGATATGGAGGGTGGTAGAGTCCCCAGACCTCATCACGCTCACAATCTAAACAGAGATGAGTTAATTCTTTTCACATACTAGTCTATTTTTCCTCTCCATCCTGTATTCTATCTTTCTCTTAGGTGATTACAATAGTTATATGGATAAACAATCTAACACTCTAGCTTAACAGCTCCTTACCTCTTGCAAAAATAATGACATCTCTCTCCACTCATCAATGGTGAATTGGGAAAAAAGGATGATGGTATTTTTTTTATAAAGATAAAAAATTAAGTCTTGAAAATTTGGACAAATATAAATACCACTTGGTCTTCCCTGGTGGCTCAGACGGTAAAGAATCCTCCTGCAATGCAGGAAACCTGGGTTTGATTCCTAGGTTGGGAAGATCCCCTGGAGAAGGGAATGGCTACCCACTCCAGTATTCTGGCCTGGAGAATTCCATGGACAGAGGAGCCTGGTGGGCTATAGTCCATGGGGTTGCAAAGAGTTGGACATGACTTAGTGACTTTCACATCACGTTCAAACAACCATTTAAGAATCATCCTGATAAAGATGTATGATCTTTCCAGGGTTCCCTTATATCTCTTTCATTCAATTTCCATATCTCATAGGTAACTACTGTTGTAACATCTGATTTTGCCTTTTCTGTCATGTAAATGAAATCATAAACTGTGTACTTCACATATGTGAAATTATAAAGTATATACTCTTTAGTTTGGCTTCTTTTGTACAGAATTACATTTTTGAGATTTATTCATAACATTTATTCCACTTTTCTTACCAACTATAAATGCTTTGAGAGAATACACCAACATTTATTGATCTACTTTCCTGTTAGTCAACATTTGTGTTGATGCAAGATTTTTACTATTACTACTATTGAGGGTAGTTTTGAAACAGTAGTTTTGAACAGTATGAAAAGGCAAAAAGAGATGACACTGAAGGATAAACTCCCAGGTTGGTAGGTGCCCAATATACTATTGGAGAAAAGCACAGAAATAGCTTCAGAAGGAATGAAGAGCAGAGCCCAAGTGGAAACAATGCCTAGTTGTGAATGTGTCTGGTGGTGAAATAAAGTCCGATGCTGTAAAGAACAATATGGCATGGGTACCTGGAATGTTAGGTTCATGAATCAAGGTAAATTGGAAGTGGTCAAACAGGAGATGGCAAGAGTGAACATTGACATTTTAGGAATCAGTGAACTAAAATGGACCAGAATGGGTAGATTTAAATTCAGATGACCATTATATCTTCTACCCCTGGAAGAAATGCAGTAGCCTTCAGAGTCAACAAAAGAGTCTGAAGTGCAGTACTTGGGTGCAATCACAAAAATGACAGAATGATCTCTGGTTGTCTCCAAGGCAAACCATTCAATATCACAGTAATCCAAGTCTAGGCCCCAATCACTAATGCCGAGGAAGCTGAAGTTGGATGGTTCTATGAAGACCTACAAGACCTTCTAGAAGTAACACCAAAAAAAGATGTCCTTTTCATCATAGGGGACTGGAATGCAAAAGTAGGAAGTCAAGAGATACCTGGAGTAATGAGCAAGTTTGGCCTTGGTGTACAGAATGAAGCAGGGTGAGGAGGGAAGTATCAGGGAATTTCAGAATGGGGGACACATGTTCCCCCTTGACTGATTCATGTCAATGTATGGCAGAACCATCACAATATTGTAAAGTAATTATCCCCCAATTAAAATAAATTAGTTAATTAAAAAAAATGAAATAGGCAAAGGCTAACAGAGGTTTGCCAAGAGAATGCACTGGTCATAGCAAACATACTCTTCCAACAACATAAGAAAAGACTCTACACATGGACATTACCAGATGGTCAATACTGAAATCAGACTGATTATATGCAGCTATGGAGAAGTTCTATACTGTCGGCAAAAACAAGACCGAGGGTTGACTGTGGCTCAGATCATGAACTCCTTATTGCCAAATTCAGACTTAAATTGAAGAAAGTAGGGAAAACCACTATGCCATCCAGGCAAGACCTAAATCTAATCCCTTACAATTACACAGTGGGAGTGACAAACAGATTCAAGGGGTTAGATCTGATAGAAAAAGAGTGCCTGAAGAATTGTAGATGGAGGTTCATGACATAGTTAGGGAGGTGGTGATCAAAACCATCCCCAAGAAAAAGAAATGCAGAATGGTTGCCTGAGGAAGACCTACAAATAGCTGAGAAAAGAAGAGAAGTGAAAGGCAAAACAGAAAGGGAAAGATATACCCATTTGAATACAGAGTTCCAAAGAATAGCAAGGAGAGATAAGAAAGTCTTCCTCAGTGATTAATGCAAAGAAATAGAGAAAAGCAATAGAATGGGAAAAACTAGAGATCTCTTCAAGAAAATTAGACATACCAAGTGAAAATTTCATACAAAGATGGGCACAATAAAAGACAGAAATGTTATGGGTCTAACAGAAGGAGAAGATATTAAGAAGAAGTGGCAAGAATATACAGAACTATACAGAAGAGATCGTAATGACCCAGATAAACATTGTGATCACTCATCTAGAACCAGACATCTTGGAGTGTGAAGTCAAGTGGGCCTTAGGAAGTATCACTACAAGCAAAGCTAGTGGAGGTGATGGGATTCCAGCTGAACTATTTCAAATCCTAAAAGATGTTGCTGTTAAAGTGCTGCACTCAGTATGCCAGCAAATTTGGAAAACTCAGCAGTGGCCACAGGACTGGAAAAGTTCAGTTTTCATTCCAATCCCAAAGAAAGGCAATGCCAAAGAATCCTCAAACTACCACACAATTGCACTTATTTCACTCGCTAGCAAAGTAATGCTCAAAATTCTCCAAGCTAAGCTTCAGCAATACATGAACCGAGAACTTCCAGATGTTTCAGCTGGATATAGAAAAGGCAAAAGAACCAGAGATCAAATTGCCAGTACCTGTTGGATCATAGAAGAAGCAAGAGAATTGCTGGACATTTACTTCTGCTTCACTGACCATGCTAAAACCTTTGTGTGGATCACAACAAACTGGAAAATTCTTAAAGTGAGTGGCATACCAACCACCTTACCTGCCTCCTGAGAAACCTGTATGCAGGTCAAGAAGCAACAGTTGGAACTGGACATGGAACAATGGACTGGTTCCAAATCAGGAAAGGAATATGTCAAGGCAGTATATTGTCACTTTGCTTATTTAACTTATATGCAGAGTACATCATGAGAAATGCTGGGCTGGATAAAGCACAAGCTGGAATCTAGATTGCCGGGAGAAATATCAAAAACCTCATATATGCAGATGACACCACCCTTATGGCAGAAAGTGAAGAAGAACTAAAAGCCTCTTGATGAAAGTGAAAGAGCAGAGTGAAAAAGCTGGCTTAAAACTCAAACATTCAAAACACTAAGATTATGGCATCTGGTCCCATCATTTCATGGCAAATAGATGGGGAAACAATGGAAACAGTGACCAGCTTTATTTTCTTGGGCTCCAAAATCACTGCAGATGGTGACTGCAGCCATGAGATTAAAAGATGCTTGCTCCTTGGAAGAAAAGCTATGACCAACCTAGACAGCATATTAAAAAGCAGAGACATTACTTTGCCAACTAAGGTCCATCTAGTCAAGGTTATGGTTTTTCCAGTAGTCATGTGTCAGGAAGCATTTAACAGGAGGCTTCCTGTGTGCTGTTTTGGATCTGCCATGAATCCTCTGCCCCTTATTAATTCCTGAATATTCAGGAATTAAGTGGAGTAGCAAACTGCTCCTGGGGGCTGAAGAATGCATGCATTTCCTTCGTTAGTTTTTCCATACAGTGATAAGTAACTATTTACGACCCTCTTCCCTTTTATGAACCACATGGTAAAAGTGATTATTTACAACCCTCTCTCTTTGATATGGATTGCTTTATGATAATTTGTAAGTCTGGACTTTTGATTTTTATCTTTGCTGAAAATAGTTACCTTGTAAGACAGTATAAATACCCACACTATGTTGAAATAAACACCTTTGCTCCATCAGAAGTTGGGTCCCCATGTCTTTCTTTCTCTCTCTCTCTCTCTCAGGCTAATTCTTTGGAGTGCAGAAGCTCCCTGAGCTCACTTTCTTGCCCGGGCTTCTAAGACCCTCTTGTGAAGGCGCCTTCACCCCCTTGAGAGGGTGCCTGGTGCCTACGTGTAGCAGTGCAAGCCTTGTTTCAAAGGCTTTATTGGTTTTCTGCGTAAACCAAGGAGTATCAGCCTCTTTCTCTCTCTCTTTTACTTTCTTATCGTCGACTCCGGACCACCAGGTTCTGGTCCATTAAGGGACCTCAACAGTCATGTATGGATGTGAGAGTTGGACCATAAAGAAAGCTGAGTGCTGAAGAATTTCTGTTTTTGAACTGTAGTGTTGGAGAAGACTCTTGAGAGTCCCTTGGGCTGCATGGAGATCAAACCAGTGAATTCTAAAGGAAATCAGTCTTGAATAATCATTGGAAGAACTGATGCTGAAGCTGAAGCTCCAATACTTTGTCCACCTGATGAGAAGAACTGACTTATTAGAAAAGACCCTGATGCTGGGAAAAATTGAAGGCAGGAGGAGAAGGGGACGACAGAGGATGAGATAGTTGTATGGTATCACCAACTTGATGGACATGAGCTTCAGAAACCTCCAGGAAATGGTGAAGGACAGGAAAGCCTTGGGTGCTGCAGTCCATGGGGTCACGAAGAGTTGGACATGACTGAAGGACTGAACAACAACAAAATGGTTTTGAGTTTTTGTGCATATATGTCTTCCCATCCCTTGGATAAGTGCCTGAAGTTGAATTTTTGGGCAATAGTGTTAGTACTCCTGCCTGGAAAATCCCATGGACGGAGGAGCCTGGTAGGCTGCAGTCCATGGGGTCGCTGAGGGTTGGACATGACTGAGCGACTTCACTTTCACTTTTCACTTTCATGTATTGGAGAAGGAAATGGCAACCCACTCCAGTGTTCCTGCCTGGAGAATCCCAGGGATGGGGGAGCCTGGTGGGCTGCCATCTCTGGGGTCGCACAGAGTCAGACACGACTGAAGGGACTTAGCAGCAGTGGCAGGGTCATTGCATGTTTAGCTGTATAGGAAACTTTCAAAATCTTTTCTAAATCAGTAATATGGTTTTATACCTTATCAGCAATGTATGCACATTCCCAGTGTTCCAGATCCTGACCAATGCTTTGAATTATCATTGTTTTTAATGTTGGACATTTTAATACAGGTGAAGAGTCTTAATTAGCATTTTCCTATGACTAATAATGTTTAGCATTTTCAGTGTGTTTATTCATATCTTCTTTTGTTAAATATCCATTGAAATAATTTGTTCATTTTTTAATGTGTTGTATGCCTTCTTCTTAAGTTGTAAGACTTCTTTTGTATTATGGATATAATTTATTTCATATTAATGTGTAGTTTGCTTATTTAATTTTTTGTTGCCTTTTTAAAAAAGACATTCATGTGTTTATTTGGCTGCATCAGGTTTTAGCTGGAGTACAGGGGATCTTTAAATGTGGTGGAGGGCTCCCTGTCGCCTTCACTGTGCAGGCTCAGTAGTTGTGGCTTATATGCTCTGCAGCATGTGGGATCTTAGTCGTCCAACCAGGGATTGAACCTGAGTCCCATGCATTGTGAGGCAAATTCTTAACCACTGAACCACCAGGGAAGTCCCACAATATATTTTTTTATAAAATGCTTTTTAAATTTTTTTGTTTTGTTTTGCTTAAATGAAATTAGTTTGGATTTTCTGTCACTTCTCAGACAAATTCTAAACAAAAATTTTCATTGTTATTGTAGTCAATATTACTTTCAGTTTTTATTCTACTCTTAGAACGACAACTAGCATTCTCTAAATTATGAATATGCCACATCTCTTATGTCTCCTGCATTGGCAGATGGTTCTTTAACACTAGTGCCACCCGGGAAGCCCATGAATATGCCAGGCAAGACAATATTAGGAAGATCATCTATTTAAGGGCTTCCCTGTTAGCTCAACTGGTGAAGAATCTGCCTGCAACAATACAGGAGACCCCAGTTCGACTACTGGGTTGGGAAGATCTGCTGGAGAAGGGATAGGCTACCCACTCCAGTATACTGGCCTGGAGAATTCCATGGATTGTGTAGTCCATGGGGTCACAAAGAGGCAGACATGACTGAGTGACTTTCACTTCACTTTCATCTGTTTAAAATCATCATCACCTACAAGTTGATATATGGAATTGTCAGAAAATTTCTGTGTCTACTGAGTGCATGCATGTGTATTCAATTGCTTCAGTCATGTCTGACTCTTTGTGACCCTATGGACTATAGCCCACCAGGCTCCACTGTCCCTCAGGTTCTCCAGGCAAGATTGCTGGGGTGGGTTGCCATGCCATCCTCCAGGGGATCTTCCCAACCCAGGGATCAACTGCTCCTGAGTCTCCTGCATTACAAGTGGATTCTTTACCACTGAGTCACCTGGGAAGCCCCTACTGAGTAAATTAAAAAGAAATGTCAGTTGAAAAATACATATAAGTTTTTTCTTTTAAATTTGTGGTCAAATGGTTAGGAAAGTGAAACACTTATGTCAACTTATTTGTATAAGTGCATGTGTTTTATTCTCTTAGTGCGAAGATTTTTTTGTGCTTCATTTAAGAGGTTGGGAGGGAGCATATGGATAAACAAAAATAAAAATTTTGCAGTTTCAGATTTGAGTACTATAACTTAGTTTTTCACAGAAAAATGCCATGGCCAACTAAATATAATAATTGAAAAGGTGATATATCACATAACAAAATTAAATATAGCATAAGAAGATCTAGAAAGAAATGTTATTTTATCTGAACCTTTAGAGATGAAAAGATTGTTGGAGAGGTGAGGATAAAGGATGAGCAGACTAAGAAAGAACAAAGAAAGGAAATAGCAGACTATTCTAGAAGGAGAGTGTAACTTTGGTGTGAATCAGCAGGTGATGAGAGACAACTTGGAGTCAGATCTTAGAAAGCCTGACAGTCTTACAAGGAGGTTGAACTATATTCTTCAGGCAGTAGGGGTCTCTCAGAGCTCTGGAGGCCTCATTCCAACATACATTGTAGAACATCACAGGATTGGAAATGTGAGGGGTCGATTGGAGAAAGAGAATAGAGAAGCCTTCTATCAAACTGGCGTTGGATATGAACTTGACATAGAGTGTTAGAACTAAGATTGGAAGAGAAGGAATATTTTCCAGTTTCATTTCCCTAAGATACTCAATTCATGTATGGACCATTTGGGATATTTGCAATCCCTTAATTTTTTTTTTTTTTTTTTGTAAAGCCTCACCTCTTTACAAGCTCTTCAGAGCAACAGGAAAGCCCTTTGCTTCCATATACATGGCAACCGTCTGTTTATTATTTGATTCAGCAGAGATGTCTTCCTTGAAGTCATCTCCCCACCGTACACTGCTTGATACACTTCTATGCTTCCTTGAAAAGGAGAGCAACGAGCAAACAAATATGATTTAATTTAAACTCCAAAGAAAACCAATATAATTCAGATACAGAATCACACTGTAATTCATGCAGGCAAACCATTTAAAAAGATTAGGTTACTAAAATTAATTGGAAAGTTGAGCGGAATTTAACTCTTGTGAAAATAGCATTGATGCAGTCATTATACAAAGACAATGTGTTTCTTTCTCCAAACAATTACCAACATTGTATGAGTTTTTGTACCTTAGTTATCTTCGGGGGCTTTCCTGGTAGCTAAGATGGTAAAGAATCTGCCTTCAATGCAGGGGACCTGAGTTCGAACCCTGAGTCAGGAAGATCCCCTAAAGAAGGGAATGGCAACCCACTCCAGTATTCTTGCTTGGAGAATTCCATGGATAGAGGCACCACCTTATGCCTTTATAGAATCTATCAACTCAGTCCTTCAGGTCTCTCTTTGATATTGAAACTTTATTTAATAAGGAAATTGGGCTTTTTTATTTCTTCTTTTCTTTTGGCCTTTTCCTTGGCCCTGGTACCTATCACTTAATTTCTAAAGATTTCTATAGTTTCATTTTTCTAGAATCTTTTTCTTTCTCCAACTAGTTGTATACATCACATTGATCTTCCTGAAGAAATGCTTTCGACATATTCCTGCAATGTTCAAGATCATTCATTTCTTCTGTAATATTTCTAAATCTCAATGCTGCTTCTGCTGCTGCTAAGTTGCTTCAGTCATGTCTGACTCTGTGCGACCCCATAGATGGCAGCCCACCAGGCTCCCCCATCTCTGGGATTCTCCAGGCAAGAACACTGGAGTGGGTTGCCATTTCCTTCTCCAATGCATTAAAGTGAAAAGTGAAAGTGAAGTCGCTCAGTCGTGTCTGACTCTTCATGACCCCATGGACTGCAGCCCACCAGGCTCCTCCGTCCATGGGATTTTCCAGGCAAGAGTACTGGAGTGGGGTGCCATCGCCTTCTCCTCTAAATCCCAGTGGAGCTATTTAATTTTTAAGTTTGTCAACAATCTGGTCATCCCATTAACCTACTATTTATTTCCTTTATCCCATTCCCTTTTCCTAATGAGGCGAGTCCTGTCTGCCCACCTCCTCTATATACACCTCTCTTCTTTATTCATACTTTACACCCACATAGGGAGTGCTTTGGGTGTTCTGGTTGCAGTTGGAGCAAAGTCTAAACTCTTGTACGACACAAAGCCATGGTGGTTTAAAGAAGAATGTTAATGATGTTTAGGTTGCTTCCAAGTCCTGGCTATTATAAATAATGCTGCTGTGAACATTGGGATGCATTTGTCTTTTCCAATTATGGTTTTCTCTGGATAAATGCCCAAAAGTGGGATTGCTAGGTCATATGGCAGCTCTATTTGGTAACTCAACATTGTAGGAGGGTTCCCTTTCCTCTGAAGCCTCTCCAGCATTTATTGTTTCTAAATTTTTGGTGATGGCCATTTTGTCTGATGTGAGGTGATACCTCATAAACAAAATGTGGAAAATTCTTAAAGAGATGGGAATACCAGACCACCTGACCTGCCTCTTGAGAAATCTGTGCGCAGGTCAGGAAGCAACAGTTAGAACTGGACATGGAACATCAGACTGGTTCCAAATTGGGAAAGAAGTACGTCAAGACTATATATTATCACCCTGCTTATTTGACGTATGCGTAGAGTACATCATGAAAAGCGCTGGGCGGATGGCACACAGGCTGGAAGCAAGATGGCTGGGAAAATATCAATAACCTCAGATATGCAGGTGACGCCACCTTATGGCAGAAAGCGAAGAAGAACTGAAGAGCCTCGCGATGAAATTGAAAGGGGAAAGTGAAAAAGTTGGCTTAAAACTCAACATTCAGAAAACTAAGGTCATGGCATCTGGTCCCATCACTTCATGCCAAATAGGTGGGGAAACAATGGAAACAGTGACCAGCTTTATTTTCTTGGGCTCCAAAATCACTGCAGATGGTGACTGCAGCCATGAAATTAAAAGATGCTTGCTCCTTGGAAGAAAAGCTGTCACCAACCTAGACATAATTTTAAAAAGCAGAGACATTACTTTGCCAACAAAGGTCTGTCTAGTCAGGCTATGGTTTTCCCAGTGGTCATGTATAGATGTGAGAGTTGGACTATAAAGAAAGCTGAATGATGAAGCAATGATGCTTTTGAACTGTGGTGTTGGAGAAGACACTTGAGAGCCCCATGGACTGCAAGGAGATCCAACCAGTCCATCCTAAAGGAAGTCAGTCCTGAATGTTCGTTGGAAGGACTGATGCTGAAGCTGAATCTCCAATACTTTGGCCACCTGATGTGAAGAGCTGACTCATTGGAAAATACTCTGATGCTGGGAGGGATTGAGGGCAGGAGGAGAAAGGGACGACAGAGGATGAGATGGTTGGATGGCATCACTGACTCAATGGACATGAGTTTGAGTAAACTCCAGGAGTTGGTGAAGGACAGGGAGGCCTGGAGTGCTGCAGTCCATGGGGTTGCAAACAGTTACGACTGAGCAACTGAACTGAACTGAACTGAACTGAGGTGATACCTCATTGTAGTTTTCATTTGCATTTCTCTAATAATTAGTTATGTTGAATATCTTTTCATGTACCATTTGCAGTAACATGGATTTATGTTGAGATTATCATACTGAATTAAGTCAGACAGAGAAAGACAAGTATCAGATGATAATTGCTTATATGTGGAATCTAAAAAGTGGTGTCAATGAACTTACCTACATAATAGAAGTAGAGTTACAGATGTAGAAAGCAAACTTATGGCTACCAGGCATTAAAGGGCCTGAGGGATAAATTCAGTACAGTTCAGTTGCTCAGTTGTGTCTAACATTTGCCACCCTGTGAACTACAGCATGTCAGGCTTCCCTGTCCATCACCTACTCCCGAAGCTTGCTCAAATTCATATCCATCGAATCAATGTCGCCATCCAACCATCTCATCCTCTATCGTCCCTTTATCCTCCCACTTTCAGCTTCAACATCAGTCCTTCCGATGAACACTCAGGACTGATCTCCTTTAGGATGGACTGGTTGGATCTCCTTGAAGTCCAAGACGCTCTCAAGAGTCTTGTCTTCTCCAACACCACAGTTCAAAAGTATCAATTCTTTGGCGCTCAGCTTTCTTTATAGTCCAACTCTCCTATCCATACATGACTACTGGAAAAACCATAGCCTTGACTAGATGAATCTTTGTCAGCAAAGTAATGTCTCTGCTGTCTCAAAGTAATGTATGCTGTCTAGGTTGCTCATAGTTTTTCTTCCAAGGAGCAAGTGTCTTTTAATTTCATGGCTGCAGTCGCCATCTGCAGTGATTTTGGAGCCCAAGAAAATAAAATCGGTCACTGTTTCCATTGTTTCCCCATCTATTTGCCATGAAGTGTTGGGACCAGATGCCATGATCTTAGATTCCTGAATGTTGAGTTTTAGGCCAACTTTTTCACTCTCCTCTTTCAATTTCATCAAGAACCTCTTTAGATCTTCTTTGCTTTCTGCCTAATGTTGGTGTCATCTTCATATCTGAGGTTCTTGATAATTCTCTTGGCAATCTCGATTCTTGGTAGATTGTAATTGACATATGCATATACACAACTGGAAAGTCTACTAAATACTGTGTAATGGCTTTATGGGAAAAGAATCTAAAAAAATTAAAACTTGAAATATGTGTGTGTATATACACACACACACACACACACACACACACACACACATATATGTTTCACTTTGCTGTACACCTGATACTGCTGCTAAGTCGCTTCAGTCGTGTCCGACTCTGTGCCACCCCATAGACGCAGCCCACCAGGCTCCCCCATCTCTGGGATTCTCCAGGCAAGAGCACTGGAGTGGGTTGCCATTTCCTTCTCCAATGCATGACAGTGAAAAGTGAAAGTGAAGTCGCTCAGCCGTGTCCGACTCTTAGCGACCCCGTGGACTGCAGCCTACCAGGCTCCTCCATCCATGGGATTTTCCAGCCAAGACTACTGGAGTGGGATGCCATTGCCTTCTCTGACACCTGATACTAATAGATTGTAAATCAACTATACCCCTGTAAAAAATTTTTAGAACATTTTAATGTAACCATGTATATGCAGAGTAGTGAAATAAAATTAAAAATATTTATCTTTGTTTAAAAAAAAAAAAGAAAAATGTTAATTCACTGTGCTGTACCTCCCCTGGGTGATGTGCCAGTAGACTGCTCCACACGAGCGTTCAGTGATTCTGAGTTCTTTAATGGTCTGACTTCACCTTTATCTAGATTCATATCTTCACCTCTGTTATTAAAGCTGGATACAGACACATCTGTGTTGTAGTGATGGTGAAGAGGAAATTAGTGAAGGCCATCCAAGCAATTTTCTGTTAAGCAAGGCAAACGCTATACATGTCAGTTCTTTTCAGATCCGTGTGGTGAAGACTTAATTACAGGACTGTAAAATGACCCACAGAGGAGGACTGAAAATGTACACTCTGGATAGAAAGCCATGTTTCTTCTTTAAACTCCATTATTATGGCAAACGAGAAGATGAATTTTGCTGGCCAACTACCAGTCACTGATATACTCCTCTTTATTGATTAAACTCAGACCCATCTTTAACATTTCCTAATCTTATTTCTTTTCACAGTTTCAAATATTTCTGTCATCTGACTTAGAAAATAGGTCTATATTTTACTTTCTAAAAGTCAACTTTATTGATGTATAATTTAACTTATTAAGTGATTACATTTTAAAACACACACTGATGCTCTTGGATGAATGGAAATATCCATGCTATTCTGGCCACAATCAAATTATAAAACATTTCCATCACCCCAAAGTTCTCCAGTTAACCCCAGTTTAGCTGACCCATGCTCTGCTTTCTGTCATGCTATACTAATGGAGTCATGATGTGTATGCTATTTTTTAATCTGACTCCTTTTCATTAGGAAAATGATTGAGTTTTATTTATAACACATACATACATTATATAAATAAATTTGAGGTGGTCATACATTATTAATTTTAATAGAATTTCATTGAACATCTACCTTTTATAAAATACTAAGATACTGTGTTGGATGCTAAGTTATCAAACCTGGTAGTTTAATTGAATCACAAAAAAAGATATAAATAAAAAATGAATTCCTAAGAAGACCAAGCCTTAGGTAGTCAATTTCAGTTGTTCTGAAATACGGGATTCTTTATATTAACATAATTTTTATTAAAAAATTATTCAGAGAAATCCAAAGAATTTATATAAGTATTTTACTATCAAGGAGGTGAGCTCCATAATTAATTCATAATTTTAGTCAGATGACCAAAGTTACCCATCGATGGTGATGAGTCATATTGATAATTTATACCCTTAATAAGATGTGGTAAGAATGACACTTCACTTCTGTGATCTTCCTTCTAAAACAACATAACCACAGTCTAATCATGAGAAAAATTTTAGCAAAATCCCAATTGAGATACTTTCTGTGAAATCTCTGACCAGTCCTATTTAAGACTGCCAAGAACATTGCAAACAAGGAAAGTCTGAAAAATTGAGATGTTGGTTTTATTGGGTTCTCTATGTGTTTTGTTTGTACTTTATTACTAAAATACAATGTAAAAATAAAGTTAGATAAAAACTTACAGGTAAAAAATTACTGTAAGCCCAAAATTAATTTATGAATTAAATACAAATGACAAAAGGACAAAACTACTAAAATTCAATCAAAAAGATTAAGGTTATTGTGTATTGTTTTAAATTCTTTGTCTTTGGCTTAAACTAAATTGTTAAAATCACCAAATACAGAGTGAATTTATACTATGCTAGGTCACTCACTGTCCTTTCTTCTTTTTTAAAAATTACTATTTTGTTTTCCATTTAAAGTATAATGAATTTTTCACTCATATTTTACTATGACATTATTGAATCTTCACTTTTGTGTCAAGCATCACTTCCATACCAAGTTTTCCTTTATTCCTAACTTTGCTTTTAAGAAAATTAATGTAATGTAATGTACTGATGAGACCCTCCATACAAAGAAGTATACAGGGTGAGACCCATATTGGGTGGTTGCACATGCTGCGTGCTTAGTCGCTCAGTTGTGTTGGACTCTTTGTGACCCCATGGACTGTGGCCCGCCAGGCTCCTCTGTCCCGTGGGATTCTCCAGGCAAGAATACCAGAGTGGGTTGCCATTTCCTTCTCCAGGGGATCTTCTGGACGCAGGGACTGAACCTGGGTCTCCTGCATAGCAGGCTGATTCTCTACCATCTGAGCCACCAAAGACTGGGTGGCTGGGTGGCCGTACTAGGTCATAAACCTGTCTTTCAAATGGTCACACACTTCTGTTGTTTTTTAACATAGTTACTAAAAGTGTGAAAGCATTCAATTTTAAGGTTTATGGAGAAATCTGAACTCCAGAAATGAAAGGCTACACCTTCCAATTGTTCTAGAACTTACCATGATGATTTATAGATGAGCACTGAGAATTCACTACAGATTTTGAAAAGTGCTTCTGAAAGTTTGAAATAGAAAAACTTCACATCATGTATTTGTGTGGGAGAAAAAACCAGAGGTATGGAGACCAGGCAAACAAAACTGAATTCAAGCAAAGCAAAACTGAATTCCAGGTGTGAGGGGCGGGGAGTACCTGCTAATACTAGCTCAGTGATGTAATGAGGTAAACAGAATCAATGCAGTTAGGCGACAGCTTGGAAATGGAGCTTAATGTTAAGATTTTGTGATGGGATTGTTGGGAGAATGAATATTGTATTGGTTTTCTATTGTTGCTTTAAAAATTACTATACACCTAGAGACCTAAAGCAATAACAATGTATTATCTCACTGATTCGGTGGGTGGGAAGTCTGGAAAGGGCACTGCTGAGTCTTCTGTTTAGAGTCTCTCTGGGCTGAAATCCACATATCAGTTGCAACTCTGGTCCTCATCTTGGCTCAAGAGTCACTTCCAAGTTCATTGGTTTGGCTGAATTCCTTTCCTGATGGCTACAGGGGTAAGGCCCTCGTTTTCTTCTAGCTGTTGTCCTGGGGCCACTCTGAGCTCCTGTAGTTTTCTTGCAATGGGACCTGAAGGCCGTTCACTGCAAGGATCTTGGCTTGGCCTTACTGCGGTGCAGTAAACCCTGACATCCTCTTTTGCAGCCTGCCAGAGAAAATTCTCTGCTTTAAACGAGGTCCCCAAGATTGGCTCAGACTCACCTCAATAATATTCCTATTTTAAAGTCAACAGATTTGAGACTTTAGTTACTTCTGTAAAATCCCTCCCCAGAAGCACTTAGAGTAGTGAATAGACTGTTTGGTTTATCTGAACAAGTAGGATAAATTGTGTATACACCAGGGGCTGTGAATCTTGGATTTGAGGGTGGACGACATCTCAGAATTTTGCCTATTACTATCCCGTTAGGGATATGAAATATGAAATATGAAATTCAGAGAGGTGAACAGTCATCCTCAAATAGTAGTTAGAATCTTCAACAGGATACCAAGACTCAGATGATTACTACAGACTGTACAGGTAGCATAGATGAATAAAGGTGATGGAGTGTTAGAAAAATAAAACAAAATTCCAGCAATAAAGGACAAAATCTCAGTCAATCAGTTCTAGGAGATCGCCCTCCTAAAAATTAGAGTTGCTATGAGAGAAAAAATGCCCAGTTTGCCAGATCTTAAGACTTTTTAAAAGAAGCCAGATAATCAGGGTTTATATAGTTCCCAATTTCCAAATGTTGGCAACTGTTTTAAAAGATTTATAGCTGTGGACAGGCCAAAGTTATATGGGCCAAACAAAACACATCTGAGGGCAAAATCTGGCCTGTAGCATGCCAGGTTTCGACCTCTGCTTTACAATAATAGGATTGATTTTTTAAAATTGCTTATTAAATCACTCATTAATGTGTAGTCATACCTTGGGCTGGGGTTCAGAGTAACTCAGACTTTTTTTCAAACTAACTGAACGACCCGAACATGACACTTTATGCTCCCCTAAGTTAATGTAAAATGTCCTAATTACAGGTATTTTGTAAGGTTGCTGCTGTAGAAAACTGAAATTTGAAATCTTGCTATTTTTAGAAATTATGAAGAGATTTGTAGAAATTTAATGTGATTGGTATTGCTAATAACTGTTGATGAAAGTAGAATGGTAGAATTTGTCATGCAGTTGAATTCAGATTTATGAATAGATGGGTCAAGAGGGAAAGAAATAAACTCAGCTTATAGCTGGATGTTTTATTTAATTTCAAAGCTTCATAACAGGGCTCTGGCATATTGCCATAGCATTTATGCAATCAAGTGTACTTATGTGTGCACACATGTGTATATATACAGGTGATATATATACATGTGGTAGAATACACACTTCTATAGTGACCAGGAATAAGGACTCTGAGTCAGATTCATTAAATTCATGACCTCTCCAGTTCTGATATTTATGTGCTTAGTCACTCAGTTGTGTCTGACTCTTTGTGGCCCTATAGACTGTAGCCCGCCAGGCTCCTCTGTCCATGAGGATTCTCCAGGTAAGAATTCTGGAATGGGTTCCATGCCCTCCCCCTGGGTGTCTTCCCAACCCAGGGATCAAACCCAGATCTCCCGCATGGCAGGTAGATTCTTTACCATCTGAGCCATGAGGGAAGTCCCCTGATATTTAGCCGTGCCATTAAATTTCCTAAGCCTCACTTTACTCTTCTGTCAAATGGAGCTAGTAATACTACCCACTTTTTTATGGTGTAAAACAATATAATACATAGAGAGCCCTTAAAACTGCTGCAGTGCCCATTGCAACAGTCTGTAAATATTAGATAACAGAATTGGGTATAAACATGTTTATTCATGTAGATATGCACATGTTACTTTTTATTTATGCTAATAAACTACTACTTAATATATTTAGCAGAGCTGGAGGAAACAATTCTACTTGAAAATCTTATTTACAAGGTTTTGGCAATTTCTCAGATTAGCATAAATATTTTTATGTTAGTTCATTTGATTAATGACCAGGGCTAGAAAAGGAATACTTGGAGGAGAAAGGGTATTTTCCAGGTCATTCTGAGTGATATTTATTGGAAGGCTAGTGGTGAGGGCATCATTCAGTTATGGAGAGTACAGAACAGGAGATTGCACACAGCATATGTGGATGGGATCTCTGCAGGTCATGACATCAGCAGACAAGATTCATCTGCGAGAAAGTTCATGCTGTATCAAAATCACACACCAAGAACTCCCATTATCAAACCTCACACCCACTGAGTCATTAGAAAAGACATAATTCTTGAGTGGCAATAACTAAGCATTCAGGAGATTTCCATTACCAGCTAGTGGCAATAAGGCATCACGGTTGCCCTCGAGAGAGAGAAAATTGTTTGGCACAAAAGTGAAGTTAAAGAATACCTAAGAGAGGTACAATTGTCAAGTTCAGAGAGCCTTTTCCTGTTGTGTTTCCCATCAGTGCTGTGTGTGACTCTTCTCAGTGAACCAGTTCACTTAATGCTCTGAGATCATCACTTATACTCATTTCTGTCTTTAGTTCAGGCCTTTCTCATCTGCTACCTGGATTATTGGCACAACACTGTAATTGATTTTCCTGATTCCAGCCTCTGAGCTCTTATATCTGACATTCTCTCAGCCATCAGAATGGCCTTTGAGAAATGCAGTGGTTATCATGCCCCATCTGTACTCCAGCACACTTAATAGCTCCTTATTGTCAATAATGATCTAAAGTTAAAATGCAGTGGATTTCTTTTGCCATTTATATTGTACCCCAATCCTATAAGAATACTGAACTCATTCTGAAGCTTTCTCTTTGGCTTTCAGTGTTCCGCTTTATCAGGTAAGGATCCGCTTGTAATTCATGATGTACTTGCCTCTAGAAAACGTGCCCTCCCCAGAACTTATGTCGTGTGAATGCATGATCTTATGATTAATAACTATAATGATCATCTCTCATTTTGTAGAATGCTATGTATCACACTCTTGACTGAATGCGTTCATACATCATACTTTATTTGAGCTTCACACCCCTTCTGAGAGGATATGTTTTTATCTGTCCCCATGTTGTTGAAGAGGAAACTGACCTTTGGAGAGATTAGTAATCTATGCAATGACGTAAGTTTCAGTACGTGGACTTGAATCTAGATGTTTACACTAAGAAGGTCCTTATGGCTCCTACAGATATTTATTTTTGTATCCACAAACATATTTTGCCTCATCATATTGCCTTTGTAGAATGTGTTTGAATCTGTCTCTCCAATTAATTACTACCTTAAAGCTAGAAACTGACCTTTTTGTTGCTCCAGACCTAGAGAAATTGTGCTCAATATATTTTAAATAAATCCTCCATATAGTCCTATAATTTAAAAAAATATATGAGACCTGAAAAAGCTACAAACTTATGTATTATCCTCTTTGATTCTCATTGTAAGATACACAACATATATTATCATCCCATTTAATAGATGAAGAAAACAAGGTTTGAAGATATAAGGTTCTTCTCAGAGATACTCACTGATGGTTACTAAGGCCATGAGCAAGTATTTGAAAACAGATATTGTGTTTCCTAAATATAATGCTCTATGATTAATCCTGCAATTTCTTTTATTAAAATATCAAGGTTATACACATTTGAAACAATCTAGATATCAGAATAAAAATTTCATCTCTCTTGAGGATATTTAGCGACATTTAAGATTGGAAGTGAAGGAAACGGCAACTCACTCCAGTATTCTTCCCTGGAGAATCACATGGACAGAAGAGACTTGTGGGGTGGGGGGTACAGTCCATGGGGTTGCGAAGAGCCAGGAATGACTGAGCTACTGAGCACACAAGATTGGCAGAGAATAGTTGTGCTGCTTGGGTCCACAATCACAGTGTTATACAATCGAGGCCACAGATTTAAAAAAATTACAACCTCAGAGGTTATTTTTTCACTTATTATTTGTTTAGGGAGATAGTTCGTCTCCTTTAGTACTCGAGAATGTTGTGCTACTTCCTTCTGGCTTCCAAAGTTCCTGATGAGAAATCAATTGTCTTTTTTTAGTTTCTTTCTTTATTTTTTAAGTGAAGCATAATTGCTTTACAGAATTTTGTTGTTTTCTGTCAAACATCAACATGAATCAGCTGTAGGCATGCATAGGTCCACTCCCTCTTGAACCTCCCTCCCATCTCCCACCCCATCCCACTCCTCTAGGTTGATACACAGCCCCTGTTTGAGTTCCCTGTGTCATATAGCAAATTCCCATTGGCTATCCATTTTACATATGGTAATAATGTAAGTTGCCATGTTACTTTCTCTATGCATCTCACCCTCTCCTCCCCTCTGCCCTGTATGCATATGTCTGTTCTCTATGTCTATTTCTCCATTGCTGCCTTGCAAATAAATTCATTGGTACCATCTTTGTAGATTCCCATATATGTGTTAGTATACAATATTTATCTTTCTCTTTCTGACTCAATTCACTCTGTATAAGCTGTAGGTTCATCCAGCTCATTAGAACTGACTCAAATGCATTCCTTTTTATGGTTGAGTAAGATTCCATTGTGTATATGTACCATAGCTTCTTTATCCATTCATCTGTCTATAGACATCTAAGTTGCTTCCATGCCCTAGCTATTGTGAATAGTACTTCAATTTCGAAAATATACAAGGAGCTCATGCAAGTCAATACCAGAAAACAACCAACCAATCAAAAAGTGGGAAAAAGACCTAAGCAGGCATTTCCCCAAAGAAGACATACAGAAGGCTAACAAACTTATGAAAAGATGTTCAACATCGCTTGTTATTCAGTTCAGTTCAGTTCAGTTCAGTCACTCAGTCATGTCCGAATCTTTGCGACCCCATGAATCGCAGCACGCTCGGCTTCCCTGTCCATCACCAACTCCCGGAGTTCGTTATTAGAGAAATGCAAATCAAAACTACAATGAGATATTACCTCACACCGTCAGAATGACCATCATCAAAAAGTCTACAAACAATAAATGCTGGAGAGGGTGTGGAGAAAAGAAAACCCTCTTGCACTGTTGATGGGAATGTAAATTGATACAGCCACTGTAAAAGACAGTGTGGAGATTTGTTAAAAACCTAGGAATAAAACCACCATTTGACCCAACAATCCCACTCCTAGGCATATACCTTGAGGAAACCAAAATTGAAAAAGACTTGCATCCATTATCTTTTGAATCATTCAACCCTTATAGGTTGGAGAAGGAAATGGCAAGCCACTCCAGTGTTCTTGCCTGGAGAATCCCAGGGACAGAGGAGCCTGGTGGGCTGCCATCTATGGGGTCGCACAGAGTTAGCAGGAGTAGCAGCAGCAACCCTTATAGGTAAGACAACGTTTCTTTCTCTCTGCTTTCAAGACTTTTTCTTTGCCTTTGATTTTTTTAAAACTTTGATTATATTGGATCTTTCATGGATATATTTATATTTATCTTATTGAGGGTTTGCTGACTTCTTAAATACATCGGTTTCTGTCTTTTTCCAGGGTTAAGAAGTTTTTAGTCCTTAGCCCTCAGAATACATTTCAACACTCATCTCTTTCTCCATTTCTCCAGAGACTCTGATGACAGAAAATGTAGATCCTTTGAAATAGTCCTACAGGTTTCTGAGGCTCCATCCATTTTTCTTCTGTCAGTTTTCCCTCTGTTGTTCAGATCTGGTAGTTTTTCTCTGCTGTCTTTAAGTTAACTGATTCTTTTCTGTGTCAGCTCCTTTCTCCTGTTGCACCCGTTCATAGAATTTTTAATTTGTTTTATCTATTTGTCTATTTGGCTGTGCTGGGTCTTTGTTGCTCTGATTGTGGTGAGTGGGGGCTACTCTCTAGCTGTGGAGCTTGGGCTCCTCCTTTGAGTGGCTTCTTTTGCTGCAGAGCATGGGATTTGGGGTGCATTGGCTTCAGAAGTTGCAGCTCCCAGGTTTTAGACTCTTGCTGCAGAGCATGGGATTTGGGGTGCATTGGCTTCAGAAGTTGCAGCTCCCAGGTTTTAGACTCTTGCTGCAGAGCATGGGATTTGGGGTGCATTGGCTTCAGAAGTTGCAGCTCCTAGGTTTTAGACTCTTGCTGCAGAGCATAGGATTTGGGGTGCATTGGCTTCAGAAGTTGCAGCTCCCGGGTTTTAGAGCACAGCCTCTGTAGTGGTGTTGTACCTGTTGAGTTATTTTAAGGCATGTGGGATTTTTGCACATCAGGGATCAAACCTGTGTCTCCTGCGTTGTCAGGTGGATTCTTTACCACTGAGCCACCAAGGAAGCCGCTCATAGAATTTTTTAACTTCAATTTTTGCATTTTTAATTCCTAAAGTTTCCATTTTGGGGGTGACGTTTTTTATTCCTTTGATAAGACTTCCTTATAAAAGTATTAATGATTGCTCATTAAAGTATTCCGTCAAGCCATCTTAGTGATTGATCATTAAAGTATGTTTATGACAGGTGCTTACAGGTGCTTTAAAATCCTTGTGAAATGATTCCAACATCTTGTCATCACAGTGCTGATGTCTGTTGATTTTCTTCTAGTTTAATTTGAGATTTTCTTTTTTTGTTTGTTTGTTTTTGGCCTCAGCGATTTTTGACATATCTTGGACATTTTAGATATTATGTCACAAAAATCTGGATCTTATTTAACCTTCTGTTTTAGTGGCCCTTCTCTGACATCCTAGCAAGGAGGAAACTAACATGATGTGTTGAGTGGGATGATGAGACAGGCCCCTTAGCAGGTCTCAGCTGGGACTGGAGGGGTACCTCATTACAGTTCTTCCCATGGTCTCCATTGACACTTTGGTTGTATGTGAGGGAGAAGACCCCTTAGTTCTAGGTGAGGATGAAATCCCAGATCGCCAAGTGGCCTTCTTTGAAACCACTGTGGTGAGGGATGAGTGAGCATCACTGTAGCTAGGCACAGTTGGGAATCTAGGCTTCCACTCGTGCCTTTGCTGACAGTGGTGAGACTGGGACCATGGTTTTATTCAAGGTGTTTATTTTCTGTGTTGGCGTGACTCTACTTTCCTAGCCCTTTGTTTAGAGATAGCAGCTTCCCTTGGCTTTTTTGGTTTATCCTCAGTGGATGCTTCTAGGTTGATGTCTTCTTCAGCACACCCAGTCTGAAATAGATGAAGCAAAACATAAACCAGAGACTCGTTCATTTAGTCTCTAGGTTCTTAGAAGGCTTGCCTTTTTTTCCTTCTCCATCTTGACTAGTGATCACAGGAGGAGCAGTTGTAGAGTAGTTGATAGAATTACTTAAATTGATTCAAAATGAATATGTTGAAGGCAATGCTATGGAGACACTAAAAAAGCTCCGTGATTCCAAGGCCAAGTCAGGAGAGGCATGAATAGAACAAGCATACAGAGGTTTAAAGACTGGGAGGCTATTCTGCACAGTACTATAATGGTGGATATGTGGCATCATACATTTGTCAAAACATGTAGTAGACACAACAATGCCAAGAGTGAATTCTAATGTAAACTGTAGACTTTGGATAGTAATGTTGTATCATTGTAGGTTCATCAGTTGTAACAAATGTACCACCCTCATGCTGGTTGCTGACTGTGGGGGAGAGGGGTCTTGAGGGAAATCTCTATACTTTCTGTTCAACTTTTCTGTGAATTTAAAACTGCTCTTGCTGCTGCTGCTGCTAAGTCACTTCAGTCGCTTAAAATAGTCTAATTTTTTACAAAAGAAGCAAAAATAATATAGCATTTTAAGAAAATATGTATGTTGTTGAGGAATTTGAAAAAGAGACCAGTGGATATTTTTCAAGGAGTTTTGCTATGAACATGAGCAGAAAATGAATGGTAGCCTGAAGAAGTGGGGTCAAAGAAAGCTTTTACTTTTAAGATGGCATCTATTAAATCAGGGTATATGGGGCTTCCCAGGGGACGCTAACAGTAAAGAATCCTTCTACCAATGCAGGAGACTCAGGAGATCTGCATTCGATCCCTGGTTCAGGAAGATACCCTGGAGAAGGGAACAGCAACCCACTCCAGTATTGCCTGAGAAATCCCATGGACAGAGGAGCCAGGTGGGCTACAGTCCATGAGGTCGCAGAGTGAGACGTGATTGAGCAACTGAGCACACACAAAGCAGTATGTAGCAGAGAAGGACAAATGAAAAGTGTATAAAAGGAGCACAGTTTTCAAAGCAGAAAGCCTTGTGTAAGTGAAAGGCAATAATATCCAGATGTACAAGAGAGAAGGCTAAAATTGGAGAAAGAATTTGAGATGAAGAGATACAGGTAGTCAGTTGGATGGAGAGTCATAACAACACAAGAAGCGAGCCTTATGAAGAATTCTCTCTCATATTATCTTTAAGTCATGAATACTCCGTATCATTCTGGTGTTATTTTTATAATCACAGGTGCTATTAACTTGCCCTGCAGGGTCGGATGAAATAAACTAGGAAAGCTGCTCCTTTTCCAAAATAAAAATCTAAATCAGGTTTAGATTTACCATGAAAATTAATAACATCAATATAACACAGGTTAATATCCAGGAAATAAGATTTTATTAGACAATATAAATAGATATTGACTTAAAATGGACTATAAATGACAGAAATTCAATAAACTGTGTTTACTTTCTTTGAAACGTTCCCAAGAAAAGAATAGACTTTCTCTATTTTGCTCATTTAGAGCCATTCACCATATTTAGCTTTTGGTAGACCAACAACAGTTAGCTTCTTTTTCTTACTTGACGTTTTTAAATTTTGTGAAACATGGGAGTTCATACTTATTAACTACCTAAGCTATTACTTTTCTTCAAAGAACGTTCCCTATTTCCTTTTCCTACTCTGCAGTTTTGGTCAAGAGAATGAACTCCATTAAGTACAAGAACAATAGACAACATTATTGGTTATTTCAATGGCAGATAAGTTAGTCAGTTTAAAGGAATGAAATGCCAGTTCAGCTGTGAAGTGGTGTGATGTGATGCTGGAAGCTTCTGAACGTATTTTATGCTTGACAGTAATAATATTGAATTAATATGTCCCTGCAAGGCTTAGAAAATCTGGTTCAAATTTAGCCCAATTTATCAAGGTTTGGCAGAGTTATAAGAATTAACAAATCATGCTGTGACTTAAAATTAGCATTATGAATATTTAGGAGCTGTTAAAACTGTGGCTAAATACATAAAATGTCATTGTCATTGTATAAAAACACAGTTTCAAGCATACAAGACGAAGGTTTATTGCACAGTCCAGCACAGTATAAAATATAGCATTTGATTTTGCCTTTGAGATCAATGTGTTCATAATTTTTTTAAATTAGTAATAAAATGTCCTCCACATCTGCTGCAAAGATGTCAGCTCAGGATATCTTTCTGTCCTCCAATCTGATTGTCCTTCTCATTACTCATAGCACATAGAAAATACACAGTGACATTCCATCCTTCTAACAGGCGGGAGAGAGTCCTTCCACAGAATGTTTCTCCCTTGTCCTGCTGTAGAATCCATAGGGGATCTGAAGGTTATACTCAGTTGTTTGAACCGTCACTGAATAAAACTGGAAAATGCAATTCTTTGAAAAATGTATATGGTGTACATTTGTCCCTTGTAAATCCAGTATCTACACTTTTATGTCAGCAGATTATAAAACGTTTGTTTTCATTTTATTTCTTTGAATTTAAAATGAAAAAAATTATCTAAATAAAATCAGAAAAATGAAGTCAAAGAAATTGCATACAATGAAAGATGACTGGTTATATCCATAGAGAGATTGTGAAAAGATTACTTATGATAGATACTTGAAATCTGAACCTTGTGGAAAGCTTATCAATTTTTTCATGAAAAAAAAAACCTGTATTTTGGTATATATGCAGGAATAAAGACTGGAAATGACATTGCTGGTTAATTCCTAGATCAGTGATTCTCAGTGGGAGTGATTTTGCTGCTAGGGGCCATATGGCAATGTCTGGTGATTTTTTTTTATTGGGAAATAATTGACATGTAACATTATATTAATTTTAGAGGTACAGCATAAGGATCTGATATTTATATATATTGCACAAAGGTCATGATAACAACTGTAACCATATATAATTTCAAAATTATTTTTCTTGTGACAAGAATTTTTAGCATCTACTCTCTTAGAAACGTTCAGATTTGTAATAAAATACTGCCAGTGCAATGAACATGAGCTTGGGCAAACTCCAGGAGATGGTGAGCCACAGGGAGACCTGGTGTGCTGCAGACCATGGGGTTACAAAGAGTTGGACACAACTGGTCACTTAACAGCAACAACTAGTATCTATAGTCACTGTGCCCTACATTCCATTCACATGGTTTAAGGCCATGGTTTTCCAAGTGGTCATGTATGGATGTGAGAGTTGGACTGTGAAGACAGCTGAGTGCTGAAGAATTGATGCTTTTGAACTGTGGTGTTGGAGCAGACTCTTGAGAGTCCCTTGGACTGCGAGGAGACCCAATCAGTCCATTCTAAAGATCAGTCCTGGATGTTCTTTGGAAGGAATGATGTTAAAGCTGAGACTCCAGTACTTTGGCCACCTCATGCGAAGAGTTGACTCATTGGAAAAGACTCTGATGATGGGAGGGATTGGGGCCAGGAGGAGAAGGGGACGACAGAGGATGAGATGGCTGGATGGCATCACCGACTCAATGGAGGTGAGTTTGGTTGAACTCTGGGAGTTGGTGATGGACAGGGAGGCCTGGCGTGCTGCGATTCATGGGGTTGCAAAGAATTGGACATGACTGAGCGACTGAACTGACTGATTTTATAATCGGAAGTTTATGCCTTTTGATCCCCACAAATTTGTTCTCTATATCTATTTTTCATAAAAAATTTTAAGTGAGTGTTGTCCCCATTAAGTATTTTTGTCTAAAGAGATGGGAATACCAGACTACCTGCCCTGCCTCTTGAGAAACCTGTATACAGGTTAGGAAGCAATAGTTAGAACTGGACATGGAACAACAGACTGGTTCCAAATATGAAGTACATCATGGCTATATATTGTCACTCTGCTTATTTAACTTATATGCAGAGTATATCATGAGACACTCTGGGCTGGATGAAGCACAAGCTGGAATCAAGATTACTGGGAGAAATATCAATAACCTTAGATATGCAGATGACACCATCCATTCTTCTTGGAAGAAAGCAAAGAAGAACTGAAGAGCCTCTTGATGAAAGTGAAAGAGGAGAGTGAAAAAGTTGGCTTAAAGCTCAACATTCAGAAAACTAAGATCATAGCATCTGGTCCCATCACTTCATGGCAAATGGATGGGAAAACAGTAGAAACAGTGGCTGCCTTTATTTTTTTGGGCTCCAAAATCGCTGCAGATGGTGATTACACCCATGAAATTAAAAGATGCTTAGTCCTTGGAAGGATAGCTATGACCAACCTAGATAGCATATTCGAAAGAAGAGATGTTACTTTGCCAACAAAGGTCTGTCTAGTCAAGGCTATGGTTTTTCCAGTAGTCATGTATAGATGTGAGAATTGCACTATAAAGAAAGCTGAGCGCCAAAGAATTGATGCTTTTGAACTGTGGTGTTGGAGAAGACTTTTGAGAGTGCCTTGGACTGAAAGGATATCCAACCTGTCCATCCTAAAGGAGATCAGTCCTGGGTGTTCATTGGAAGGACTGATGTTGAAGCTGAAACTCCAATATTTTGGCCACCTGATGCGAAGAGCTGACCCTTTGAAAAGACCCTGATATTGGGAAAGATTGAAGGCAGGAGAAGGGGATGACAGAGGATGAGATGGTTGGATGGCATCACCGACTCAATGGACAGGAGTTTGGGTAAACTCCTGGAGTTGGTGATGGACAGGGAGGCCTGGCGTGCTGGGGTTCATGGGGTTGCAAAGAGTCAGACACGGCTGAGTGACTGAACTGAACTGAAAGACAAAACAAGAAGAAAACAAACAACAAGACAACACTTTTATTATCATTACAGGTAACAGGCAAAATAACTCTGCCACATTTTCAGTGAAAAAATTATATCTCATACAGCTGTGAAGTTTCCCAGAATTGATGCCATAATTCTTTTGACCAGGAAAAAAAAAAAGTTAGGAAAACACTTCAGGAGAAGAAGCCCTGATAAGTTGGAGTAGAGAAGGGGAAGCCACTTTGACCATTTCTTATGTAAGAAAGAGGGATAAATTGGCAGAATTGTTTTCCAGACTCCTCTAATTCTTGGAGTGATGGAGAGGGGACATAAAGAGATAGAGGTCTGCAGAGTCCTGGGGAAGAACTTTCTTTCTGATTGTCCTGGGTGGTTTGCCATATCATGAGAGAGGAGAAGAAAAATCCAATCAAATTACAGGGTGAATTTAGTAAAAATAAATAAAAGGGGGTGGTAAACAGGAACTCCACAGTCACTGTGTCTCTTTACCAAGTGTGTTCCCTTGCCTGAGGCCTCTAAAAACTGAAGAGGTGGTCTAAGTAAATCATGGCGTGTCTGTGTTCTCTGGGCATGGAAAATAGAGGAAAAGGAAGTAGGGGAGGGAATTCAGAGGCAGTAATAGTACTGTCACCTTGATTAAAGTAGAAAACAGACCATGTCTTGCTCAGAGAGGAGTGATTACTTATTTACACTGACATGTGTTATATGAACATCTTGTCAGACGCTCTGGGTCTGTCATTTGCTGTAGATCTTGGAGGAATTGGAGCTTCTTGCTATTGTCTTTTGAGAGCTTGAGCCCCAAACAGATTTACTGTTAATGAATCATCACTTGTGGTCAAGAGTCCTTGAGTCTATCGTTTTAAATGAGTGTTATTAAATGAAGGTTTTTTTACATGTATAAGCCTGTGTTTGCCAAAGGTGAACTTGTGCATTTTTTAAGTTTGTATACACGCTTGAATAATTCATCTTGCAATCCTATGCTACTTTAGTTTTAAAGGTGCTTGCCATAATTAGGGGACATGTCTTAAGTACAGAAGTTATATATTTGAACACACATTAACGATTTGAGCAGCAGGGAAAAATAGAGTGCATGTAAAGCAAAGCTGAAAGATTAGAGGACTAGTTAAGGATGCTAAATTCAAGTTGGAGCAAACAGTTTTCAATATAATACTTTTATTTCCATCCTCAGTATCTTTTTTTTTTAATAATGAATAAATGGATCAGGGAATTTGTTACCAAATGGTCTAAAATGATATCTAAGTTTTTCTTATCAGAGGAGTCATGCCATGAATACTCCAAAATGCTCTCATTTTTTTAGCCTTATATATGGTATGTAGTTTGTTTTATGCTCTCTGTAAGGCTGAGGATCAGATGCACTCCAGATAAACAAGGATGTTTACAGATCTACAGATTGTGATACATACCCTCCAAACCTCCTACTTGAAAACAGGTCAGGCATAAAAGATAGTGACGACGGAGCGACATCAGTAAGAGGCCAGCACAGGAAGCCCTAAGGCATCATTCCTCCCACAGAAACATGCATTTAGCAACAGCGCACATACCGGTTCCCTTTATGAGAAATAACGTAAACCAGTTAAAGGCTTCTGCACCACAAGTCATTCCAATCCCAAAGAAAGGCAATGCCAAAGAATGCTCAAACTACTGCACAGTGGCACTCATCTCACACGCTAGTAAAATAATGCTCAAAATTCTCCAAACCAGGCCTCAATAGTACGTGAACTGTGAACTTCCAGATGTTCAAGCGGGACTTAGGAAAGGCAGATGAATCAGAGATCAAATTGCCAATAACTGTTGGATCACTGAAAAAGCAAGAGAGTTCCAGAAAAATATCTATTTCTGCTTTACTGACTATGCCAAAGACTTTGACTGTGTGGATCACAATAAACTGTGGAAAATTCTGAAAGAAATGGGAATACCAGCCCACCAGACCTGCCTCTTGAGAAATCTGTATGCAGGTCAAGAAGCAACAGTTATAACTGAACATGGAACAACAGACTGATTCCAAATCGGGAAAGGAGTACGTCAAGGCTGTATATTGTCACCCTGCTTATTTAACTTATATGCAGAGTACATCATGAGAAATGCTGGGTTGGATGAAGCACAAGCTGGAGTCAAGATTGCTAAGGAGAAACATCAATAACCTCAGATATGCAGATGACACCACCCTTATGGCAGAAAATGAAGAGGAACTAAAAAGCCTCTTGATGAAAGTGAAAGAGGAGAGTGAAAAAGTTGGCTTAAAAGTCAACATTCAGAAAACTAAGATCATGGCACCTGATCTCATCACTTCATGGGAATTAGATGGGGAAACAGTGGAAACAGTTAGAGACTTTATTTTGGGAGCTCCAAAATCACTGTGGATGGTGACTGCAGCCATGAATTTAAAAGACTCTCCTTGGAAGAAAAGTTGTGACCAACCTAGACAGCATATTAAAAAGCAGAGACATTACTTTGCCAACAAGTAATGACTCAATAAACATGAGTTTGAGTAAACTCTGGGAGTTGGTGATGGACAGGGAGGCCTGGTGTGCTGCAGTCAATGGGGTCGCAAAGAGTCGAACATGACTGAGCGACTGAACTGACTGACTGACCTCAAGTAAACCATAAAAGCAGCTGTATCAAAATCACTAGGAAAACCATGGTACCTTTTGCCATAGTGCACTGGCATCGTGCCATATCCATCATACAAAAGAATAAAATTGGACTGCTATCTTACACCACACATAAATATCATCTCAACGGGAATTAGAGACTTAAATGATTAGATTAGAGATTATACTAGAGCTGAATCTGTAAAACTCCTAGAAGAAAACTCTTAGAAAAGGGAAGATCTTCATGATATTGGTTTTAACAATGAGTTCTTGACTATAACACCAAAAGCATAAAAAGCAAAAGCAAATAAAGGCAAATGGAACTACATCAAACTAAAAAATCTCCTGCTGGTGTGTGCTTGCTTAGTCACTCATGTCTGACTCTTTGTGACCCTTTGAATTGTAGCCCGCTATGCTCCTCTGCCTGTGGGATTTTTCAGGCAAGAATACTGGTGTGGGTTGCCATTTCCTCCTCCAGGGGATAGTCCCGAGTCAGGGAGTGAACCTGTGTCTCCAGTCACTTACAAACACCCCTTCCCAGTTACACCATCAGATATCTAAACTCTTCATAACTAGCATGAACTCCATGTTCCATGTGCTTACTACAACTGATGTGGAATTGTGCTCATCAACATATCTGATAGAGCGTTCTTATTGGGTTGGCTAAAAAGTTTATTTGTTTTTTCCTGAAGATGTTATGGAAAATCCAAATTAACTTTTTCAGCCAGTGCAATATTCTTGTATGAAATGCGAAAGTAGTGTTGTTGGTGGTTTGCGATTAGAAATTTGGCCCTTAAGGGTTCCCACAGTAACTTGTTGCCGGCTTTTGGGGTGGTGTTAGCTGACGGTGTTTCTTCCTGTAATAAAAGATTATTGTTGAGGAATTTCTTATTGCTTTAGCATCTAATTCTACCCAACACTCTGTGTTCTCTGTAGCCTTTCCTGATAATCCTACCTTTGAATCTTTTTATGGTTGCTACTTCCTTCTTTTAAAAGGGTTTTTTGTTTGTTTGTTTTTTTAATATTGAGAGGTCAGAATTGTACCAGTTCATTTAAGGAATATGTAGCCCTGTGCACAGTCTTTACAGAGTAACCACCCCTTAAAAACACACTTGTCCTTCTTTGAATTCCTGCAGATAGATTATGTTTGCATATTTATGTTGTACTCCGTGGCTTCCTCTGGAAAAGAAATATGGTCATGCCACTGCACAGCTTGCAAATTCAGCGTTGGATTTCTCTGTGGAATCCTGCAGATGCAGAGAAATTAAATATGGTAGAATTATATAGGCAATGAATGATCTGTAAATTCATTTGAAATGCTCATAGGCACCCCTTTCCAAACTGGGGTACTTTGTGCGATATGCTGCATTGATTTTCTTGTATATCACATCACATTGGGTTTGTATGTCTCATTATGCAATGTTAGCACTTTATGGTGCTTTGCTTTTGTGGTGACACTGTGAGCATAATGTAATGTGATGTGCCGTGGCTGTGAAATGCCATTAAAGTATGACACTCTGGAGACTCCGTGAATCATGCCCACTTCACTTCTGCAGTGTCAGGAAGCAGAGAGAACCGCAGGAGGCCTTTGCCTTGCAGGGATTATCTGAATTTATCTATCTCACTTGAGTCGTGGAAGTTAATGTGTTGGTAGATGGCTAATACTGCTAATACTATGGCCATTTGAAACAGCCTCTATAATAGGAAACTCACTTATCCCTAAAATTTGTTGTTCTTACACTTTTTCATTTTTAGAATTATGGGGCAATAATAAAAGAAAGTCTCTGTGTCATCTGACCCTCTGCTTTCCTCAAGTTTACAAAGAAGGGAGAAAATGGCTCTTTCTAAACCTGGCACTTGCCTGGGAGGATGGGTCAATGTAATTGGGACAATTCAGAGGTTTGTGACTATTATTGATAGTAGGCTTCAGCAGTACGTAAACCGTGAACTTGATTTTCAAGCTGGTTTTAGAAAAGGCAGAGGAACCAGAGATCAAATTGCCAACATCCGCTGGATCGTGGAAAAAGCAAGAGAGTTCCAGAAAAACATCTGTTTTTGCTTTATTGACTATGCCAAAGCCTTTGACTGTGTGGATCACAATAAACTGTGGAAAATTCTGAAAGTGATTGGAATACCAGACCACCAGACCTGCCTCTTGAGAAACCTATATGCAAGTCAGGAAGCAACAGTTAGAACTGGACATGGAACAACAGACTGGTTCCAAATAGGAAAAGGAGTACATCAAGGCTGTGTATTGTCACCCTGCTTATTTAACTTATATGCAGAGTACATTATGAGAAATGCTGAGCTGGAAGAAGCACAAACTGGAATCAAGATTGCCAGGAGAAATATCAGTAATCTCAGATATGCAGATGGCACCACCCTTATGGCTGAAAGAGAAGAGGAACTAAAAAGCCTCTTGATGAAAATGAAAGAGGAGAGTGAAAAAGTTGGCTTAATGCTCAACATTCAGAAAACTAAGATCATGGCATCTGGTCCCATCGCTTCATGGCAAATAGGTGGGGAAACAGTGGAAACAGTGTCAGGCTTTATTATTTTGGGCTCCAAAATCACTGCAGATGGTTATTGCAGCCATGAAATTAAAAGACGCTTACTCCTTGGAAGGAAAGTTATGACCAGTCTAGATAGCATATTCAAAAGCAGAGACATTACTTTGCCAACAAAGGTCCATCTAGTCAAGGCTATGGTTTTTCCAGTGGTCATGTATGAAAGTGAGAGTTGGACTATAAAGAAAGCTAAGCACTGAAGAACTGATGCTTTTGAACTGTGGTGTTGGAGAAGACTTGAGAGTCCCTTGGACTGCAAGGAGATCCAACCAGTCCATTCTAAAGGAGATCAGTCCTGGGTGTTCATTGGAAGGACTGATGCTAAAGCTCAAACTCCAATACTTTGGCCACCTTATGCGAAGAGTTGACTCATTGGAAAATACTCTGATGCTGGGAGGGATTGAGGGCAGGAGGAGAAGGGGACAACAGAGGATGAGATGGCTGGATGGCATCACCGACTTGATGGACATGAGTTTGAGTGAACTCCGGGAGTTAGTGATGGATTCATGGGGTCACAAAGAGTCGGACACGACTGAGCGACTGTACTGAACTGAACTGAGGCTTTACTTTTCAATCACTTGCTTTATCATGAATTTTCTAGTCCACAGAGACCTTCAAAGTAGTATTAATACCATCTTGGGTCCTTTTTCCTTTTGAGTCTATGCTGTGAGGATTTGTTGTAGGAAGAATTTTCATGTCATATCAATGATTTGGAAGAATACATGCAACCTTTTCTGCTCATCCACAATTTTGGTATCTTTAAAGGAATAGAAATATTTCTTAAAACAATTTTTTTTTTTCGTTGAGCCATGCAACATCTTGATTACCTCACCAGGGATGAAACCTGTGTCCCCTGCTGTGGAAGCACAGAGTCTTAATCACTCACCACCAGGGTAGTCTCTTTAAAACCAGATTTTGTTGAGAGCCAATCAAGATGAAGTCCATGGCAAAAATGCTCTGGTGGCTACCATTTTTGTTGAAGTAAATGACTGATATTTTAGAGACTGGATGTCTCAGCAACAATGATTCTTCAAGTTACATTCCATTTGTAAGATATTACACTTTTGTAATCATGATCTACATTAACTCTCACAGTAAACATATACACATGATTATCTTTTATAGACTAGGAAACTACCATTGATCCAGATTTACTCATTGTCCCATGTTCATTTCAGATCCAATCCTTATGGCTGTCATTACCTCATCTGGTCAAAAATTGTTAGGGAGGTATTTCTCTTTATTTATTTATATGTGTGTTTTAATTGCAATATCAAAAAAAGGTATTCACCATGACATGAGAAATATCAGCCTGATGCATTTGTGCAAAACAGGCCACTTCGTATAAGTGTTTCCACAAGTTGTTTCATTACTAGCTGCAATCAGGATGCAAAGTCCTGAGAGATGTGTGTTTCTTAGGTAACTAATGTCACCAGTGACCATTTGAAATCCTCTTTGGACTTACCTGTGATGAAAGAAACAAGTGGAGAATATGAGTGGATTCAGAGGGAAGAGTCCTCTGCCGTTCCTCAAAAAAGCCTCTTTTTTCTTTTTGTTCCCAATGTTCTCTTACATATTGCTTATTTTTACTATCTTCAGAAATCTAATGCTTCTTCACATTTTTCTCCCATTATCAGGTTAAATGACTTTCTTTTATACTTACAGATAGTTCCTTAAATGATATATTTCCTGAATTAATTAAAATACCCCTTCCATTTCTCGATGAAAAATGTAGGGTCTAATGTAGACAAGCCCTCCTATAAAACTTGATCTTGACTTCAACATTATTCAACTGTAAGATGGTGTTTTCTAATCCCATTGAATTCAATATTAGGTTTTGTCAATGAATGAATGCATCCTAATCTTTCTTGTTGAAGTTCATGTGCTTATAATGTTTATTAAGACATTAATAACTTTGAAATATTCATATAAAGCATCCAAATTACTGGCATGATAATATGTTGTAGGAGTAGTCCCAATTAAAACAGTTCCTGCTTAGTAAATTGGCTTAATTAGTTCTCATTTATCTCCATAGGATATAGAAGTCTTTTATGAAAACATATATGTTGTAACTCTAGTTGCAAACTTTTTAGTAAAATAATTATAAAATATTTTCAATAGCTGGTGTGTGTGTGATGTGTGTGTGTGTGTGTGTGCTAAATCAGACAGTAGGGATGGGAGATAGAATTATCATGTCCAACTAGCTTGGATTCATGACCCATGGAACCCCTCCAAGTCCTAGCTTTATTTGTATTTCTATATGCTTTAAATATCCAAGCATTTGAGTTTCCCTGGTGTCTCAGTGATAAAGAATCTGCCTGTCAATGCAGGAGACATGGGTTGGATCTCTGTTTGGGGAAGAAGCCCAGGAGAAGGAAACAGCAATCCACTCCAGTATTCTTGTCTGATAAATCCCATGGACAGAGGAGCCTCCCGGGCTACAGTCCATGGAGTTGCAAAGGAGTTGGACACAACTTATTGACTAAACAGCAATGCAAGCTTTTACTTTCACTTTAGGATTTCTCTTTATATTTTTGGCCAGTCCTTCTATATTAGATTTCTATTGTTGCATATCAAATTACTCCAGACTTAGTGGGTTTGCATGGCACACATTTTTTATTTCACAATCTGCGGGTCAGGATCCAGACAAAGCTTACCTCAGTTCTCTATTCAGGGTCTACCTACATGGAAATCAGGCTGTGTTCTCATTCAGAGGCATGCCAGGGAAGAGTCCACTTCCAGAACCAGTCAGGTCATTGGCAGAATGTATTTCCTTTGGGCTGCATGACTGAAGGTCTCCATTTCTTACTAGTTGTTGGCGAGAGATCCTCATGCTCTACCATGTAGCCCTGTCCGTAGTGGGTTAAACATGGCTATTAACTTCTTCAAGAACAGCAAGAGCATCTCTGTCTCCAGGCTATTAGGATGGTGCTTTATAATGAGACATAACCATGGTAGTGACCTATTCTGTTGCTTAAAAGTGCAACATGCTTTTCATCTCCTCTCAGGGGAACATGATTATAGAAGATGTGATTAACTGAAGTTCTCCTTAGAGTTTGTACAAGACAGGACACTCCTCCCATTGCATGGCAGAAATTTATCCATAAACAAGACCCCTACATATGTTGTCTACAAGAGACCCACCTCAAAACAGGGGACACATACAGACTGAAAGTGAAGGGCTGGAAAAAGATTTTCCATGCAAATAGGGACCAAAAGAAAGCAGGAATAGCAATACTCATATCAGATAAAATAGACTTTAAAACAAAGGCTGTGAAAAGAGACAAAGAAGGTCACTACATAATGATCAAAGGATCAATCCAAGAAGAGGATATAACAATTATAAATATATATGCACCCAACACGGGAGCACCGCAGTACGTAAGACAAATGCTAACAAGTATGAAAGGAGAAATTAACAATAACACAATAATAGTGGGAGACTTTAATACCCCACTCACACCGATGGATAGATCAACTAAACAGAAAATTAACAAGGAAACACAAACTTTAAACGATACAATAGACCAGTTAGACCTAATTGATATCTATAGGACATTTCATCCCAAAACAATGAATTTCACCTTTTTCTCAAGCGCACATGGAACCTTCTCCAGGATAGATCACATCCTGCGCCATAAAGCTAGCCTTGGTAAATTCAAAAAAATAGAAATCATTCCAAGCATCTTTTCTGACCACAATGCAGTAAGATTAGATCTCAATTACAGGAGAAAAACTATTAAAAATTCCAACATATGGAAGCTGAACAACACGCTGCTGAATAACCAACAAATCACAGAAGAAATCAAAAAAGAAATCAAAATTTGCATAGAAACGAATGAAAATGAAAACACAACAACCCAAAACCTGTGGGACACGGTAAAAGCAGTCCTAAGGGGAAAGTTCATAGCAATACAGGCACACCTCAAGAAACAAGAAAAAAGTCAAATAAATAACCTAACTCTACACCTAAAGCAACTAGAAAAGGAAGAAATGAAGAACCCCAGGGTTAGTAGAAGGAAAGAAATCTTAAAACTTAGAGCAGAAATAAATGCAAAAGAAACAAAAGAGATCATAGCAAAAATCAACAAAACCAAAAGCTGGTTTTTTGAAAGGATAAATAAAATTGACAAACCATTAGCCAGACTCATCAAGAAACAAAGGGAGAAAAATCAAATCAATAAAATTAGAAATGAAAATGGAGAGATCACAACAGACAACACAGAAATACCAAGGATCATAAGAGAGTACTATCAACAATTATATGCCAATAAAATGGACAACATGGAAGAAATGGACAAATTCTTAGAAAAGTACAACTTTCCAAAACTTGACCAGGAAGAAATAGAAAATCTTAACAGACCCATCACAAGCACAGAAATTGAAACTGTAATCAAAAATCTTCCAGCAAACAAAAGCCCAGGCCCAGACGGCTTCACAGCTGAATTCTACCAAAAATTTAGAGAAGAGCTAACACCTATCCTGCTCAAACTCTTCCAGAAAATTGCAGAGGAGGGTAAACTTTCAAACTCATTCTATGAGGCCACCATCACCCTAATACCAAAACCTGACAAAGATCCCACAAAAAAAGAAATCTACAGGCCAATATCACTGATGAACATAGATGCAAAAATCCTTAACAAAATTCTAGCAATCAGAATCCAACAACATATTAAAAAGATCATACACCATGACCAAGTGGGCTTTATCCTAGGGATGCAAGGATTCTTCAATATCCGCAAATCAATCAATGTAATACACCACATTAACAAATTGAAAAATAAAAACCATATGATTATCTCAATAGATGCAGAGAAAGCCTTTGACAAAATTCAACATCCATTTATGATAAAAACTCTCCAGAAAGCAGGAATAGAAGGAACATACCTCAACATAATAAAAGCTATATATGACAAACCCACAGCAAACATTATCCTCAATTGTGAAAAACTGAAAGCATTTCCTCTAAAGTCAGGAACAAGACAAGGGTGCCCACTTTCACCATTACTATTCAACATAGTTTTGGAAGTTTTGGCCACAGCAATCAGAGCAGAAAAAGAAATAAAAGGAATCCAAATTGGAAAAGAAGAAGTAAAGCTCTCACTGTTTGCAGATGACATGATCCTCTACATAGAAAACCCTAAAGACTCCACCAGAAAATTACTAGAACTAATCAATGACTATAGTAAAGTTGCAGGATATAAAATCAACACCCAGAAATCCCTTGCATTCCTATACACTAATAATGAGAAAACAGAAAGAGAAATTAAGGAAACAATTCCATTCACCATTGCAACGGAAAGAATAAAATACTTAGGAATATATCTACCTAAAGAAACTAAAGACCTATATATAGAAAACTATAAAACACTGGTGAAAGAAATCAAAGAGGACACTAACAGATGGAGAAATATACCATGTTCATGGATTGGAAGAATCAATATAGTGAAAATGAGTATACTACCCAAAGCAATTTATAGATTCAATGCAATCCCTATCAAGCTACCAACAGTATTCTTCAAAGAGCTAGAACAAATAATTTCACAATTTGTATGGAAATACAAAACACCTCGAATAGCCAAAGTGATCTTGAGGAAGAAGAATGGAACTGGAGGAATCAACCTACCTGACTTCAGGCTCTACTACAAAGCCACAGTTATCAAGACAGTATGGTACTGGCACAAAGACAGAAATATAGATCAATGGAACAAAATAGAAAGCCCAGAGATAAACCCACGCACATACGGACACCTTATCTTTGACAAAGGAGGCAAGAATATACCATGGATTAAAGACAATCTCTTTAACAAGTGGTGCTGGGAAATCTGGTCAACCACTTGTAAAAGAATGAAACTAGAACACTTTCTAACACCATACACAAAAATAAACTCAAAATGGATTAAAGATCTAAACGTAAGACCAGAAACTATAAAACTCCTAGAGGAGAACATAGGCAAAACACTCTCTGACATACATCACAGCAGGATCCTCTATGACCCACCTCCCAGAATATTGGAAATAAAAGCAAAAATAAACAAATGGGACCTAATTAACCTTAAAAGCTTCTGCACATCAAAGGAAACTATTAGCAAGGTGAAAAGACAGCCTTCAGAATGGGAGAAGATAATAGCAAATGAAGCAACTGACAAACAACTAATCTCAAGAATATACAAGCAACTCCTACAGCTCAACTCCAGAAAAATAAATGACCCAATCAAAAAATGGGCCAAAGAACTAAATAGAAATTTCTCCAAAGAAGACATCCAGATGGCTAACAAACACATGAAAAGATGCTCAACATCACTCATTATCAGAGAAATGCAAATCAAAACCACCATGAGGTACCATTTCACACCAGTCAGAATGGCTGTGATCCAAACGTCTACAAATAATAAATGCTGGAGAGGGTGTGGAGAAAAGGGAACCCTCTTACACTGTTGGTGGGAATGCAAACTAGTACAGCCACTATGGAGAACAGTGTGGCGATTCCTTAAAAAACTGGAAATAGAACTGCCTTATGATCCAGCAATCCCACTGCTGGGCATACACACTGAGGAAACCAGAAGGGAAAGAGACACGTGTACCCCAATGTTCATCGCAGCACTGTTTATAATAGCCAGGACATGGAAGCCACCTAGATGTCCATCAGCAGATGAATGGATAAGAAAGCTGTGGTACATATACACAATGGAGTATTACTCAGCCATTAAAAAGAATACATTTGAATCAGTTCTAATGAGGTGGATGAAACTGGAGCCTATTATACAGAGTGAAGTAAGCCAGAAAGAAAAACACCAATACAGTACACTAACGCATATATATGGAATTTAGAAAGATGGTAACAATAACCCTGTGTACGAGACAGCAAGAGAGCCACTGATGTATAGAACAGTCTTATGGACTCTGTGGGAGAGGGAGAGGGTGGGAAGATTTGGGAGAATGGCATTGAAACATGTAAAATATCATGTATGAAACGAGTTGCCAGTCCAGGTTCGATGCACAATACTGGATGCCTAGGGCTGGTGCACTGGGACAACCCAGAGGGATGGTATGGGGAGGGAGGAGGGAGGAGGGTTCAGGATGGGGAACACATGTATACCTGTGGCGGATTCATTTTGATATTTGGCAAAACTAATACAATTATGTAAAGTTTAAAAATAAAATAAAATTAAAAAAAATAAAAAATAAAATACATTGACTATGTATTTTATCCAAGTTATTCTGTGTTTCATTGATGAAAAGGAAGCATTGCAATATCCATTTTCAGAGATGAGAAAAGTAGGGTTAGAGAGTTTTGTGCATGTGTCCAAAGTAGAAAGCTTATAATTAACAAAATGAATTTTTAAACTGAGGTCTAGTTAAAACCAAAGCACCGATACTCATTAGAGGTGTTTTAAGGGCTTCCCCGATGGTTCAGTGGGTAAAGAATCTTCCTCCAGTGCAGAAGACATTGGATATACAGGTTTGATCCCTGGGTCAGGAGGATCCCTTGGAGGAGCAAATGGCAACCCACTCCAGTATTCTTGCCTGGAAAATTCCATTGACTGAGGAGCCTGGTAGGCTATAATCCACATGGTTGCAAAGAGTTAGACATGACTGAGTGACTAAGCCCAGTATGATGAAATGCTATATGAATGTTCCTAAGAATAAAATGATCTTTATTTTGTATTTAAAATTTGTTTTCTGAACATACTCAATCTGGTATATTGTTTTTGATTTTTTTCTTCTTGATTTGGGAACATGATGAATATGTACAATTCTACAATTGTCCATCACAGAATTGCTCAATCTTGGACTCTTGACATTTTGTGTTAGAAAATTCTTGCTTTTGAGGAGCTATTCTGGGCATTTTAAGATGTTTAACAGCATCCTTGGTCTCTACTCAGTTGTGACAAGCAAAAATGTTTCCAGACATTGCCAGACCTTTTGGATGAGGGATGTGGGAGGTGTTAGAATCACTTGGGTTAAGAACCACTGTTGTACAGGAAATTCTAGCTTCTTTAAAGCTCCTGACCCTAGTTTCTGAGACCTTCTCCAGAGAAATATTTTTAAGATTATATTTCTCTAAAAATGACATGGTATCTGCCAGTTTTTCCTTCATTTTGCACCTTTTCAAAACCAGAGTTTTTGTAAGTTTATCTGCATTGATTTATCATTTAATTAATCACATGTTTTATTTATCAAATATTGAAAGGAAGCTGGGTATGAGAAATAAAAGACATGCATGATCTCATCTTGTTTCCAGCCATTAATCTGGAAGTTTAGTGGATCTCGCTTAACACTGAAGATTTCTCCCAAATCTTGCATGTACATTCTGGAAATTCACAAGAATTCCCTTTATTAACTAGGTACTGTTACCAAGTCCAAGCTCTCTCTGCTCACTGCACAATAGACCAATGAATCCAAGAGATAAGGTATTGAGGCAAGGAATAGGACTTTATTCAGAAAGCCTGTTGCTGACTGAGAAGATGGCAGACTAATGTCTCAAAGGAATCATCGCATCAGAGTCTCAATGCCAGGTTCTTTTATGGATCAGAAATGGGAGGAGGTGAGGAAACAAAGTAAAAAGGCTATTTAATCGCAAGTATCTCCTAGATAGGCAAGCACCAGGCAGAGTATGTGTTAATTTCATCCCTCCTGCCATGTACAGGTGGACAGGGTTCTGAACAAAGGCACTGTAGCTTGACAGTCAAACTACTATCTGGGGCAGTATCTCTGAGGGGCAGGATCTCTGAGGCAGGCCATTATGTGTGATGGTGGTAACAAAACCAGTCAAAGAAAGAAATCTACCATGGAACAGTCAAAATTGACTCTTCCATGTTACAAAGCTACATCTGAAATGTTCGGATTAGGATCATTCCTCATGGTCATCCCTGCCTGAGTGTGGTAGCAGCTTACCAATGATGACATTCATATGCAAAACACTACTTTTTATACCCATTTTTTCATTTCATCTCTACTGCAACTCTTTGATGTTCGCGTTATTATTCCTTTCACTTAACAAAATAGGAAATAAATGAGCAGAGGCTTTGTGACTTGTATGAGAGTTTATTTCTACAGATTTGAGAATTGAATTCAATTTGGGGGTTCTAAAATTTGTGCTCAACAGGCTGCATTTCAATTGTATATTGATGCTAGAAGGAGAATAGGCTCAGAGGAGATGAGATAGGAGGGGACAAAGCGTTAACATTTGTGTAGATGGGCGAGAGGACAGAGCTAGATAAGTAGTAGAAGGAAATGAAAGATGAATGCTCTGGTTCATGATGGAATATCAGGAAACTTGAATTATCTATATCATAGTGCAAGTCTACAGAAGAGAATAAGCATGAGCATGGGAAAGGATAGAAAATAAATTAACGCTGTTGCTGTTTTGGAGAAGGCAATGGCACCCCACTCCAGTACTCCTGCCTGGAAAATCCCATGGACAGAGGAGCCTGGTGGGCTGCAGTCCATGCGGTCACTGAGGGTCAGACACGACTGAGCGACTTCACTTTCACTTTTCACTTTCATGCACTGGAGAAGAAAATGGCAACCCACTCCAGTGTTCTTGCCTGGAGAATCCCAGGGATGGGGGAGCCTGGTGGGCTGCCGTCTATGGGTCGCACAGAGTCGGACACGACTGAAGCGACTTAGCAACAGCAGTTGTTGTTTAGTCACCAAGTCATGTCCTACTCTTTTCCAACCTCATGGAATGTAGCCCACCAGGCTCCTCTGTCCATGGGTTTCTCCTGGTAAGAGTACTGGAGTGGGTTGCCATTTCCTTCTCCAGGGGATCTTCCTGACCCAGGGATCAAACTTGTGTCTCTTGCAGTAGGAGGCAGATTCTTTACCACTGAGCCACCTGAGAATTAACTCTTAATTTTTAGCAGACTTCTGACTACATTTTGCAGAATTGCATGTTTTCCTGAAATTTGGTGCCACCCAAATATTACCTCCATCACTTTCCCAAAAAGCACACTGGCTGTTTTCTTCAAATTTAATTTGTCTTCACTATAGTATTAATGAGTTGTCTGAATATTAGCATTGCCTCACAGCAGCACTTCTTAGCATTTTTAAGATTCATTCAGGTTCAAGAGATGGTTGAAAAAATGGTCTTAGAGCGTATCTTACTTCATGCTGACACCTTTTGCCCAGTGGCAGTCTTGTTTTGTTCTTGTTTTATAGCTCTCCTCACCAACTGTTATTGCTCTGTGACATCCCCCAAACAGGTATTTTGTTTTTGTAACAGGTGTATAATTTTTCTTTAAAAAAGTAAAGTGTAAGACACTGAAAATAATATTTTCAGTCTTAATTTATCTCTCATGTATACTGCACTGCACAGAAGTTCAACCATTTGAATTGACCTTTTGATTTAGAAAATTGAGAACGTTTGCAGTTGGCTACCTCTGACCACCATCATCTTTTCTTCCGACACTGAATCATCCATCGATTCCGATCTGCCTATTTCAGGTTCTACAGTATATACTGAAATTCCTACAGTGCCCCCCTTTTTTTTTTGCCCCAAAGTACTTTGCCAACAAAGGTCTGTCCAGTCAAGGCTATGGTTTTTCCTGTAGTCATGTATGGATGTGAGAGTTGGACTGTGAAGAAAGCTGAATGCCAAAGAATTGATGCTTTTGATCTGTGGTGTTGGAGAAGACTCTTGAGAGTTCCTTGGACTGCAAGGAGATCCAACCAGTCCATTCTAAAGGAGATCAGTCCTGGGTGTTCTTTGGAAGGAATGATGCTAAAGCTGAAACTCCAGTACTTTGGCCACCTCATGCGAGGAGTTGACTCATTAGAAAAGACTCTGATGCTGGGAAGGCTTGGGGGCAGGAGGAGAAGGGGATGACAGAGGATGAGATGGCAGGATGGCATTACCGACTCGATGGACATGAGTTTGAGTGAACTCTGGGAGTTGGTGATGGACAGGGAGGCCTGGCATGCTGCGATTCATGGGGTCGCAAAGAGTCGGACACGACTGAGCGACTGGACTGAACTGAACTGAACTGACAAGAGTAGCAGCAATAAACTATCAATACTGTCAAGCCCTGTTTTCAATATGGATAGCTCATAAGAGAGCCTGCAGTCTTTGAGAGCCTTTGCCTCTCCACTTTTTCAGTTGGGAGAGATTATAGTGGTTTCTTATCCTTTCAATAATGCAGGAGCCTCCTTGTCTTTAGACAATTAGTCATATTTCTGCCTTTTTTCAAACCTACCCTATTTTTAAACAAGGACTTTACTACATATTATAGTATGGTAGTTTCAATTTATGTGTCATATTATATTCCTTAAATTGGATTCATTTAGACTTTGGGATCAGACAGATGAAATTATGATTTAAATGCCAAATTTAATTTGGTCCTAAGAAGATTTCTTATACGAAAGAGTAGCTCATTATGTTTATTATGCTGACCTTTTCGCTATATGTCTGTTGTTTTTATTTTTGTTATTTCCTTAACTGTAATTTCAGACTTGGAGTATCTTGACACTTTTAAAGAATTCTGAAGCACGTGTGTGTGTGTGCCTCTTATTTCCATGATGAAACTGCATATTATTTTATAATGGCTTTTGTTTCTTTAACTTTCCTGAATTCCCTAGTCTTACTGTTAGGCCTACCCAGGAAAGCTTTTCCTGCTTCATTTGGTTATCTTATTTACCTTGATGATGCATTGTCTTTTTTTATGCAGATGATATCCTGATTTATCTCTTTCTGTGAACTTTTCTGCAGCAATTTCAAAGCTGTCAGCCTGGCAAAATAAGATTAAAGACTAAAAGGCCCAGCATTTCCACAACAAAGTACATACAAACACAATAGCCAGCTAGAGGTCTTCCCTTGATTTAACAGTCTTTTGGTTCTGACTCCTTTTTATATGGGAACAGACTCTTCTGTAGAAGAAGTGCAAAACCAAGGTCATGGAGCAATGGACTCTAGTGGTATTCTAGGGGGATATTATTCACTGGTTGCTTAAATGTTTCATTTAACTTCTAAGGAACATTGATCAACCATGACCATTGTTCTCTGGGACTGATTTATAAGTACAGGAATAGCCTGAGAGCATCGCATTACTAGATTAAATATCAAGAAATGTGTGGGGTAAATATTAAGAGAGAGAAGAAAAACCAGAATACTCTGTGGCCAGGAATGCCTCCTTTACCATCTTCTAAATGTAGGAGTTAGTAGGGCTTGACTTTTAAAAAATTGACATTCTGCCTCTTTCCTCAGGTCCAATTCATTCTTGTTGGTTTATATGTCATCAGTACTTCCTTATGCCTGTACTTACTGTCCAGCTCTTTATTTTCTCAGATGCATACTTATGTAATGACTTATTTGAATATTACATGGAAATGTCATAGTTGTCTCTTACATTTATCATCATAATCATAAACCAGCTTATCTTTAGTCTGCTGCTGCTGCTGCTGCTAAGTCGCTTCAGTCATGTCCGACTCAGTGTGACCCCATAGAGGGCCTCCCACCAGGCTTCCCCATCCCTGGGATTCTCCAGGCAAGAACACTGGAGTGGGTTGCCATTTTCTTCTCCAATGCATGAAACTGAAAAGTGAAAGTGAAGTCACTCAGTTGTCTCCGACTCTTAGCGACCTCACGGACTGCAGCCCACCAAGCTCCTCCGTCCATGGAATTTTCCAGACAAGAGTATTCGAGTGGGGTCCCATTGCCTTCTCTGGTCTTTAGTCTAGTGTTTCCCATTAACAATAAAAGCCATATCTTTTCAACTAATTGCTCAAGCAGGACCCCTGGGAATTGTCCTGGATGCTTGCACACCTATCTGATTCACTAGCAAGTTGGATTGATTCTACTTAAAACATGTTTCTTGAATCATCTGTTTCTCAGTGTTTTCGGTGCTGACCGTCTATTTTGATCAACCACTATCTCTTATCTGGTTTATTGGTTTCCCATTTCATTCTTGCCTGGTTTTAATGCACTTACTGCATAATAACCAGAAATATCTTTTAAAAAGCTAAAGCACACTTATTACTTCACTGCCTACAACTCTGTCATCACCTTTTATTATACTGAGAACAAAAACTGAGTTATTATTTTTTTTTCCCAGAATCCTGCATGGATTGTATTCCTGGATCTTGCTAGCTGTAATTTATATGAATTTCAGGATGTAATCTCTTTGCTCTTAGTTTGCTTATCTTTGAAATGAGAATGCTAATGGTGAAAATACATTTTTCATAGAGTTCTTGAGAAATTAGAGTTAACTATGTAAGCAATTATAATATTGTCTTGAACATAATAAGTACCCTATAAAAGATTGCTATTGTTTTTGACTTGACCTTCGAATCCTGACATCCTTTGACCTCTGATTTTATTTTCAATCTAACCTTATGCTACTCCACTGAGATCCAGCCATATCAGCTTTTATTTATAACTTTATTTTTTCAATTATCCTCATGAGGGTCTTCCCAGGTAGCATGGTGGTAAGGAATTTGCCTGCAATGCAGGAGACACGGGCTCAATCCCTGGGTCAGGAAGACACCCCTGGAGTAGGAAATGGCAACCCATTCCCATATTCTTGCCTGGAAAATTCGATGGACAGAGGAGCCTGGCTGGCTACAGTTCATGGGGTTGCAAAAGAGTTGGACATGGCTGAGCACAGCACATCCTCATGCGTCAACTTCCTCCCCATCTTCCTCCTGTAGGCCTCAGTTTAAATATCTTCTTGAACATCAGGCCATAGAGACAAAATTCTTTATTTGTTCAACTCAGTGACTCAGACCATCCTTGGGCCAGAACTAGGAGAACAAAAAGGTGGGGGTGGGGGGTGTGATGGGAAAGATCCCCCACTCTCTTGCTCACAGTGGCTCTTATTCTTGACTCTGTGTCCAGGACTTTTGCTGCCTATGGAACCCTGCTGGGGTCTCATCTTCAGATCCATGTCGGAAGAGAAATTAGAACAGAAATTTATGTTCTAATTTCAAACTTAACTTCCCCAAGGTGCTCACCCCATGCAGGTTACTTCTTCATATTTTGACTTCACTTCCCAATCAACTTGATTTTGCTTCCTGGTCAAAGTCCTCTGGTGTGAACAGTTGCTTTTTCTATTTACCCAGCATTTTGGTATATAGTGGGCTTATTCCATCAATTCAGGAGACCCACGTTCAATCCCTAGGTTGGGAAGATCCCCTGGAGGAGGAAATGGCAACTCACTCTAGTATTCTTACTTGGAGAATCCCAAGGACAGAGGAGCCTGGTGGGCTACAGTCCAGCCGCAAGGAGTGGGGCACAACGGAGTGACTAATGCTGTCCCATCTTAGCTAACCCTGGAAGTTCATGTAACTGATCTCTCAGGTAGCTGAGTTCATCAGTGATCATTTGTTCCGGTTTCCCAGTTTCTCCACAACTTGAGTGCTGCAGAATGGGATCATCAGATGTGTTCCCTGTAATTCCTGATTTCCTGAAGGGAGGAGCTGGCCTTCACTTCCTCAGCTCTTCTGATTGTTGTACAGTTTTTTTGATTACCTATCTTAAATCTATCCCTAACAAAATCAACCAGAGCAATTTTGGATTTGCCACGCATACTCTGATGCACACTCAAAAGACTTAACACATGTGAAAGTTCTAACAGACAAGAACAAACATTATACAACTGTTAGGTACTTTTCCTCTCCCCATACTTTCTTTTCTTCTGGGGAAAAAATCTCATTTGTCATCCAAATTACTATGCGTTTTTCTGTTGTACTATCTTACTGAAGCATAATGAAGCAACATGGATAATATAACACATAAAAATAAATTTTGAGTACAAGGTTGTACAGTTTCTATTGTGTAGTTGTATCAGTCTTCTACAATTACAAACTTCATCTGAGAAAAGAAATTATTTTCTTTGAATAAATGAAATATTTGTAGACGTGTTGTTTATTTCCTTGTGATGCTCTATTGTGTGTGGGTGAGTTAGTTGCTCAGGCATGCCCAACGCTTTGCGACCCCATGGACTGTAGCCTGCCAGGCTCCTCTGTCCATGAAATTCTCCAGGCAAGAATACTGGAGTGGGTTGCCATTCCTTTTCCAGGGGATTCTCCCAACCCAGGAATCAAACGTGGGTCTCTTGTGTTGCAAGTGGATTTCTTTATCATATGAGCCACTACTCAAGGCTCTGTTGAAAAGGGTCTTTTCAAAGTAAGGATGTTACTGCCATGGTAGTACTTATCAAGAAAATGTCAACTAAAAAAATGGATACCTGTGGCGGATTCATTTTGATATTTGGCAAAACTAATACAATTATGTAAAGTTTAAAAATAAAATAAAATTAAAAAAAAATAAAAATAAAAAAAAATAAAAGAATGGAGCCTTCTTATCCATATTAATATTAATAAGATAGTGTTAGGTGCATATAAGACATCTCTGACTATCTGACTAACCTGCAGTGGATCTCATCACTAAGAGGTGCTAATGAGATGGAAAATGTATCTTATTCTGATTAAACTCCCAAAAGATCTATAACAAAGGATGTCACAACATAAATGCCCAGAATCTCACTCAGAAAACATGGGTCAAAATATGCTATAATTTGAAAGGTTTTAATGCAAAGAATTTTAATGAGGAAGATGAATAATGAAAAAAAAATACAATTTGATTTAAGACTTAGGCTCTCTTGGGGAAAGCAGTGCCAAACACCAGATTAACCTCATGACTTTTATTTCTAACCAGGGTCACTTTTCCTCAAGGAAACTAGGAAGGCTGCCCTAGGCTACAACAAGACAAGCTATCTGATTCCCAAAGAAGCTGAAGGCTGGGCAATGATAATAAAATTTCTAATGTTTATTGCCTGGGGAAAGATTTTCAAAGATGGCATGGCGCCAATAATAAATTACTTTTTAAACAAATCGCTGAACCTTTGCTCTCAGTCGCTTCCCTTTGGTATCTCATCAAATCTCTCCAGTCTGATAGCCCACTTCATATTGAGATTGGTGCATATGTAATTTATTGGAGGCCTGACAGCAAAAATTCTTTCTCTTACATCCCATTCAGAAATTTTCCTAAGTTACAACAGCAATAACATTAGCAATACATAGACTAGAAACTAGTAACAACTTTTACAGTATATATTTATTTTTGCCTAGAAATGTGTTAGTAAGGCAAATAAAAGAAAACTGAATAATCTATTAAATGTTGCTGTTGTTTCTTCTAGCACATGGAACAAATACATAAACTGTATAACACAGATCATATACTAAATAAAATGCTTATATGTACCAGATATTCCAGAGTATACTTAGGTAAATCCTTTTAAAACTTATTAATTTGAGTGTAATTAGTATCTGATCATTACGTTTTGCTCTGTAATATCAATATGTGCCCCTAGACAAATCAAATAAACTAGAAATACTAGTTTGTCACAAAATAGATTTTAAAGTCACACAGAATCTTTTTGTATACATACCCTTTAGTGACCAAAAATCTCATTAGGCAAAGAAGTGGGCAATTTACGATTCTTATTAGATATGAAAAAAGTCATCCAAGCCTGTTGAGACTATATGAGTTGCCAACACAAAAGGATACACAACAAAAACCATACCTTAATCATCAAGATGAAAGAGAACTGCATTGAGGAAAGAATAAAAAGCATGCATCAGCTGGAATATTGCACACACACCCCCAAAACCCAGCTCTTCATTTGAGTTATATGGGGCTATCTCTTACTGCATCTGTTTTTCATAATCTCCATAGTCTCTGCTATAAATGGAATTTGATTAGATATAACAAGCAAGAAGGGCTCCCCTCATGGCTCAGTGATAAAGAATCCACCTGCAATGCAGGGGACTTGGGTATGATCCTTGGGTTGGGAAGATTCCCTGGAGAAGGAAATGGCAACCCAATAAAGTATTCTCAGTATACTTGCCTGAGAAATCCCATAAACAGAGGAGCCTGGCAAGCTGCAGTCCAGCGGGTCGCAAAGAGTCAGACAAAACTTAGAAACTAAACAACAGCAAGAAAGAAACATTTGCAGTGGTCATATCTTCCAAGTTATGAAGAAAACATTTTTCTATCAAAATTTTATGTTATCAAAGTTATTAGTCAAGAATTATAGAAGAATAGAGGTATTTTCAGATATTCAAAGATGTTTACTGTTTAAGTCCTATTAATCTTTTATTGGAAAGTTGCTTGAGACAGTATTCTAGCACAATGAGAAGATAAAAGTAACAAGAGAAGGTCAGATGACTTGGGAGATTTTTGAGGGTAGATTCTCAACAAAACCTCACACACAATCCAGCTTAGATCAGAATAGTACTCTCCAGAACAGGAAAACTCTACAGAATTAATCTCAAATTCATGAGGCATCCCATAAAAATAAAATAGTAATTATTTAATCAAGCATAATATGAACTATTTGGCAAAACTAATACAGTTATGTAAAGTTTAAAAATAAAATAAAATTTATAAAAAAAAAATAAGCAACTACAAACTCCAGAAAAAAATGAACAAAATACTTTAAAAATGTCATGGTAGTAGTATCTAACTTCCACCTTGACTAGTACAGCCACTGTGGAGAACAGTGTGGAGATTCCTTAAAAAACTGGAAATAGAACTGCCATACTACCCAGCAATCCCACTTCTGGGCATACACACCGAGGAAACCAGAATTAAAAGAGACACGTGTACCCCAGTGTTCATCACAGCACTGTTTACAATAGCCAGGACATGGAAGCAACCTAGATGTCCATCGGCAGATGAATGGATGAGCAAGCTGTGGTACATATACACAATGGAGTATTACTCAGCTATTAAAAAGAATGCATTTGAATCAGTTCTAATGAGGTGGATGAAACTGGAGCCTATTATACAGAGTGAAGTAAGTCAGAAAGAAAAACACCAATACAGTATATTAACGCACATATATGGAATTTAGAAAGATGGTAACAATGACCCTATATGTGAGACAGCAAAAGAGACACAGATGTAAAGAACAGACTGTTGGGCCCTGTGGGAGAAGGCGAGGGTGGGATAATTTGAGAGAATAGTATTTAAACATGTATGTTATCATATGTGAAATCGATCGCCAGTCCAGGTTAGACGCATGAAGCAGGGTGCTCAGGGCTGGTGCACTGGGATGACCCTGAGGGACTGGATAGGGAGGGAGGTGGGAGGATGGTTCAGGATGGGGAACACATGTACATCCATGGCTGATTCATGTCAATGTATGGCAAAAACCACCACAATATTTTAAAATAATTAGCCTCCAATTAAAATTAAAAAATAAATAAATAAAATTAAAACACACACACATAAATGTTGTGGTAGAAATTTAAAGCAAGCTGAAACACAGCTTCAGTTTGAACAACTGATTGGATGTCATTATGAGGCTCAATTTACCTTGACCATGTCACACGACATTTTGATTACCATATTAGAAGTGACATTGAAAGAATTATGGTCTTATTATACCAGGGTGCAAACCCAAGTATCATAAATTCAAGGGTGACACTGGGTTTACAGTGACTGATACTTATTTAATTTCTTCTAAATAGTACCTGCCGAGTTTTATTTTTTTGGAATGAACAATGGACATATCATAGAACACTTAATTAAGTTTAGAGAACATAAAGTGAAGTTGGAAGTCTTGCCAATATAAACATACACTTACATTCTACAGAGACTAGAGAGAAGAAGGGGAATAAGACAGATAAAAAAGAGAATCAGAGACTTCATCTAAAGCGGACATTAGGAAAGTTCATTTTCTCATATAGAAATAAGTAATAGAAGATTAAGTAGATTTTTAAAATTTCTATAGTTGCATACCAGGTGAACTAAGAATTTTGATATAATAAAATCCTCTGAGAAAGAGAACAGATAAAGTGTGATGTTATAAATCCACATATATTAACAGAAAATGGAAATGAAAAAGTTGTTTGAGTACTTCAAAATCACTTGAAAATATTTGCCTTTGAGAAGAATAAATTAAGGCTCATATTCTTTATTAAAGTTCTCTGTGCTGTTAGATGAGATTTTTACAAACCACGTGTGCTTATATTACTTTAGTCAGATTATAAAACAATTTGAAAACAAAACTTTCAGGTAAAGGGAGATAAACAGAGTGGCAAAATGTGTAATGAAAAGTGTAATAAATTCACCAGGGCTGTTCTGTGGTCCCCTTAAAAGTGGCTTCTATATAACAATTATTTAGTTCTTCAGTTTCCCAAACTTTGATACCAAGTTCCTCTTTGTTTGATATCTAAATAAGAAAGTAGATGGTATAGAGAAAACAAGTTGCTTAAATTCCCTTTTTCCACCTTGAAATGCTGTTTATCTTTACTTCGTGTATTTTCTTCTTTCTCTTCTGCTCTGATAATTATGTGTCTGCTCTTCCCTAAGACTGAGTCTTACGTAATCACCCTCAGTTCAATCTCAACCATCCAATCTCCTTCTAAGCTTAATTTCCTTATTTGTCTTCAGTCTTGATTTTCGGGGTCTCCCTGCTTGCCCACTACTATGCTCCAGTGTTATCAATTCCCATTTTTCAGACGGCCTATCATCTTGCTCTCTTCCTGTCATACTCAATCTTATAATAATGATAGTGTGCGTTTACTGTGCATATTTTCTTACCTATTGAACTCATTTGATAATCTTTTAAAACTTCACATTTATTTCTATTAGTAAAAACAAACCACCTCTTTATAATGCTGCACAAATACCACATGAAAATACTTTTTTTTTTCAGCTTTTATCCTCATATTCTCCTTCAACTTATCAGTTTTGTTCACTTCAGTTCAGTTCAGTCGCTCAGTCCTGCCCAACTTTTTGCGACCCCATGAACCTCAGCACTCAACATTCAGAGAGCTAAGGTAGTGGCATCCGGTCCCATCGTTTCATGGCAAATAGATGGGTAAACAGTGGAAATAGTGGCTGACATTATTTTTCTGGGCTCCAAAATCACTGCGGATGGCAATTGCAGCCATGAAATTAAAAGACGCTTACTCCTTGGAAGGAAAGTTACGACCAACCGAGACAGCGGAACACATGTATACCTGTGGCGGATTCATTTTGATATTTGGCAAATCTAATACAGTTATGTAAAGTTTAAAAATAAAATAAAATTAAAAAAAAAAAAAAAAGAAAAAAAAAAAAAAATAAAAAGCACAGACATTACTTTGTCAACAAAGGTCCATCTAGTCAAGGCTATGGTTTTCCAGTGGTCATGTATGAATGTGAGAGTTGGACTATAAAGAAAGCTGAGGGCTGAAGAATTGATGCTTTTAAATTCTGGTGTTGTAGAAGACTCTTGAGAATCCCTTGGACTGCAAGGAGATCCAACCAGTCCATCCTAAAGGAGATCAGTCCTGGGTGTTCATTGGAAGGACTGATTTTGAAGCTGAAACTCCAGTACTTTGGCCACCTGATGCGAAGAGCTGACTCATTGGAAAAGACCCTGATGCTGGGAGGGATTGGGGGCAGGAGGAGAAGGGGACGACAGAGGATGAGACGGTTGGATGGCATCACTGACACAATGGACATGGGTTTGGGTGAACTCCGGGAGTTGGTGATGGACAGGGAGGCCTGGCGTGCTGTGGTTCATAGGGTCTCAGAGTCGGACATGACTGAGAGACTGAACTGAACTGAACTGAAAGGCAGAATGCTTGACTCCCTTGCAGTCCAAGACACTCCTCAAGAGTCTTCTCCAACACCACAGTTCAAAAGTATCAATTCTTCAGCGCTCAGCTTTCTTTATAGTCCAACTCTCACATCTATGCATGGCTACTGGAAAAACCATAGCTTTGACTAGATGGACCTTTGTTGGCAAAGTAATATCTCTGCTTTTTAATATGCTGTCTAGGTTGGTCATAACTTCCAGTCATGAGTGAAATTCCCCTTTTTTATACTTTTTCATCAATTTGTCCTTGTGCCTTTATGAACATGGCTGCTATTCTTGTCATGGTTTGTCCTTCTTCACTCTTCTTAAACTCTACATGATGTTAGTGTGTAAGTTTCTTCTGCAGACATATCTTTCCTGTATCTACATTCTCTTTTTGTGTGTGACTTCATACATTCCACAAAGCTGTATCATAACTAATGCCTTTGTAGTTATAGTGCTGCATTTGAAACTAAAAACATAGTTTATCTTATCTATTATTTTATTGACTACATTTTGTCCATCTATTGCATATTACATATCTTATTATATTTCACCACCAAGCCAGTTTCTCCTGCTGACTGTTTATCTCTGGCCACTCTTCCCATTAACTAAGCTGAAGACCTCATGGAGTCCATCTTGACTTCTTGGTCCTCCTCACTGCAAACATGCAGCCATTTGATTAATCCCATCTTTCTTGTCCTCACAGCTCCTTGGGCATTTATCTTCAGTTTTTTTATTCACACTGCCTCCATTGAAAACCCTCAGATATTACCTTTTACTTCGATTTTCCACATACTCATCACTCAGTCCTAGTTCATAAAGCAATCCAGACCGACTGAAGATACATTTCAGTACCATCAGCCTCACAATCTAACAGGGCTTGAATAGAAATCATGAAGTTCCTGATTGATGACAGATGCTACAGCTGGAAACCAGCCTGTTATTTTCGGGCTGTTTCACACTAACATATTTTTCTCCTTTTCTTATTAGGAGATAAGTCCCAAGCACCCAAAAGGCTACAAAAGTCAGCACTCTCCATGCCCTGGACCTGGCTCAGTTCTCAGGATCTGGTTTCAAGATTCATCTACCATCTTCCCAAGTGTTGATCAAGGACGGCGTTCTTCTACCACAGTTGGGCTCTGTATTGATTGTCAGGGGAACTGCTCTATTCGACTTCTGCAGGTATGTGATCTACTTTTCCCCTATTCCCGTCCTCCTGTGAAAGTAGCTGAACCATGGGTAAAAGGAGTGCCACTCAACAGACTTCTCTGGAAGGTTGCCTATCTCCACTTCATTTAGTTGTTTTTCATGGGTTTTATCTTGTCCCTTCATCTGGGACATAACTCTCTGCTTTTTCATCCTGATTGGCTTTCTGTAATGCGGTTTTTGTTCTAGCTGCTGTGGGATTGTGGTTCTTCTTGCTTCTTCTGTCTGCCGTCGGATGGAGGAGGCAAAGAGGCTGGTGTAAGCTGCTTGATGGAAGGGACTGGCAGTGGGAAAAGCTGGGCCTTGCTCTGGTCGGCAGGGCCTTGCTCAGTAAAGCTTTCAACCAATTATCTGCTGATGGGTAGGGTTGCACTCTCTCTCTGTTAGCTGTTTGGCCTGAGGCCACCCAACCCTGGGGTCTATGGTAGGGTTAATGGCAACCTCCAAGAGGGCTTATGTCAAGAGGGATGGACCTTCAAAGACTGCTGCCGCCAGTGCCCCCATCCCCATGCTGAGCCCTGCGACCCACGCCTCCACGGGAGACCCTCCAACACTAGCAGGTGGTTCTGGTTCAGGGTCCTGTGGGGTCACTGCTCCTTTCCTCTGGGTCTTGGTGCATACAATATTTTGTTTGTGCCCTCCAAGACTGGAGTCTCTGTTGCCCCCAGTCCTGTGGAAGTCCTATAATGAAATCCCGTTGGCCTTCAAGGTCAGATTCTCTGGGAATCCCCAGGCCCTTTGTCGGCTCTCCAGGCTGGGAAGCCTGACTTAGGGTTTAGAACCTTCATAACAGTGGGAGAACTTCTCTGGTAGTATTATTGTTCTCCAGTTTGTGGGTCACCCACTTGGTCAGTATAGGGTTTGATTTATCGTGATTGGGCCCCTCCTACCATCTTGCTGCAGCTTCTGCTTTGTCTTTGAACTTGGGGTATCTTTTCTTGGTGGGTTCCAGCATCCTCCTGGTGATGGTTGTTCTACAGCTAGTTGCGATTTTGGTGCTCTCGCAGAAGAAGATGAGGGCACGTCCTTCTACTCTGCGATCTTGAACTGGAAGTCGACTTCTGGTTTTAATCTGCTCTGTGAGTTCCCCAGTGATGCCCTAGTACCACATTAATTGTACCACTTTGTACCAATGCATGAGGTCACTGCATTTTTCAATACTTTTCATACTACTCATCTCTGAGATTAGCCTTTATAGCTGGTTTAACTCCCTCTGTTCCCACCTTACTTTAGTGATGTATAATCCATGGTAGACTTCAGACACCCTTCTCACCTCTTGTTTCAACTGCTGTGATCCCAAGTTCAAATATAAATGATAATCACTATGCTGATTCAAGTGTTCAATACCTGTTTACTCTCTCTACAAAGCAATAGTTGTTTAAGAATATTTATTACTTATAAGCACTCTTCTAAGTCTCCTTGTAAATCACTATTAGATTGGTTTTTCTATGATTGGGGAGTGTTCAAGTATATGAATTATTATTTCTTATATTAGTTCACCAATTCAACACATATTTATTAATTTAAAATGCACAAAACTGATCTTATATTCTCTTTCTCGAAGACCGTCAGCAGCTTCTTATTTACCTGAAAAATTAAATTCAAAACCTGTTTCAAACTACCTTGACTGTATTACTATCATTATAGACAATCACATTTTAGATAAACTAGATTTCTAATCTTTCTACAATAATTCCTACACATCTCTTTACAATATTTCTTCCACTGGAGTTAGCTCCCTGCCCTCATATGTATGAAAAACTGTTTTTTCCTGTTCAAATAAACCCAAGAGGAAACTTTACCAGATATCTGACTATGAGAACAAGGGAAGCCACTCATTTTCTAAAGATTTCCCTGCCTTCCAATTCTGCAGTGTTGATACCTTAGAATGTGGTAAAATAATTAATAGGAAGTTGCTATTTGTTATGCCTCACAAATGGTAAATTATTAAAGAATATTGCTATATTAATTCTGAGTGGATGTCAGCTTTTGTCATTTGATATAATGAGCACACAATAGAATTTAATTGTGCTTAACATCCTTCAGCATATTCTAAGTGATTATTATGGCAATAAAAACATCACTTGATATTGGTTAAACATGAGCAATTTTTTATGATTCATTAAGAGAATACATTTAGATATGGTATACCCACCCCTCTGGTCCTCTTTTCCATTGTGCTAAAATGGAAATATTCAGCATGAGGATAATAAATACATATAAATATGGTCATTATAAAAAAAGTCAAAGGCCTATGTAGCTAATTATCTTGTTTTATCCATAATACAAGGACAAATAACTCAGAAATCATTTCATGCTTTTACTGATAAAGAGTAAAAGGTAACGCTCTTATTTTAAATTACAGCTAAAATCATCACTAAGGCATGGGGAGGAACTTTGAACCACAAATCAGTTAGGTACCTGCCTAAATTATGTGCCATATGAGCTCTCTCAAAATATCATAAGCACTTGAATATTTTTAAAAAGTGATATGAATTTGATATTTAAGAGTAAAATGTAAGTCTATAAAATACATTTAAGAATCACTAATACAGTGTATCCATGAAAATAGAAAGAAAAATAAAGAAAAAATAGATTCATGGAAATATAAGGAAAAAAGAAATTTTCTTTCTGTCATTCAACAAATACAAGTGGAACACAAAGATAGAATAAGAGGTGATCCTTGCTGTCACGACACTTAGGGTTTAACTGCTGCTGCTGCTAAGTTGCTTCAGTCGTGTCCGACTCTGTGCGACACCATAGACGGCAGCCCACCAGGCTTCCCGTCCCTGGGATTCTCCAGGCAAGAACACTGGAGTGGGTTGCTATTTCCTTCTCCAATGCATGAAAGTGAAAAGTGAAAGTGAAGTCGCTCAATTGTGTCCGACTCTAACAACCCCATGGACTGCAGCCTACCAGGCTCCTCCGTCCATGGGATTTTCCAGCCAAGAGTACTGGAGTGGGGTGCCATTGCCTGAGAAGGCAAATAAGCTGTTAGATAAACAGGGTAGTTTAGATGGTGATAATTGATAGGAAGAAAATACAATAGCTTAGTATGAAAGTAAACAGGGAAGCCAATGGCAACCAGCTCCAGTGTTCTTGCTGGAGAATCCCATGGGCGGAGGAGCCTGGTAGGCTGCTTGCTGTCTGTGGGGTCGCACAGAGTCGGACACGACTGAGCGACTTCACTTTCACTTTTCACTTTCATGCATTGGAGGAGGAAATGGCAACCCACTCCAGTGTTCTTGCCTGGGGAATCCCAGGGACGGGGGAGCCTGGTGGGCTGCCGTCTATGGGGTTGCACAGAGTCAGACGCGACTGACGTGACTTAGCAGTATGAGAGGAAAAGGGTCAAAGAAGGAGTAACTTCTGAGGGTCAAAGACAGTCTCTCCAGTGTGAGATGAGCTGAGAGGAAAATGCCAAGAGCTCGTCATTTGTGATTCTAGGCTACAGCAAGTGCAAAAACCCGCAGGTGGGGACGCAAGTTGCTTTTTAAAGGAAATAGAAACTAGCTCAGTTTAATAAAAACAAATGAGGAGAGAAAGGCTCAAAACTAAACCAGAGAGGGGTGAATGTGTGTAAAATCTTGTAGACCATGCTAGGGTGCTTCAGGTTTGTTCCAGTAGTTTATTAAGACATTCTCTTCCTTAAACTAAGAGTAATGTCTAATTAACCTTTGACTACTGAAGTCTCTTTCTACAAAATATAAAACAAATGTGTCCTGGAAATTGCAGACATCTTGTTCTTATTCTTACTTATTATATCTTATGGGAAATATATATATATACACACACACACGTATATATACAATTTTATTTTATTGAAATCTTTGCATTACATACAAACACTCTCTAAAATTTTAATTATACATACATCTTGCAATATTTACTTTAGGAAACAGGAGGGGATATTTTCATAGGAGGCTAATGGTATTGAACAAACCATTGTGTTTGCTAAATTAACTGTGTCATACTCATTACTACTTAGGTAAATCATGTTCGGGAACTAAATGAAATGTGTCAGGTTGAGACACGGAGATTCTCATTTTCCTCTGAGATGTGACCTCTGGTACCATTGGTAGAAAGAAAGAATGGAATTGCATCTGCCCATGCCAATCAGGATGAGTATAACTTAATTTGTTGATCTGGACTTTTTCTCCTCGGTTGCTGAACCTTTACAAACATAAACACTGGGGAGTTAGCTTTACAGTGTATAAAATTTCTGGTGCACTATTGCTTTTCATAATAAGAGGATAAAATAAAACAGCCACCTTTCATATGTCTGGCATTCCTTAGCACCTTTCTTTAAGCTATTACACATATGGCCAAATGTTCGTCTCCCTCGAGGATTTCCATGACACAACAAATAAGAGACTGGATATAGCATTTGTACCCAACATGTTGATCACAGCAAAAAGACTTCTCTTTTATTATAAAATAATATATATTTTAGCTCAGGGAGATGGTGAAGGACAGGGAAGCCTGGCATGCTGCAGTCCATGGGGTCGCAAAGATCGTTACACGACTAAGCGACTAAACAACCATGATCCATACGTTTGTTCTCTATGTCTGTGTCTCTGTTTCTGCTTTGCAGATAAGGTCATCTATACCATTTTTCTGCTGCTGCTAAGTCACTTCAGTCGTGTCTGACTCTGTGCGACCCCATAGTCGGCAGCCCACCAGGCTCCCCCGTCCCTGGGATTCTCCAGGCAAGAACACTGGAGTGGGTTGCCATTTCCTTCTCCAATGCACAAAAGTGAAGTCAATCAGTCGTGTCCGACTTTTAGCGACCCCATGGAGTGCAGCCCACCAGGCTCCTCCGTCCATGGGATTTTCCAGGCAAGATTCCACATATATACATTAATATGTGATATTTGTTTTTCTTTTTCTGACTTCACCCTATGTGACACTCCCTAGGTCCATTCATGTCTCTCCAAATGGACCCAATAGAGATGCCATTTCTGCCTCTTATTTTTTGACCAAAATGAGTCATGTGGCCACAGCTCACTTCACAAAGATGGGAAATCATCCAATTACCTTCTGCCCAGGGGTAAAACCAGAAATATTTGGTGAGAAATGTTGATGACTACAATTTCTGCTTCCTCTGACTTGAGTCTCGGGTTGTTCAGTCAGTCATGTCCAACTCTTTGTGACCCAATGAACTGAAGCTCACCAGGATTCCCTGTCCTTCCCATCTCCCAGAGCTTGCTCAAACTCATGTTCATCCAGTCAGTGATGCCATCCAACCATTTCATCCTCTGTTGTCCCCTTCTCCTCTCACCTTCAATCTTTCCCAGCATCAGGGTCTTCTCCAATGAGTCAGTTCTTTGCATCAGGTGGACAAAGTATTGGAGTTTCAGCTCCAGCATCAGTCCTTCTAATGAATATTCAGGGTCAATTTCCTTTAGGATTGATTGGTTTGATCTCCTTGCTGTCCAGGGACTCTCAAGTGTCTTCTCCAGCACCACAGTTCAAAAGCATCAGTTCTTCAACACTCAGCCTTCTTTATGGTCCAACTCTCACATCTGTACATGGTTACTGGAAAAACCATAGCTTTGACTATATGGACCTTTGTCAGCAAGTATATTCAAAATCCTAAGATCCAAAAACTTAATCTATCTTCATCCTACGTTTCCAGCCTCATCTTCATCATGATGCCGTGTCCTCTGTACTTCCATGTCAGAATTCCCTTCACATTATATGCTTTCATAATTTTTCATATACTATTTGAAAATGTCTGGTGTTTTCTTTTTTCCTTCATCTCCTTCTTGGTCTAAGAGTCACTCTTGAAGACATTCGTCACGTTCCAACTTTTCTGAGAACCTTTTCAGTTTTCTTTTAGATCAACTCAGTTGTCTAAAAATATTTAGTTATTTTAAGTATTTTCATCTAAAGTTTAAATTATATGACATCAATTTAATTATTAATATGCAGTGTAGAAAAATTATTATGAAATAGATTTCCTAATTTCTCGCATGCTTTTTACTTGACACATTCATCATCTTTCCATTACATATAAACAAATTGCACACAGCTCCACTTACCCATGACATGTCAGAAGCTGGCAAAATCCTACCCACAGGCCAAATCTGAATGTTTTTTGTTTAAGATAAAGTCTTATTGCAACACAGATGTTTATATATATAATATACATTATCAATGGCTGCCTTTGTGCTATAGCAGAAGAGTTGAGTAGTTGTAACAGAGACTTTTTTTTTTTTTTTTGGTCAGGAAAGTCTAAAATGGATTCTATATGAATGCAATGGGCTGAATGTTTCTTCCCCCTCAAGTTTATGTATTAAAATCATAGCATCCCAGATGATGGTATTAGGAGGTGGGGCCTCAGACAGTAATTAAGTACTGAGAATAGAGCCCTCATGAATGAGATCAATGCCCTTGTAAAAGGGACCCCAGAGAACTCTCTTACCCTCTTCCTACCATGTGACGATACAGCAATAATGGCAGTCTGCAACCCAGAGAAGGTCCTCCCCAGAACCCGACCCTGCTGGCACCTTCGCCTCAAACTTCCAGCCTCCAGAACTGTGAGAAACACATTTCTGTTGATTAGGAGTCACCCAGCCTGGTATTTTATTACAGCAGACAGAGCCAACCCTTGGAGACACTGCTCTTTATAGCAAGGTGGCGAAGCCCTGGTTGTTGTTGCTAAGTCATGTCTGACTATTTTTTTTTGACCCTGTGGGCTGTCCATGGGATTTTCCAGGCAAGAATACTGGAATGGCTTGCCAATTCCTTCTCCAGGGGATCTTCCCGACCCAGGAATGGAACCTGCATTTCCTGCATTTCAGGAGGGTTCTTTACTGCTGAGCCACCATGGAAGCCCAGAGGACCCTAAATAAATAGGGTCTATTAATCTAAATAAAGAAAACTATGACATTTCTAAATAAAACATGACATTTCCAGTACATGAAGGAGGGAAGAAGTTCAATATTTTTTAAATAAATTTTTTGATGTGGACCATTTTTAAAGTCTTTATTGAATTTGTCACAATATTGCTTCTGTTTTAGGCTTTGTTTTTTTGGCCGTAAGGCATGTAGGATCTTTGCTTCCCAACCAAGGGTTGAACCCTCAGCCCCTGCATTTGGAGGTGGATTCTTAACCACTGGACCACCAGGGAAGTCCCAAGAAGTTCAATATTTGTTCAACTAAGTTTTCTATTGAGAACCATGCTATATTCTTTATTTTTGTCCAATCCCTTAGCTCAAAATAGACATATATTGGTACATCGTTTCCTTTATTATGCATGAAAAAATTATGACTGAACTAGGGTAAATTTCTCCAAATACTTTAGCTGGACTTGAAATTGAAAACTTTAACTAACAAGATTTCTTGGATTTCTACTATATGATTTTATTTGGGGGTTCTTGCCTGGGAGAGTCTATTTGTAGTAATTATGTAATTGAATCAATTTGATTTGAAATGTATGTGGAGGACAAGCACTATTATTAGTATCATTACATATGTAGAGAATACCTGATGCACAAATCATCCTCATATCAGAATTTTCCATTTCATCATCATCTGTACATCAGTTTCCCTAATACTCAGCATCATACCTATTAAGTACCTTGGACCTATACCTACCCATTTTTCTTACTTAGTACAACCAAACACATTTGCTTCACACACTGTCTGAGAGATTGCATGTGTCCTGTTGACTTTTCTGCCTCAAGCCTCTTTACTTGATAAGGTAGGATTAACCTTATCATTTATCCCTTTTCCTCTGAAATGGTAACATTAGGGTCCCTTTATTAAAAAAAATAATGATAGTTCAATCTTCGAATGCAAAACTCTTTATGATAATGCCAATTTAATTCATTGGAAATATATTTCTCTATTTTTTAAATCTTATTTAACCTGTATTACATGACATTGTATATTCTAAACTAGTGAAATAGTAAGCAACTGGCCAAACAATGAATAGACTCAATTTCTTCCATGGATCCCTTTACCCCTTACCTGGACTTCCAAGTTTGTCATTAAGCTTGTGCTTTCTCCTAACTGTTCCTCTGATACCAAGGTTAAACTTGTGGATTTCTGTAGAAATTATTATAACTCACACGACAGTGATCACATCTTGCTCATTCATAGAGTGATTTGTATAATTGTCAATTTTCTTGGGCTTCCCTTGTGGCTCAGCTGGTAGAGAATCCATCTGCAATGGGGGAGACCTGGGTTTGAAATACTGTGTAACATATCAAACATGGATTTTTAGGTCTAGTAGTCTAGGGTTCAAGCCCAGCCCTTTCACTTACTACCCATTCCTTGATGAACTTGGGCAATCATTTTATTCTCACTTTGGTCAGTTTCTTCATTTATTTGGTTTTAATGCTTTTCAAGATTGCAGTGAGAAATACATACACACATGTGTATATCTTGCACAGCAAATAGAAAAGAATAAATTATCATTGTATTTAGAATTATCCAATGTATTTAACTTAGGAAACAAGTCAGAATCATTTAGTTATTATTGCAATGAAAATATGGTATCTTGTTATATTCTGCATTCAATAAATATTTGTAGCTTCACTTTCTCACTTTCTCTTTGGGCTTCCCTGGTGGCTCAGATGGTAAAGCATCTGCCTGCAATGCGGGATACCCAGGTTCGATCCCTGGGTCAGGAAGATCCCCTGGAGAAGGAAATGACAATCCACTCCAGTACTCTTGCCTGGAAAATTCCATGAATGGAGGAGGCTGGTAGGCGACAGTCCATGGAGTCGCAAAGAGTAGGACATGACTGAGCGACTTCACTCTTTTGAGTGGTATTTGTCATTGTTCCTTTTGGATTCAGTCACATCATGAACTTATAATGAAACTTTTCCTTGGAGTGGTTGTGAGAGAGCTTATCTATCTATCTATTTACCTATCTAACTATCTCTCTATCATCTTAATTTAGGCCAAAGAAAAATGGGTTGACATTTTAAAAAAATGACTATAAATAGTGGTAATGTGAATATGAGTCATAAACTTTATAAATTTAGTGTGTTGCTTCTTGCCCTAAAGCCCTCAAAAAATGAGAATATTATTAAAAGATGACTATAAAAGAGAACGTAGATAAGAGTCCATTATTTCCCAAATGGATGTTTTTTCTTAAAGACATTTGGTTCAGAAACTGATCTTTATCAACTCAGCCCATGTGAGTGCATATAAATTTCCTAGTACACAGAAATAAGAGGAAAAAAAGAGACAGCACTAACACCAGCATGAGGATGAGGCTAATTCAGTTCAGTTTTTGAGTTCAGATTAGCTATTTCGGTTATTGGCCGGTGTGGTTTAGGTGATTAGCACACTCAGACAGAAAATATGATCACTTTTTTAAATTATGTTCTCTGTGTTGAGCTTTCTTAGACAATTGGCTGCCTTAATGCCTTAGCAACTAAAAAGTTTTTGATAAGACGATTCAAAAGACAAAAAAGGAAATAAAAGCTGACTAGTTTATCCCAGAAATTAGTAACCAGAAATGAAACGCATACAGCATGACTTAGCTGATGAGAGCGAAGGGTAAAAAGGGCTTTTATTAGACTATTGGAAGGTAATACTTTGCTGATTGAATAACGAACATTTCACTAAAGAAACAGCGGTGGTGGTGGTTTAGCCGCTAAGTCATGTCTGACTCTTGTGACCCAGTGGACTGTAGCCCGCCACGCTCCTCTGCCCAAGAGATTTACCAGACAGCAAGACTGGAGTGGGTTGCTTCTTCAGGGGATCTTCCAGACCCAGGGATCCGACCTGTGTCTTCTGCATTGCAGGTGGAAAGGCTAACAAATTCAAATGTTTATGTGATAGATGCTATGCTATGCTATGCTAAGTCGCTTCAGTCATGTCTGACTCTGTGTGACCCCATAGACGGCAGCCCACCAGGCTCCCCCGTCCCTGGGATTCTCCAGGCAAGAACACTGGAGTGGGTTGCCATTTCCTTCTCCAATGCATGAAAGTGAAAAGTGAAAGTGAAGTCGCTCAGTGGTGTCCGACTCTTCGCGACCCCATGGACTGCAGCCTACCAGGCTCCTCCGTCCATGGGATTTTCCAGGCAAGAGTACAGGAGTGGGGTGCCATTGCCTTCTCTGAATATGTAATAGATAGGCCACTGCAAATTGCAAGAATTTTTTAAGTAAAGAACTCAAATTATATTTAAGTAATAAAAGTTACATTCTTTACCAAATGTTTCATTAACAGAACATCATGTTGAGTTTTTCTATTCCCAAATACAAGTTTCAAATGTCAGACTTGAAATTTTTAACTTCTCTTTCACCATAATACTTGCATGAAATTGCTTTTTAAAATTTCAGTTCAAAAGCATTGATTTTTGTATTTAGGTGGGCTTTCCCCCCATCTTGATAGCTTTTCCTTTGTTAGACTTTAAGTCTACAATTTGCAAAATCAATAAAAACACAGCTTTCCCCAAGAAAGAAAAGTCCTCCGGAGGTTTACCTGAGAGTGTCTTGGGCAAGATTCCTGTGACCTTGAACTATTTGTAAAGTACCAGTGGTGACTTTTCAGAGCGTCACATCAAAATTGGTTTTCTGTCTCCAAGGAGGGCTAGGCGTGTAATGTCAGGAACAGCTGGGATAAAGGCAACAATTATATGTCAGCTCTGCTTTCTTTTCAAAGAGAGCATTTTCCCAGGCTGACACATTGCTGGGGAGAAAAAGGACACACAGAAAAGTTTGTTTTCATTTTCAATTATTTTTGGAGATATGGAGCTTGTGACAAGCCAATAATAGTAAACAAAAATGACAAGAATTGACAGTGGTGACCATAACATGTGGATGCCACTGTGATTACTAACCACTGGGGTTGGCCCCTTTCAATTTTATAAGTTTGGAGAAGAGGAAGGAAAGGAATCCAGAAAGCCTTACCCATTTAATAAGATTTTGCTGGCTCTAAAAATACACACTCAACCATGCCTTTGAAACTCCCACCATTTAAGGAATATTGAAATAATTGCTGAGCATGAAATCACTGCAAAACAGTTTAAGATTGACTTCACCAAGCATCCCAGCCCTTTCTGAAGTCTGAGGCTGTCCATCGTTCACACATTTATAGGGACTTATTTGTGTTGTTCGAGAGCTAGTCGTAAAAAGATCGCTGTAAAAGGAAACTGTTGAAACTCACCTACGACTAATTACTGTTTAATCTACACTTTATAAAATGTAAAAAAAAAAAGAAAACTGTTTCATTTATTGAAGACAGTTGTGTGGGCTTGCTGGCAGAAGGAACTGCTATGTTATGTTATGAAATAATCAGGAAAAACCCTCTAATGCGCTTTTCATAACATTTAAAGGAGGTATTCTAATATCATAGAAACCTTGGGGGAAGGTTGCAGACAAAAAGCAACATAATTAAATTTCAGTAAAAGGCCTGCCAGAAAGGGATTAAATCAATGGTCCTGTTATTCTTGGTAGATGTTACAGTGTGGGCTGAGCCAACGGGGTAAACACCAGCCCTGAGAAGTTGTCCTGGTTGAGGTTTCTGCTTTATCAGGATTTTCAACTACTTATTTTCAAAGCTGACTATAGATTTTTAAATGCAAGGGGTAAAAATGCTCTTGTTTTACTGATTAAAAATTCAATTACATTTTGCTGAATGCCTTTTATTTGAACATTTGTCATCTTCTATGTTGGAAAAATAAGCTGCAGGAAGAGAAGGAGAAAGTATTTCAAGTCTAACCATCCTTGGTTTGTGATTCATTTCAGGCTGGCATTTATAGTAGGCCAAATCTAGGTTTGTTTGTTTGTTTGAACATTTTCCATCTTGGCACATCTCCCAGGGTATTAATTTGACCTTTCCAAATAATTAGGGAGGAATAGGTGAGCATTAAACCCAGCAAGGTGTCAGGTGGAGACCTGCATAAGTATGGGCTGATAAAAATCATTAGCAAAGTCATAGGTTGGCAGACTGTTAGGGCAGATGGTGAAAGATCTTTCTTTTCCTTCCAGACTTTCGAAAACAAATACAAATAAACAAACACTATGAACCTGGAGGACGTTCTGCTAAGTGAAATAAGCCAGCCACAGAAGGACAGATACTCTATGATTCCACTCATATTGATGTAGGAGATAAATAGGTCCCTGGGCCAGGCAGCTGATGTTTGTCAAATGGAGCAAAACTGAAGTTTTTGTCTTCAGCCAGAGAAGAACAATGACTTTTTCCCTTCCTCTACTGATATGGAGGGAGTAACTAAGAGGGGGAATTTGTTGCAACAAAAACAGAAATGAGTGAACAACCTTTGACACATACCAGCCTTCTGGTAGCTCAGACCATAGAGAATCTTCCTTGTTTCTCCTTGTTTCATAAATAATCCAATGCAGGAGACTTGGGTTCAATCCCTGGGTCGGGAAGATCCCCTGGAGAGGGAAATGACAACCCACTCCAGTATTCTTGCCTGGGAAATTCCATGGATAGAGGAGCCTGGCGGGCTTCAGCCCATGGGGTCACAAAGAGTTGGACATGACTGAGCGACTAACACTACAGAGTTAAAAAATCTCAGTTATTCTTTAGTTGTTACTACTAACAAACATTTGTAGCTGGACTTACGTTTCACAGAGCTAATTACTCTCTGCCTCTATATAGATTAAACTCTGCACCTGCTGTGCTTCTCCTCCTTACACTCTCTTGTAGCATTCTGCATTTCAGAAGGAAGGCCGTGGTCCAATAACTTCAGGGACATTAGACCCACTTGCTGAGTTGCCTGATGTCAGTTGTGGCCATTTTGCAACTTTGCAAAAGAAAAAAAAAGTACAAGATCCTCAAGAGGATATAAAATCTCTCCTTATTCCTGGGAAGGGGGCACAGTTCTTGAGGCACTAGCCTGCTGTTTCCCTTTTGCCTGGCAAAAAGAATAAAGTTGCTCTTTTCTGTTTTCCCCAAACTCTGTTGCTATACTTCTACTTGGCATCGTGGACAGGGAGCCAAGATTTTCGCAACAATTGCTGTTGTTGCTCAATTGCCAAGTCATGCCTGACTCTTTGCCACCCCATGGACTACAGCATGCCAGGCTTCCCTGTCCTTCACTCTCTCTCTGAGTTTGCTCAAATTCCTGTCTGTTGAGTCCGTGATGTACTGGCAACAATATGAATTATCTAAAATGGTCTGCCTCTTAGGAGAAGATTGAAGAATGCTGGTAACAAGAGACTGAGAAAAGAGGGTTCTGGGGCTGGTTGCTCAGTGAGTAGAGAGTATCACTTATGCAAGATGAATGCATTCTAGGGATCTGCGGTACAACACTGTGGCTGTAATTAACAGTACTTTAAAAATTTGTTAACAAGGTGACACTCATGTTAAGTGTTCTTGCCATAATGTAAAAAAAAAAAAAAAAGTGGGAAAAGAAAAGAACCGAGCCCTCCCTGGCAGTTCTGAATGAGAGAAACAGTGCCATTGTGTGGATGGCCATCAGCAATTGGGCATAAAGCCTCTAAGTAGCTTCAGTACTTTGAGTGGGTAGAAGCGGAAGGATTCAAAGGGTGCAATCATGGAAAAAGTGCTTGTGCTTATTTAGATAGAGCATTCAGAGAGAAAACTACTGAGGAAGTTTTTCTCTGCTTGCCTAAAGCCACCAAGCTTGAAAAATTCTGCCATTTTAACTGCAGACAGGAATTCATGGAAATTTTGAGCCAGACATTTTTCCTGAGGGCATTTACAAACCATCCCCAGCAGTGGTCACATTTCAATATACTGGAGGAACGGGAAGTAAATGTCCCTACACATTGCAAATGCTGTTGATGAAGTCTGCGTGTGTTCAGAATTTCACTTGGGAGTGATTTAGCCATCAAGACTGTGGAACCTTGAGGTCATATATTAGCTCTGAGCTGAGAAAAAGTCTGGACGTTAAGGAAAGAGAGGGATACTGAAGCAGACTGAAGTGGCCCAGGACCAGAACATGAAAGTGGAGGAAGCTTGGCACAGGCCCAAATCCCTCATCACATGTGGCTAAAGATGGTACCAATATTCTGGTGGGTAGGATTGGTATTTAATGCCACACACAAAAGATAGCTACATATTTGTACGCACTGGTAAAGTCACGTGTATGTGTGTGTGTGTGTGTGTGTGTTTGTGTGTGTATAGGGTTTCTCTAGTGACTCCTGGGCGGGGTGGGGGGGTGGTAAAGAATCCTCCTGCAATGCAGGAGACATGGGTTCAATCCCTGGATCAGAAACAGCATTTAGAGAAGGAAACGGCAATCCACTCCACTATTCCTTCCTGGATAATCCCATGGACAGAGGGACCTGGCAGGCTATAGTCCATAGGGTCACAAAAGAGTTGGGCATGACTTAGTGACTAAAACAACAACAGCAAAAAATATATGTATATATAATGTGTGTGTATACACACATAATACTAAGAGACATACATACATACTTAGTATTTCACTTGTTTTATATTCTTACATATATACACATAAACTTATTCTTAGTTATTGGGCTTCCTTGATGACTAAGCAGTATAGAATCTGCCTGCAGATGCAGGAGACCTGGGTTCGATCCCTGGGTGGGGAAGATCCTATGGAGAAGGAAATGGCAACCCACTCCAGTTATTCTTGCCTGGGAAGTCCCATGAACACAGGGGCTTGTATATAGACATATAAACATATTCTTAGTTGCAGGCTTTACTTTTTCCATGAATTATTTTATTTCCTTTAAAATAAAATCTTCAGATTAAATAAAGTTTCAGATATTTATGGACCATCTCCTGAATCTTATCTGTAATCACAGTTTATAGGCCAAAAGTAGTTTCCCATGAACACAGGGAAACCTAGCTCTTTAGAGGTGTTACCCACAGCCATTCCCTGTAACTGGAGCCTGGGTTTCCAACTGTCTGTGAATACTGTTCTCTGTTGTTTTACTGACATTCAGAGCCCACCCAAGTCCTTGGCTCAAAGCTCTGTGACTGAACAAATGGTAATCCTCAAGGAGCAGTTCCCTTTCAATTCAGTTCAGTTGTTCAGTCACGTCCAACTCTTGGCAACCCCATGGACTGCAGCATGCAAGGCCTCCCTGTCCATCACCAACTCCTGGAGTTTACTCAAACTCATGTTCATTGAATCGGTGATGCCATCCAACAGTCTCATCCTCTGCATCCCCTTTTCCTCCCATCTTCAATCTTTCCCAGCATCAGGGTCTTTTCAAATGAGTCTGTTCTTTAGATCAGCTGGCCAAAGTACTGGAGCTTCAGCTTCAGCATCAGTCCTTCCAATGAGTATTCAGGACTGATTTCCTTTGGGATGGACTGCTTGGATCTCCTTGCATCCAAGGGACTCTCAAGACTCTTCTCCAACACCACAGTTCAAAAGCATCAATTCTTCTGTGCTCAGGTTTCTTTATAGTCCAAATCTCACACCCATACATGACTACTGGAAAAACCATAGCTTTGACTAGATGGAGCTTTGTTGGCAAAGTAATATCTCTCTGCTTTTTAATATGCTGTCTAGGTTGGTCATAACTTTTCTTCGAAGGAGCAAGTGTCTTTTTATTTCATGGCTGCAGTCAGCATCTGCAGAGATGTCGGAGCCTCCAAAATAAAGTCCGTCACTGTTTCCACTGTTTCCTGATCTATTTGCCATGAAGTAATGAGGTTATTGATATTTCTCCCAGCAATCTTGATTCCAGCTTGTGCTTCTTCCAGCCCAGTGTTTCTCATGATGTCCTCTGCATATAAGTTAAATAAGCAGGGTGACAATATACAGCCTTGACGTACTCCTTTCCCTATTTGGAACCAGTCTGTTGTTCCATGTGCAGTTCTAACTGTTGCATTTACTTCATCTAAATTAAGTAAAGCCTCAAGAAATATGGGGAATGTTAGAAAATGACATTAGCTCCAGACTTTTTTTTTCTTTTCAGAGTAGAAAACAAAAGGTGTGAGTATGTATGCTCAAAAAAAAAAAAAAAAAAAAAAAAGGAATATGAGTTTAGGTGAGTTATTAAGGCCACTGACCAAATTCCCTAAGAAGTGGAATTTGAGATATGATAAGGAAGAGGCTTAAAATAATTTAATTTACATATTGTGAAACAGTACAGTTTCAGACATATTTGTCACATGAATGTGGCCACATGAACAAAGACCTGGGTTTGTATCTCAGTCCCGCTCAGGTTTACAAATAATTTATGCCAGCATGCAAGTTTCACATTTTTGTGGAATCAGATAATAATTATCTAAATAATCAGCTAAACTGTTTTCCGTACTTGCTGCGTGCCAGCTACTATCTTGAGTGTTTTACATGCATTATCTCTTTTGTCTTCACAAGGACCACTGAAGATGAAGCTGAAGAGGCTACATAAATTGTCACAAAGCTACCAAAGGTAGTGTTAGGACTAAGCATAGTGTCAGGAGAAAGGTATTGTCAGGACTAAGTCTCTCTGACTCCAGGTCTGGGCTGTTAAAGGCTCTATTATTTGCTCTTTGTTTTGTACAATACTGCCACAAGATTTAAAGAAGGGATACTAAATAAGTTTTACAAATATTGGGTATGATGCTTCTGAGATCTCCATGATAATGAATAATATTAAAACCATCCCTACAGGGTTTCTTATTCAATTGGGGTGAAAATAAAGTTATCTCGGGGCTTCCCTGATGGCTCAGATGGCAAAGAATTTGCCTGTAATGAAGTAGATGAGGGTTTGATTCTGGGGTCAGGAAGATCCTGTGGAGAAGGGAATGGCAGCCCACTCCAATATTCTTGCCTAATCTCAAAAATGAATTATCTCTGATTTTTTCCAAGGCAAATCATTCAATATCACAGTAATCCAAGTCTATACCCCAACCAAAATGCTGAAGATGCTGAAGTTTAAGGTTCTATGAAGACCTACAAGACTTTCTAGAACTGATACTCAAAAAAGATGTCCTTTTCATTATAGGGGACAGGAATACAGAAGTAAGAAGTCAAGAGATACTTGAAGTAACAGGAAAATTTGGCCTTGTGTACAAAACAAAGTAGGGCAAAGGCTAATAGAGTTTTGCCAAGAGAACCCACTGGTCATAGCAAATTCCCTATTCCAACAACACAAGAGAAGACTGTACACATGAACATCAGCAGATGGTCAATACTGAAATAAGATTGATTATATTCTCTGCAGCCAAAGATGGAGAAGCTCTACACAGTCAACAGAAACAAGACTGGGAGCTCACTGTGGCTCAGATCATGAACTCCTTATTGCCAAATTCAGACTTAAATTGAAGAAAATAGGGAAAACCACTAGACCATTCAGATATGACCTAAATCAAACCCCTAATTATTATACAGTGGGAGTGACAAATAGATTCAAGGGATTAGATCTGATAGACAGTGCCTGAACAACTATGGACGGAGGTTTGTGACATTGTACAGGAGGCAGTGATCAAGACCATCCCCAAGAAAAAGAAATGCAGAAAGGCAAAATGGCTGTCTGAGGAAGCCTTACAAATAGCTAAGAAAAGAAAAGACACAAAAGGCAAAGGAGAAGAGGAAAGATAAACGCAGTTGAATGCAAAGTTCCAACAAATAGCAAGAAGAGATAAGAAAGCGTTCCTCAGTGATCAATGTAAAGAAATTGAGGAAAACAATAGAATGGGAAAGACTAGAGATCTCTTCAAGAAAATTAGATTACCAAGGGAACATTTCATGCAAAGATGGGCTCAATAAAGGACAGAAATGGTAGGGACCTAACAGAAGCAGAAAATAGTAAGAAGAGGTGGCAAGAATAAACAAAGAAAGAAAGAAAGTGCAGTTGCTCAGTCGTGACCATCTCTTTGCAACTCCATGGACTGTAGCCTACCAGCCTCCTCCATCCATGGGATTTTCCAGGCAAGAATACTGGAGTGCGTTGCCATTTTCTTCTCCAGGGGATCTTCCCAACCCAGGGATCGAACCTGAGTCTCCCACATTTCAGGCAGACGCTTTACCATCTGAGCCACCAGGGAAGCCCCAGGGAAGAATAAACAGAAGAACTATACAAAAAAAAAAAAAGATCTTCATGGCCCAGATAACCGGGATGGTATGATCACTCACCTAGAACCAGACATCTTTGAGTGCGAAGTCAAGTGGGCCCTAGGAAGCATCATTATGAACAAAGCGTGTGGAGGTTATGGAATTCCAGTGGAGCTATTTAAAATCCTAAAAGATGATGCTGTGAAAGTGCTGTACTCAATATGACAGCAAACCTGGAAAAGTTGGCAGTGGCCACAGGACTGGAAAAGGTCAGTTTTCATTCTAATCCCAAAGAAAGGCAATGCCTAAGAATGTTCAAACTACCACACAACTGCACTCATCTCACACACTAGCAAAGTAATGCTCAAAAATTCTCCAAGCCAGGCTTCAACAGTATGTGAACTATGAATGTCCTGATGCTCAAGCTGGATTTAGATAAAACAGAGGAATCAGAGATCAAATTGCCAACATCCACTGGATCATCAAAAAAGCAAGAGAGTTCCAGAAAAACATCTACTCCTCTTTTATTGACTATAAAGCCATTGACTGTGTGGATCACAACAAACTGTGGAAAATTCTTCAAGAGATGGGAATACCAGACCACCTGACTTGTCTCTTGAGGAATCTGTATGCAGGTCAAGAAGCAACAGTTAGAACTGGACATGAAACAACTGACTGGTTCCAAATCAGAAAAAGAGTACATCAAGGCTGTATATCGTCACCATGCTTATTTAGCTTATATGCAGAGTACATCATGAGAAATTCTGGACTAGATGAAGCATAAATTGGAATCAAGATTGCTGAGAGAAATACCAATAACCTCAGATATGCAGATGACACCACCCTTATGGCAGAAAGTGAAGAGGAACTAAAAAGCCTCTTGATGAAAGTGAAAGAGGAACATGAAAAAGTTGGCTTAAAATACAACATTCAGAAAACGAAGATCATGGCATCTAGTCCAATCACTTCATGGCAAATAGATGGGGAAACAATGGAAACAGTGACAGATTTTATCTTCCTGGGCTCCAAAATCACTGCAGATGGTGACTGCAGTGAAATTAAAAGACGCTTACTCCTTGGAAGGAAAGCTATGACCAACCTAGACAGCATATTAAAAAGCACAGACATTACTGTGCCAACAAAGGTCCATCTCGTCAAAGCTATTGTTTTTCCACTGGTCATGTATGGATGTTAGAGTTGGACTATAGAGAAACCTGAGTGCCGAAGAATTGATGCTTTTGAACTGTGGTGTTGGAGAAGACTCTTGAGAGTCCCTTGGCCTGCAAGGAGATTCAACCAGTCCATCTTAAAGGAAATTAGTCCTGAATATTCACTGGAAAGACTGATCCTGAAGCTGATACTCCAATACTTTGGCCACCTGATGTGAAAAACTGACTCACTAGAAAAGACCCAGATGCTGGGCAAGATTGAAGGCAGGAAAAGAACGGGATGACAGAGGATGAGATGGTTGGATGCCATCACTGACTCAATGGACATGAGTTTGAGTACACTCTGGGAGTTGGTGATGGACAGGGAAGCCTGGTGTGCTGTAGTCCATGTGGTCACAGAGAGTTGGACATGACTGAGCGACTGAACTGAACTGAACTGATACATATATTAGGAAACATGATTCTATACAAACTTCTGTCCATCCATCCACTTTTGAAAAATTCTGTTAGCCCAGCTTTCAGTTGCTCTGGCTGTCTTATAGTTTTACTTTATTGCTCTTTCTCCAATTAGAAAAATCCATAGATTCCGGTAAATATTTTCAGTTATCATTGTCATCTTCCCTGTGTTATGAATGAGTGCTGCAGACATCTGTTAGCATTGTTTTGTTTCCATTTCTTTTTGTTTTTCTTGTAGGTTATTTGTGTAGGGCCTGTATTGATTACTTTTCATTGCACATCTCTCAACATTAAGAGGTAATTTCCACCCTCCTCACCCCTAGAGGGTGACTTGCAAGTGATTTGTTTGGGGAGATTGTCTGGACTTGTTTGAAGCTAATTGGAGTTTTGAGTGCTATTGTTTGTTTGTTTTCTTAGATATACTTTTTGTCTGAATTTGATAGTGCTTTTCTTCTTCCAAATTAAATAAGATAAACAGCTCATTGTGAAAAACCACAATTTTGAAACTCTCTTCTTATCCATTGTCATGGAGACAGTACAGGTTCTGTAAAACCGACTTTACCCCCACAAATCCTCATTGACTTCTGCTTCCTTTGTTTCTCAGAACCAGTCACCTCCGTGGAAACCTAGTGGTTTGCAAAGTGTCTGCATCTCAACTTGTGAGAGTTGTGCTTGGTCTTTGCTCGGGAGCCATCAGAAGGGAGTCTTCTCCCCTGGTGTATCAGCTCAACTTTTTCCTGTGTGCTCACTTCATCCAGGTCTTTCCTGGCAGCCGCTCCATCTGTTTTGTTGTCTGGCTTCCCAGGTGCCTCCTTGCTTTGTTGAAAATGCATTTTTCTTTGCTATTTTTTCAATGACCTCTAAAATGAGATAGCAGAAAACTGGATATTAACCTTCATGTTCAAACTGAAAACAGTTCCTTCTAATTCCGTAATTAAATTTGCCAAGTAACTTATTATATTCTTGTGTTTTAGAACAAGATTTAGCAACGTACCTTAAACTTAATTGCATGGAGCATTTTGTGGAAGCAGTCTATTGGATGATTGAGTCTATGTGAATATCATTTTAATATCCTCATATGCTTATTCCATATGTTATCACAAAGTAACAGGATGATATGAATGTTGCTGCAGACTTCAAGAGTGACATTTTTGTAGTGCTGTATAATAATAGGCCAGGTATTTTGATACAGTCAATAAAATACTCAGACATGAAACCTACTCAAGATATTCTTCAACATATAATAAGCCAGAAAAAATATCACAAGTTTTAAAATGAGCCACCTTTCTTACTCTTTCAAAAGCAAAGAGTTTGAATTGATTGAAAGAATCAAAAGAAGTTACTACTATCCATCATTTTCAAATTTCTGGTCAACTTGCCCTTCACCAACATAGTTCCCAATATGTTGCTGCATCTTTGATGTGCTTGGTTCCTTCGCACAGAGCGGTTAGCACGCATTTTCCACACATGTTATTGTAAATGCCTTGTGTTTTACGTGAATCATTTCACGTGCAGACATCATTTCTGTAATTGAAATTGAACAAATGAATGGATGGATGATTTTGGAAAGTAGCAAACTGAGAAAAGCCCTTGAAACTTTTCTAAGCAAAACTTGTGCTTAGAAACTAAAGATGATAATACCTAGAATGAGGCTCATGGCAGACATGAAAGTGAATTGAGATCAAGATAGAAAGGCATGAGGCTGATCATTGCAATGCTAGAAAACTAAATCAAGACACAGATCTTCAAAGGGATGTAGTAGGGAATTTTGTATCTCAGCTTTGCAGAACTCAATGGAGAAAGGGATGGGCCCCCACTCTAGTATTCTTGCCGAGATAATCCCGTGGACAGAGTCCACGGGATCACAGAAAGAGTGGGACAGGACTGCACTTGCAGGCAGCAGGCAGAACTCAAGGAGGCCCAACAGGAATTCCTCAGGGATCATGAAGCAGACAGAGGCGGTCAAACAGAGCTTTCCACCAGAGATGCCCCCAGAGCAAAATCTTCTGCCAGCTCTGCTTTGTCTTACGGTTGCTGCTTCCCCTCGGTCAGCTGAGGATATCTCTCCATCCCCTGTGATTCTGAGGGCTTAAGACCTTATACCCTTGTTCTCAAACTCAAAATCACAGGATCAAATAATCTTTCTCACTTCTAATTGCATATCAAATATTAACTTTAGCCATTGTGCTTCAAATAGTCACTTACATCAAGCATATCATATTAAACCCTTTCTATTCCTAATCTCAACATATTTCAATTGAAGAAAAAATAAAGTCCCAAATGCTATTTATACACTACTTTAAAATATCAAACAGATCATTTTTAGGCACAGAATCCACCTGCCTGACCTCCTGTTTCCAACCTTATCTGTAAACCTGTGTTCCTCTTGTGCCTACGTGTGTAAGTCACACTTTCCCAAGCGATTCCAGCCACTGTGAGAATCGGTGTCTCTATCTTTAATCATGAAGTGGTTAGCCTGAAGCCATTCTTAGTTTTCTCCTTTGTTTCTCTCTTTTGCTCAAACAATCCCCTTGTCGCCCACCCCTGAGTGCCCTCTCTGCCCAAACCTAGGCTGGCTTCTCTCTTGTGAGGATGGGTGAGCGCAAACGGCCTCCTCTCATCCTGTGCTCGGACTCCTTGCTCCCCGAGGGCCCACACTGAAGGTCCCGTACCCACCCCCGAGGACCAGTCAGCTGCCCCGTGTCTTTTGAAGTGGGTAGCAGATTTTATTGCTTTAATTAAACTCGTTGTACGTTTTTTTTTCCTACTCCACTGACGCCATGGCCTCTGGCCTTGACGCGTCTTCCATTCATAGTACGGCTCCTAGCATCACTTTTGCTGCCCCCCGGACCACCAACACTGGAAAGAGAACTCCAGTCGCGCAGGTCTAACTGTTGGACATTAATGCTGCGGCCTCCTGAAAATCGACTATTTCCAAAGAATGTAAAATAAATTCTCCGTTGGTTTGTCCCTGAGGCTCCTGAGGCTTTTCGTAATTAAGCCTAAATGGTTGCCAGAAAGTGGCTGTGTCTTAGACCACTTCTTTTCTTATATTGATTTCCTGACTTCCTGGGTGACCCTCCCTGTCTTTAGTACAGGCCAAACCTTCTTCTTGGATGGCCAGCAGAAGCTCAGCTCTTGTTATACAGCACAGTTAGCTACTCCACCCTGTCCATGCTGAAGCAGTTTAACAGCTCTCATTGATATTCCTGTCTGAGTGGTGGGAAGATAGTAACTGGAATCCAGAGCTCTTGAATTGTTTTCCACATGTTCAAACTGCTACAGGTTTAAAGGGAGATATGTAGAAAAGGATGCTTCCAATTAAATTCACAGTCTCTTTAAACATCAGAGGGCTTGTCCCCAAACTTCTCCAATGCACTTCTGACCTTAGCACATTAGGCTGAAGCAAGTAGAGGAAGGAAAGACTTTATGTGCCCCTAATTGGACCCCTTTTTCAAATTCTTCATCCTAATTTTAGCCATTAATATCTTTGTTCAGAGAGAGAGTGAGAGAGATGAAGCTAGGATATTCATCGCATTTAACTTGAGTTGTCTTAGTCACTAAGTGACAACCGAGTCTTTGCGACCCCATGGACTATAGCCTGCCAGGTTCCTCTGTCCATGGGATTTCCCAGGCAAGAATACTGGAGTGGGCTACCATTTCCTACTCCTGGGGATCTTCCCAACCCAAGGAGTGAGCCTGCATCTCCTGGAAGTCTCCTGCATTGGCAGGCAGATTCTTTACCACTGAGCCACCAGGAAAGCCCATTTGACATGTGTGTCTCGCTTTAATGCTCAGGACTGGAATAGGTGTGTGGGTTTGGTAGGGAGTGACTCATGTGCTTCTCTTCCATACGTGGACGGGAATGTGGGGACGTGGAACCCTCTCAAGATTGAATATAGCTTTAACTCTGATCCCCAGGAAAATGTTTTCCTGCCTTCCAAAAGCAACGTTACCTTTTGTTCTGCAAAGCCAATATACTCCAAAAGGTCACTCACAGACTTTTTTTTTCTTTTTAATTTAATTTTCATTGGAGTCTAGTTGATTTACAATGTTGTGTTAGTTTCTGCTGTATAGCAAAGTGAATCAGTTATACATATATCTACTCTTTTTTATATTCTATTCCCACATAGATCATTACAGAGTATTGAAGGGAGTTCCCTGTGCTATACAGTAGGTTCTTATTGCAATTTTTTGTCATGGTGGTTAGAATGTGCTACTAACAATAAGCTACGTCAGCTGTCTGCTCCCGTCTCTCTCATCAGCTAAAACTGACATAGCATTTTTTGCCCAGGAACCCTGTCCAGCTAGACAGAGTTGATAGTGTCCCACTAAACCCAGCATTTCAATGGAAGATGTGATTAGAGTTGTATGGTGGAGTCAATAATGTTTTAATAAACTCTAAGGGACATATGGAATTTCCATGACAAAAGCGTTCAGAACACAGATGCTCAAACCTGTCTGTTTGAAAGTCACAGACAGGGCTAAGGTAAGAAAAACAAATGATACAGGAAGGGATCTTTACATAGGACTCTGGTTGAAGGCACCCTGGGCACAGTAGACCAAGCATTGAATCCAGTCAGTTGTTTATTATTTGAGTTTTTTTATTAAGATTGATTTATTTATTTTTGGCTGCTCTGGGTCTTCATTGCCACACATAGGCTTTTGGGAACTACTCTGTAGTTTGTGGTGGGATTCAGCCTTCAGTGTTGGGCACACAGGATTAGTTGCTCTGTGGCATCTGGAATCTTACCGGACCCATGTCCCCTGTACTGGCAGGTGATTCTTAACCAATTCTTAACTTTCCTGCCAGGGAAGTCTGATTTGAGGTCTTTTGAAAGTCCTTTCTGGGCTTCTTTCTTCTTATGCATAGCATGAGGGTAGTAATTCTTAGCCCATGGAGTTGGTGTAATGGCCAACAAAAATAATATACCTATTACACAGAGGCAACTCTATGATTGGATGAAGACGACAATGTGAGAGCTTGCACTGTGTGCTCATACCTTGTCTGCACTCAGTAAATGTTTTTAACACAGTCACTATAAATTACACAAGATATATCCTCATAATATTTAAAGATCTTCACTTTACAATCATGGAGTCACCATATGCAGGAAGGAGGGTCAGAGGCACAGGTTAATTGTTTATTGTGTTTATATGTGTGTGTGAAAGACAGAACTTTATTGCCAGATTCTCCAAATCCTTTGGAGTGAATAATTATAATATGTAAGAAAAAAATGGACCACACAGGTTACTGAAAGGCAATCTTCTTGGTTGTCCCATAAGATACTATACTTTCCACATCCTCAATAGCACAGAAGTTTCAGAAACCTGCTAACCAAATTAAGTTAATACATAAGGCACTGATTTAATACTATCCGCTGCTCAGGGATTCCTAAGTCTCTTTTTGCAAATGAAAAAGAGCCCCTAAAAAGATTATCCCCTCTATTTCTCCAGAAACACATTCACTGATGCTAATAAAAGTCAATCTTCTTTCCTCAGAATATTTCTACAAAAGAAGAGTCTACTTGTCCTGGAAAGAATCTAAACCAGCTTTTCCCTGACTTGGTTCCTTAGACCACTAGTCACTGAGAATTTAATAAATATACACACAAAAATCAAACTGTGGCAATGTGGGAAATGTTAGGTTTTAAAATTAGACGGGACATCTCAGACTCTCAAAAATGTTAGTTTGCATTGGGATAGATGCAGTGTCATTTCATAAAATCTATTTGAATGAGAGATTTCAGCCACAGTAGGCTTACCATCTTATTTTTCACCAAGTATTTTAAGTAAACATGGATCACAACAAACTGTGGAAAATTCTTAAAGAGATGGAAATACCAGACCACCTTACCTCCCTCCTGGGAAACCTGTATGCAGGTCAAGAAGTAGCCGTTAGAACCACATTTGGAAAAACAGACTGATTCCAAATTGGGAAAAGGAGTACATCAAGGCTGCATATTGTCATCCTGCTTATTTAACATATAAGCATATTACATCATGTGAAATGCCAGGCTGGATGAAGCACAAGGTGGAATCAAGATTGCTGGGGAGAAATATCAATAACCTCAGATATGTAGATGACACACCCTTATGGCAGAAAGCTAAGAACTGAAGAGCCTCTTGATGAAAGTGAAAGAGGAGAGTGAGAAAGCTGGCTTAAAACTCAACATTCAAAAAATGAAGATCATGGCATCTGGTCCCATCACTTCATGGAAAATAGATGGGGAAACAATGAAAACAGTGAGAGACTTTATTTTCTTGTGCTCCAGAATCACTGCAGATGTTGACTGCAGCCATGAAATCAAAAGACACTTGCTCTTTGGAAGAAAAGCTTGATCTCCTTGGAGTCCAAGGGACTTTCAAGAGTCTTCTCCAAACATCACAGTTCCAAAGTGTCAATTCTTTGATGCTCAGTTTTCTTTATAGTTCAACTCTCACATCCATACATGACTACTGGAAAAACCATGGCTTTGACTAGATGGACCTTTGTTGTCAAAGTAATATCTCTGTTTTTAATATGCTGTGTAGATTAAACAGAGATATTACTTTGCCAATAAAGGTCCGTCTAGTCAAAGCTATGGTTTTTCCATAGTCCATGCATTCCATCCAGTCATGTATGGATGTAAGAGTTGGACCATAAAAAAACAAACAAAAAAAACAAAAACAAAAACCTGAGCATCGAAGAATTGATGCTTTTGAACTGTGGTGTTGGAGAATACTCTTGAGAGTCCGTTGGACTGCAGGGAGATCCAACCAGTCAATCCTAAAGAAAATCAAACCTGAATATTCATTGGAAGGACTGGTGCTGAAGCTGAAGCTTCAATACTTTGGTCACTTGATGCAAAGAACTGACTCATTGGAAAAGACCCTGATGCTGGGAAAGACTGAGGGTGGGAGGAGAAGGGGATGACAGGATGAGATGGTTGGATGGCATCACCAACTCAACAGACATGAACCTGAGTATGCTCAGGGAGTTGGTGATGGACTTGGAAGCCTGGCATGCTGTAGTCCACGGGGTCGCAAAGAGTCGGACACGACTGAGTGGCTGAACTGAAGTGAACTGACCAGCGTCCTTTGTTTACAATCAGAGGCAGCACAGCAGAGGGATTAATGGCCCAGATCTTTCTGACGGGTAGGATGAAAGCCAAAGGAGATAACGTTTACAGAGAAAGAACAATACTGCCTGGCACACAATACATGCTATGCTAGCTATGTTGCTATTGTTTAGTTGCTTAGTCATGTCTGACTCTTTGTGACCCCATGGACTGTAGCCTCCCAGTCTCCTCTGTCCATGGGATTTCCCAGGTAAGAATACTGGAGGGGGCTTTCATCTCCTTTTCCAGGGGGTCTTCCTGACCCAGGGATCCGATCTATGTCTCCTGCATTAAGTGTTGATTCTTTAGCACTGAGCCACCAGAGAAGTCCCATGTTGGGTATAGTCATACATGTTAAAGAGAAATTACATGAAGAAAAGCTTGTGTAATATAGTTTTTAACATCATTTTCCCCTTTCATTGTGCTTGTGAGGCATACTCAGATTTTTTTCCTGAGAGTTTTAGAACTGCCCATTTCATTACATCTCAAGTTAAAAAAAGAAATATAAATGGGAAAGGCAAATAAATTCTAGTTATGTCTTGGAGAAAGGATGGATTTATGGCATATTTAAGCAGACAAGAGAGATTATACACCCATGGAGCAGCTGTACTTCCATGGGCAAGTTCTACGCAGAGATCCAAGTTAGCCAGTATTATTATAAATATTTTAAAGGTGAGGGATTTGAGGAAGAGAGAAGCTAGGTAACCTAAGCACATGCCTCAGAAGTTTTTCAAAGCTGAGATTTGAAAATGGGCATCCTTGCTCTGGAATTCATGTTCTAACCATTACATTTTTAACTTAACCTGTGGCAGCATCTCAATAACTGGTTTTAACTCTTCAGGTTGGCAATGAAAAACTCATTGGTGCAGAGGAAATAATGCCCTAAAGCCTCTGAAATTTGGAATTTTCCTTTTGCCTTTCTCTCCTTATATATCTGTCTTGTCCCTAAATAACAGTAATTCTCTGCAGCTGGTCATGAAATTTCAAGCCTAGACTTTAAAATGTATATTTGATTCTGACACACAGGTTTTGCAGCAAAATTTTGTAATGGAGTCATTGGAATTTAGATTATAAACTGCTGTTTGTCACATTTAATTGTTATTTTGGTTGTTTCCAGACTGTGTGGGTGTTGAGGGTGAAGCTGTGGTTTTCTTGGGTGTTCTGAGCATTTCCTAAAACTATAGAAAGATGTGGCAAGCAAGAGTTATTTTGGGAGGTGCTGAAATGATTTCGATGAGAAGGTGTCCCAGGCCTCATATATTAAAGAAATGCCTGAAATTTCATTCAATCACTTGACTGCCATTCCTCACAGTTAATGTGCGCTGAAGTAGGAAGCCACATAGCACACATATTTTTTGGTTTGTAAGTGAACACTCAAATGCTCAAAGTTGATAGGTGGGAATGCAGATGCAGACTTTTGCTCTTTTTAGCTCTTCTGATTTCTCAATGAGAACAAAGATTGACTTGGCAGAAAGAGCAGGGAGTCACAGTCTTGCATTTTACTTGTCCACACACGTTCCTGTGGGGAGTGGACCCCTGCATAGTGGCCTGAGGTCCATTCTCTTTTCTGATGATTCCTCATGGTTTATCTCCATTCTTCATTTATTCACTGAGTTCACATATCCTGTGCCTGGTCTGTGTCTCCACATGGAAGCCTTGTAAACATCTCTGACTTTGCTTCTGCAAATCAGAGCCATTGATTTATCCCCACACTCCCAAAGACATCTCCTTCCCCAGTCTCTGCATTCAGCAAATGATGTCACCATCAACTGAGTCCTTTAGGCCAGAAACACAGGACATATCGTTCATGTGTCCCTTTTTTAAAGGAACATCTCTCCCTTTTTAGCAAAGTTTTTATTTTATATTGGAGTACAGTTTATTAGCAATGTTGTGTACGATTCAGGTGTACAGCAAATACATGCATCTATTCTTTTCCCAATTCTTTTCCCATTTAGGTATAGTGAGTAGAGTTTCCTGTGCTCTAAGTTAGGTCTTTGTTGGTTTGTTGTTTTTCTTTAGTCGCTAAGTTGTGTCCGTCTTTTGCAATGCAATCGACTGTAACCCACCAGGTTCCTCTGTCCTTGGGATTCTCCAGGCAAGAATACTGGAGTAGGTTGCCATTTCCTTTCTTTCTCCAGGGGATCTTCCAGACTCAGGAACCGATCCCACATCTCCTGCATTGGTAGGTGGATTGTTTACCACTGAGCCACGTGGGAAGCCCCCTTGTTGACTATCCAATTTAAATATAGCAGTGTGTAGAAGTCAATGATTAACAGATAATAATCTAATAGCAATACCACCTCCATAATCTAGCAGAAATCCATTCATGTCTTGCTATGTCTACTACTACAATCTTCTTCTAAATCATCACCATGCAACTGGATTCTCACCTAGATTTTTGTATCAAAACCCAACATAGCCTCCTTGCTTCTGCTTCATACTTGATAGTTGTCCACACAACACCCAAGATGTCATAGTTTCTGGAGTTATCAAGGCACAATAAAATAAAAGGCTATGATAGCTGCTGCTGCTGCTGCTAAGTCGCTTCAGTCGTGTCCGACTCTGTGCCACCCCATAGACGGCCGCCCACCAGGCTCCCCCGTCCCTGGGATTCTCCAGGCAAGAACACTGGAGTGGGTTGCCATTGCCTTCTCCAGTGCATGAAAGTGAAAAGTGAAAGTGAAGTCATTCAGTCATGTCTGACTCTTAGCGACCCCATGGACTGCAGCCTACCAGGCTCCTCCGTCCATGGGATTTTCCAGCCAAGAGTACTGGAGTGGGGTACCATTGCCTTCTTCCTACATACTATTTTACAGATAAGAGTAACATCAGTTATTAGGGCAGAATTCCCAAAGGGACAAGGGGAATTCTTCTGGAATGATGTTTCTCCAGTATAGAAAGCACAATGAACCTAGTTATTTAGGTGCAAGATTAAAAAAAAAAATACTCAGAAAAAAGGATAAAACCTATTTGAGTATTCATCCCATGTTTCCCTGGTGGCTCAGCAGTAAGGAACCTGCCTGCCTGTGCAGGAGACATGGGCTCAATCCCTAGGCTGGGAAGATCCCCTGGAGAAGGAAATGGCAAGCCACTCCAGGATTCTTGCCTCTAGAACCTCATGCAGTGAAGAGCCTGGTGGGTTACAGTCCATGGGGTTGCAAAAGAGTTGGACATGACTCAGCAACTAAAACAGCTAACAATCCCAGGTCACACCTTAACAACAGGGTGGTGGATACCTGAAGGTTTCATGTCATCAGTATCAGCAAGACTCACCCATCCTGCGCAGTCTCACTTGACAGTGGGAAAGCAAATGAATAAGAAACAAGAACTGGAACCATTACTCTCTGGAGGGCCGCGGGTCACACTTGAGAATCTTTGTTTCATAAGTTGCTAAAATGTCACACCATTCTGATCATCTGCTCTATGTTGAGGTAGGAAATGCTTTGTCAGAGGTCAAGGGTAAAATGGAGCTCTCTGGTTCACAGAAACATGAGACAAGATGGCATTTGATTTTTTTTTTTTTTTTGTAGATGAGAAAAATGATTATGTATGGAAGCCTACCAGGTGTGATATTAAATCTTTATGCAATACTTTTCTTTGAACTCTTGTCGTCTGCATGGAAAATTGATACCAAAATTCTTTCCAGATTTTTGAGGCTCTCTGCAAGTGCATGGGTTTCCCTGGTGGCTCAGTGGTAAAGACTCTGCCTGCAATGCAGGAGACACAGGAGACGTAGGTTTGATCCCTGGGTTGGGAAGATCACTTGGAGGAGGAAATGACAGCCCACTCCTATATTCTCGCCTAGTAAAGCCCATGGGCAGGCTACAGTCCATGGGGTCATAAGAGTTGGACACGACTGAGTACCACACTCACTGCCACCACCTGCAGGCACAGAGTAGAAGCAGGGAAAGGTCTTTGCTGGTGGAAAGGTAGCAGTCAGCTCAAAGTTTTCCATGCTCTGCTCTTCCTATCTCCACGGGAAAGGGTAGCACTAAAGGTTATGTGTAATCAGAGTTTATAAACCAGGATGAGACCAGATAGGCTGTGAGGAAATTCCGGTTCTTTTGGTGATTGAAGCATATTCTCCAAATAAATATTCCTTCACTTGAGAATTCAGAAAGGTAATTATGGCTGTGGCATTCAGCACAGGATTTTAGATTCTGGGTTTTACTTGGAGCCATGACTGAGGGGTGTTTATTTTATTTTGTATTTATTTTTCTCTACCCAGGTGGCGCTAGTGGTAAAGAATCCACCTGTCAATGCAGGAGACATTAGAGACATGGGTCAGGAAGATCCCCTGGAGAAAAGCAAGACAGCCCACTCCAGTGTCCTTGCCTGGAGAATCCCATGGGCAGAGAGTCTGGCAGGCTACAATCCATAGGGTCGCAAGGAGTAGGACATGACTGAAGTGACTTAGCATGCACACATGACTGAGGGGTGTGTGTGTGTGTGTGTGTGTGTGTTTCTCTTTATAAAAATTGGAATACATCTTCTAAGTATTTACGTTATGATGTGGAGATTTTGAACGGAGGTACAGGACTAACCACTGTCACAAACATTCAGTTTTCAAAGTCACTGCATCTGAATCAGAGACACACCTGAATGATCACTACTCTCTCTGTAAACAGGAAAAAAGAAAAAAGAAAAGGTGGCAGGGAGCAGAGTGAGTAAAATTATAGGAAAAGGGGAAAAATGGACTTCATTGCCACATGTTGAAAAAAGCATTGGTTAAGTTACAGTATTTATCACTGCAGGTATGTATTTCCCAAAAAGCATTTATATGCTGTGATTAGTTAAGTGTGCTGAGCCATTCTTCATCGGATCAGAAATGAAGGTATAAAAAGGGTAGGCTGACAACGTGTTATATAGGATTGCAGTTTTTTTTTATCAAAGATTAGGAGGCTATGTTCTATTATCTGGAATGCCCAAGTCCTCCCCATCCATTGCCTTTTCAAAGTAGAATGACAAAATTCAAATTTCAGATGCAGTCAGAGAATGAAAAAAGAGTGACGATGACTCAGCCTGGAGAATGTATGACTGCTGGAGTATTGCTGTAAAACGAGCCTCACTGTTCAATCTGTCAACACAAATAACCAGAACAAGCAGAATGGGCTGGGCGGAGAAGAGGAATCTGAATGAATATTGGGTTTTCAGTCTTTTGACTGGTTATAAAAAAAGTGAAAAAGGATAACATGGTGAAGAAGAAAGAGAATGCTTCTATGTTTCCATTCACAGGACTGATTAATTTTCATCTATAAAGAGAAACAGGAGATTGCAGGAATAAATGACTGCCTTTGGAAATCATCTGGTCAGGATGTTAGGGGATAAACATAAATTACACTCTACCTGGTCAAGCCCTTAATGGGGAATTCACTCATTATCAGCAAGCAATCCCTTACCTCATATGCAATCTACTTATTCATGAAAGTTTTTTTTTTAAAGGTTTGAGTTTTCTAAACATTAAGCCTATGAGAACAGAACAGAAGGGGAATTCTGGAACAAAATAACACAGCTTACATTTTTGTGTGTTTCAAAGAGTATAGCCACCATATAAGGAATTATAATTGGGAGTTGCTTGCTATTGATGATAAACGATCAAGTTTGAGGTCTTTTTACTTCATAAGCAAAGATTGAGGTCTTGAAAGATCTGATATAGTATAAAGTTTGAGGATATTTTATTGTAGTATACATGTATGTTCAAAAACAATCCGTAAAACATTTTTATATTTAAGTGCCTGATACATTGACTAGCTACTGAGTACAAGGTATATAGACACAGATCCACCAATTTTATAATTAAAGCAACATGATCCATGAATGAATTCTGTCATACCTTTTCAGGAATATAATGAATTTGAAGGGCAGAATTTGGATCTGTTTTTATTGTACTACAGCTGTTTCTTTATAGATCCAGTTACTTTCAAAGTGGTTTGAAGTGAAAAGGATAACAAACACTGTCTTTGTAGGTTACAGGCTCACCAGTGGATGGCTATGTGCATTATTGACTTGCCACCAACAGGGTGCCTGAGAACGCACACACTGAGATTGTCCTGCGCTACAGTTCTTTAGCTTGTCTGTATTCAAATCAATAACATGTCCTTTCTAGTTCATGGGAAGGCCCTGGTGCCAAGAAGAAGAGCTGCATTTAAGAAATGGAAGCTTTTCACATGACACGATTTTGGGGAGATCCACTTGGGCAGTGACGTTTTGTTCAGAATCTTCATAGTGTGAATTTCGGGGTTCTGCCGTCATCGCATTCTGGTAACACCTGCTGAAGTCAACTTCTTTGTCACTCATTCTTGTGTCTTTCTTCCTTTTGCCTAACTAGCCACAACCCTTTTCTGGATGTGTTCACTCTTCTCGGGTGTGCTTCCAAATTTTCCTCCGCACTTCCAAGTATTATGTAAGCATTTCCTTCCAAACAAATGAAGACATGATACACCATTTAATTTTTATTTTAACAGTACATCTAGAGATACTTTATTCTGTATAAAACTAACATATTTTGATTGCACAAATCTATACATGTAGCACAATCTATTTAATTTGTCCCATATTTGTAGGTCTTTAGTAGTTTTATTGGAACACACAATGATGGTCCTTTTCATATAATATTTTACAAATGTCCAAGATATTTTACAAATGTGTCCAAGAGAAAGGATTGCAGAGTTACAGGGTTGGTGCATTGATATTATTGTCAAATTACATTGCATGGAGATTATAAAAATGTATAATCATATCAGTATACATGTTCATACCACACAATTGCCCTCATTTCACACGCTAGCAAAGTAATGCTCAAAATTCTCCAAACCAGGCTTCAACAATATGTGAACCATGAAATTCCAGATGTTCAAGCTGATTTTAGAAAAGGCAGAGGAACCAGAGATCAAATTGCCAACATCCGCTAGATCATTGAAAAAGCAAGAGAGTTTCAGAAAAACATCTATTTGTGCTTTATTGACTATGCCAAAGCCTTTGACTATGTGAATCACAATAAACTGTGGAAAATTCTTAAAGAGATGGAATACCAGACCACCTCACCTGCCTCTTGAGAAATCTGTATGCAAAATGAAAAAGTTGGCTTAAAGCTCAACATTCAGAAAACTAAGATCATGGCATCTGGTCCCATCATTTTGTGGCAAATAGATGGAGAAACAGTGGAAACAGGGTCAGACTTTAGTTTTCTGGGCTCAAAAATCACTGCAAGATGGTGACTGCAGCCATAAAATTAAAAGACGCTTACTCCTTGGAAGGAAAGTTATGACCAACCTAGAAAGTTGAGACATTACTTTGCCAACAAAGGTTTATCTAGTCGAGGCTATGGTTTTTCTAGTAGTCAAGTATGGATGTGAGAGTTAGACTATAAAGAAAGCTGAGTGCCGAAGAATTGATGCTTTTGAACTGTGGTGTTGGAGAAGACTCTTGAGAGTCCCTTGGACTGTAAGGAGATCCAACCAGTCCATCCTAAAGGAAATCAGTCCTGAATGTTCATTGGAAGGACTGATGTTGAACCTGAAACTCCAATACTTTGGCCACCCGATGTGAAAAACTGACTCATTGGAAAAGACCCTGATGCTGGGAAAGATTGAAGGTGAGAAGAGAAGGGGATGACAGAGGATGAGATGGTTGGATGGCATCGCCGACTCAATGGACATGAGTTTGGGTAAACTCCGGAAGCTGGTGATGGACAGGGAGGCCTGCAGGGCTGCAGTCCGTGGGGTCGCAAAGAGTTGGACACGACTGAGTGACTAAACTAAACTGATACATCTTTAAGGACTCTGTATTTTTTTTTAACTGCACACTGCCTTTTTTTTTTTCTTAGTGGTGTTTTTCTTTGTCGTTTTGATTTATCAAAATATTTAAACATTAAGAAAATTTTTCCTTCTGTCTGGGATATAAATTGAAAATATTTTCCCAAGCTAATATTAGTCCTTGACTTTGTAAACTGTTGTATAATGAATCTTAAAATGTATATGTTTTAAAATTTATTTATTTCACTTGGTGTCTTTTGTGTTTTTGTTTAATTAGAGTTGACAGGCACACTGCAATTTTTAAACCAATCTATTGCTTATGGTTTTGTTTTGCACTTTTTTTGACAATTGTTTCAATCAATTGATACATCTTATTTTAATGAAATATGTGAAGTAACTTTACAAATTATATTTTTTCCTTCAACTGACTACCCAATTTTCTACTTTTTGAAAAATGAATCTTTCCCATTGATTTGAAATGTCACCTTTATTATATTCTGAATATTTGCCTCACCATCAATTCTCAAACCCTCCAGCTTTTGGACGATGCTACCTTTTGCTTCCGTGATCTTAGACTTTTTGACTCTCCTCCAACACAAGGAAAACCTCAGTCCTCTACACATAAATCTTTGCTTATCTACCCTATTTTGGACAAAATACCTTTCATTCTTTCCTCATCAACCTAGGGAAAAACAAGTTTGATTAATTGCTTTATCTAACTCTTCTGTCACAGATGGAGTAGATAGAGCCATAAACACAAGTGGAATAATTGTACTTAAAAACATGTGCTTCTCATAAAAACGATATCTTGTAAATCATTGGTGTTAAAATTGGCTGCAAAGTAAGATGGTTTAAATTGTATGATGTTTAATCAAATATAACTGTGCGAGCCCTCTTCCTAATGCAGCCAAACCATAATATTTAACCCATGAATAACTGTATAAAACTCAGGGATCTACGGAGAAGATTCTGTGGAGTTTGCAAACATAACTGAGTGTCTAGTTGTCACTTCCACATCAATTAGAGTGACTTTGGATGCAACTGTTTTATTCAATGGAGTTTTTATAAGGTATTATTTGAAAGAAATTTCCAGTGGTAAAAAGTTTTAAAGATACTGAAGAATTTGATGAAGACAACAATTTGCATACATCCTTAAACTATTTAAATGAAAATTCAGATTTGGTTTTAATCAAGAAGCCATTTGTAATCATCCTATGGTTCATTATATGATATTTCGCCCACAATCTCATAATATCCTCTCTAAACCCTCTTTATTGGTCTGTGTTCTTCAGAGAAACAGAATCAATAGGATATAAAATTATAGGGAATTGGTTCATGCAATTATGGAGGCTGAGAAGTTCTTAGACTTGGAGTTGACAAGTTAGAGGCCCAGGAGAATAGATATGGAGTTCCAGTCTGAAGGCTGGCAGGCTCAAGACACAGGAAAAGCCAGTGTTTCCATTCCCTTCCAAAGACAGGAAAAAACTGATGTCCCAGTCTGAAGGTGGTCAGGCAGGAAAAGTCCCCTCTTATTTGGGAGAGCTGTTGTTGTTCAGTTGCTAAGTCGTGTCCGAATCTTTAAGACCCCATGGACAGCAGCTGAAGGTTCCTCTTCACTTTTTGCCATTAAAATGGTACCATCTGCATATCTGAAATTGTTGATTTTTCTCTTGGCAGTCTTGATTCCAGCCAAGATGTGGATTCATCCAGCCCAGCATTTCACATGATGTCCTCTGCACATAAGTTAAATAAGCAGGGTGACAATATACAGCCTTGATGGACTACTTTCCCAATTTTGAACCAGTCCTTTTTTCCATGTCCAGTTCTAACTGTTGCTTCCTGACCTGCATACTGGTTTCTCAAGAGCCAGGTAAGGTTGTCTGGTATTCCCATCTCTTTATGAATTTTCCAGTTTGTTGTGATTCACACAGCCAAAGGTTTTAGTGGAGTCAGTGAAGCAGAAGTAGTTGTTTTTCTGGAATTCCCTTGTTTTTTTCTATGACTCAGTGGAGGTTGACAATTCATTCTCTGGTTCCTCTGCCTTTTCTAAATCTAGCTTGTACATGGGGAAGTTCTCAGTTCATGTATTGTTGAAGCCTAGCTTGAAGGATTTTGAGCATTATTTTTCTAGAATGTGAAATGAGTGCAATTGTTTGGTAGTTTGAACATTCTTTGACATTTGGGAGATAGTCAGTCTTTATTTTAGTTTGGCCTTTGACTGATTGGGTGAGGCTCACCCATATGAAGCATAGCAGTCTGCTTCACTTACTTCTATAGGCTTAAATGTTAATCTCATCCAAAACACCCTCACAGAAACACCTAGAATAATACTTGACCAAATACCTGAGCACCCACGGCCCAGTCAAGTTCATACTCAAAAGCAACCATCATAATCCCTATCGGTGAACTTATTATATTTTGCATCTAGAACATGGAGACCTCCATAAAGACAGACCAAATGTTTGGGCCTACGTGTTTTTGTTAGCAAGCACTGCCTTGATCTTTAATAAACATCAGATTTCTGAATAAGCAATTAATTAACATTGATAAACCTATACTTGTTGAATTAAGCATAATAAAAACTTTGGCAAGAATTTGAATTTATTTGGCAAAACTAATACAATTATGTAAAGTTTAAAAATAAAATAAAATTAAAAAAATAATAAAGTAAAGTGGGGAAAAAAAAGAATTTGAATTTCCTTTAAATCTAAAATTTGAATAAATTCTTCTCATTAGAGACACACTAAGTCCATATTTTAAATTAATTGAACTTTTTTAAAGAATAAACAATTTGACTGACTACCATATTAAAGCTTATCTTTACATCACTAAAATAATTAGTTATTCAACTATGACTCAAGTGAGAAAGTCTCCAGACTTATCTGTAAAATTTCTCTGAGAAATGAAAACCACACACACACATACATATATGTATGTATACATATATTTATATTTATAAAATGAAAAGTTGTTTTAGTGATTTTAGTTCATATCTGCTGCTCTTTTAGTAACTTCCATAATTAATTTTGTATGGGTCTTCTTGTTTTTATTTTTATTCCCGGACATAGGCTGCATAGGAGGAAGTGGCATGCAGTTAAAGAGGATACCTCTTTTTAAGTGTCTGGTTGGCAAATCCTTGGATCTCAGAAGGATAATTATGGAATTATAGGGATTAGATGGTCTGTCTCCTGCTCAGTGTTTCCTCATTCATCCAGTTCTTTCTGTGCTATGAAACTTAGGATCAGTAATGTTACGAATGTTGAGAATGAAAAGCTTGAAAGTAATGTCTATGTACAAACAGTCTACATTTTTCACCCTTTAACAGTGAGAAGCAACACAAAGCTGATAAACAGGGATCCCTTAAATTGTGTAAATGTGTGCAACCTTGTCTTCATTGGGGGATTTTTCTTAAATTTAACACAGGGCTGCCTCCTTCTCTATAAACTTTTGTTGTTATGTTGGGAAATTATGTTGGTCTTAAATTTTCTTCTGTGAATCGTAAAACTGTCCTTGGAGATTTGATTCATAGGCAAATTCTCCTTAGAAAAACATTACTTGAATTTGAACCATTTGTAAAACCATGCCTCTTTGGGACTGCTGGCTTCTGACCTCTGAATCCTCATAAATACTCTAAGGCCACAAGTGTACCTAAACATCACTTCCATAGGCCATTCAGTGCCTCCCTTAATCCATCAATTCGTCATATTGCTTACACAACGTATGCTTCTTGTATCCTGGGTATAGGCTTCTTGGGTTGGAGTCTTCCTACTTAGTTATTCCAGTCTGCAGTTGCTCCTGATCTGAGTTCCCAACAAATGTGCTCAGACATCTTGGCTTATGGGAGGCTCCTGCTCATGTTCAGCTTCCTTATGTTTAAGTCCCCACATAGTCACATAACAGATGCCCCTTTAGTTTTTCATTTTTTCCTAAGAAGAGGAAAGTACCAAAATAATTAGGTGGTGACTCAAGTTGTAATGCCTGGGTTGAATAAAGTTATACTGGAGTTACTGAAAGAAGAGGCTTTTAATCAACAAGTAATGTAAGAGAAAATTATCAAGTCAAAGGAAACACATTAAACCAGAGCTCTAATAATATTGATTTTAAAGGCAGAATAGGGAAACATGAGAACATGCTGTAGAAAAACACTATCATGTATATTGATTCAGAATTCTATATTAATTAAATTATTTTGGTACACCTTGTTCACTGGCCTTTTCTCAAAATACTAGAAGAAAAACCTGTTTATTAGGCAAACTAAGATTATTAAACTTGTAGAAGTAAGAAGAAAACCATATTGATAGTCTTAGGAGAGACTAGACATAAAGAAATTATAGAAGTGTATTTATTGAAATTTGAGAAAGTGAGATAGGTGATTTTAAGGTGGATATTTCAAGGTATAGAACTGGTTGGGATTGGGCAAAGTTTATAATATTTGGTTTTGAAGGCACGTCAAACAGGTGAGACTCTTGAAGTGGTTGGATGAGCAAATTTAGTCTTGATAAGTAAGCAGTTTAGTTACTTCCTAGTCTTATCTGCCAAGAGCAGGTAATTCCTGGAGCAAAAAGATAAGCTATTTTATGCTTGATCTCAGTATAGAAAATTATGACTTATTGTTTAGCAAGGGAGAGGAATTATGCCGGTTTAAGTTCTTGGTCTTTAGCTGACCTAAGATAGCATCCTATATGTTTTTAAGAAAAAATAATTTTCTTAGCTATCTACTAGTATATGTCCAAACACATATTTGTAGATATGCTGTAGTCAATATTTACTCCTGTTTTGGGAAGAATCATGAAAGGATCTTCCTATCTCATTGAGTTTGGCTTTCTCAGTAGTTTCTGACCATTGACAGTGGTGCCATGTTTATTTTGAAAGCCTTTCTTGGTAAAAAAAAAATTTTTTTAATCATTTTCTCTTTAGTTTTAATGGAGTAAAATGATTCAGAAATATCAAATGATTTGAATGTTTTAATGGTCCACCTTTGATGAAGGGTGGAACAATACATCCAGGTCTATCCAAAGGTCAAATTCAGACTTATTTTAATGGCCAAATTCAGACTTAAATTGAAGAAAGTAGGGAAAACCACTAGACCATTCAGGTATGACCTAAATCAAATCCCTTATGATTATACAGTGGAAGTGAGAAATAGATTTAAGGGCCTAGATCTGATAGAGTGCCTGATGAACTATGGATGGAGGTTCGTGACATTGTATAGGAGACAGGGATCAAGACCATCCCCAAGAAAAAGAAATGCAAAAAAGCAAAAAGGCTGTCTGAGGAGGCCTTACAAATAGCTGTGAAAAGAAGAGAAGTGGAAAAGGAAAGGTATAAGCATCTGAATGCAGAGTTCCAAAGAATAGCAAGGAGAGATAAGAAAGCCTTCCTCAGTGATCAATGCAAAGAAATAGAGGAAAACAATAGAATGGGAAAGACTAGAGATCTCTTCAAGAAAATTAGAGATACCAAGGGAACATTTCATGCAAAGATGGGCTGGATAAAGGATAGAAATGGTATGGACCTAACAGAAGCAGAAGATATTAAGAAGAGGTGGCAAGAATACACAGAAGAACTGTACAAAAAAGATCTTCAAGACACAGATAATCATGATGGTGTGATCACTCACCTAGAGCCAGACATCTTTGAATGTGAAGTCAAGTGGGCCTTAGGAAGCATCACTATGAACAAAGCTAGTGGAAGTGATAGACTCCCAGCTGAGCTCTTTCAAATCCTAAAAGATGATGCTGTGAAAGTGCTGCACTCAATATGCCAGCACATTTGGAAAACTCAGCAGTGGCCACAGGACTGGAAAAGTTCAGTTTTCATTCCAATCCCAAAGAAAGGCAATGCCAAAGAATGCTCAAACTACCACACAATTGCACTCATCTCACACGCTAGTAAAGTAATGCTCAATATTCTCCAAGTCAGGCTTCAACAATATGTGAACTGAGAACTTCCAGATGTTCAAGCTGGTTTTAGAAAAGGCAGAGGAACCAGAGATCAAATTGCCAACATCCATTGAATTATTGAAAAACCAAGAGAGTTCCAGAGAAGCCTCTATTTCTGCTTTATTGACTATGCCAAAGCCTTTGACTGTGTGGATCACAATAAACTGGAAATATCTTCAAGAGATGGGAATACCAGACCACCTGATCTGCCTCTTGAGAAACCTATATGCAGGTCAGGAAGCAACAGTTAGAACTGGGCATGGAACAACAGACTGGTTCCAAATAGGAAAAGGAGTACGTCAAGGCTGTATATTGTTACCCTGCTTATTTAACTTATATGCAGAGTACATCATGAGAAACGCTGGGCTGGAGGAAGCACAAGCTGGAATCAAGATTGCTGAGAGAAATATCAATAACCTCAGATACGCAGATGACACCACCCTTATGGCAGAAAGTGAAGAAGAACTAAAGAGCCTCTTGATGAAAGTGAAAGACGAGAGTGAAAAAGTTGGCTTAAAGCTCAACATTCAGAAAACTAAGATCATGGCATCCAGTCCCATCACTTCCTGACAAATTGATGGGGAAACAGTTAAAACAGTGGCAGACTATTTTTTGGGCTCCAGAATCACTGCAGATCGTGACTGCAGCCATGAAATTAAAAGATGCTTAGTTCTTGGAAGGAAACTTATGACCAACCTAGGCAGCATATTAAAAAGAAGAGACATTACTTTGCCAACAAAGGTCCATCTAGTCAAGGCTATGGTTTTTCCAATAGTCATGTATGGATGTGAGAGTTGGACTATAAAGGAAGCTGAGCATCAAAGAATTGATGCCTTTGAATTGCAGTGTTGGAGAAGACTCTTGAGAGTGCCTTGGACTGCAAGGAGATCCAACCAGTCAATCCTAAAGGAAATCAGTCCTGAGTGTTCATTGGAAGGACTGATGCTGAACCTGAAACTCCAATAGTTTGGCCACCCAATGCAAAGAGCTGACTCATTGGAAAAGACCCTGATGCTGGGAAAGATTGTAGATGAGAGAAGAAAGGGACAACAGAGGATGAGACGGTTGGATGGCATCACTGACTCAATGGACATGAGTTTGGGTAAACTCCGGGAGTTGGTGATGGACAGGGAGACCTGGCGTGCTGCAGTCCATGGGTTCTCAATGTGTGGAACACAACTGAACTACTGAACTGAACTGATCCAAAGGACAGATTGTTAACTTGTGAAGATCCTCTGTTATGCCTTAGTTAAAGAAATCCTTAAAGAAAATCTCAAGAAAAAACAAATAGACTCAAGAAATTTCCACATCTTTATTTTTGCCTAAGACTTAACTTAGGGAACATTTTCCTTGTTTATATATCCCTGAGGAATTTGTACCATGAATGCATGCACAGTTGCTTCAGTTGTGTCCAATTCTTTGTGACCCCATGGACTGTAGCCCGCCAGGCTCCTCTCTCCGTGGGATTCCTCAGGCAGGAATGAACAGAGGAGCCTCTAGGGGATCTTCCCACCTCAGGGATTGAACCCACATCTCTTACATTTCCTGTGTTCTCAGGCAGTTTCTTTACCAATAGCGTGGGCTACCTGGGAAGCCCAATCAATGCCATGCTTCCCATAATATCCTAATTTCCGTCATATATAGAGAACTTAGAATATGGCAGAAAATGTTCACATGCCAGAGCTCAACTTGATGCAAAAAGCTCTCTGTGGTAGATGGGAATGATTTGTAAAGAGTGAAGTGCTGAAGCGTTCAAGGTCATCACTCTGGAAGGTGTTAGTGCTGGGAGTAGAAATCAGCCCTCTGCCAATTCGTTACCGCTCCTTCAACCGCTTCAGATATAGGGCTGTGACTGCAGACCTGGGTATAATGAGGACACAGTCTTTCTCTCTTTAAAAAGATAATTATCTTTATACCTGAGATGCCTTCCTAGACAGTCTGGATCAGTCTGGATAGGAACAAAAAAATTAAATCTCTCACTAGTCCCCTGAACTCTTTGCAGTTAAGTCTCTGTGGGATCAGTGGTGAAAAAGAGATTTAGCCTGAGGCCTTACCTTGCTATGCATTTAAATGTGGTTCTTCTCCAGGAGAAAGTTCTTACTTCAGAGCATTTCAAATATATGAAGTGAAGAATTAGTTTAATTTTTTTTTCAATTTTAATATATCACTACTGTATACTTTTATAAAATCCAATGAAAACTTACTAGAATAAGAGGAAGAGAACATTAAAACCACAAAACTACATTAAGAAAACAGAATTCACAAAGGTACTATAAAATTTTCAAAATATTTACTCCCACTTTCTGCGTTTATCTCATCACAGACCTAACAGAGAGTGCATCACTAGTCTGGGCTTCAGTTCAGTTTAGTTCAGTTCAGTCACTCAGTCGTGTCTGACTCTTTGCGACCCCATGAATCACAGCATGCCAGGCCTCCCTGTCCATCACCAACTCCCGGAGTTCACTCAGACTCACATCCATCGAGTCAGTGATGCCATCCAGCCATCTCATCCTCTGTTGTCCCCTTCTCCTCCTGCCCCCAATCCCTCCCAGCATCAGAGTTTTAGTCTGGGCTACACTGTGATAAAAAAGTGCTTGAAGTCACAGCATATGTAGACCGTAAATGCTGATGGACTTGAAGAGTGAGAAGGAGATCTTGACACATTTATAATTTGATTCAGGAGAAGAAACACACTGCTTTGTTGAACTGTGACTATTAGCTGGCAAATCTCCTTACATAGACATTCTCCTTCTTGTGTTTAATCCCTATCTTTTAAGAGAGAAGTGCCCAACTTCCAAGATCCAATACCTGATGATCTGAGGTGGACTTAACTAATAATAATAGAAATAAAGTGCACACTAAATGTAATGAGCTTGAATCACCCTGAAACCACCCTCCACCCCATCTGTGGAAAAATTGTCTTCCACAAAACCACTCCCTGATGCCAAAAAGTTTGGGACTGCTATCTTAGGGCACTTATATTTTCTGTTTTGAATTTGTATTATTTTATGCTTGACTTCTTTCAGTATCTAAAATATAAGCTCTTTAAAAAAAGAGAGAGAGATCTGTGTCTAACTTGGATGAATGTCCTTCCTTTCCTTCCTTCAGCCTAGCATCTTGCTGATAGGAGATCAATAAATATATTTCAACTCAATAATGTATCCATCCACATAAATATAACAAAGGAATATAAAACAAATTATTGTCTAAATCATGTTACTGATAATCAAGTTCAACCAGTCTATTCTGAAATTTTAAAAGGCTCAAAATCTGCTAGAGATAAAATAATCAGTTGCTATCCTGGTTATTATGGGATGAATTATGCCTTCCTAAAAGAATCATTGAACTCATAGCCTATATCCATGAATGTGACCTTATACGGAAGAAGGGTCTGTGCCGATGTAGTTAGTTAGGTGAGGTCCTTAAGGTGGGTCCTAATGTAACATGTCTGGTACTCTTATAGGAAGAGAGAAAAAAAAAAAAACAGATACAGAAGGCATATAACCATAAAAAGACAGAGGCAGAGATTGGAATAATGCAGCCACCAACCAAAAATCACTTTGTAAAAGGCAAGGAAGGGTGGTTCATAGGGTAAAGAAGTGAAGTGAAGGTCGCTCAGTTATGTCCAACTCTTTGTGACCCCATGGACTGTATAGTCCATAATCTCCAGGCCACAATACTGGAGTGGGTAGCCCTTCCCTTCTCCAGGGGATCTTCCCAACCCAGGGGTTGAACCCAGGTCTCCCACATTTCAGGCAGATTCTTTACCAGCTGAGCCACAACGGAAGCCCAAGAATATTGGAATGGGTAGCCTATCCCTTCTCCAGCAGATCTGCCTGACCCAGGAATTGAACTAAAGTCTCCTGTATTGTAGGTGGATTCTTTACCAACTGAGCTATTGAGGGAAGCCCAGAGGGTAAAGAATCTGCTTGCAATGCAAGAGAACCAGGGTTCAATTCTTGGGTCAGGAAGACTCTTGGAGAAGGAAATGGCAATCCACTCCAGTATTCTTGCCTGGGAAATACCATGGACAGAGGAGACTAGTGGGCTACAGTCCATAGGGTTGCAAAGAGTTGGACATGACCTAGAGACTAAAAAATAAATAGGAAGGAAGGATCGTTTGCAAAGGGTTTCAAGGGACCGTGGCCTTGCCAATATTTTGATTTTGGATTTCTGGCCTTTGGAGAGAATAAATGTCCATTGCTTTAAGCCACTCAGTTTGTGGTACTTTGTCACAGTCAGTCAATTCAGTCAGTTCAGTCATTCAGTCATGTCCAACTCTTTGCGACCCCATGAACTGCAGCACCCCAGGCCTCCCTGTCCATCACGAACTCCCAGAGCCTACCCAAACTCATGTCCACTGAGTCAGAGATGCCGTCCAAACATCTCATCCTCTGTCATCCCCTTCTCCTTTGGCCCTCAATCTTTCCCAGCATCAGGGTCTTCTCAAATAAGTCAGCTCTTCACATCAGGTGGCCAAAATATTGGAGTTTCAGCTTCAACATCAGTCCTTCCAGTGAACACCCAGGACTGATCTACTTTAGGATGGACTGGTTGGATTTCCTTGCAGTCCAAGGGACTCTCAAGAGTCTTCTCCAACACAGTTCAAATCCATCAATTTGTCAGCACTCAGCTTTCATTATAGTCCAACTCTCACATCCATACATGACTACTGGAAAAACCATAACCTTGACTAGATGGACCTTTGTTGGCAAAGTAATGTCTCTGCTTTTTAATATGCTATCTAGACTGGTCATAACTTTCCTTCCAAGGAGTTCAGTTCAGTTCAGTTCAGTCACTCAGTCATGTCCGACTCTTTGCGACCCCATGAACTGCAGCACGCCAGGCCTCCCTATCCATCACCAACTCCGGGAGTTCACTCAAACTCACATCCATCGAGTCAGTGATGCCATCCAGCCATCTCATCCTCTGTTGTCCCCTTCTCCTCCTGCCCTCAATCCCTCCCAGCATCAGAGTCTTTTCCAATGAGTTAACTCTTCGCATGAGGTGGCCAAAGTACTAGAGTTTTAGCTTTAGCATCATTCCTTCCAAAGAACACCCAGGGCTGATCTCCTTTAGAATGGACTGGTTGGATCTCCTTGAAGTCCAAGGGACTCTCAAGAGTCTTCTCCAACACCACAGTTCAAAAGTATCAATTCTTCAGCTCTCAGCTTTCTTCACAGTCCAACTCTCACATCCATACATGACCACTGGAAGTAGGCGTCTTTTAATTTCATAGCTGCAGTGACCATCTGCAGTGATTTTGGAGCCCCAAAAATAAAGTCTGTCACTGTTTCTGTTGTTTCCCCATCTATTTGCCATGAGGTGATGGGACTGGATGCCTTGGTGTTAGTTTTCTGAATGTTGAGCTTTAAGCCAACTTTTTCACTCTCCTCTTTCACTTTCATCAAAAGGCTTTTTAGTTCCTCTTCACTTTCTGCCATCAGGGTGGTGTCATCTGCATATCTGAAGTTATTGATATTTCTCCCAGCAATCTTGATTCCAGCTTGTGCTTCCTCTGGCCCAGTGTTTCTCATGATGTACTCTGCATAGAAGTTAAATAAACAGGGTAACAATATACAGCCTTGATCTTCTCCTTTCGTATTTGGAACCAGTCTGTTGTTCCATGTCCAGTTCTAACTGTTGCTTCCTGACCTGCATACAGGTTTCTCAAGAGGCAGGTCAGGTGGTCTGGTATGCCCATCTCTTTCAGAATATCCCGCAGTTTATTCTAATCCACACAGTCAAAGGCTTTGGCATAGTCAATAAAGCAGACATAGATGTTCTTCTGGAACTCTTGATGATCCAATGGATGTTGGCAATTTGATCTCTGGTTCCTCTGCCTTTTCTAAAACCAGCTTGAACATCTGGAAGTTCACGGTTCACATATTGCTGAAGCCTGGCTTGGAGAATTTTGAGCATTACTCTACTAGCGTGTGAGATGAGTGCAATTGTGCAGTAGTTTGAGCATTCTTTGGCATTACCTTTCTTTGGGATTGGAATGAAAACTGACCTTTTCCAGTCCTGTGGCCACTGCTGAGTTTTCCAAATGTGCTGGCATATTGAGTGCAGCACTTTCAGAGCATCATCTTTTAGGATTTGAAAGAAGTTAGCTAGGATTCCATCACCTCCACTAGCTTTGTTCATAGTGATGCTTATAGGCCCACTTGTCACAGCAGTTTGGGAAATCAATATGTCAGAGAAACCTGAAAAAATTGGAATGATCAGTTCCATGTGCAACTTCCTTGAAATCTGGACAATAGAAAACTTCAGGAATGCAGTGTTGGTGTGGGCTCTTGGACATGAGCTTCCAGATTCTGTGCTTACAGAGAAGGAGACAGGTACAACCTTTGTACTGGAGGAGGGCATGGCAACCCACTCTAGCATTCTTGTCTGGAGAATCCCCAAGGATATAGGAGCCTGGTGGGCTATAGTCCATGGGGTTGCAAAGAGTCAGACATGACTGAGTGAATAAGCACAACCTAGCCAGCAAGTATCTGATTTTTAAAATTCAACAAACTAGCCTAGATCCAGAGAAGAAAAAACCAGATAAACAAGTGGCTTGGCTCCCAGTGCTTGGTGCAGCAGAGTTACATATCTGAAAGCACAGAGGGGAGGCAAGGTGTCCACTGTTAACCCTGTAAATGTGCCAAGGTGGCTGGTGCTGTTTGAATTCTGTTTCCCCCCCCTGAACATCACTAATTATTTCTTTGAAGAATGGTACACACTTGTAAAGAACCACCTAACTGTCAGCCCTTTAACTGTAATTTCCTTGAACTACTGATTTGTTGCTCATGGTATTCTAAAGAAAAAAGAAAACCCTTTTTACTTTATAAAATTTGAGGGAAAATGTTTATCAAAACAACACATAAGGTCTGCATTCAAAGGGCACATAGTAACTTGAAATTTAAAGACATATAGAGACAGCCTGTATTGATTCAGTTTAAAAGCTTGTTAGCTGTGTATTAGCAGTAATGCATTAAGTGTAGGAGGATGCATTTTAAATTTGTAGAATCAAGTATATGAAATCATTAATGTATGTCCATTAACTATAATATAATACTTATGAGGCTTATGGGATAAAATACAGAAAGCTGACATTATATGAGCATTAATTCTCAATTCTAGGTTTATTTAACAATGACTTGTTACAGGAAAGGATCTTCAGTCCCTAATAAAAACTGGGAAAAAAAATGGAGAAAAATTCAAGTGGAAACAAGAACATGTGGAGATGGATGAGCATGTTTAAAATAAAGTAATAAAACAAAAGCAATCTATTAAAGCACCGAGTGCCCTTAAAAGTGAAAAGAAGGTCTTAAAACTGAACACAAGGGCATAACTTTTCGATGCTATTATACCTGTTAGAGGAAAAGCACTTATCTGCAATATTTTTGAAGGTCTAGGGTATATTCAGAAATAGGTCAGTGAGGACTGGGGTGGCAGGTGCTATGCAGGCCCTGGAGAAGGTGTCTCCCATGGGGTTTCCTTGCCTGCCCTCTGTGATGACCCCTAAGGAACCCTGCCCAGCGGCAGGAACCAGAGATGTGACCCCTGAAGGTGCCATCAACATTTGCAGTGACGCTTTCTGTGTAGACATATAAGGCAGAAACTTAGAAGACAGTGCAATTCTAGCAAAGTAGTTCTAGTGTGCAAAAGTCAGGTGAATCTAGTAACAGACTGAACTGCTAAACATGAGCACTGTTCTGGAATAAAACTAAAAAAGTCAGACATAAGCTTTCAAGCATGTGATTTTTCATCTCCCATTACAAAGCACTGGGATTAGAAAAATTGTTAACTCCAGCATTATCTGAAAATAGGAGAAAAGAGGTAACTCAACAAAACAAATTAAACATGAGAGATTCTAACCTAGCTCATATGTGTCATGGAGAACACAATGGCACCCCACTCCAGTACTCTTGCCTGGAAAATCCCATGGACGGAGGAGCCTGGTAGGTGGCAGTCCATGGGGTCGCTAAGAGTCGGACACGACTAAGCAACTTCACTTTCACTTTTCACTTTCATGCATTGGAGAAGGAAATGGCAACCCACTCCAGTGTTCTTGCCTGGAGAATCCCAGGGACGGCAGAGCCTGGTGGGCTGCCGTCTATGGGGTCGCACAGAGTCGGACGCGACTGAAGCGACTTAGCAGCAGCAGCAGCAGCATATGTGTCATGTGGGAAGCAATTCTCTCAAGTATCCTCTACATACTGTTATAAATTCATTTAATTTTTGAAATACCTTCCATCACTGTAGAAATGAAGAAACTAAGGCACAGAGGGGTTACCGTACTTCCCCAAGGTCTCACAGTGGGCAAGAGGTAGAGATTAGGTGTAAGTCTAGGCAGCCTGTCAGAAGATTCGTGGCCACTCCTATTCACTGCATAATATTGACATCTTAATTCTTGCATCATTTTAACTGGTAGCCTTTCTGAAACTATAGTATGTTTTTACAAAGTGCTTCAATTTGCTACTCATAAAGCATTTTTTTAAGATCCATTTGCAATTTCGCTAAATTAAACATGCAAAGCTAGAAATATGTATCTTTCATGATATGAAAAAAATTTGAGAAGTAAACCTATTAATTGAGATGATAATAAGGTCCTTTGTCCCTTTATGCTTTATGAAGCTTTTCTTTTTTCCATTTCTATTTCAAATCAGAACAGGATACCTCTGGCTAACAACACTATGCTCAGTGCAATGATGCTGATTTCCAGGACTCATAAACCAACTTCAAAATCAACTCCATAATTGAGACTGCAAAGATGTTCTATAGTAAGACCATGATGGAATAAGGGTAGAGTTTCCTAGTGTAACAATGCTTATTTTCAAAAGGGAATCTAAGAGGTGATACAAATGGACTTATTTATAGAACAGAAACAGACGCACAGACTTAGAGAACAAACTTATGGTTGGGGGGAAGGATGGGTGGAAGAGATAGAGAGTTTGGAACGGACGTGTACACACTGCTATATTTAAAATGGATAACAAACAAGGACCTATTGTATAGCACAGGGAACTCTGCTCAGTGTCCTGTGGCAGGCTGGGCGGGAGGGGAGTTTGGGGGAGAATGGATACATGGATATGTAGGGCTCAGTCCATTTGCTATTGCACCTGAAGCTGTGACAGCATTATTAATTGTCTATACTCCAATATAAAGAAAAAGTTTAAAAAAGTAAGTTGGGACTAAGCTTGTCCCACTATTAGATTCATTATTTAGAGCACAGATTAAAAGCTCTTTTTATCATTAGCCTGTATTTATTTATTAAAGCCAAAGGTAAATCCTAGGAATGCAGAAATATTGCTTTTGGAGGTAATTGTGATTACTGAGGCACTCCAGCTGGATTTCATTGATAAAACAGGCAGATGTGAGTTAAAGAGTGAGAACCAAGGCAGCAAACATATGTCTTTTGCACTTTTCTATTTCAAGAACCTTGCTTATTGACTCCTTCTAAGTTGCTTAGTAAATATTGTCCAGATGTGGGAGATTTTGACATCGGTTCAAAGTCACAGTGGAATATGCAGATTATGTTAAAATTTCAGCCTAATGGCAAAGTTAACTAGTCCTTACTGGCTTTAACATGATGACATAACTTTGAGATTTTAAATTAGCTCTACTGGCTGAAGTTAAACATAGCTCCATTCACTGAAGATCACATATATTTGTCAATATTCTCTACTGAAAACCAACCTAGATTGTTATTGATTTTGGGTTAGTCATTTAGCCTAGCCTAGGTTTCCTAGAGAGAACCAGGAAGTATTTTACACAAATATGTATAATATTTTTACATTGATATTTCTAATGTAAAGTTAAAATCATAGAATTTGTAGTTAATGTGAGTTTGATTTTGATTTTCTCCCACTGAAAATCTTAACTACAGAATTATTTGGTCTATCATCTATTTATCTTTCTGTATACCATCTCACAATGGCAAGATAGAGTATCAGTAATAAAAGAGCTTCAGATTTCTTTGCATTCATTATGGTTCTGGGGACTGATCTCACCAGATATATATAGTTGAATTACCATTTTAAAAAATCATTTAGTTTGACTTGGCCCCAATGCAAGAAAGAAACTAAATTGTTTTATGCTTTTGGCACCTAGGGATTATTTAACTGATTTAATTTTAGAAAGAAAGTGGAGTCGCTCAGTCGTGTCCAACTCTTTGTGACCCCATGGACTGCAGCCTACCAGGCTCCTCTGTCCATGGGATTTTCCAGGCAATAGTACTGGAGTGAACTGCCATTTCCTTCTCCAGGGGATCTTCCTGACCCAGGGATTGAACCCTCCTCCCTTGCACTGGCAGGTGGATTCTTCACCCCTGAGCCATCTGGAAAGCCCCCCTGATATGTCACTGGTAAGCATCAAATAGCGATAAATGCTATGGAGGGAACAGCCTGGGGAACGTCTCCCAGAGCAAGGAGTTAGGGGCATGGGGATTTTAACAAGGGTGGTCTTGTATGAGAAACTACTTGGTACAGGAAGACAAGGGGGGCTTCTGGTGGCCTTTGACATGTTTCCGCCTTTTGCTGTAACTGCAGTGGACCCCCTTCCACAAGGACAGATTCACCTTGGCTAACAGCATCCCACGTCGAGTGCTAGTTGCGAGTCCTTCTGCTTCGGTGCGGTTCCTCCATCACAGCAGTGGGGCTCAGCCGATGGGAGATGGGGGCTTCCAGGTGCTGACTCCCCCAGACCATTCTGGGAGGCTTTCTGAATGCTGCTTGGCTGGGCTGGCAGAAGGGAACACTGCCCGCAGAGGTGATGCTATGTGGGCGTTTCCCCCTTTCTTATGTAAACTTTCCACCCTCTCGCTCCTCTTCCTCTTCTCAGTCTGTCTTTATGGGGAAGGCAGTCGATTAGCCGGGTGTTTCCCTGGCAGGGAACATTCCAGGCAGAGGGATGAGCAGGTACCATGAAGCCTTGCTCCCGTGAACCAGGAACCGGGGGGCCAGTGCACTGGGAAGCTGTGTGAACCAGCGCAGGAGACACAGCCCCACGCATCCCTTTTGGAGCAGCCCAAGGTCTCCAAAAACGAGCTGTGAGTAATGAGCAGCAGAAAGCCTTTTACACAACCTTAACTTGCTAGCCAATCGTGCCACGGAAAGACACAGCGTCGGAATAACTGGGCTCAGAGAGAACACTCACCTCTTTACTTAACATTCCCACCCCAGCGTCCTCTCTGCCCACGAGAAAGACCTTCACTTTCTTCCCTTTGTTTACTCTGAAATACTCTTTAACTTTCCTGCCTCATCATTTCTTCTCTCCAAATTTTATTCACCGTTTTGTCAATTTCTTCTACCAAGATGCTTTTCCAAATTCCCATTGTTTTTGAACAATATCAAATGATATGTACAAGGATTTTTTTTCCTTCCCATTTCCTAAAGCATACTGTAGCTCTGACAAAGAGAAAGAGAGAGGGAAAGAGAGGGAGGGAGCAAACTTCCTTTACTGAAGTGTTATAAGATAGTAAATGTACATTACATAATGGAATACTGATAAATTTGTTTTATGGGAGCTTTCAAACAGATACATTTATGTTCAAAGAAAGAACTGGAAAGCTAAATTATCATAACAAGGGTTTCTTCTTTAGAGTCTCTAAAGTATTTTAGAGAATAAACTCACTAAAATTTTATGTGCTTATAAAAATACAGTGTATAGAGTTACTTAGGAATCATTCATTGCTTCAGAACCTTTTTCAAAGAAATGATACGGCATCTGCTACATGCATATGCACAAAGTCTAATACCCTTAGTCTTTGAGTGGCTGCCTAGCAAACGAGATGGACCCTTTATATATAGATTTAAACCTCTGAACTAGAAACAAAGGATTGGTCAAGACAGTTAATAAAGGAAATGTTTGATGAATGTGGTATAAATGAATAAAAGCGCTCACTCTCAGACCTCAACCAAGCTTGCTCAACTCTCAGTGAGACCTATCTTGATTATTTTATTATTTTTCCCCAAAGCTACACTTCACTATTTCACCCCATTTTCAGCAGCAAACTCCACCCTATTTCCTGTGCTTCAGGAGGCTGCCCTTGGGTGCAGACTGAGAGCATCTGCATAGAGACTGGCCCTACATTCAGCAATGGTAGTGCGACTCAAACCAGTCCTTCCTTGCTCTAACCCCAACTTTCTGTTTGCTTGGCAACACCAAATACGTAAACACTTATATTATGGTAGTGTGTGATCATATCTTATACTCCACTAGATTGATACATTAGTTAATGTGTTTAATGCCAACTATGTTTCAAGAAGACGTATTGGTTTCCAATACTCAGAAGCCAAAAAATAAAAGAAAGAAAGAAGTCAGAGCACTTCTGTATAGATTTACCATTCCAAAGGGGGACAGGGAGAAAACTCAGAAGTAAGTGAAGGAAAACACAAGAGTATTTGCTATAGTGATCAGTGCTAATTGGACAGTAAATCAAGTTATTTGCAGAATTGAAGGTAGTAGGGTGTGCCTGAGGATTACTAATTTAATAAGATAGTGAGGAAAAGTACATCTGAGGGACAAACGTTGAAGATTCTCAAAATCTTGTGTTCAGAGACTCTTTCCTTTTTCCCTTAGTTTTCTCCATGAAATTTTAGTGGAGATGTGTGTTCATGTTACAACTACCTGGAGTAAATTTGGAGGAGGAGACCTGGAACCATGAGTGAATATTTGAAGCAAGGGAAGATGGTTAGATGTACATAGAGAATAAAATGAAAAAGATAAGGTTTACATAGCCATCTTTAAATAATCCAAGTGTTGATTTAGAGATTGTGGAATTTCTTTAACATGCAAAATCAATAGACAAAGGGTAGAAATGATATAAAAATGATTTCAATTCAGTATAAATCAAAATTAGGTATTTAGTGATAGAGCTGACTCAAGTTGTTCAAGCAGAGTTGGTACTACCCTTCAGAGATGACAGAGGACCGTCTTGCTCCAGGGTAAAAGCACAGCTCAATTCTGGGTGGTGTCTGTGGTTCTTTCCAGAACAAATACTAAACATATATATTATGCTATGAGTGAATGAATGAACTCCTTGTTAAACACAGCAGCATAATATAGTCCAAAGCTAAAAGCAATTCAAGAAAGCAATTTTAGAGGCAAAATTCCAGACAACTGAATGTAAACTTTGTATCTGTTCACACAGAGGTGGATTCTTCCATTTGCTTGACAAACACTTGGCAGAACATTTTTTTTTCCCCTCTATTCTTCTTCTGTTTTACATACATCATTGTATACTAAGAGGTTAATTTGCACATTTAAGTGGTACCTCCCTATTTAATTTCTTTAATTTTAGTCCTAGTAAGCTTCAATGATATCACATTTTGTGATGTATATTAAATCCAGAATAGAAGACCAGTGTAAGCTAACCATTTATCAACTCAGTCTATGCAAGTTAAATTGAACTTTGACTTGTTGTATTCTCATTTATTTCTTTCATCCCTAACACAGGGTTTGCTTCAATTTGTGCTACCTGCTCATGTGTGACATCTATTAATATCTTGTTGAAGTGGAAAGAATATGGGCTTTTTCTCTAAGACTGAGTTGTCCATCTTAATCAAGTGGAAGACGTTTAGATCTCAGTCACTAACTCAATGACCCTGGGACATTTCCTTAACATATACAGGCTCATAAAATGACAAAAATGAGGGTAGTAATTCCTGTCTTAGATTGTTACAAGTTTTACATCAAAAGGGGACATTAAAGGTAGCTGAAACATTGGCACATAATAGCTGCTCCGTGTTTCCCTGGTTGCTCAGCTGGTAAAGAATCCACCTGCAAGACCAGAGATCCCGGTTCAATTCCTGGGTCAGGAAGATCTGCTGGAGAAGGGATAGGCTACCCACTTCAGTATTCTTGGGCTTTCCTTGTGGCTCAGCTGGTAAACAATCCGCCTGCAATGTTGCTCCATAAATAACTTGTTTCTTTTATCTGGAATCAAACAGAGAATAAACCTATTTTCTTATATATTTCATATTTTACTTGGAAGAGTTAGTTTTACTTCTCAAAGTATCAATTATATACATATATATAATTGATGATTGGAGATGTAAAACATGTATGATATACATGATAAAATTGCTCTTAGTTTTGCAGTATCTAATAAGCTGATCAATGTGAAAGAATTTATAATCTATAAAATGTCATTAAACTAACCTTTGAAAAAAAGGAAGGATACATCAAATAATAGATTTATAAAAGTAAAGTAATTTGATGAGTATTTAATATATATTTCCTTTACTTACTGAGTTACTTATTCATTTATTGATTCATTCTTTCAGAAGCATTTGTTGACATTTATCATGGGCCAGTTTTTACACATATACGCTATGCATAATGAAATGTTTTGATATTATGCTACAGATATCAATACTGTATGCATTTCTTGATGGACCAGCATTTAAATTACCATTACTTTTAATGGTCATATTTTTATGGCACATTTTTGGAGAAGCTCCAATAAAGGAATTTAAATAGGCTTTCATAATTTCTTGAATTATTAAAAGGACTCAATTTGATGTTTATTCTTAGAGTGCTGATATTGGGAATATAATTCTGAATGAGATGTGATTGAAAGAAGGCTTTAAAAGTTATGTATGAAAGATGTGAAAGACCAAATACATGCTTGATGTTGCCGCTTAAAACCAGGTAGTGCTGTACTTATGTAAAACAGAGATGTAGCAATAAAAAGTTAAAATGATAAGATGGATAAGTAAAGCACTGAGATTATTCATATGGAAAATTGCTTTTAAGCTTATTTTGAAACATTTTGTATGAACTAGATCTTTATTGAAAGTTTACTCAAGGTGTGAATGAGTTACAGAGGTTTTTCCTCCACTTTTGATAAATGAATAGTCATTACTACTAAGACGAGCTTGTTCAGAATGCATTCCTTAATTCTCAGATTTTCATGCATCACACAACTCGAAGCCAACCACGATACTTCTTTACATTATTTTGCCAAACTATGGAAGAAGCTTTTTTACCATGTTTGATAATAGGATTAATGGATATTTCAAATTATGCCATCATAAAAGTCTCTGCTATTTACCACTAAGAAGGAAGAGAAGGGAACACTGAAAATGGCTGATATGAAGCTGCAATGAGAAATTGAAATTCATTCACACATTAAATATGGGACATCAGCATGTTTTACATTTTGAGGCTAAGGATTTAGAGGCGAAATAAATAACTAACATTTTCAAGGGGAAATGGATTAAAATGCAACTTTCAAAAGAAAGTTTTTCTACCAAAAATTTCCTGGTAACAGTAGTTCCACAAATATTCCTCCAATATCTCAAAGTATTTAATTATCATGAACTACATCCCCTAAAACAGTGCCAAACATATAAGGTTGAGTAGGTGTTGGCTAAAGTGGTAAAGAACCCACGTGACAGAGGAGCCTGGAGGTCTACAGTCTACGGAGTTGCAGAAGAGTTGGGCATGACTTAGCAACTAAATGACAATAGAAATGACAGAGACAATAGCAACAACAGATCTACAATCACCTATATAGGTGTGCATGCTCAGTTGTATCCGCCTCTTTGCGACACCATGGACTGCAGATCGCCAGGCTCCTCTGTCCATGGGATTCTCCAATCAAGAATACTGGAGTGAGTTGCCATGTCCTTCTACGGGGGATCTTCCCATCCCAGGGACTGACTCCAGCATCTCTTGTGTCTCCTGTATTGAGCAAGTTCGATCCCTGGATCTAGAAGATCCCCTTCAGATTCTTTCCCAACTGCGCCAATGCAGAAGATGCTCTGGAGAAGGAAATGGCAACCCACTCCAGTGCACTTGCCTGGGAAATCCTATGGACAGAGGAGCCTGTGAACTACAGTCCAGAGGGTCGCAAAGAGACACCACTGAGCTACTAAACAACAGCAGCAATAGCTCAATAACTGGGAGGAAAAACTGGGAGGGAGCCTTTTTGAGAAATGAAGGTCTTCAAGACATCTGCAACCAAGCAATAGAGGAGGCCACACACCTGCCCAGAGCAGAACCCAGGACCCGAGATGACCTGAGAAGACCTTATGTGTTACCTCTGGCTTGTCTCCAGGTTCAGGGCGAGAGATGTGAGGCTTGAGGCCAGGTCCTCAGTGGCCTGGTTGCCCTTGGAGGTGAGCCCAGCTGAAAGACTAGGAGGGCTGTTCTTTCTCTCTTTCTGTTCCCTACTCTCCTTCCTCTCCTTCCTTTCTCCCCTTTCTCCTTCTCCTTTCATTATTTATTGGCATTTTCTTTTTTCAGGTAGTGAATCTACTTTCTAACAACCCTTTCACAGTACCTCTTGTCTCCCCCTGCCTTTCCCATTGCATAGCAGTGCTAAGGGACTGTTACTGTATTGAGTCGCTCAGCTGTGTCTGACTCTTTAGGATCCCATGTACTGAGGCCACCCGGCTCCTCTGTCCATGAAATTTTCCAGGCAAGAATATTGGAGTGGGTTGCCACTTCCTACTCCATTATTAAACAGGATGTTTTAATAAACAGTGTCTAAGTGAGGAAACGTGTCATTTAGGTGGATGAGAGATAATTTCATATGACTTGGTTCAGTTCAGTTCAGTTCAGTCACTCAGTCGTGTCCAACTCTTTGCCACCCCATGAATCGCAGCACGCCAGGCCTCCCTGTCCATCACCAACTCCCGGAGTTCACTCAGACTCATGTCCATCGAGTCAGTGATGCCATCCAGCCATCTCATCCTCTGTCCTCCCCTTCTCCTCCTGCCCCCAATCCCTCCCAGCATCAGAGTCTTTTCCAATGAGTCAACCCTTCGCATTAGGTGGCCAAAGTACTGGAGTTTCAGCTTCAGCATCATTCCCACCAAAGAAATCCCAGGGCTGATCTCCTTCAGAATGGACTGGTTGGATCTCCTTGCAGTCCAAGGGACTCTCAAGAGTCTTCTCCAACACCACAGTTCAAAAGCATCAATTCTTCAGCGCTCAGCCTTCTTCACAGTCCAACTCTCACATCCATACATGACCACTGGAAAAACCATAGCCTTGACTAGATGGACTTTTGTTGGCAAAGTATTATCTCTGCTTTGAATATGCTATCTAGGTTGCTCATAACTTTCCTTCCAAGGAGTAAGCGTCTTTTAATTTCATGGCTGCAGTCACGATCTGCAGTGATTTTGGAGCCCCCAAAAATAAAGTCTGACACTGTTTCCACTGTTTCCCCATCTATTTCCCATGAAGTGATGGGACCTGATGCCATGATCTTCTTTTTCTGAATGTTGAGCTTTAAGCCAACTTTTTCACTCTCCACTTTCACTTTCATCAAGAGGCTTTTGAGTTCCTCTTCACTTTCTGCCATAAGGGTGGTGTCATCTGCATATCTGAGGTTACTGATATTTCTCCGGGCAATCTTGATTCCAGCTTGTGCTTCTTCCAGCCCAGTGTTTCTCATGATGTACTCTGTATATAAGTTAAATAAGCAGGGTGACAATATACAGACTTGACATACTTCTTTTCCTATTTGGAACCAGTCTGTTGTTCCATGTCCAGTTCTAACTGTTGCTTCCTGACCTGCATACAAATTTCTCAATAGGCAGGTCAGGTGGTCTGGTATTCCCATCTCTTTCAGAATTTCCCACAGTTTATTGTGATCCACACAGTCAAAGGCTTTGGCATAGTCAATAAAGCAGAAATAGATGTTTTTCTGCAACTCTCTTGCTTTTTCCATGATCCAGCGGATGTTGGCAATTTGGTCTCTGGTTCCTCTGCCTTTTCAAAAACCAGCTTGAACATCAGGAAGTTCACGGTTCACATATTGCTGAAGCCTGGCTTGGAGAATTTTGAGCATTACTTTATTAGCATGTGAGATGAGTGCAATTGTGCAGTAGTTTGAGCATTCTTTGGCATTGCCTTTCTTTGGGATAGAAATGAAAACTGACCTTTTCCAGTCCTGTGGCCACTGTTGAGTTTTCCAGAGCATCAAGGGGTGTTTTCTTCAAGCTTTCTGTCCTCACTCTCTGTCACTTTATTCCTTTATTTTATAGTTTTTGATAAATTATTACTTTTTAAATACTTTACTTGATTCTGCTGTGTTGTCTTAGGCTTCCCAAATACATCAATGCATGTGTGCTAAGTCGTTTCAGTTGAGTCCTTTGCAACCCTATGGACTTTAGCCTGCCAGGCTCCTCTGTCCATGGGATTCTCCAGGCAAGAATGCTGAAGTGAATTGTCATGCCCACCTTCAGGGGATCTTTCTGACCCAGGGATCAAACCAGCATCTCTTACATCTTCTCATTGGCAGGTGGGTTCTTTACCACCAGAGCCACCTGGAATCAATAATCATCTATATTTCTGAACTCCAGCTAATTCTTGTTTGAAACTATGTTTTTTTGTTTGTTTGGTTTTCAGTAAATACAAAAAACTTAGCCAAATTCTCCCTGGCCCACCCCACAGAAGTTGTGGTTTATTTAGTCCCTACTCCTTTTGATGTGGGATTTCCATCCTGCTGCTTCTATCCTGGGTTTTAACACCTCATTCTCTCCCCATCAGTTTTCTCCCATCATTTAAAACTGTTTGCCCTGCTACTCTGGATCCTCATAACCTGGGTTTTCCTTTCCCTCTAAATAAATTGTTCCTTTAAAATTACCCTAAATGGTATTTTATGGCCAATGATTCCAAAGGCACAGTTGGCAGCTTATTTTCTTGAGACCTGTAGTGCTTCTAAGCCCAATATAACCAACAAACGAGAATTAAAAAAAAAAAAAGTGAACCACCTTTGCTTCCATTGGCTTTCCATCCCAGCTCACTGAACTGATTTTCTGAGGGACCAAATGAAGGCAGGTTCTGCATTCACAGTTTCAACCAGTGGGTTCCATCTGTGATTGGTTGAATAGAGGGATGTGGTACACACAGTTGCAGAGGATACTAAGTCCTTTTATATAAGACTTGCACATCTGAGGATCTTGATACCCACGGGGGCTCTGGAACCAGGAGGACTGCGTACTATGTATCACCAAATGCCTACTACTATGCATCTTTCTGTACAACATTAAATATGAGTCATGGGAGAAAATAAAATTGGACAGGCAATGGTGTAAGTGCACCATTGTACATGGGAAGAAAGGATGGGATGGGAAATTGGGGTAATATTTGCACATATCTACAAAAGCTGGTCTTATATCTCTTGTTTCAACCAAGAATCTTACCACCATTAACACTGACAGTCATCAGCAGCTTTACACCTTGATTTCAATATCTACTTGCAAATTCAGAGCTGACAAATTAGTCTCCATAGATTCATTAAGAATCCTGTCATTAAATTTTGTAGTTTGTTGTTGTTAGGGTGAGATACTTTTGAAAATTGTTACAATGAAATAAAATAAATAGCATTTGTATAAAAAAGCATCTATATCGCCCAAGAGCAAACTGTTCTCTGGATCTCAGCCTACAGATCTCAGCATACCTTTTTGTTATGATGGTGAATTTTAGGATATGATGCTCTAATTCAATCTTGCAAGTTATAACAGGTATCCAGTTAATCCTAATGGTGTGTAAATATTTCAGGACGTTTCTATTAAAGACATCAGTTAGGGAAAGAATTTGGACGGTTTGGTCTGGCTTGGTTTCCTGATATAATCCATCCTATAGTGAAGGATTTTTCAGATGATAGAGCAGTTACCACGGTTGTGAATTGCCATGGTCCACTGGAAAGGGCACCAGTCTCAGACTTTTCAACAAAAAGTACATCTTGATGCAGCGCCTAATTACAGATGGCAATATGTAAGGTGAAAATCTGATCTCTGTATCTACCTCTGGAGAAAACCATGACCTTGTGTGAACTACTTAAACCTTCTGTACTACAGTTTGCTAAATGATAAAATGAAGAAGACACTACTTGAAATGTCTTACCTCATTTATACTCCTGATAACAAAATAACTTGATGTATGAAAAAGAGATAAAAGTTAATCTTATACAAGTATACACATTATTATACTTATTTGTAGTTATTTATAATTAACATATAAACAAGAAGTCATTTTTATGATTACTTATTATGAAATTTATGTATTTATTCAGGTTTGAGGAAATTTTGCTTTCAGATATTAACACATTGACAAAATCAAGGATTTTCAAGGCAATTAGTAGTGACTTTGTCTAATTCTGGAAATGAGAAACCCCAAATTCAGTTTCTGAAGGATTATGTTTTATAATTGTGACATTAAGTTAGAAAAAATTAAAACATTTTAGTATTTATTAACTTTTGAGGTTATGCTAGCTCCAATCCAAAAAGCTTTAAATCGCTTGAATCAGGTGAATTCACTTTGTAGAGTAACCTCAAAAATCAAGTGAAAATTGATAGATACTACTGCAAAGTGGTTCAAATGATTCAAATTTTGGTAAGTAAAGAAAGTAAAATTCTTTTTCTTTTGACAGCTATGTTCTTATGACCATAGTTCTGAGGTCATTTAAACTGACAATGTCTAAAAAAGAAAGTTAAGAGGGTACGATTCTTTAAAATAATGGAAAAAGTTGTAGCTTTACATTGGATTTGATATTAGAAATACTTTAAAGTTCACTTTGAAGGTAATGGAGGATAAACTAATTTCCCATGGAGGACTGACCATGTGAAATCATAACATATGAAAGCAGCAATTTTAAATCTACTGAAGCACAACCGTGGAGTGTAATTTCAAATCTAAACCCTTGCAGAGCTCAGGAAAGACAGAGCTATAGAGAATAAGGTATTAGATGTCTCTCCAAATAGGATGGGAGGAGATGGACTATCATCCTTCTTGACATTGAGTTGATATTCATTTATATTAATTTCTGGGCTCCCCAGGTAGCGCTAGTGGTAAAGAATCAGTCTGCCAATGCAGAAAATGCAAGAGACGCAGGTTAGATCCCTTGGTCTGGAAGATCCCCTGGAGAAGGGAATGGCTACCCACTTCAGTATTCTCGACTGGAGAATCCCATGGACAGAGGAGCCTGGTGGGCTACAGTCCATGGGGTTGCAAAAAGTTGGACACGACTCAGTGACTAACACTACTGCCTACTACATTAATTTTTAACCCTAGGATTTTGGCGAATGTTCTCAAAAGCTACTAAGAGGCAAGAGTTCAATAGAAGTTAAGTTGTAGCTGTATAACTTCACCTCAAAATAACAGAGCATGTCCACTTTGCTTTTTTACAGGGCATTTTCAGTACTCTTGCCTGGAAAATCCCATGGATGGAGGAGTCTGGTGGGCTGCAGTCCATGGGGTCGCTAAGAGTCGGACACGACTGAGCGACTTCACTTTCACTTTTCACTTTCATGCATTGGTGAAGGAAATGGAAACCCATTCCAGTGTCCTTGCCTGGAGAATCCCAGGGACGGGGGAGCCTGGTGGGCTGCCGTCTCTGGGGTCACACAGAGTCGGACATGACTGAAGTGACTTAGCAGCAGTAGCAGCAGCAGCCTATCCCTTCTCCAGCAGATCTTCCTGACCCAGAAATTGAACCAGGGTCTCCTCAATCACAGGCAGATTCTTTACCAGCGGAGCTACATTTTTACTTTCCTTTTTCATGGGTGATATGTAAGCAGTGCACACAACTCTGACATAGAGTATCTCATTTAACTTTCACTTTCACACTCAGAGGAAAGAATCATCGCCACCACTTTGGTACAGACATCAGAAAATGAGACAGGCTCACCCAATTTTAGAAACAGAAGGAAATGGTCAACCAGACCGGTTTTTAGCTAATTTACTATTAAGTGAGCAAATGGTAGTGTCAAACATAAATCCAGTGTTAAGAATATGCTGGTAAGTAGACAGGACTCCCTGCTCTCTCAGTGTCTCTCTTGGAGGCCCGTCCAACATTAAGTGGACAAGGCGGTCTATATTATCACCTTCCAGAATTCCAAACCTCCCAGGTGCTAGAGAGGCCCCTTCCAGGCTGAAGACTCTACTCTATCATTATATAAGGACATGCTTGTCGGGTCAGAATTTCATTCTCCTCTTTCCAATTTTTTGCTATTTAATTAATAGTATAGCAGTTTGGGCTTTGTCCTACAACAAAGAAATTGAGAAATTTGTTAAATAATTTGGGAGAGTGTAGTGTTAGTCACTCAGTTGTGTCCCACTCTTTGAGACCCTATGGACTGTAGCCTGCCAGTCTATAGGCACCAGAGGACAAGCTCCTCTGTCCATGGGATTCTCCACGCCAGAATACTGGAGTGGGTTGCCATTTCCTTCTCCAGGGCATCTTCCTGACCCAGGGATAGAACCCGGGTCTCCTGCAGTGCAGTTGGATTCTTTACTGTTGAGCCACTGGGAAGCAAAAATAATATGGGACCAGCCAACATTTGAAGAGGGGTCAGGAAGATCTCTTGGAGAAGGAAATGGCAACCCACTCCAGTATTGTGGCCTGGAGAATCCCCACGGACAGAGGAGCCTGGTGTGCTACAGTCCAGGGGGGTTGCAGGGAGTTGGACATTACTGAGTGGCAAAGCAGCAGCAGCAACATTTAAGGGACGATTGGAAACAGTATCTGTCTGGCTGCCAATCCCCCAGTTTTGCCTGTATGATTCTGAATGTCTGTCTTTTCCCTTGTTTTAGGTATTAATTTAAAATTCCAAATTAAAAAAAAAAGAAAACAATTCTAGGAAAATAAATGCAATTAGTCTAAATATATTCTTTGCTATTGTATACAATATGATATAAAACATAAATATCTATATTAATAAGGTCTTTAATCTTTACGGTGTTGTGCATGAATTCTGTTTTCCCGTGGAAAATTCTACATCACAGTAGTCAGAACTGGATGTTATTCTTTAGAGGGATGGAGAAATCTCACAGAGGACTGAAGTTAAAATACATTGTGAAATTCATTAAACTTTCCGTAATTAGTCTTTTTGCTTGAATCTGTTTTCTTATTAGACCTTTTTTTTAAATTGTCTCTCAGTATTATTGTCACATGCCCCATCTTTCTTTTTAAAAAAGAGAGATGTTTCTGCTTCTGCTCTTTTGAAAAAACATTTATTTATGTAATTTATTTATTTGGCTGCACTGGGTCTTATTTGTGGCATGTGGGATCTAGTTCCTTGACCACTTATTAAACCTGGGTCCCCTGCATTGCAAGCAGAGAATCTTAGCCACTGGAGCATCAGGCAAGTCCTGTGATTCCACCTTTTTAATTTTTTTAATTTAAGTTTTACTTATTTGTTCATTTAGTTCTAATTAAGGTATGCTGCTGCTGCTGCTGCTGCTAAGTCACTTCAGTCGTGTCCAACTCTGTGCGACCCCATAGATGGCAGCCCACCAGGCTCCCCTGTCCCTGGGATTCTCCAGGCAAGAACACCGGAGTGGGTTGCCATTTCCTTCTCCAATGAATGAAAGTGAAAAGTGAAAGTGAAGTCGCTCAGTCGTGTCTGACTCTTAGCGACCCCATGGACTGCAGCCTACTAGGCTCCTCCATCCATGAGATTTTCCAGGCGAGAGTACTGGAGTGGGGTGCCATCGCCTTCTCCGAATTAAGGTATAGTTAATGTAAAACATTATGTAAGTTTCAGGTGTACAACTTAGTGATTTACAATTTTTAAAGCTTATATTTTATTTATAGTTATTGAAAAAATTGGCTATGTGTCCTGTGTTGCACAGTATATCCCTGTAGCTTTTTAAACTTTTTATATAGTAATTGATACTTCTTAATCCCTCACCCATATATTGCTCCTTCCTCCTTCCCTCTCCTCTCTGGTCTTCACTAGTTCTCTAAATCTCTGAGCCTGCTCCTTTTTGTTATATTCACTAGTTTGTTGTATTCTTTCAGATTCCACAAATAAGTGATATAAAGTATTTGTCTTTCTTTGACTTATTTCACTTAGCACCATACCCTCCAAGTCCATCCCAGCTTGTTTATTTTTGTTGTTTTTGTTGCCACTATACATTCAGAATATTTTAAATTTGTAGACTAAAAACAGACTTTTGCAATTATTTTTATCTTTTATATTTTTTTACAAGGTGCCTTTTTTTGGTAATTTGCTTCCTGGTGGCTCAACAGTATTTTAAGATTTATACATTCAAGAAGCTCAGAGTTGCTGTAATTTTATGAACTTCATACAGAAATAATGCAAGTGAGAATCAATAACTCAAATAATATTTTACAGAGATGCCAATATACAACAGTGTAGAGACACAGGTACCTGGCAATGTGGACTTCATAGAGGCTTACAGGTGGTTTTAAATACAGTATAGGTAAAATAGCTTAATATTTTAATTTTGTTCCTTGTATACGGAAAACATGGTTTTCCCAGGTGGCACTAGTGGTAAAGAACCCACACAAAAGCAAATATCAAATTGTTTCTTTTTAAAGACTTTGTGGTTTATCTATGGAAGGTAAGATCTTCAGGAAATATGATGAGACCAATCACAAAACAAAATAAAATAGGCAAACACTTGACATTTTGATCATGGCATCTGGTCCCATCACTTCATGGCAAATAGATGGGGAAACGATGGAAACAGTGACAGACTTTATTTTTTTGGGCTTCGAAATCACTACAGATGGTGACTGCAGCCATGAAATTAAAAAATGCTTGCTCCTTGAAAGAAAAGCTATGACCAACCTAGACAGCATATTAAAAAGCAGAGACATTACTTTACCAACAAAGGTCTTTCTAGTCAAGGCTATGGTTTTTCCAGTAGCCAGGTGTGGATGTGAGAGTTGGACTATAAAGAAAGCTAAGTGCCGAAGAATTGATGCTTTTGAACTGTGGTTTTGGAGAAGACTCTTGAGAGTCCCTTAGACTGCAAGGAGATCAAACCAGACAATCCTAAAGGAAATCAGTTCTGAATATTCATTGAAACTCTAATACTTTGGCCACCTGATGCAAAGAGCTGACTCATTTGAAAAGACCCTGATACCGGGAAAGATTGAAGGCGAGAGAAGGGGACGACAGAGAATGAGATGATTGGATGGCATCACCAACTTAATGGACATGAGTTAGAGTAAGCTCCAGGAGTTGGTGATGGACAGGGAGGCCTGGTATGCTGCAGTCCATGGGGTCACAAAGAGTCAGACATGACTGAACTGAACTGAGATTTTGATACAGTTTTGATCACTGGAATCTGAAGGCTGAACTGAGATTTTGATACAGTTTTGGTCACTGGAATCTGAAGGCAAGTTTATGCCTATCTGAGTAATATTTCAGAGACATTGGTCAATGTGTGTAATTGTCTACTTGGCAAACTAGGGTGAAATATGGCAACATTTGAAGATTAGTATTATAGTTCTCTAATACAGGCTCCTTTCAAAATGATGTTCAAAATTCATCTCATGCAGGATGCTTCCCTGTCAGTTTTGGCAGCAAGAATCATTTTTGCCTCTGCAAATGTCAATGTTGAGAAATGTATTTTCTTTTCAAATTTGCAGGAGATCTTCATTAAAAAAAAGAAATAAAAGCAGCAATTGAATCAATGTGTGTGTGCTCAGTCGCTTCAGTCATGTCCCATTCTTTGCGACCACATGGACTATAGCCTGCCAGGCTCCTCTGTCCATGAGATTTTCCTGGCAAGAATATTGGTGTGGGCTGCTATCTGCTCCTCCAGGGCATAGTCCCAACTTGGGGCTTGAACCCACATCTTCTGCATCATAGGCAGACTCTTTACTGCCGAGCTACCAGGGAAGCCCAAGTGAATTAATTATGATAAGGAAAAAAAAAACAAAACACCATGAGATTATTTCTTCTGTTGAGGAGAAATTAAGTACAGGTATTGCAAATATAAATTGGGTTTCCCCCCTTCTATCTGAAAATATATATTAATATATATACACTTGACTAACTTCTTCCATTCACACTATTCAGTTCAGTTCAGTTGCTCAGGCATGTCCAACTCTATGAAACCCCATCAACTGCAGCATGCCGGGCCTCGCCATCCATCATCAACTCCCAGAGTTTACCCAAACTCATGTTCATTGAGTTGCTGATGCCATCCAACCTCTGTCGTCCCCTTCTCCTCTCACCTTCGATCTTTCCCAGCTTCAGGGTCTTTTCAGATGAGTCAGCTCTTTGCATCAGGTGGCCAAAGTATTGGAGTTTCAGCTTCAACATCAGTCCTTCCAATGAACACTCAGGACTGATTTCCTTTAGGATGGACTGGTTGGATCTCCTTGCAGTCCAAGGGGCTCTCAAGAGTCTTCTCCAATACCACAGTTCAAAAGCATCAATTCTTTGACACTCAGCTTTCTTTATAATCCAACTCTCACATCCATACATGACTATTGGAAAAACCACAGCTTTGACTAGACGGACATTTGTTGGCAAAGTGATGTCTCTGCTTTTTAATATGTTGACCAGGGATTGAACCTAGGTCTCCTGCTTTGCAGGCAGATTCTTTCCTATCTGAGCTATCAGTGAAGCCCAGTAAACATGTAAACTGCATATAACTGTGACTTCACATCCATGGAAAACAGAGCATCATGGTTTTCCTGATGAGTAGCAGCTGGCATCTCCACCCAGTTAGGGCTCATCCCTGATGAGGGGCCAGGTCCACAGAGGTGGTGAACACAATTAAAGTTCATTTGGAAAAAGACTTTAAAGAGGAAGCCTGCGTTTGATGCAAGCCTTGCCTCAATTAAATGTAGAATGTACTAGGGAACCAAGACGTCTGATTAAGAAAACCACGGAAAAGGGACATCTTGTGAAAACCCTTCATCATATAAGTTTACTATTTTAAGCTGAGAGTTAAGGAAAGACATCAATGATAAAATGACATTTGCAAAGAAGTCCTAAATGAGGTGAGGGAACAGTCACTGGGATAACTGACAGGCAAGAGGAAAAGCCTTCAGGCAGAGAGAATAAAATTATTTAAGTGATTATCAGTAATTATAGTACCTTGCGACTTTCAATTATCCTCAATAAAACAAATAACCTTATGTTTAACTGACAGTCATGCTCATAGCAACTTATAACTGAAAGATTGGTAAAAAATGCTATCTTTATAAATTATATGCAGTAATTTTAGTGTTTAAAATTGGAACATTCGGGGGAAAACACATTCAATTTCCTTATGTTTCTTTTGAGACAACAAATGTGGTACAGCTTTAATGGAGAATAAATGGATATCCTTTTTTTTTTTTAATCAGTTAAGTCATAATTGAAATGAGTAATCGATTTGAAAGAACCCTTTTCAAAGAGTCATCATTGATTATTCTCTTGACCTTCTTCCATACAACTGCATCTGTCTGATAGAACTCAGAAGAAGATCCAGCTAATATCATGACCTAAAATATTCAGAAACTGTCCAGGGAAGCTAAAACTAGAGGGTGGCATTTTAAGACTCAAGAAGCAGGATATATGAACAAAAAAACACCAGAAGATTTAAATCGGCACAGTTCACAGACATTTCGGGGCAGGAGGGGGATAACAAAGAATCACAAGGCTCTATCCACAATTATTTTGTTTTAATAATACATCTTTGTTTTCATACTCCCATTCTGTAAAACAAACCTTGAAATCCTACCTTAAAATATGCTTCATTCCTCTTGAAATTCTGATTTACTACCTAGATTTATTTTCTAGTCTTTTTTTTTTTTTTTTTTCCATTTTAAGGGAATGAAACATTTTGTTTCTGTTAAGTGTGTGGATGTGTGCTAAGTTGCTTCAGTCATGTCTGACTCTTTGAGACCTATGGCCTATAGCCTGCCAGGCTCCTCTGTCCATGGGATTCTCCAGGGAAGAGTACTGGAGTGGGTTGCTGTGCCTTTCCCCAGGGAATCTTCCCAACCCAGGAATCGAACCTGCCTTTCTTAGGTCTTCTGCATTGGCAAGTGGGTTCTTTATCACGAGTACCAGAGACTGTCTCTATTAAAGTGCTCTGACACTTACATACACACTAATCTTTGTTCTTTAAAATATCAGCCACTTGCATTATATTGAGTTTAAGAAACTGCTTACACTGGCCCTGGGGAAGGATCTTTGTATAAATGAATGTTTTTCATGGTGTGTAGATGGTTTCTGTAAGCCATTTAGAAGACATCAATGTCTAAATCTTTTCTAATCTTGCATTTCTTTTAGGTCTGCAATAAATGTACAAATATCAGTAGGCACGTGCTTATTTATTTATCTTTTATATTTGTGAGATCACAAAAAGTGAGGAGATTAACTAGGATACTCAAAAGTCAAGGGTCTTAGGGAAACAAAATTAGTTTTAAGCATATTCTGTTGGAAGAAAAGAGGAGGGTAGAGACACAAATGTAGCCCTTACATAGAACTGTATAGCTACATCACCTATATTCCCTGTATCTGGTCTCGAGTATCCAACTTCTTATAGCAACCCTAATAGCTGCTAAATAAAGATAATCCAGGAAATATTGCCTACATTTGATATGATCATGTCAATTTCCCTATTTTATAATTTTGCTAAAATAGATATAAAATACACTGGGGATAAAAAATAGTAAATACAGATTTCTTTTTTCTGGTGATATTTTCCTCAATTGCTTTTGAAAAATTCTTCTTCTATGTGTTCACCGGGAAAGGTTTCCCTCAAAAAATCTAAGAGGTAAGTTGCTTCCGTCATGTCCAACTCTTTGCGGTCCTATGGACTGTAGCCCTCCAGGCTCCTCTGTCCATGGGATTCTCCAGGCAAGAATCCTGGAGTGGGTTGCCATGCCCTCGTCCAAGGCATCTTCCTGACCCAGGGATCAGACCTCCATCTCCTATGTCTCCTGCATTGGCAGGGGAGTTCTTTACCACTGGTGTCACCTGGGAAGCCCTCAAAAAGTCTACATTTATTTTAAGGGAAAAATACCCCTATGAATCGGTTCCTTGCAAAGCAGCCAATTCTCATATGTCAGGGCAAAGTGCTTCCAATGAAGATGTTATGATCATCATGGCATCACCCTTCATCCCCTTTCTCTGAGGTGAAGACCTCTTCAAATCTGCCTTTGGCTTTGCACCGTGACCCTGTGTTCTCAAGTTTTATGCCTTTTCACATATCATCTCTACACTTAGGGTGCAAGTCTGAAAATTCAATTCTGTCATTATTTGATAAGTAGAGTAAAAGTATTCTTTTATCACACTCTCCTGATTTAAGTGTCTTTTCTGACACTGTGTAGGTCCAGCTGCTATTGGCTTTCCCTTGACGTATTTTGCATGGATGATACATTTGCTTTTTAAGAGTCATCTGTTACTTTGATTCCCCCTTCCACAGCAATTTGTTTGATTTCTCGTCTAGTGAAGTCATTCTCACCAGAGTTCTTTTCTCTTCTAGTTTCTGCATTATTTTACTACTCATAACAATTTTCTATAGAGACATCTTGTCACCCTCAGGACAAGAAATGGGTGTAGAACTTTAGGCAGTGACAAATCAATCATTCTCCATTTACCAGAATGGAAACCAATTTGGCAGAGATGGAATGTGAGAATATGCTTTGGTTTTTTGAGTTTTTATGGCATGATGCCATGTGTAACTGATGCTATTTTCAACACAACAAATTATTTTTATACATTTTTTGCAATTCAGAGCAAGTTAAGAAAGCATAGCATTAGCACAGATAAAACGAATGTTAAGCATCTTATCAAGCAAAAGAGGAAAGAGGAATAAAGAGTGAAAGGAAAGAAACTGTTGCTGTACAAGTGTTGCTGTATTAATTTTATAGTTGGCATTTCTGTCTTTCTTTTGAGTCAAGACAATGTATTTGTGGGCCCCTTTTGGAAGTGGATATTGAGCACAGGTTTCCACCTCTATCCAAAAGTAGAGCATTTCTATGAAACCTTCCATAATCTGAAATGGCTTAAAGGGAAGAAGCAATTAACTCACAGCACATCTTGCTAACAGACACACACAGTGTATCAAGGTAAAACCCAGATACTTGTAGACACAGTTCAAAGCTTTGGGGTCTTGATGCTGAAATACTGAATGTAGTTCTCAGGGAGAAGTTCCATGGTTCCTCTTTGTACTCAACCTCCTGCCGCCTCTATTACTTGTAAAACAACACCTGAATGTTATTTTCAACTTTTTTCCTAAAGGTCAAAATCCTTTTTGAATTTCTTTCAGTTAACAAAAACAAATGCAAGTGAAAGTCTTCCATAAAAGTGAAGAAGTGCAAAGCAAACTTTTGAAAAGTGGGGATACTTATGTGGAAGTGTGTTTATAAGATTATCAATCTTATTTATGTAAAACAAATTACACTTTAAAAGCTCATGAAGAAAAAAAGATAAAAGCTCATGAAGAAAATCATATGTAATTATATGAAAATGTTCTATCAGTGACAGAACATGCTCCCAATTTTAGACTGTGCCACAGTTTTAATAAACTTCACTTTGACAAAACATTTAAATAGATTAGTTTAGAGAGTTCCCTATACCTAGAAATATATGTGTGTGTGTTTGTATTTCACAAAGCTATATCTAAAAAATTAGTGTTCCTAAATAAACATGTACTTTTTTGTAGCTTCATGGAACAAGCTGAAAGAGGTGAATTCTATCAAATGTGTAAGAAATAAATAATACAAAACAAAACTTCTTTGACTGTGTGGATCCCAACAAACTGTGGAAAATTCTTAAAGAGATGGGAATACCAGACCACCTGACCTGCCTCCTGAGAAATCTGTATGCAGGCCAAGAAGCAACAGTTAGAACTGGACATGGAACAACACACTGGTTCCAATAGGAAAAGGAGTACGTCAAGACTGTATATTGTCACCATGTTTATTTAACTTATATGCAGAGTACATCATGAGAAACACTGGGCTGGAAGAAGCACAAGCTGGAATCAAGATTGCCGGGAGAAATATCAATAACCTCAGATATGCAGATGACACCACCCTTAGGGAAGAAAGCAAAGAAGAACTAAAGAGCTTCTTGATGAAAGTGAAAGAGGAGAGTGAAAAAGTTGGCTTAAAATTCAACATTCAGAAAACTGAGATCATGGCATCCAGTCTCATCACTTCATGGCAAATAGACGGGGAAACAACAGAAACAGTGATAGACTTTATTTTGGGGGGCTCCAAAATCACTGCAGATGGTCACTGCAGTCATGAAATTAAAAGATGCTTGCTCCTTGGAGGAAAAGCTATGACCAACCTAGACAGAATATTAAAAAGCAGAGACATTACTTTGCCAACAAAGGTCCATCTAGTCAAATCTATGGTTTTTCCAGTAGTCATGTATGGATGCGAGAGTTGGACTGTAAAGAAAGCTGAGTGCCGAAGAATCAATGCTTTTGAACTGTGGTGTTGGAGAAGACTCTTGAGAGTTCCTTGGCCTGCAAAGAGATCCAACCAGTCCATCCTAAAGGATATCAGTCCTGAATATTCATTGGAAGGACTGATGCTGAGGCTAAAACTCCAATACTTTGGTCACCTGATGTGAAGAACTGACTCTTTGGAAAAGACCATGATGCTTAGAAAGACTAAGGTTGAAGGAGAAGGGACGACAGAGGATGAGATGGATGGCATCACCAACTCAATGGACGTGAGGTTTAGTAAATTCCAGGAGTTGATGATGGTAGGAAGGCCTGGTGTGCTGCAGTCCTTGGAGTCACAAAGAGTCAGACACGACTGAGTGACTGAACTGACTGATACAAACATGTTTAGAAAATTGTTGTTCAGTCCCTTAGTTGTGTTTGACTCCTTGTGGCCCCACGGGCTGCAGGATTTCAGGCTTCCCTCTTCTCCACCAGATCCCAGAATTTGCTCAGACTCACTGCCATTGAGTTGGTGATGGCATCCAACCATCTCATCCTCTGTCACCCTCTTCTCTTCCTGCCCTCAATCTTTCCCAGCATCAAGGGCTTTTCCAATGAGTTGGTTCTTCACATCAGGTGGCCACAGCATTAGAGCTTGAGTTTCAGCAACAGCCCTCTCAATTTATATTCAGGATTGATTTCCTTTATGATTGATTGGTTTCATCTCCTTGCATTCCAAGGGACTCTCGAGAGTCTTCCCAAGCACCACAGTTCTAAAGCATTGATTCTTCGACATGCAGGCTTCTTTATGATCCTTTATGGTTCTATTAGGTATTCTCATATTTTGACAGTAACTTGTCTCCTTTTTAAAATTGCATTAGAATTGAGTACATGAAGACTAGTGTTTCTAAGTTGATGCTTGCTTCATCCATAACGAGAAGAGGGACCATACACTGAGACCTATACATCTGAGCCATTCACCATGGCTTCAGGGACAGATTCTAAGTTTAGAAATTCTAGGATGCTCTTTCACCAGCTAATTCAGGAGGGATTAACCTAATAAAATTGTTTAAACTGCACCTGATTTAAATATACTAATTAACCAAGTCATTACTAAAGTAGTTACTAACAAACCGAGATCTTAACTTTTAATATATCAATATTGTTCATTTGCATAGTACAATCATACTAAGCAGACAGGACTACTTAGGATAAAGTCTTGGGGAGTCCATAGCTGGAACAACGTGTGAGGTAGTTTGTGCCATTTTATAGACAAATTTCTCCCATCTAGTGACATTTCGTGTTTGTTTCAATAAAGCTATGGTTCATGAAAAATAGAATTGCATTGTTCTGATGTATGGATTTTCATTCTTTCTTTTTCCTGAATCCTGATTTTTGCAATGTTACACAGTGTCTTCATCTTGCAAAATTAATATGATTTTAATAAAATATGATACACAAGATGAGTATATTGAGATTAACAATTATGAAGGAAAAAACTGAAAATATTGTAGAAGGTAACATAAAAACCATATCATTTCATGAATCTTGTATCCAGCCATGCAGGAACTAGACTCAACTACTAAATAACATTATTTGTTATCATTCACCTTTCTTCCCTAATCCCTCCCTCCACTGCTTCTTCCTCTTTTTACATATTTTCAAAATAGCATAAATTAAGATTAAAAGTGTTTTTAAGACTCCACTCAGGTTCAAATATTGCTCTTATGTGTAATACAGAAATAAATTCTTTTCAAAGTCTTAATCTCAAGAGAAGCATTGCAATTTTAGCTAAAAATTCAATTTTACTTTGGAGAACTCATTCAAAATAATTTTTAAAAGATTAGCTTAATGTTATTTCTTCCCATCAGACTTGACTTTTAAGGAAATAATTTTTTTGCAGTTTGGTGATACATGGATTATAAGTACATTTAAAATATTTATTTAATACAAGACTTTGAAATTAATGTTAGGTGCAATTCTGTGTTTAATTCTGTGATCAATCTTATTGTTATTATGATCACAGAAAGGAAATAAATTCTTTATAACTGAATTAGGAAACTGAATTTGTATAAATATCACCAAAGGTGTAGACACAAATCACAAGTCAACAACCTTTTTTTTTCTTTTTTACATTAAAAATTCCCATTAGAGTCAGTTTGTTATTAAGTTATATAACTTCCAGCCTTTCTTCTAGCAGACAGTATTTTTCATTTGTGGAAATAACCTTTCAGTTGTTGGTTATTTTCTAATCTTGATATATTAAAATAGAGCAAAACATTTTCTCCAGAGCATCTTGAATGCTGTCTTCATTCTTCTCCTTCCTTTCCTAATAGCCTTTAATGTAAGAGTCCTTTCTATTCTCAGTGAGTTGAATAAATTATTGCATCTTGGAATATGTCATCTTATTATTATTATTACCCAAACTAGAAACATTTTTTACATGATTAGAGGTTTCTTTGGAGATTGATGCCACAAAAAAAGGAAACACATTTAAGCAACACATTAAACACATTAAAAGCAACAACAGAGATCTTACAGAGGAAACCCAGGCTGATGTTTTATTGTATACATAGAGCATGTTTTCAAATAATATAAGTCAGATAATATAAACCCATGTTAAAAGAAATAGATAAATTAAACTGCATTCAATCTTTTTTGATTCCTTCCATTGCAAATCATTGGGTATGACTGAGAAAACAATGATTCCAAGGAGAATCACTGCTTTATTTTTATTTATTTATTTTCACTGGAGCATAATTACTATGTAGCAGTGTGAACCAGCTATTTGTACATGTATATCCTTGCCTTCCGGAGAAGGCAATGGCGCCCCACTCCAGTACTCTTGCCTAGAAAATCCCATGGACAGAGGAGCCTGGTAGGCTGTGGTCCATGGGGTCGCTAAGAGTCAGACATGACTGAGCGACTTCACTTTCACTTTTCACTTTCATGCATTGAAGAAGGAAATGGCAACCCACTTCAGTGTTCTTGCCTGGAGAATCCCAAGGACGGGGGAGCCTGGTGGGCTGCCGTCTATGGGGTCGTACAGAGTCGACCATGACTGAAGCGACTTAGCAGCATCCTTGCCTTCTTAAAGCTCCCTTCCACCCTCACCCCTTAGGTGAAGCCTTGAAGTGAAAGAGGAGAGAGAAAATGCTGGCTTAAAACTTATCATTCAAAAAACGAAGATCATGGCATCCAAGGAGAATCACTGCTTTATTTTTATTTATTTATTTTCACTGGAGCATAATTGCTATATAGCAGTGTGAACCTGCTGTTTGTACATGTATATCCTTGGCTTCTTAAAGCTCCCTTCCACCCTCACCCCTTAGGTGAAGCCTTGACGTGAAAGAGGAGAGAGAAAAGGCTGGCTTAAAACTAATCATTCAAAAAACGAAGATCATGGCATCTGGTCCCATCACTTCATGGTAAGTAGATGGGGAAAACAATGGAAATAGTGACAGACTTAATATTCTTGGGCTCCAAAAATTACTGCAGATGGAGACTGCAGCCATGACATTAAAAGATGCATGCTCCTTGGAAGAAAAGCTATGACCAACCTGGACAGCATATTAAAAATCAGAGACATTACTTTGCCAACAAAGGTCCATATAGTCAAAGTTATGATTTTTCCAGTAGTCATGTATGGATGTGAGAGTTGGACCATAAACAAAGCTGAGCTATAGAATTGATGCTTTTGAACTGTGGTGTTGGAGAAGACTCTTAAGAGTCCCTTGAACTGCAAGTAGATCAAACCAGTCCATCCTACAGGAAATCAGTCCTGAGTATTCATTGGAAGGACTGATGTTGAAGCTGAAACTCCAATACTTTGGCCACCTGATGCTGACTCATTTGAAAAGGCCCTGATGCTGGGAAGGACTGAAGGCGAGAGGAGAAGAGGACACAGAAGATGAGATGGTTGGATGGCATCACTGACTCGGTGGCCTTGAGTTTGAACAGGCTCCAGGTGTTGGTGATGGACAGGGAAGCCTGGCGTGATTCAGTCCACGGGGTCGCAAAGACTCAGACATGACTGACCAAGTGAACTGAACTTAATTGCTTTACACACCCAGTTTTTGAAGAGTTGAAGCAAACCATCATCTCACTTGACTGGAGTCAAATACATGCATTGCCAAGGTTACTTTATGGCTCCATTTCTGCAAAGGAGAGACATCATCGGTCTCCTTTTATTTCTATTGAGCTCACACAATGGTAAATGTGTGTTTAAAAGTGTGATATTTGAGGCCTCATACAACTGGATCTGCTTCCACTTATTAGTTATCTTGAATAAATTACTCAAGTTCCATAAACACCCCTTCTTTTTTTAAGAAAGGCATTATAAAGCATTACATTAAACCCTATATCATAGTATCGTTAAAACATTTCTATTGAAAATTTACTCTAAAACTACCTATTACTATAGTTGCATTCATATACAAGTACACAGTAAATGTTAACCATAATTATTTCACCACTTATTATTGGCATTTTACATGGATTGTCTTGCCTCAAACCAAACTAATCTTGTTTTCCATTTTACTTTAAATGATCATACTTACATATGAACTAACAAAAATGTGTTGGTTCTGTTTGGTCATTATCTTGTGAGGCCTGTCAACTGAATTTATATGGCTACTTTCACTCTTTTTCCATAAATCACTTTTCAAGGTCTTCTAGTAGAGACTTAGGCTTTGGAAAAGGCTCGAGTGCACATGAATATATGCGCATGTCTGTGTGTGTTCCTGTGGCTGTGTGTGGGCATCTGTGAGTGTGTGGACACATGTTTTAGGCTTCCAACAGAGAAATCTTTGGAGGAAAACTGCACGGGGCCAAGCCTCTCCCAACCCCTTCTAGATAATCTGCCCCATAACGCAAACTGAATTCATCCTGTGTTTACCATTTCTGCTAGTTTTCTACCTTCCTCTCTGGCTACTCCTTCTCAGTATATTTTTTCTTGAATATTCTGCTAGATTCTGACAATTGAATATTGAGTTTTCAGTACTTTACAATGGTTCGTCTTTTACTTCTTGACTAATATTTTTTTCCTAGAGTAACTGGGCCTACCTTCATAGTTCAGTTATGGAGGGCTCTCTAACTATACATCTGACACAATCACTCTAAGTATCTTGAAGAATATGTTGTTGCTGTTTAGTTGCTAAGTCATGTTTGACACTTTTGCAACCCCATGTACTGTAGTCTGCCAGGCTCCTCTGTCCATAGGATTTCCCAGGCAAGAATACTGGAGTGGGCTGCCATTCCCTTCTCTAGGGGATCTTCCCCACCCAGGGATTGAACTGGGATCTACTGCATTGCAGGCAGATTCTTTATCATCTGAGCCACCAGGGAAGCCCAGTATCATATGTTACAGTCTAATTCCATACTTATATGTAGCTTATGAGACTTTTCCTGCAGCTGTTGAATAAATAAATTAGCAGTGATTATTATAAATTAAATACCAATAACCTTTGCCATAGTCATTGATATGTGGGAAAAGATAAGTAAATTATTTTAATAACATTTAGCTATGTGCTCTAATTTGTATAATTCCTTTTCATATTTTGAATTCACTCAGTGAACCACGTTGCTCATTAAGTATTATTCGGGCAAAGAACAGATATACCACAACAGAAAATGCTTTAATTGGTATCTAATTACTTGGCCACTAGGACCATGTCTACATGTGCAAAATGAAGTGCAAAACTGATTCAACATTCAACATTATTAGAGAAAAAGCATAGGCTCTAATTATATGAATAGCATATCATTGTGAGATGTAGTTTTTTAAGAAGATGGTGTCAGTACAAATTGAGCGTTAAGATATCTTGCGGTATATACTTCCAAAGCATATCATTCTCAAGTCTGTATATGCTTTGTCAAACTAGCCCTCTGAAACCATATACAGGCAAACTAGGCAGAAAAATGTAATTTCTTCCAGCTCCACCCATTAAAACATTCTAATTATAAATTGAATTTCTAAATAAAGCATCATTTGTGAATAGCCTCAGAGAATTCTGACATTCTTGTATTTTCTGATCAGCAAAACTTAACCTTTTAATATGTAGAGAGCTGACTCTGAGACTGTTTAATGAGTAGCTTCTAGGATTAATTCAACCAAAATCCCTCCTTCTCTGTTTCTAAGCTGCCAAGTCCTGCTGTGGAAAATGGCAGGTGTGTTCTGGGTTTTCTTCCAAATGTGTGACTTTAGTGCTGCTGGAGACCACGTCTGCTGGTCTCTCCTCCTTCCCTAGCTGTTGTCCTCTCCTTCAGCACTCCCTCCCAGGGAATGTGGACGGTGGCGGCCCATCCCTAATCCAGATTCGTCCAGGAATTTGTAATTAGTGGGGCAGATATTACCTTGCCAAACTCACTTATCATCTTTTTGCCTCCTTTTCCTCACATGTTAAATGGAATAATGGCAGTACCTACATCGTAGTCCTGTTTTGGATGAGGATTAAATGATCTTATAATGAGATGCATGGAGCATTGCATGGGGCATAGTCAGGACTCTACTGGGGTAAATTTTTAGGACCATTTTTCTTGTTATCATCACTCATAGTAGTTGTAGCTACATCAGTGTTAGGATTGATGACCTTAAGGAATATTTACCTTATGTTAACTCCGGGAGTTGGCGATGGACAGGGAGGCCTGATGTGCTGCGATTCATGGGGTCACAAAGAGTCGGACACGACTCAGCGACTGAACTGAACTGAACTGAACATGGTATTTGGGCTTCCCAGGGGGTGCTGGTGGTAAAGAACCCACCTGCCTATTCAGGAGATGTAAGAGACACAGGTTCAGTCCCTGGGTTGGGAAGATCCTCTGGAAGAGGGCATGGCAATCTGCTGCAGTATTCTTGCCTGGAGATTTCCATGGACAGAGGAACCTGGTGTGCTACAGTTCATACAGTTCTCAAAGAGTTGGACACGGCTGAAATGACTTAGTAGGCATGGATACATGCCCTTTTTATTTATCTCTTTACTAGTCAAAGCTGAGTCATATGCTGTTATTACTTATTGCACAATAAAATTGCCGTGAGACTTGGTCCTAATATCATTACTAAAAATGGAGGTAGGGACAGCTGTACAGGTTCGATAGCTTCTTGAGAGGGAGACATGACTCCTCTAAGCTTTAGGAATGTTCAGATTATTTACCCAAGTCCTCCAATAACTTAGATGTGATAAAGAGATAAACTTCCTGCAAGAGCAAGATGGTTAGAGGCCAGTTACTGAGTGATGCTTAGAGCCTTCTCTGACTGACATAAGCAAAACTCACTTGTGAAATGTCCTAAGGGCCAAAGTCCAGGAAAATTTATCTTTTTGTTTCTTTGTCTGTTTTATTGATAAGGTGTTGCACAGGACAGTTTATATGTAATGTCTTCAATTAAATTTCACAGTGAAACTAGGTATAAGTTAAGGATAGCAGGTCAAGATGATCGTAGATGAAAAAGGAACCTGAATTCACATGTGGTGAATCTTAATGAAGGGGATGAGTTGGAGCAGGAAGCTGTAACTTATCAAAAGGACAGTCAGCTTTTATAGTTCTTTTTCAGAGAGGGAGAGCGAGAGAGATCATTTCTCTTAATGCAAAGGACCTTCCTTTCTTAACTGCTTCTTGCATTGCTAGGTTGCTGCTTTGCCTCTTCTGATAGGAGGCCTTGTGTTAAATCAGTCCTCTGTTTTACTACAGTACTCTATATTTTAAAAAATTAATTTCTGCAATAAGCACATATACAGTTTAAAATTAAATCTATTACTATCACTATTCTTTTTAAAACCAACACAGTCAATGAAATAGAATACTCTATAGTTTTAAAATACTGAGTGTTAGTATTTGATGAACTCCTTGATTTTCATTTTCTTTTTACACTCCACTATCTAAAAAATGTTATCAAGTCTCGCGTATAGCTCTTTCTTGCTTTCAGTATGAGTTAAACTGGTATCAACAACCCAAAGAGTTTGCAGATAATGTATCATATGTCCCAGCTTTCATTCTTAAATATTAAGCATCTCAGTTCAATAATATGTGTACACTGTGTATGCTAAGTCGCATCAGTCATGTCTGACTCTTTGTGACCCCACAGACTATAGCCTGCCAAGCTCTTCTGTCCATGGAATTTTCCAGGCCAGAATACTGGAGTGGGTTGCCATGCCCTCCTCCAGGGGATCTTCCTGCCTGGGAAGTCTATTATATCTGTCTCCTTCATTGGCCGGCAGGTTCTTTACCATTAGTGCCACCTGGGAAGCTCCATATGTATACATAAATATATCTAAGTAATGAAATAATCTGTCTTCCATGCTTCCAATCATGTCTGATGAAGAAAACAATACCAGCTATCCAAGAGTTTTCCTAGGATGTTTATTTCAAACATGTCCTCTGTGCTCAGTTCAGTTCAGTCGCTCAGTCGTGTCTGATTCTTTGTGACCCCATGAATCGCAGCACGCCAGGCCTCCCTGTCCATCACCAACTCCCGGAGTTCACCCAGACTCACATCCTTTGAGTCAGTGATGCCATCCAGCCATCTCATCCTCTGTCGTCCCCTTCTCCTCCTGCCCCCAATCCCTCCCAGCATCAGAATCTTTTCCAATGAGTCAACTCTTCGCATCAGGTGGCCAAAGTACTGGAATTTCAGCTTCAGCATCATTCCTTCCAAAGTCAGTTCAGTTGCATAGAAGGTAGTGGTTTATTTGGTACAAACTACAGTGTGTTAAGTAGGATGAGGCTGAGCGGCTATAACAAACAAGCCTCAAAATGTAGTCCTTCAAACAAATGCAAAGGTAATTTCTTTACAGAGCAACAATCTAGGCGGGTGGGGCTCTACTTTGGGAGATACTCAGGGGGCTGGGTTATCAGGCAGCTCTCCCCTCTTAACCTGTAGCTTATGAGATGAGTCCAGTCCTTGTCACTCACATTATACTGTTGAGAACATAGCAACATCAGCCTGTTAGAAACAGAGGAGGTGGAAAACATGATTACCTGGGCACTCAGGTGTGTTAGGAGGAAGGCTGTGTGAGGAGACAGCTGGCGATCTCTAAAAGACATCATGAAATAGGCTTGCTGAGGTTTGGGCCTACAAATGATGCAAATATTATTGTGTGTATTGTAGGTGACAGAGCATCAGAATCTACCTAGGATCCGGGGTTATGGGGCAGGGACAAGGTGGGCATCATAAAAGGGATGTATCAGAGATCAGAGATGCCACTGAAACAAACCAGACGCAAAAGCAGGGAGATTTCATTCATCCTTTCACATAACAAAGTTGTACCACTTAGTGAAGAAGATTCTTCTCTACCCACCGTGAGGGCTGTACATTGCGAAAATGATGGGGCGAGCTGGGAAAAACAACATAAATATGGGAAGTAGCAGACATGTCTGAAGTCACTGTTGATGTCTGTGGTGTTTAATGATGGAGGTAAGAGCAGAGTAAGCCCACCAGATGATGGAGATCAGATCTGCAGATGAAGGCAGAAATCAGAGCATGTCTATGACTCAACCTGGGGATTATGAAGAAATGAGTCATCTCAATATACTTGTCATCTAATCAGAGAGTCCAAAGACAAAGACTAAGTGCTTTTGCATTGCTGCTATTATTCATGTTCCTTTGATACTATTGTCTTTTATTTCTTGTCTGAGATGGGAGGAGTAGGAAGTTGTGTACTCAGATCTCTGAGTATTCAAGATGAAGAAATAGGTTGAAAGTTTACCAGGGAGAACAATGAATGTTCTAAGCATTAAACCCTGCTTACAGTGAGATGATCTTTAGGGAAATTTCCCATCACAGATAGAAAACTCTTAATTGAGGCAGTGAATGAACTCTATAAGATGGTCTCCAAATGCAAACTCTATTTTGAAATCCCAAGTTCATAGTCAGATTCCTCAAAAATATGAGCTGGAAGTTGCAGACAGAAGATGAGAAAGTGCTAATTCATCAGTCCCACTTCCCTAGCATCATGGGAAAGCCATTCAAGCGTTGGATTCTCCTGAGCGTGGATAGAAAAAGGAGTTTCTCTGCATTTAATGGCCAGCATACTTTTCCTGTGTTTACTGAAGAGAACCATTACTTTACTTTAAAAAAAAATGTATTTATTTTAATTGGAGGCTAATTACTTTACAATGTTGTGGTGGTTTTTGCCATGAATCAGCCACGGGTGCATATGTGTCCCCCCATCCTGAACCCCCCTCCCACCCCATCCCTCTGGGTTATCCCAGAGCACCAGCTTTGAGTGCCCTGCTTCATGGAGCTAACTTGTTTTGGTCATCTATTTTTGCATATGGTAATATACATGTTTCAATGCTATTTTCTCAAATCATCCTACCCTCGCCTTCTCCCACAGCATCCAAAAGTCTGTTCTTTACATCTGTGTCTCTTTTGCTGTCTTGCATATAGGGTCGTCATTACCATCTTTCTATATTCCATTCATATATGCATTAATATACTGTATTGGTGTTTCTCTAAGGGAACCATTTCTTAATGACTCAGTTGACATCCATGGTTTGCTTTTGTTGTTCTGTGCAGTTTGGCTTTTGTCGTTCTATTCCTTAGCCTCTGATATTGTTGCTGCTGCTGCTAAGTCGCTTCAGTCGTGTCCGACTCCGTGTGACCCCATAGACGGCAGCTCACCAGGCTCCCCCGTCCCTGGGATTCTCCAGGCAAGAACACTGGAGTGGGTTGCCATTTCCTTCTCCAATGCATGAAAGTGAAAAGTGAAAGTGAAGTCGCTCAGTCATGTCCAACCCTTTGCGACCCCATGGACTGCAGCCTACCAGGCTCCTGCGTCCATGGGATTTTCCAGGCAAGAGTACTGGAGTGGGGTGCTATCACCTTCTCCAAACCTCTGATATTAGGACGTTTCAAATTATTCCACAATTTACTTTTCTTACTTCGATTGCCTTGGAGAAGTTTTCTCTCAACTTTATTTGGGAAAGCCAAAACCTTTATAAGAAGTGTACGTGCACGAACCTCTCCTCTGTGTAGGCAGTCAGGGAAAACGTGTTCAGTGTTAGATATTTTCAGCCCAACTGAGGAAGACAGGAGCCCTAAGCACTTCCGCCTCTACGCAGCTGCTGTTTTGACCTTTGGCCTTTGTTTTCTTCAGGGACGTGAAGCCTGATGATGTGAAAGCTTTTGAAAATGTCCTGAACGTAAACGACGAATGACAAGATCTTTTTCAAGCATCAAAACACAGCTGCATGAGACTTTTTTGTTTAAGGAATTCTGAGACACTTCAGGTCTCAGTCTGGATTTTAAAGCCGTAGGGGCGTGACCATAACTCCTCCAGGACTGAGCCAGCGGACCATTTCATTCCTGTGTATTAACACATGGAATTGATTTGAGAATTACAATGACATTTGAACAAGAAGCATTGGGATATGAAAAAACACAAGAGTTTTGTGATTTTGTATGCTGAATGACAAAGTTTATTTTAAAGCCCTTGCTTCTCCTCTTTGAGCCCAGAATTCTAACTGTATATTATTTTTGGATTTAAAGGGGGGAATAAGCTGTGTGTGTTTCTATTCTTCCCCATTAACTTAACTGAACAAGCAAACAAAATCTATATCCTTCTGTGTGAGAGGTTGCAGTTTAATTCAGTTTACTACCAGAAAGATATGTGAGTGCATGCTAAGTCACTTCAGTCATGTCCAACTCTTTGCAAACCTATGGACTGTAAGCTCCTCTGTCCGTGGGATTCTTCAGGCAAGAATACTGGAGTGGGTTGCCATGCCCTCCTCCAGGGGATCTTTCCTATCCGGGGATTGAACCCACGTCTCTTATGTCTCTCGCGTTGGCATGCACGTTCTTTACAACTAACACCACGTGGGAAGCATATGTATATGGATTCATATTTGTTCAGTGAACAAAAGAATGAATAGATTTAAGGAACAATTATAGGTATGAGGATGCACACAAAATTAGAGAATAACGGCTGCTTTCATACTTCTCCTGCCTTATGTAAGAAGGGCAAATACTTATGTAATAATTGGATGATGATAAAACCATATTCAAATATCGATGGCTATAAGGGTCCTAAGCAGGGTGAGCACACTTAATTGATGTCTCATAGAGGGGATAACATTTGTTTTCAGTTTTGATGACAAATAGTTTCTGAAAAGAGAGAAAGGGGTAGAAAACATTGCTAAACAAAGCACAAAACAAAGGAAGAGTGAAAAACTTAGTTTGGGGGCATTGCTGTTGAGGACATGGAAAAGCTTGTCTTTCAATATAGGACTTGCCTGTTTGTTTGGTAAAGATATGGTGCTCAGAGGTTTCTGACTCTTTGCAACCCCAGGGACTATAGCCCGCCAGGCTCCTCTGTCCATGGGTTCTCCAGGCAAGAACATTAGAGTGGGTTGTCATGCCCTCATCTAGGGGATCTTCCCCACCCAGGGATCGAACCTATGTCTCTTATGTCTGTCTCTTGCATTGGTAGACAGATTCTTAATCACTAGCACCACTTGGGTGGCCCCATAAAGATAGGGAGCTTGTAGTAAGAAAGGAAGCCTCAAAGTGTTGAATAAGGCAACTTTGCTCTTTCACAGGGAGGAAATGACTCTGTTTCCTATGAGAATCCCCATTTCCCTACAGAACCAGAAGCTGAGGGAAGTCTCACCTGGATCTTGCAGGGCTGCCTGGGGCTGATAGATCCTGACAGTCTGCGTAGGTGTAAAGTCCCCGACAGGAAGCCAGTGAAGATTCAGGAGTCTATATTAGGACCAGATGCCCATGTAGAGAGTTCAAAAGATCAGCGCTGAGTGAAAGGAAAGGGAGCTCCTAGAAGTCTGAGTCAGTAAGGCGGGTTACAGTCCGGCACACTGTTCCTGCCACCCATACACAGCTCTGAGGATTATTCCATGACATGATTCTCTGTGCACTTCTCCTTACCTACGCATTTACCATCTACCCCACCAATGACCGGGTAATCTGTTTTCTCTTCTCCCTCAGCTATTTCAAAATATATTTCATTTTGTCAGGGTTATTTTACTTATCTTTCACTCCATCAAACCATGAATGTTTGAGAACATGGGCCATGCCTTGTTCATCATTGTCTTAAGTCACCCAGGGTTAAAAAAAAAAAAAAAAAGAAAGCATGTAATGGATTCTTAGAGAATGTCTAAACGACAGATTGAAAGAATTCAAGCAGATCCTGGAGTCAGTCTCTGGAATGACTTTGATTTGTGAACCAGACCAAGGTCAGCGGTTAGGTAGACCTGAGCCCTTAGTTGGGGACAATTAAGACCTAACTGGAAGGAAGGAATGCAGGTGAAAGATGCCAGGCATCCCCTATCTGTGGATTTCAAACACTTTAATGCATGTTTTTAGTATGCTGAGACCAGGAATACAATATGAAATAATTATTGAACCAATCCTAGTAAAGTTATTCAAGTAACTTACAAAAAATTTACTTATTAACCAGCTACAAATAGTAGTGTTGTGTTGGGAAGCATTACTTTTTGTTTTTGTTTGTTTGTCTGTTTGAATTTATAGCTGAACTTAAATATGTAACTCAGGAGAAAAAAAACGTTCCTCTATTTGCATGCCTGCTCAGTCACTCACTTGTGTCCAACTCTTTGCAACCCTATGGACTGTAGCCCATCAGGCTTCTCTGTCTGTGGGATTTCCCAGGCAAGAATACTGGAGTGGGTTGCCATTGCCTTCTTCAGGGGATCTTCCCAAGCCAGGGCTCAAATCTGCATCTCTTTGTGTCTGGCAAGTGGATTCTTTACCACTGCTCTACCTGGGAAGCCCATTATTCTATTTATTAGTACTTCTGGTAAATGACAGACTCTTAAAAATAAGCCAAAAATTGAAGAATAATAGTAGAGAGTACAAACTGCATGGGCTATAGGAAGTACTAAGTATCTTTCCTTGAGGCATTGGGTAGAGAAGGGGCCAGAGAAATCCAGTTCAGAATTGTAGTGGACAAGATTGCTATCCCAGTGAGGGATCAGAAGCTCAAGTCCAAGTGTAACAGTCATTTGTGCTTTGGAAGGAGGAGCCATCTATTTAGAGATAAAAGAGTGGCTTCAGGTGATGGGCAGTTACTGAAAGACATGTTTTCTTACTCATATAGTGTAACCTGTAGTGGTACATATTTCCAAGTTGTTATTCTTATAACATACGAGGTTCTCTTCGATAACACTGGAAGTATCTATGTAATATATTCATTAGGCTATATTTGACCAACGTTAAAAAAAGAAAACCTTAATTTTAGCTCTAAAAGTACTTGGATGTATTATGTGCATGCCAAGTCCTGTCCAACTTTTTGTGACCCTGTGGAGTGCAGCCCACCAGGGTCCTCTGTCCCTGGGATTTTCCGGGCAAGAATACTGGAGTGGGTTGCTATTGCCTTCTTCAGGGGATCTTCCCCACACAGGGGTGGAGAATGTGTCTCACATTTCCAGCATTAGCAGGCAGGCCCTTTATTGCTAGCACCACCTGGGAAGCCCTGGATGTATTATAGTTTTTAGTATAAGTCATTCAACTTTTACTGAGATGATATAGAGGCCAAACATTCATTGACTAGATAGTAATATTGTCATATCAAATTATTTTCCCTTTTGTACACATTTGTGTGCTTCTGTTACCCTTGCTCTTTGATATGAACAATTGAGTATTCCATGTTGACAGAAAATTATCATAAATATAGGGACTGAACTAAGGGTTGGGCACACAAAAAACAGAAGTCACCAACCTTGCTGCAGTGTCAAAGGTGCACAGTTCTACCCCAAGCCATACACCTTATTTTCAATCTAACACCAAATTTATTTTTTTTCCAAATCTATCCCACTGCCTGTGTTCTCTATCTCACTTAATTTAATCATCACCAATACACTCAAAAATATGTCTCTGTTATCCTCACCTACTCCCTGCACCAAATTTTTATGCCTTCAAAGATTGGGCACCACATTTTACCAAGTTAATTCTTCAATATATTTTACATTTGCTTCTGTATCTCTACATTTACTATTTACTGACTCAGTTCTGTTCTGGATCCACTACAGATAGCTTGTTATAGGTCTGTATCAACTTATTTCTTGAAAAACTTGAAATTAATTAACACATATGATGCATAAATTTGTATAAAGGGGTAGTAATGCACATGAATAAATGGGAGTTCATAAATAGGAGATAAAATGGGATAGATAAACCAATCCTCCAGAATATAAAGTTCATCTTATTATCCATTTGAATTCAAAATTTTTTTTGCTCTTTATTTATTTATTTTTTTACTTCACAATATTGTCTTGGTTTTGCCATACATCAACATGCATCCGCCACGGGTGTACATGTGTTCCCCATTCTGAACCCCCTTCCCACCTCCCTCCCCATACCATCCTTCTGGGTCATCCCAGTAATTCAAATTTTAAGGACAAATGTGGATTTGTTCTGCAACTGATTAATCTAGAAGTCATGCACATTACACTTGGCTGAGCAACAAGGTCATAGAAGATTTACCTAGCTTGAATGAAATCAATATCATTTTGTTATTCTTTATCCTAAGCCCAAAAGACCACATGAAAATCAACAATATATTGATGTAACTAAATCTTCTTCAGTGAGATTTATGAGACTCTGATAAAAGAGGTTGGCTCAGCAGTAACCGAGAATATGAAATCGTCACTTGAGTTTTCGAAACAGCATCTTTGGTATGTGATTTCTCTGTTAAAAATTCAGACACATGCGCCGAGTTAAATAGTATAATATTCTATGATAAATACTACACCTCTATATAAAGTTAAAATTCAGTAATTATACATGCAGCATAGATTTTATCTTTCAAGTTAAAATGTAAGTCAGTGTTAATTTCATAGGCACAACATATGAATATATGTAAGAACGACTGGGGAGACCATGCAAATATATGAAATTACCTTATTAGAGAAAAATGCAGAAAACAATTGATGAAAGCAGATAATTAAACAAGTGTAATTAAAGTTTTTCCATTCTAGTCCAACTTTGGTTTGTGAGAAATGACATTCTTGAGTTATTAGAGATATATTAAATTTGCATTTTAGGAGTGTTTTATATATAGTACTACACAGAGAATAGTATTACACCTGGGGCTTTCCAGGTGATGCTAGTGGTAAAGAATCTGCCTGCACGAGATGCAAGAGATGAAGGTTTGTTCCCTGGTTTGGAAGATTCCCTGGAGTAGGAAATGACAGCCCACTCCAATATTCTTGCCAGGAAAATTTCATGCACAGAGGAGCCTGGCGGGATACAGTCCACAGGGTTGCAAAGAGCTGGACATGAGTAAGCAAGGATGTGCGCGTGTGTGCGCGAAACACACACACACACACACACACACACACACACAGAGTAGTATAACACTTTGTAAGCTAAATAATTGGTTGATTTTTTCCAGTTGAATAATTTCATGGACATTGGAGTCGCAGAATAAAATAGGAATTATGATTGGTTTCAAGGATATTTGAAGCCCCCTTTTAAAATTATCTTTTGTTAATTGAAGTGGATCGTTTGTTCCATTTGCCCAAAGTTAGCAGGCACTGGATCTATTTTTGATGTTTGTTTATTTGGGCACTTATTTATTTTGAATAAGATTGAAGAGTTTGATAATTACTGTGCCATCAATCATGACTTGAATATCCTTTGTAGTCTTTTCGTAAACATTAGGTGGGAGCCCCAAATTTGATGCAGGTGAATAATTGTACTGTAATTATCCCTAAATGCACTGTAGGCAAAAGGCTAAATGACAAAGAAAGACATGTTGCTTAGGATTCCGCGTTTTGGGGTGATTTTATTCAATGCAAATCTATTAATATGAACACATGAGTTGCATTCAATACTCACATCATTTAGGAGTTGTCATTTTTGACCTGAGTCAAAAGAAAGCACTTTATCTTTCAACCATGTCAATTGTTGTATTGATTATAAGGAGGATGACCATATGTTTTTTTCTCCAGAGGAGATGTTTTTGAATCTGAGTCATCTTGTTTTGATGGAAAACAGCAGGGCTGATCCACAAAGGCTTGCGAGTCCTATAGGGAAACAATGAAAGCCCCTAAGAGGTTAGACATCCTAAAGAGTGTGGAAGGATATTCAAACTTAGAGTAGGATGGTTGGCAGGGTTTCACTGAAGCATGGAGCACTTGAGGTAGGACTTGAAGGAAATGAGAAAGTGTGGATGCAGAGTGACAGGAAGAATACAGCTCAGGACCAGTGCACCGAGAAGACTGACCTGGATGTACTAAGTAAAAAGTGAAAGTGAAGTCGCTCAGTCGTGTCCGACTCTTTGCAACCCCATGGACTGTAGCCTACTAGGCTCCTACATCCATGGGATTTTCCAGGCAAGAATACTGGAATGGGTTGCCATTTCCTTCTCCAGGAGATCCTCCCAACCTGGGGATAGAATCTGGGTCTCCCTCATTGTAGGCAGATGCTTTTTACTGTCTGAGCCACAAGGGGAGCCTTATGTAAAAGGTCTTGATCAATGTCCTGACCCGGGGTGGTGAGGATGCAGTCCGACAGATGAAATCACTGAGTTAAGAAGAGGGAAAAGGTGGGGGGTATGGTTAGAGAAAATGATGGGCTTTGTAGATCTGTAGATTTTACTCTGAGAGAGAGGAAGGTAGTCAAAGACTTTGAAAAGAGAGAGGATATCTAATTCACAGGGTCTCTCCAGTGCTGTGTGTGGGTGTACATCTCAGTCCATCCATCTATTTAGCACTTTTGATTGATTAAAAAATAGAAAGAAATATAAAGGGAAAATTGTTAAATAAAAGCATAGTACCACTATTTCTGTATAAACTTTGAGATTTTTAGGTGCCCAATATTTTTGGCATAATTTTTTAAAAAGAAAAAATTCCAATTAAAAAGTGAATGAAAGTGAATTCATTTTTAGTTAAACATGAACAAATTTAAAAACAAGGATAATTATTTGCATTTATTTTGCAGTTTTGTTTCTTCATTGAAGTGTGTCATAGAATATATGTTTTAATATTTGTGGTGTTAGGAAAAAAAAAAAAAGTTTGCCTTTCCTCTGTCTCTATTTCTTCACTGCTCACATCTTTGCTTTTTCCAAGTTGGAAAGAATTGAGAGTGACATTTTTGGTAATTTCCACTTAGGGTTTAATGGAAAAGATTGAGAAGATAAAAGATTGAGAAGATTAGGGAGAAATGAAGGGAGAAGACGAGAGTAAAAGGAGGAGAAGGAAGGAAGTGAAGCCTTGGAAAGCGAGCCTTTTCCTCTTCCTCCTGAGCCCATTGCTACTTAAACGGTGTCAGCTCAACACCCAACAAGTGACAGAGGAGAAAACACCATGTGGCAGGGAGCTATGATGCAGGAGATGGCTGGTCCTTCACAAAAAGAAGCCTCTCTGCTTCTTGTTGCTTAGTGGCTAAATCATGTCTGACTCCTTTGTGACCCCATAGACTGCAGTCCACCAGGCTCCTGTTGCCATGAGATTTCCTAGGCAAGAACACTGGAGTGAGTTATCATTTCCTTCTCCAGGTGATCTGCCCAATCCAGGGGTCAAACTCATGTCTCCTGCATGACATGCAGATTCTTTACCACTGAGCCACCAGGGAAGCCCTTCTCCACTTCTTACTGTCTAAAAAGCAAATAAAGGCAGCACTGCTTCTGTTGCTGGAAAAATCTCAACCAATGATAAGCATAGGGCTGCCTGAGGATCAGATTTTGTGTTCAGTTTTTGTTTCTTCAGTATGTTGAAATTATTTTTCATTAACAGAAAACCTTAGCACCAGTTCTCCTAAGTCTTTGTTCTGGATAAAAGTTATGGGTAAGTCCAGTGTATTAATAGATGAAAAATGTATAGGCATTTTGTGGTTTCTCTGTGAATTACAGTTAATTCCCAATATCTCAGTAAGAAATGGAAACACGTTCATCAAAGTAATGATGTGCTTCAGCAAAAATAGACAAGGAGAGACTGAATGATCCCCCAATGTCACCCAGCAGGTGTCAATGTCAAAATCTGGAAGTCTGTTCAGAGGACCAGTGTTCAGTTCTTGGTTTCCCTGCTGTGTGCTCATCCATCTCTTTCATCTTTGCTAATTTGAGAAATATAATTATTAGAACTATATATTTTATCTGGCAATGAGCAGCATGACATATCAAACTCACCCTATTTTCTCTTGAAGATATTAATCTCCCTATTATTTTCCTTTTTGTTGTTCAATCCATTAGAAAACCTGTGTAATATCTGTCATTTTAATGATGTGCTGCTTTTTCATGTGAATGTTTCTTCTGCCATTTCTTACTATTAGAGCTTGAGTTTTGCTTCTATTTAGATAAGATTACATTTAGCATAAACTCAAGGGGTTTGATTTATTGAAGTGTTGCAATCAATAAGAAAAAGTAATACCAGTCTAAATAATAACATCCAGCCCACATTTCTGTCCTGGGAAACTTAACAATAATCTTCATGCAGAAATCTAACTTATGAAACTCTAAACTAGTTTATGGGCTCAGGAAGGGTCTAGAAAGAATCTCCAGACTTTGAACATTTTGAACAAAGTTGAAGGAAAGAGTAAGTGCCCATAGGTGTCTGACATGGGATGGTTTTGCTCCTGATTATGTATCTGTGAACAGTGTTTAGACTGCTGATTAGAGTTCTCAACATTTAGAGTCAGTTCAGAATGGAGAAATCCAGGAATTCAATTTCATCAAAAATGAGATGGGACAATGAAAATATATCATACATTTTATTTTAATTTATGATAAAATATGACAACAATATTAACTGTCAAGAAAAAACTTTCTTTCAGGCATCATCTGTGACTCTGAATATAAATTCCAAGAAGATATAAATATGATATTCTGAAAATATAACTAGGATTTATTCTATATTAAAACTTCCATGAATTATAATTTATTAAACTAATTACTTCATATATTTGTAGAAATATCTCTTCTTAATGCTATTAATGTCAGTTTTCAGAAGCACATCACTATCATTTATATGCTTATTTTTGTAAAGTTAAATGATACAAAATATTGACTTTAGATTAGTGTTTAATATATCACCTTAAATTTTACCTAACTCAGATCAAAATTTAATAGCAGATAATCTGAGTTAATCCTGAGAGAAAGGTATGGGAATTTCCATTAAGAGGAAATGAAAACATATTCAACAAATGAATGAACTTGGTAGTATTTATTGAGGAAAATGGTGTACGTTAGTCTGCAAAAGCATGAGTCTGTAATGTAAATGGTTCAATCTGAACATTTCTGAGCCACAGAGATGTCAGGAATTTGCACCAGAATGTTTTTAGGTAACTCCATGTCAGTGGTTATACAATTTGTTCTATTTGCAATTTGATTATTTCTAACTGAAAAAGACTGAGAGCCTTCACTAATTTACCTCCTGGTGCTATTCTGCAGTTTCCCACTCCATCCCTCCTCAAAAAAAATATAAATAAATAAAATAAAGATTAAACTGTAGTTGGTAATCACTTTATTTTTCACTTACACCTGGCATATTGCTCCAAACAAGACAAATAACATTTCTTATTGAGTCAATGAGAAATGATGCTCTGTTTGCTGAGGCTGGGCTGCCTTCCTATCTCTGGCAAGAGAAACTAGAAGACAGAGGGATCCTAAAGCAGAGTCAACATTATGACAGAGGCTGCGATTTAATCCAGGGCACCTGTTGACCCCAAAAGCAACAAAAACATACTAAGAGCAGTGTATGTGCCAGAGGTAGTCACTGGCTTTGAATTATAACTCTCAGTATCATCTTATAGCACAAGACTTCTCATTCTCAACATAGCTAAGGTGGTCGTTACATGAAACTTTACCAATATATTTTTTAAAGCATAAGATCATTCACTCCATGGAGAGAGAAATGTCTATAGTACAGGAAAGGCAGTGGCAAAAAGAAAACTAGGGAGAAGGAACGTCTGGAAGAAATGGATAGGGAGCCACTTCAACTCCACTTTTCTTAGTAAAGCAGGTAACTCTTGCCTGTATTGAAGTCATGGCACTGTGAGGCATTGCATGGAAAAAGAAAGTGACCAAATTTATCAATGATTGGTATGGCTGCAGCGATGAGTGGGCAACCTCTGAAAAGCCACTTTAAAACAGCACCATCTACTGATACAGACATAGAGAACCTTCTTGTGGACACAGCGGGGGAAGGGAGGGTGGGACGAATTGAGAGAGTAGCATTGAAACATATATACACTACTGGACGTAAAATAGGTAGCCAGTGGGAACGTGCTCTATGACCCAGGATGCTCAGGCTGGTGCTCTGTGATAACCTAAACAGGTGGGGTGGGTTGGGAGGTGGGAGAGAGGTTCAAGGCGGAGGGGACATAAGCGCCTACGGCTGATTCATGTTGATGTATGGCAGAAACCAACATAATATTATAGAGCAATTATCCTGCAATTAAAAATAAATTTTAAAAAGAGCATCATCTGTCTTTCCATTATCAATATGATATTACACTAGTGTTATAGATGGAGAGTCTGACACCACAAAGGACCACCTCAGGTCACTTTATCCAGCATACCATGCCCATCTGTTTGAAACAGGGGATTTCATTTGCTCATGCTAGCATTTTGTGTCCTGAAGAAAGTACACGTTTCAGGTGTGCTTAGCAAAGATATGGACAGATGCAGCCTAAATGATTATAGCTTGCATCTACTGTGCAGAAAAATGCCAGATGAGTAGACCGCGAACTAGTCGACAAATGGGCTGAGGGCTATTTTTGTGTGTCAGTTAGGGTTGTGTTCCACTACCAGCAACAGCAGGGCTTCCCTGGTGGCTTGGTGGTAAAGAATATGCCTATCAATGCAGGAGACACGGGTTCAAGCCCTGGGTCAGGAAGATCCCCTGGGGAAGAAAATGGCAACCTTCTTCAATATTCTTGTCTGGGAAATACCATGGACGGAGGAGCCTGGTGGGCAATAGTCCAGGAGGTAGCAGAAGAGTTAGACGTGATTTAGCAACTAAACAACAGCAACCAGGAGTAGAACCTGGTTGTCAAGGGGTAGGTCTAAATACATGAGATAATGGTCTCTCTCCTAACTGGAAGCCCTGAAAGAGACAGACCAAGGAAGGTGGAGCGAATTAATAATGTCATCTCCGAGCCAGACGGCTACTGTCTTCCTGTTCCAGTCCTCGTGTTTCCTGCCAGACTTCTATGGGTCAGCCTGAGGACCAGAGAGAGTAGGTACGGGAGGGCTGAAGTCTGTCCTTGAATTGAGCTTTCTCTCTGCAAAAGATGTTCCTGTCAGAAAGCTTCCGTTTGAAAATTTGGGGCCAGAATTTAATTAAGTGGCTAGCCCTGTCTACAGGGTGGCTAGGAATGGTATTCTCTATGTTTCAAGTCTCCTTTCTAGGAAATATTTTCTCTTTTGCAAGTAATTTTGCTGATGGTGCCAGCCCGAAACAAGCAAAATTCCCAGTCAACATAAACATTAGCAAATATACTGATAATATTAATGTAACAAGAAGTGAAATGAGGGCATTTTCTTTGAGAAATTGATAATGTATCAGAGTTGGAAATTGATTACCATTCAGATCTTTATAACATACTATTTTGGGAAAAGGCCACTGTCCAGAGCAGTTTTTATAATGTGCTTCTGCATAGAATAAAAGTCTTTAAGTCAAAAGAGCAATTGAATGATGCCAGCACTCATAATAATGCGTTTACTGGATGGTCAGGAGCACTATTTTGTTTTAAAATCTGAAGTAATTTAGGAAACTCTTATGGCATTGTCAGATGATTTTCTTTTCCCATCATCATCACCCAAGGTCAACTTGCTCTCTGCGAGGCACACTGCTTTAGCTACAGTCCAGTCGTTGAAAGGTCACAGGCCAGCTGGAGAGAGTCCTGGTAAAGGAAGGCCTTTATAAAAGGCATGTTTCAGAACACCAGAGGTGAGCTCCACCGCGCACTGTTGGCTGGGCAGGCCTGCAAGCGCCTTAACTGGTGCACTTGCACCAATTATGTTTTTCATTCAGAAAACAAAAGGAAACATGAGGAAACATTTGGGTTCAATTTATAGTAAGAATAGAAACAGCATCTTATTGCACTTACTGTAAACAGATTCTTCACATATGTGACCCCACCCGTATAATAATCATGTAGATAGGGGCTAGAACTATCCCTGCAAACATTAAAGAATGGTAAACTGATATTTCAAAATGAATATTGGATTAGTTTAACCTGTTAACTTTTACAGATTTATTGTATGAATGTGTTTGTATCACAAACTATTGCAAACCTACAGAAAGGCAGAGAGGGTAGTATACAAGATGTCCACACAGTTTTAGCTCACAAAAAAATAAAAATTGAATCTGTGGAGTAATTATCTCAGCTTTCGTATGCAGTTAATTTTTTGTAGGGTCTTTCTCTTCCATTCTATTCCTTCCTTTCCTAGAAAAAGCCTCCATTCTTAAGTTGATTTTATCTTTGCCCATATTGGCTGTTGGTATCCATAAAATATGTGTACCATTTTTTAAAGTTTCATATAAATGCTATCATGATAGAAATATCTTCTTGAAACCTGTTTTGCAAGCAATATTGTTTTCAAGGTTTATTCACTTTGATATGAAGATCAAGTTCACTCATTTTAACTGCTTTTCTTCATATGGATTTATTATATACATTATTCATCTACTCCCTTGTGGCTGCTGTTCAGTCACTAAGTGTCCTAATCTTTGAGACCCAAAGGATTGCAGCATGCCAGACTTCTTCTTTCACTGTCTTCCAGAGTTTACTCACAATCATGTCCATTGAGTTGGTGATGCCATCCAACCAGCTCCTCCAGCCTCAATCTTTCCCAGCATCAGGGTCTTTTCCAATGATTCAGCTCTTTGCATCAGATGGCCAAACTATTGGAGTTTCAGCTTCAGCATCAGTCCTTCCAGTGAATATTCAGGGTTGATTTCCTTTAGGATTGACTGGTTTGATCTCCTTGCTGTCCAAGGGACTTTCAAAAGTCTTCTCCAGCACCATAGCTAGAAAGCAGCAATTCTTTGGTGCTTAGACTTCTTTATGGTCCAACTCTCACATCCATACATAACTACTGGAAAAACCACAGCTTTGACTATATGGACCTTTGTCAGCAAGGTGATATCCCTGCTTTTTTATATGCTGTCTAGGTTTTTCATAGTTTTCCGTCCAAGTAGCAAGTGTCCTTTAATTCCATGACAGCAGTAACTGTCCACAGTGCCTTGACATACTCCTTTCCCAATTTTGAACCAGTCCATTGTTCCATGTGCAGTAAGATTAGAGCTAGAATTTTAAAAAACTATACTTAGACTTCACTGCTTATATAACATATTTTCTTATTTCTTGACAGTTTTAACTTTTAACATGAAAGAAACCAAAAGAATTGATAGAGTAACTTAGATGCTTATGGAGAAATTTGGAGATTTCAGATGAAGACCCAGCCTATTAATAAGGACACTGGAGACCTTTTGGACTGAGGAAATTATGAAGAAATTCTAGAGCCTCAGTCTCAGCAGGGAGAATGTTTTTCCCTGTAGGAAGTTCAGAGGCGTGAGCATCCATCATGTCTTTTTAAAAATTTTTATGTATTTTAAATTGAAGTATAATTACTTTACAGTGTTGTGTTGGTTTCTACCAAACATCAGCATGAATCAATCATAGGTACCCCCATGTCCCCTCCTTCTTGGACCTCCATCCCACCTCCCTCCCCATCCCACCCCTCTAGGTTGTTCCCAAGTTACAAAGCCCTGGATTGAGTTCCCTGAGTCATAGAGCAAATTCCCATTGGCTGTCTATTTTACACATGAAAATGTAGGCTTCCATGTTGCTCTCTCCATCATCCCACCCCCTCCTTCCTCCCCCTGCCCTGCAGCCATGTCCATAAGTCTGTTCTTTATAAGTAGAAGGCCGTTAACAACAGCCTGCCCAGCTTCAACTGATTCCTAGGTCTGCCTGTGTGACAGATAAAGGTACACAGCAAGTGATACAAACTGACAAGCCTTCTAGAGATTTGGTCCTTCAGGAGGGAGAGCGCATCCCTTTAAACCATTCTACTCATCAAGTTTGCCCTTACACTTTCAAAACTGTCTTGCAATCTCAATACAGTTATATCAGTCTGAGTCCCTTTAAAATGTTTTCTATTTCCACCAAATAGGGAGAATCATCCAACTTTCTCAAGACCTGAAGTTCTCTTGCATCTTGATGTTATGTGACATCATTATCACTTCAAGTATTTATTCCTAGGGGAGTTGCCAGGGACAGCAAGAAATCATCAGTTTCATGTATTATAAGCTTAAGTGAGAAGAGCTTAGAAGTTAATGGACAGCTACGCTTAAGGATAACAGTCACACGCTCCCATGTTAATTCCTAATGTTTTCTATCATGCCCTCCACGCTTAAGAAAGCAGTAAACCATGTTCCAATAAATTACTTTTGCATAGGCCCACAATGTACTTGCCTCTTCATTGGGCTGATAAATTCCCTTTGACTATCAGTATTTTAAAATGCTTCCAATTTCTTTAGAAATTTCCATATTGTGTTTCTTGGTTCTGGAGTACAATTTTTCAAACAGTAGGTCCTGGAGATGGAGGAGATGGTGAAATGAACTTGATGAGTTGTGATTAACATTTCTTTTAATATGAGAAAAATAGAAAGGAATACAGACTAAGAGTGTGTCACACAGGACAAAGTAAATATTATTTCAGGAGACTTTCAACATACACACACACACACACACACATATGTGGATTTATGTACTGGTGTCCTAGGTCTTGCTAGAAAATGTTTATCTATTATGAATACCAGACAGAAAAATATTATAATTCACTGCTCTAGGCCATTTTAACCCCTGTATTTGAATAAAGACTTTTCTCTTCAAATGGAATGCATTTATTTTTAGTGTACCTCTAATAACATGGTACATTTTCTTTGACATCTTGATATTATTTCTTTGTGTTCCCCTCCATGGTTATGCTCCCCAATACCAACATTTCAACAGCAATTATTTGACATCAAAATGTCATTATCACCACTCGTCGTTCTAATTTTGTTTGAAGACTCCTCTCTCTCACGGTTTTCACATTCCATTGGCTCTTTCTTCCGTTTCCCCGAGTTTCCGCTTGTAAGTGTCATTTTCGCCTACCGTTCAAGAATGGGTCAAGTTTAGAATGAAGGGAGTTTATTTAGGATTCATTCTAATTGACAATAAATAGCCCAGGGATTTAGCTGCCACAGCTGTCCCTTATTAGATCATGGTGCAGGTCATCGAATTAAAATAAGCTGTCCTAAATTCTGCACTGTACAAAGGAAGAAAGAAAAAAGCATGAGGTCCTCTAGGAGAGCCCTTTAGAGTGAATTATGTTGATGGTTTGTGTAGAAAATGGGCCGGATGACAGCCACGTCAGAGCAGCCTGTCACTGCTGTTCAAGCTCACATGTCAACTCCTAGACGGGGGCACAACCGAAGGCTTCCCACTGACTGCCCGCCAGCTTTGGTTCAGGAGGTCAAGGTGCACCGAGTGAGGCTCTCGCCAAGCTTTCAGCCTGTGGCTCCGAGCCTTCCATTCCCCAAGTCTGTTGCTTGTAAATGAGGGGATGTTATGGGTCTATGTGTAGCTCTCAGTCCCTATCTGGTTTGGAAGCTTCACTAGAAACACGTTTACTTTTATCCCGATGTTTGGAGACAGCTCATTTGGGAGAGCATCAAAAAGAATTGATACTGAGAAGTGCAGTCAGGCCATTGCAAAGAAGGCTGCATGCTAATGGCGAAATCAGTTTCTTCACTGCCATTTTCCCTAACAAATTTATGTTTGTTTCTAAAAGTATAAAAGCAGCATAGATTGGTACTAAGGTCTATGCTTTTAAAAGGAACTACACACCATTTCTTTCTCTTGTTTCCAAACCCAAAAGCCAACTTGAAGGGTAAGATTGTAGAGACTAAACTATGGTGGGATTGGGGTGGGAATGAGGGTGGGAGATGAACTTAAGATAATGATCATTTTTTGTTGTTGTTGTCAACTTTAAGATGACCAAACAATAAATGGTAGCAGGAAAAACAAATATACTGAAGCTTACTCAAACAATTCTTGAGTTAAAACTAATTTTTACATGCTCAACACAGGATGGGTCATTTATAATAAAGCACAGTGGAAGCCATGTGAAGTATCTTGATTTGTCTTTAGTTTCCACTTTCTGGCTGGTTAGAAAACCATAGATAAAAGTATCATTTTTATTTCCTATGAAAAGTGAAAAGAAACTAAACACTGTAGAATATCTTCTGTGTGTGAGCATTTTGGTTAGGACCTGCATGTGTACTATTCATTTAAGACTGAGATAAATATTTACTGTTTAAGGACACACAGCTGAAATTCATAGATATGAGAATATGTATTTTTCTGTATTTACTCACTACAACACTGGGCATGGTATAAATATTCATAAGTCCAACCTAATTGATTGTATCAAGTTTAAAATCTACTACTTGAAAAAGTATTATGATTAACTGTCTTTCATTCATTCTTCCATCTTTCACTATAAAATTCACTTAATATAAGATGCCAGCAATAGAAGCAAAACATTGTTAGTTAGGCAAATGATGCTTCTGGTGATTTTAAGATATACCTTTATCTTTTCACTCTGTAACTTGAGCACTTGACTCCTCTAACAATTTTTGCTGTGCTATTGATATAGCAAATAAGTTGTTTAAAGATCTCAAAAAAAAAAAAATAAGGGCACAGCAGAAGCATGAAGTATTAGTAGTGGCAAAACATCTTTCCATTTGCTGTACTTATTAACTGACTTTGCTTTAAGACCCCAAAAAATTAAATTATGTTACGGGAAACAGTTCCACAGTACAACTAATTTTCTGTGAGCGTGTTCTTCAGTTTCCTGCGTTTTAGAGGCTTAATGGTATCTAAGCCTGGTGGCTCAACTCATGGAAATGAGGCAAACACATAATATCATGCTGAATCATAGTTATTATTTTCTAAGATCCTCAAATATAATGCAAATCCAAAACATAACACTGAATCTAGATTTAAGGTGACTTAGGCCTGTTAGGTTAGAGTTCAAGGAACGTAGCTTCAGCATGAATTCGCTTTATGAGATTCTGAAGAGAATTTCCATTTGTGTCATAGCGATAAAGCACAGGCTGGCATATTATAAACAATAAAGCCACTGACCATGGGACTGGAGCACAGGCTTCTGTGGCGTATAATTGACATCATTATATTTGAACCAATTTGACTGAATTTATTACAGCCGTCATATTCCCTGAAATGTTACACTCAATCTTTCAAATAATTGTTACACACATAATATTTTTAGTTCCTATTTCATGTGCACTGCATTTATTTATTTATTTTTTCAAAATATGAAAGACCTTCTCTTCCACTTTTGCTTTTACTCTGGTGGGGGAAGAGGCTGGCCCACATGTGAACTCTGCATAACCCCCTTTCTCCACATTTCCTTGACGTGCTGCTAACATGTTGGAGGCTTGGGCCCGAGCTTTATCTCACTTGTTAAAATATTTGCTAGTCTGTCGCAAAAGTACAGCTAATAGTACCGTGCAAGTTTCATTAAATTTGAGATCTAAACCCATTTCTGTCTCAGTAAGTGGTGATTGCCTTTTTATTTGATATAAAAATCTTATATATTTAAAGGGCACCTGACCATGGAAAGAACACTATTCTAAGAATTTTAAAGAGTGGGAACAAATATTTCATTTTTATATGAGACAAAAGTGTATATACCTTTAATTTGCAAACCCCAGATGACCTGATAGCAAGCAGATTCTAAATGATTTCAAGATATGCTCTTGAATACAAATAGCTTTCATATTATCAGAAAACCCTTCCTTGTGATATTGGTACATTTTAAAACACTATATATCTGCAGGAGCAGTGGTGATTTTTAATTGCTATGATTATAAAACATTTTCTCCCACTACGGCTTCTGACGTTTCAGCACTTTATCATAAGGGGATAGTGAAGAACTTGACCTCAACACATTTAATGTAAGACTTTTGGGTGTTGATCAAATCTGGACACAGAACTACCTTTTCAGTCATTTTCTCAGCTGTTTTATACCTTAAGTCTCGGTGATGGAATTATTTTTGCCTAAAAACCTGGGTTCAGGAAAGAGAATCAAACATACAGCTAAGCTGAAGTAATCACATCTCCTGGTATTTTGATCCAAAGTTTTGTAACCATTAAATTTCTATCCAAGAAATGTATTGATGTCTTATTTCACATGTGAAAATAAAAACTGAGGAACCATCAATGTCTATCATTTCATATTTTAAAAAAAGACTTTGTAATAGATTTTATGTACTTAGCACTTCAGAAATGACATATACTTTATACAGTTTACTTCATATTATTTACTCAAAGGTCCCTAGACATGAATAGGTCTACGCTGAAGTTTTAAACTGAGGAAATGGATGCTTATGATATTTTAATTTTCTCAATTCAAAGAGCTAATAATAAATGACTGAGAAGGATCTGGAACCCAGATAGTCTAAAAAGCTCATGTTCTTTATGAAAAAAAAAAAACAAACAAACAGGCTATTTAGAATATTATCTTTATTTCAGTTTGAAACAGATTATGTGAAGTCATTTAATAATTAATGAAGAACTCAGACAACAAAGAAATGAAATAACTTTGAACAACTGTTTTGGAAAATTACTACTATTTTCATTACTTAGGTGATGTAAATTTTTACAAATATATTTCCAAGTATTTTTTATAGGTCATTGAGAATATCAGTTCTAACTGTAATAATAATAATGCATTTTTTACTATGTTATGATATATACTTTTACAGTATTTTTGAGATGTTTATGTAATTTAAAGTTTATGAAAGCATGAACAAATTGATTTAACATTTATTAAGACCTAAGGAATGATGCTGGGAGAAGGCAATGGCACCCTACTCCAGTACTCTTGCCTGGAAAATCCCATGGATGGAGGAGTCTCGTAGGCTGCAGTCCATGGGGTCGCTAAGAGTAGGACACAACTGAGCAACTTCACTTTCACTTTTCACTTTCATGCACTGGAGAAGGAAATGGCAACCCACTCCAGTGTTCTTGCCTGGAGAATCCCAGGGATGGGGGAGCCTGGTGGGCTGCCATCTCTGGGGTCGCACAGAGTCGGACACGACTGAAGTGACTTAGCAGCAGCCGCAGCAGCAAGGAATGATGCTAAAGCTGAAACTCCACTACTTTGGCCACCTCATGTGAAGAGCTGACTCATTGGAAAAGACTCTGATGCTGGGAGGGATTGGGGGCAGGAGGAGAAGGGGACGACAGAGGATAAGGTGGCTGGATGGCATCACTGACTCGATGGACATGAGTCTGAGTGAACTCCAGAAGTTGGTGATGGACAGGGAGGCCTGGCGTGCTGAGATTCATGGGGTCGCAGAGTCGGACACGATTCAGCTACTGAACTGAACTGAACTGAACTGAACTGAAGACCTAAGTAGACATGCCTTTCAAGAAAATGAAGGGAGAAAATACTTTCTGAGTTTTAAGAAGATATAAGTTCTCAATGAATAAAAATAAATAAAACAAACAAACAAAAAAAAAAAACAGGAACTGTTGAGATTGATCTTCTGAATGAGTTTTTTGTTTTTGAAAACTTTAGGAGGTATTCAAATCTGTTTTCACCTTATTGACTTGATTACTCTTTTATGTTGTTATTAGTGAAAATGCCAAGATATACTAATTCTAACGTACCCTAATGATTTGAGTAGTCAAAAAATAAAAAGAAACAAATAACTGGAATCCTAAGAAAAATGAGCAAGCATACAGATTTTTACTTAGATACTAAAAAATCAGTTTTTCATATTTTCAGGTTTAAAATATTCTTCTACCATCATTAGCTGACATCAAATATATGTCATAGAAACATAGTACTTGTTCAAAAATACACCCACAATGTACCAGGATCACATGAGGCTAAGATTTTAGTGTGTTGGAGTCTTCTTGCAGATTTCCATGTGTGACCCTGGTTCTTCCTTCTGGTCCTGAGAGTAGTTTTTGATTTTTAAAGAGGATTGAAAAAATCCTGCCTTATGAAAGATTGCAAAGGATTGCTGCAAAGCAATTTTGCATTTTTAGCAGTGGCTTAAGCAGAGAAAGCATCACTTAAATAAATGCAAAAAAAAACAAAACACCTAAACATATACTTAGCAAAAACACAAACAAAAAAACCCAATAACTTGATTTACTATGAAGTAACAAATGATTTATTTAATCATTTATTTATTTAATGCTTATTTAACTTATATGCAGAGTACATCATGAGAAATGCTGGACTGGAAGAAGCACAAGCTGGAATCAAGATTGCTGGGAGAAATATCAATAACCTTAGATATGCAGATGACACCACCCTTATGGCAGAAAGTGAAGAGGAACTAAAAAGCCTCTTGATGAAAGTGAAAGTGGAGAGTGAAAAAGTTGGCTTAAAGCTCAACATTCAGAAAACGAAGATCATGGCATCTGGTCCCATCACTTCATGGGAAATAGATGGGGAAACAGTGGAAACAGTGTCAGACTTTATTTTTTGGGGCTCCAAAATCACTACAAGATGGTGACTGCAGCTATGAAATTAAAAGATGCTTACTCCTTGGAAGGAGAATTATGACCAACCTAGATAGCATATTCAAAAGCAGAGACATTACTTTGCCAACAAAGGTTCGTCTAGTCAAGGCTATGGTTTTTCCTGTGGTCATGTATGGATGTGAGAGTTGGACTGTGAAGAAGGCTTAGTGCCGAAGAATTGATGCTTTTGAACAGTGGTGTTGGAGAAGACTCTTGAGAGTCCCTTGGACTGCAAGGAGATCCAACCAGTCTATTCTGAAGGAGATTGGCCCTGGGATTTCTTTGGAAGGAATGATGCTAAAGCTTAAACTCCAGTACTTTGGCCACCTCATGCGAAGAATTGACTCATTGGAAAAGACTCTGATGCTGGGAGGGATTGTGGGCAGGAGGAGAAGGGGACAACAGAGGATGAGATGGCTGGATGGCATCACTGACTCAATGGACGTGAGTCTGGGTGAACTCTGGAAGTTGGTGATGGACAGGGAGGCCTGGCGTGCTGTGATTCATGGGGTCGCAAAGAGTAGGACACGACTGAGCGACTGAACTGAACTGAACTGAACTGTACTGAACAAATGATTTATCTCTAGGAATTATATGTATGCCATTCTCCGAAATTAAATTTTGAAATATTTATATCTAATAAGATCCTTCACATGCTCAACTTAGAGAATTTATATATCATAAACTCAGTTAGTTGTGGCAATAGGAATGCTGAAATACAATGGTACTAAAATATTCCACAGCATTTTCTTACCAGTGACTAGATCTTACGTCACGTCATTGAGACCCTGATTTTGAGCAACCATACCTGATTTCTTTTTTGTAGCCACAGCATAAGCTTAAGCCTCTCTTCATATTCTCTAAATACATTTTAGCAATTTGAATTTAAGAAATTAGATTTTCAGTCATGCATGTAGCTTCCTCACTATGGCTTTTGTGAGTCATTGTAAAAGCACTGGCTGGTAGCTTAGTTATGTTACATAAAAGAACATTTGCAAGCATTTATTTACAGTAACTTCATTGTGTTTTAACAAATCCAATTAGCATAATAGCTCAGGCCGCTCTTTCCCTATCCCTTATGATGTTTAGAGTTCGCTTAATTATCATCATCCATTCTAGTGTTTTACCTTAGGTCTACAGAAGAGATTATACACAAAATTAAACATATTAACAAAATCAACACCCACAGCAGTGGACAAACACGACCACAAGTAGTCTTAATATCACTATAACCTAGAATTTTAGAAAGCTCCATATACCAGCTAGGTATGGTTCTTTCCATGATGGTATACTGGAAAGAACCATAGATTCAATGGGACAGGGGGCTAAATTGAATTTCATAGAACTTAAATAAACATAAAATCAGATCTGTTTGTCAGGAAAGGGGCCACCAGTAATAATTATTGCACCAAGGGAGTGTGGACATATCATGCTCTATCCAAGGCCTGCTGTCATCTGAGGCATTGGTCCAGCGGTCATATCAGAGAGGAGGGACTCGGACAGCTACGCACAGAGTCAACCCTGCCTCCCACCACCTCTGTTCTAGTCCAGACTTCCTTATCTGTAGCCTTCATTACACCCGCTTCCTCCTTGTCGATCTCACAGTCACCAGGGTAACCTAGCTCTTATCCACAATCTGCAGCTCCATAGTTTTGGACCCCGAATCTACAGAAGTCACTGGACAAATAATAAAGTGCTTGATGAATGTACAAAATCCTTTAAAATTTTTGAAATTTGAGGGAAATGTCTATAAGGAAGAGGATAAATATTCCACCTAGTAATTTATCTAACACATAAAGAAATCTACTAGGATCTGAGTCTTCATCTAGCTCCCCAGGTTGGGAGACACTTGAAGAGATCATGGATGATTTGAAAAGCCTTTAAGCAAGAAAGTCTTTTCGAAAGATGACACAAATGTAAGACAACATAAAGAGAAATATTAATAAATGTACCTACTTGATAAATTGAACCACATCAAAAAAGGCATGGCAAAAATATCAGAGCATATTTTATACGTGTATTTTTTATATTCTTTTCCATTGGTGGCTCAAATGGTTAAGAATCTGCCTGGAATGAAGGCGACCTGGGTTCTATCCCTGGGTCAGGATGATTCCCTGGAAAAGGGCATGGCACCCCACTTCAGTGTTCTTGCCTGGAAAATTCCATGGACAGAGAAGCCTGATAGGCTACATGGGGGTGCAAAGAGTTGGACACGACTGAGTGACTAACACACATTATGATTTGTCATAGAATATTGAATATAGTTCTCTAGGCTACTATAGTCCTCCTCCAACAGGAGGACCTTGTTGCTTATTCATTCTGTATATAACAGTTTGCATCTGCTAATCTCAAATTTCCAGTCCATTCCTCCTTTCCCTTCCTCCAACTTGGCAACAACAACTCTGTTTATATGTAGAACTTAATCATTTTGCTGTAGAGCAGAAATTAACAAATGTTGTAAGTCAACTGTACTTACAAAAGAAAAAGGAACTTGCTCTTACCCCCTAAAATCAAGAGATGATAGGATTGTATTTGATTCTCTATGATTTAAAAAAAAAAAAAAATCTGAACTGGAAATTGGCTACACAACCACAAAACAAACCATTTCATACAGATGAGTAATGATTATATTTTGGTCCAGTTAGACAGGAAACTTTTCCCCCTTTTATTCTCATAAATCAGAGAATATGAATTCTGATATCATTAAACCTCAATTAGCAAGATGGAAAGAAGGTCAGAGACTTAATTTGGATAATGAAGGTTTCAGATAAGAATGCAAAGTTCTTAATGTACATGGTGCATGTAGAGAAACATGGCCTAATTCAGAGAGTGGAGCTTTTCAGATAAGAGGTTCACATAATTAACTTTTCTGGGAGTTGAATACAAATGCGGAGGAAAACGCATTAAGGAAAGTAGTTAAGGATAGATTAGCAAAATACGTAGATCAGTTAAAGATAGAGAGAGGCTCAACCAGATATATGGCAGCGTATTTCTTTTAATGAACACACATTGCATTTTCTTTTTTTTTTTTTAATTTTATTTTATTTTTAAATTTTACATAATTGTATTAGTTTTGCCAAATATCAAAATGCATTTTCTTTACCTACTTACATTTTGTTTGAAAAAGAAAGCCCATGTGCTGTTATAGTGCAGGGGATTTCTCCCAGGCAGGGCTTTTAAGAAACGCACGTTCCTCAGTATCAAAGTAGGGTTTACAATGGATACTGAGGCATGGCTTTGCTCTTTGGTCCTCATGGACCTTAGTAAGGTTATTCTTGGTCTTCCAAACCCTTTGCAATATTCTATATAGTATTTAACACAGTATTTGTGTCTACTTGTTGCCAAAATTAGCTTCTCAGTGTGGTCTATTCAGATAAAAAACACATTGATGGAAAATTTAAAAAAATGAGTATTTGAGTCAGCCTTTTCTTTATTAATTTTTAATCATATTATCACCTTCCAAATAAACTTTCAAGGTTTTATAAATATCTTGTGTTTATTGAAGAGAAAAATAGTCTAATAATGAGAAAATAAGAATAGCCTATGAATTCTCTGAATTGAGCTTTAAATACCTATTTATTTTACTAGCAAAACAGTCAGATCTATGTTATATTTAGAAATATATGAGAATGAAATTATTCAGAGAATTCCCTGGTGGCTCAGACAGTAAAGAATTTGCTTGTAAAGCAGCAGATTCAGGTTCGATCCCTGGGCAAGGAAGATCCCCTGGAGAAGGGAATGGCAAACCACTCCAGTATTCTTACATGGAGAATTCCACAGACAGAGGAGGTTTGTGGGCTACAGTCCATGGGGTTGCATAGAGTCAGACACAATTGCACAACTAATCCACACACTTAAATTGATTAAATAATATAGTCACAATAGATATATTATGTAAAATATTTAGTATAGTGTCAAGAAAAGCTTTTCATTACATGAAAACTTTTTCATTACATGAATATGAATATATACATCTGTATTATCTTGTATTTTAAGTGAACTTTATTACAACCTTATCTATCTAAGTATATTTGTAATATTATGTGACCTTTCCTTTTAGGTTTGAGATTTTGCTAATATGCACTGTTTTGGGGATGGAAAGAAAAGACTAATTCTGAGACAATATCAATTTTATAAGCTATGTTTACCTATGTGTCATCAGAAAATTATCCAGTTAACTCAAAATAAAGTCTTGACTTCAAGTTTAAAAACACAGACAAAAATAAAATAAAATAAAAACACAGACTGGGGAACTTGTTTTCCTTCTTTCGTCCAGTAAAATTGTAATGTTATTGTTGTTAGTCACTCAGTCGTGTCCGACTCTTTACAATCCCACGGACTGTAGCTCACCAGGTTGCTCTGTCCATGGGATTTCCCAGACAAGAATACTAGAATGAGTTGCCATTTCCAACTCCAGGGGATTTTCTTTACCCAGGGATTGAACACGTGGTAAACCCTTTTTCTTGTGATAAAAATCAAAATCTCTTCCTAGTTTTCATCCTTACTGCCTTTTCTCTCAGGGTTTGTTCCATACCATGAGAGCCTAAGACAGGAACTCATGTGTGTAACAGAAAGTCTAAGAGAAAGCCTAAGAGGAAGAATGGAACATTGAATGCATCCAAGCAAGATTGTGATCTCTCATGCAGTCTAGAGTCAACCTGGTCCCATGGGGAGCTCGGTAGTAAGATGTGCTCTCCTGTTGGGGCAAGGGATAGAAGGCTTGTCAATTTCACTGTATTGGGAACCTGTGCGTATTCATCGTTTAATATAATCGGTTCTGATTTTACATTAGGAAGGTTGAGTTTTTCTCTTTTCTTAGCAATCAAATGATGCCTAATAAGTTAAATGTCTTAATAAAGTTGAAAATACATTTCATGTGTCAGATGTCAAAATGACATTGCCTTCTCCAACCACTACAAAGTAAATGCTAAAAACATAACTACCAAATGAGTTATTCAGAGAAATGGAAAATCAAGGATAGCTACAAATAAGATTGCAGAGAGATGATAGAATTTTATTTGAAACTTGAAGTAAGGTAATCATTTTGATAAGGTGAGTGGTTGAGAAGACCCACGTAATGGAAACACCTGCTGGAGTGTTGGAGAGATTTAGTGATAAACAATCAACTGAAAATAGCAATATCTTTCAATGGCTTTTTAAGAAATGTCAAAACAGCTTGAGATAAATTAGTTTTAGCACTTAAAACAATCAATAGTCATTATTTGAAAAGAGCTCCTAAAAGAAGCAAATAAAAAGAAACATATTTTGACAGAAGATGTAAATAAGCAAACCATAGATGAAAAAAACATAGATTGTCAATAAACTTGTGAAAATATACTCCATTTCATGGCTAATCAAGATAATCCAAATTAAAAGAAGAAGATACTATTTCTCTTCTACAGAAAGAGTTGACAAGCAGAATTCTTGTATAATTATGGACAATAAGAAACTCTCATAATATCAGTGAAAATATATACTGTGAATATATATATACAGTGAAAATATATACAGTGAAAATATATAAAATAATAAATTTTTGCAAGATAAATTGATAGCATCTATTCATGTTTTAACTGCACACAGGTATGAGTCAGTAATCCAACTTCTAAGCATCTCTCCTGAATAAAAATATATGTGTATACATATATACATTATATTTGTTGCATTTATTTCTCTATTTTCCTCCATATATGTATCTATTTCTCTCTCCTAAGATCCCCTATCGGAGAAGGCAATGGCACCCCACTCCAGTACTCTTGCCTGGAGAATCCCATGGACGGAGGAGCCTGGTAGGCTGCAGTTCATGGGGTCACTAAGAGTCAGACACGACTGAGCAACTTCACTTTCACTTTTCACTTTCATGCAATGGAGAAGGAAATGGCAACCCACTCCAGTGTTCTTGCCTGGAGAATCCTAGGGACGGGGGAGCCTGGTGGGCTGCTGTCTATGGGGTCGCACAGAGTCAGACACGACTGAAGCAACTTAGCAGCAGCAGCAAGATGCCCTATGCTACACAATGCAGTCTTGTTGTTTATTAATTTCATATGTAGCAGTTTGTATCTCTTAATCCCATAACCCTAACATGCTCCTCTCCTCTCCCCATCCCTCTCCCTACTGGTAACCACTAGTTTTGTTTCCTATATTTGTGAGTCTGTTTGTTTATTTTTTTTAACTTTACAATACTGTATTGGTTTTGCCATATATGTTTATGTTTTACTATATACTTATGTTTGTTTTATGTTTTAGATTCCACATATAAGTGTCTCTGACATTTCATAAGCATAATATTCTGTAGATTCATCCACATTGTTGCAAATGGCAGAATTTCATTCTTTTTTAAGGGTGAGTACTATTATGTGTCTTCTATATCCATTCATCTGTTGATGGGCACTTGGGTTGCTTTCATAGCTTAGCTATTGCAAATAATGTTACTATGAGCATTGGGGTATATGTACAATTCTGAATTACTGTGTCCATTTTTTTTTCCTTTTTTTTCCCAGATGTATACTCAGGAATGGAACTGCTTGGGTCATATGATATTTCTATTTTTAGGGGCCTCTATACTGTTCTATGCGGAGAAGGCAATGGCACCCCACTCCAGTACTCTTGCCTGGAAAATCCCATGGATGGAGGAGCCTGGTAGGCTACAGTCCATGGGGTTGCGAAGAGTGGGACACGACTGAGCGACTTCACATTCACTTTTCACTTTCATGCGTTGGAGAAGGAAATGGCAACCCACTCCAGTGTTCTTGCCTGGAGAATCCCAGGGACGGGGGAGCCTGCTGGGCTGCCGTCTGTGGGGTCTCACAGAGTCGGACACGACTGAAGCAACTTAGCAGCATACTGTTCTATGAATATATGTTCTACGGGATTCTGTTTGTGGCTCAGGTGCTAAAGAATCCGTCTGCAATGCAGGAGACCTGGGTTTGATTCCTGGGTTGGGAAGATCCCCTGGAGAAGGGAAAGGCTCCAGTTCTGGCCTGGAGAATTCCATGGACTGTATAGTCCATGGGATCACAAAGAGTTGGACACGATTGAGTGACTTTCACTTTCACATATTGTTCTATAGTGGCTACACTAATTTGCATTCCCACCAGCATCGTATAAAAGTTCCCTTTTGCCACACTCTCTCCAATATTTGTTATTTGCAGACTTTTTGACAGCAGTCATTCTTACAGCTGTGAAATAATATCTCATTGTTTTGATTTGCATTTATCTAACACTAAGCAATGGAGAATACAATGGCACCCCACTCCAGTACTCTTGCCTGGAAAATCCTATGGATGGAGGAGCCTGGTAGGCTGCAGTCCATGGGGTCGCTAAGAGTCAGACATGACTTCACTTTCACTTTTCACTTTCATGCATTGGAGAAGGAAATGGCAACCCACTCCAGGGTTCTTGCCTGGAGAATCCCAGGGATGGGGGAGCCTGGTGGGCTGCCGTCCATGGGGTCACACAGAGTGGGACATGACTGAAGTGACTTAGGAGCAACAGCAACACTTAGCAATGTTGAGCATCTTTTCCTATAGGTTGTCTTTTCATTTTGTCAGTGGTTTCCTTTGCTGTGCAAATGCTTTTAAGTTTAACTAGGTCCTATTTGCTTATTTTGCTTTTTTATAGTTTTTGTCTCAGGAGATATATCAAAAAATGTATTGTTACAATTTATGTCAAAGAGTATTCTGCCTAAGGCTATGTTCTAGTTTTATGGTTTCATATCTTACCTTTAGATCTTCTGGTATATGATATAAGGAAATATCCTAATCTCACTGTTTGACATGTAACTGTCCAGTTTTGCCTGTACCACTTATTGAAGAGACTGTCTCTTCTCCAGGGCTTGCCAGATGGCACTAGTTGTAAAGAACCCACCTACCAATGTAGGTAGATGCAAGATGCATGGGTTTGATCCCCGGGTTGGGAAGATCCCCTGGAGGAGAGCACAACAACCCACTCCAGTATTCTTACCTGGAGAGTCCCATGGACAGAGGAGCCTGATGGGCTATATTCCATGGGGTTATAGAGAATCAGACATGACTAAAGTGGCTAGCACACATGCATGCCTTTTCTCCATTGAATATTCTTGCCCATTTTGTTGTAGATTAATTGATCATAGGTGGGTGGGTCTATTGCTGGGTGCTCTATTCTGACCCACTGATCTATATATCTATTTTTGTGCACGTACCATGCTGTTTTGATTATTGTGGCAGGTGATTCCTCCAGTTTTGTCCTTTTGTCTCAACATTACTTTGGCAATTCTGGTTCTTTTGTGGCTCCATGTGAACTTTAGGATTATTTGTTCTAGTTTTGTGAAAAATGTCCTGAGTATTTTTATAGGAATTGCATTAAATCTGTAGATTTCTTTGAGTATTGTGTCCATTTAAATAATATTAATTCTTCCAAGACCTTCCAAGATCTCTTCCAAGACCATGAGATCATCTTCAGTTACTTCCATCAATATTTTATAGAACAGAATATAGGTCTTTAACTGCCTTGGTTAAGTTTATTCCAAGGTATTTTATTCTTTTTGATGTGATTTTAACTGAGATTTTTTTTCTCTCTCTCTCTGATTGTTCATTATAAGTGTATGATAAAGCAACAGATTTTGTATGTTAACCTTGTATCCATCCTGCAACTTTTCTGAATTCATTTATTAGTTCTAAGAGTTTTTGGGGTAGAGACCTTAGTGTTTTCTATATAAAGTACTGTGTTGTCTGGAAACTGTGACAGTATAAATTCTTCCCTTCCAATTTGGATGTTGTTTTGATGTTTATTTCTTCCTCTTGTCTGATTTTTGTGTCCGGGACTTCCAACACTATGTTCAATAGAAATGGCAAGAGAGTGTATCCTTGTCTTGCTCCTGAATTTCGAGGAAGGCTTTTAGCTTTTTACCACTGAATATGAGGTTAGTTGTGAGTTTATCATAAGTGACCTTTAGTATGTTGAGATAAGTTCCTTCTACATCCACTTTGATGAGGATTTTTATCATGAATGGATGTTTAGTCAAAGGCTTTTTCTGTGTTTATTGAGATGATCATGTGATTTTTATCCTTACTCTTGTTAACATGGTATATCACACTATTGATTTGCAAATGTCAGATCATCCTTGTGCCCTTGGAATAAATCCACGTGTTAGTTTTAATCAGTTCTGAAAGGGTGAATGTGGAGATGAGAGCCAATAAGTTGATAACTGCACATTACGTGAGATTACCAATTCCTTTTTTTCTTAAAACATTAATTTCTAATATTCCTATTTCTCTCATCTGAAATCATACAATTTAATATAGAAATTGCTTGAGTATTGTGATATATTGTGTCCTTCAAATATAATAGATACCAAACCTTGTAAAACTGTTAGCTGAATGCTTGGTTTAAAAGGGGGAAAAAATTTAAGTATTTTGACTACATGTTTTTGTTTTATTTATATTTTGGCAAAAAATTAAAGAATTATTCTATGATTTTAAAACTGTATTCAAACCACCAATTGCAAATATAATATTATAAAGTGATTTATTTTCAGGGAACAGTATTTAGGAAAAATTAATTTCAGTGTCATAAAATATCACAGAACTCTAGTTTCAGTTGCTATAGTCACATGCAGACATAAATTGTGATTGTATCACCATTGTCTATGTATCATTGTATTCTTGTAGGACATTTGCTTTCTGTCTACTTTGTTATTTTTGTTGTATACTTTTGTCACAAGACAAACTGGAACAGTAAATTTAATCTTGGATAACATGATATCAAAATCAAAGTTTTGAGATAATGAATACTTCTTTTAAAAGATAAGGAATTTGACCTAAAGATAAAATTATCAAAGTTTTCATAGCATGCTGATTGGTTTTGTGGTCACCTCCACCCAACAGAAATATGTTGGCTTTCTCTTACATTGTATTATCACAGATATAGAACAAAAGTTGATAAAGCAGATTCTAAAATTTTATAGTGGTAGGATCTCAAGCTAAGAACTCATGTATCTTATATTATAAACAGAAACAATGACATTTCCTCAGAGGAAAAGAGGGTGTAATGTTTCACTTAGATGATCATGATAGAAATAATAACAATGACATTACAACAATCGAAGCACAGGAGAGATAGTCCTTTGGATATATCAAATTGTAAAACTGCTATTCACATGTGGTGAAGAAAATATAGTATCAGAATCAAGGTTGAACTTAGGAATAATATTAATAATGTTACTCTGTGCATTTAGGAAACATAATAGTAAATTTTATGTTCATCACTTCATGTTGTAAGGAAATATTCTCTTTGAATTCCAGTATACGTGTCAAATAAAATATGACTTCTATCAGTGAAAAATGAATATATGATTTAAAGAAGACATGGAATTGTAGTCCTAGTTACAGATTTACATGAAGATTTCTAATGACAAAAAAATAAGGTATATAAAATGATAATACATAGCTTATTTTTGAGCTCTGGGCATCCAATACTCCTAGTGTCTGTTCAGTTCAGTTCAGTTGCTCAGTTGTGTCTGACTCTTTGCTACCACATGGACTGCAGCACACCAGGCCTCCCTGTCTATCACAACTCCTGGAGTTTACTCAAACTAATGTCTATTGAGTCAGTAATGCCATCCAACCATCTCATCCTCTGTCATCCCCTTCTCATCCTGCCTTCAGTCTTTCCCAGCATCAGGGTCTTTTCAAATGAGTCAGTCCTTTGCATCAGGTGGCCAAAGTATTGGAGTTTCAGCTTAAGCATCAGTCCTTCCAATCAATATTCAGGACTGATTTCCTTTAGGGTGGACTGGTTGGATCTCCTTGCAGTCCAAGGGATTCTCCTAGCATTTGTATTCTTATCCAAAAATAAATTCAAAGTTACAGAACTTTTATTTATTACCAGGAAATTCTTGCATCTTAGCCAATGTTTTCCTAAGAAACAAACCAATAGAAGATACATATACATACATAACTCTTTATGTAAATAAGGTATTTAAATATACTTTAAAATTTGCTTTCTTGCTTATTTTGCTTTTGTTTGATTGTTTATTTTAGACACGATTATCAGTGTTTACTGATGGTCTTTTATGCTCATTCATTCTTAGATAATTCTCCATAACGAAGTTGCTCACAGGGCTAGAGTTCATTATAAAGAGCCACTCTTAAAAAGGACATTCTATTTATAATGGTATTGTGAGGCAGGTCTTTTATGCTCTGAGTAAATATTTAAAATATTATAACCAACCCTTATAAATAATAATATATTTGGATGGAGTTTCTTATTTTCATCTTGGTCTCTATGCTAATTTTTCTTGGCCATTAAAGTCTATTAGTCAGTAAAATTTGATTGTTGTCTTTCTGTCATCCTTGGTTCATTGCTGTTGCCACTTCCAACAAATTGTCAGCCACGTCAGCACTGTGCCTGGCTTCCTTTCAGCTCGCACCTTCCTGACTGACACTTTTGACAGTTACTTAAGGCTTAAAAAAAAAAAAAATTAGTTAAAAATAAAAACTTCTGACTTATCTGGAGGGATCTGGTCTGGAAACAAAAGCCACGGGGAAGTCATTCTAAATCTCTCAGGAGAAGACTGACAAGTCCTTTGCTAAGTCCATGATACTATGTCAAGGGTTGTGAGGTGGAGAGTGTCATGTGCGGAGCCCAATGGTAGACAACCATAGTTAGAAGCACAGAGAGTACAAAGAATTAAGAGGTGAAAGACACCGTCACACCATCAAAGACAGACTCAGAATCTGAGCACACAGCTACTAACTGTAGAATAAATGCTCTTAATTCCTGTAATTGTAAATGAGTTCACACATTGAATCTATATCTCATAATACTTTGTGTAATTTGTGTATGCTAGCTATCATGTATGTATATGTATTCTTCATGGATGGGAGTGAGGAATAGCCATGCTGATCCATCCATCCCTGCCTGAGCCTCTAGGATGCCTACTGAGGCATGTGACCGAACTATGATTTCTCCGCATGAATATAAGCCCAGGGGAGTGGTGTTTACATATATACATTCTGAATTGAATTACACTGTTGGTCAACTGGCAGAAATAAGAATAGAGCTGCTCTGGGGAAGAAGAATGAGTATTCCTTGTATATATTGGGATCAAGGAGGTGGGATGAAGTGCAAGAACCAAATTAAACTAAGCTGAACAAAAATGCAAACCAAAAAAAAAAGTGCACTATGTGAGACTCAGTGACTCAGTACATGGGCATAGTAGACCTTATCTTGGTTAGCAATAGCGGTTAATAACCATTATTACTTAATATTCACTAAGTATGGGCTTTCCTTGTGGCTCAGTTGGTGAAGAATCTGCCTGCAATGTGGGAGACCTGTGTTTGATCCCTGGGTTGGGAAGATCCCTTGGAGAACAGAAAGGCTACCCACTCCAGTATTCTGGCCTGGAGAATTCCATGGACTGCATAGTCCATGGGGTTACAAAGAGTCAGACATGACAGAAACTTTCACACATTCAGTAAGTATATCTAAAGTTGTTAAATAGTTGTTAAAGTGTTCATTAAAATAATGAAATTAAATTTAAAAAATAAAAAAGCAATGAGTGATTGTGTGAGTATGTGAGGGGCAGGAGCACAGAATTTTCCTGAAGGTTGTATAGTGGGTGAGTCAACATTTCCTTCCATGCATGATTCAAAGTATCTTAGAGAAGCCTCCAAAATGTGGAAATAGGGGTAAATCAGAAAATTTCAAAGATCTAGGAATTGCGCTAGAAGCTCAATGCACTATGTATAGAATCCATGAAAAGTAATGCCGTTTAGCAAGGAAAGTTCACTTCAGAGGACTAATCCACTAGATGAAAGGTGGTATATTAAGGAGTGGGCTAAAAAAATGGTGCCTCTATGTCAACTTTCATGGGTGTGGAATGACTAACTAACAGTTCTAGAATGTGGTCTGCGTAGCCTTGGGAGTCTCAAGCCATGGGAGGATAAAAACAAAGGCAATATTTGCCTCTGGGGTTCAAGTTTGCTGCATAGCTATTTGAATGAAATGTTTTCTGTGATAAGAATTTGAGCAATTGTAGAAAAGGGTCTACACGAAGTTATTTTCCCAACTTCATGAGTTTATTTCTAAGAAAAAGTTGATCAGCAGCCTTTTATATTGGCACTGAAGTTAAAGTGTTAGTCGCTCAGCCATGTCCGACTCTTGGTAGGGGGTTTCAAATTTATGAAATATTTTTAACAGAGACATGGGTACATGCTATAGCTGAGATAGGAGTTAAGATCATCTGCTGCTGCTACTGTTGCTAAGTCGCTTCAGGAGTGTCCAACTTTGTGCAGCCCACCAGGCTCCCCCATCCCTGGGATTCTCCAGGCAAGAACACTGGAGTGGGTTGTCATTTCCTTCTCCAATGCGTGAAAGTGAAGTCGTTCAGTCGTGTCCGACCCTCAGCGACCCCATGGACTTCAGCCTTCCAGGCTCCTCCATCCATGGGATTTTCCAGGCAAGAGTACTGGAGTAGGGTGCCATTGCCTTCTCCAAGTTCATCTGGTGACCCTCAAATAAGAATATATTAAGAGAAGAACTTCAGCTTCTAATAGTTAATACATGAGATGTGCAATACATTCTGTAGCTTAAAAGACACTTCTTTTCTTTCTCATTTTATGCTCACCAAAATCCTTCACAATAAATGAGACAAGCATCTTTATCATCATCATCTTTACCATCATCTCCCTTCATTTTCAAAAGGATAAGGTCAGTCAGTCAGTTCAGTTCAGTTCAGTCGCTCAGCCATGTCTGACTCTTTGCGACCCCATGAATCGCAGCACACCAGGCCTCCCTGTCCATCACCAACTCCCAAAGTCCACCCAAACTCATGTCCATCAAGTTGGTGATACCATCCAGCCATCTCATCCTCTGTCGTCCCCTTCTCCTCCTGCCCCCAATCACTCCCAGCATCAGAGTCTTTTCAAATGAGTCAACTTGCATCAGGTGGCCAAAGTATTGGAGCTTCAGCCTCAGCATCATTCCTTTCAATGAACACCCAGGACTGATCTCCTTTAGGATGGACTGGTTTGATCTCCTTGCAGTCCAAGGGACTCTCAAAAGTCTGCTCCAACACCACAGTTCAAAAGCATCAATTCTTTGGCACTCAGCTTTCTTCACAGTCCGACTCTCACATCCATACATGACCACTGGAAAAACCACAGCCTTGACTAGATGGACCTTTGTTGGCAAAGTAATGTCTCTGCTTTTGAATATGCTATCTAGGTTGGTCATAACTTTCCTTTCAAGGAGTAAGCGTCTTTTAATTTCATGGCTGCAGTCACCATCTGCAGTGATTTTGGAGCCCCCAAAAATAAAGTCTGACACTGTTTCCAATGTTTCTCATCTATTTGCCATGAAGTGATGGGACCAGATGCCATGATCTTAATTTTCTGAATGTTGAGCTTTAAGCCAACTTTTTCACTCTCCTCTTTCACTTTCTTCAAGAGGCTCTTTAGTTCTTCTTCACTTTCTTCCATAAGGGTGGTGTCAATTGCATATCTGAAGTTATTGATATTTCTCCAGGCAATCTGGATTCCAGCTTGTGCTTCTTCCTGCCCAGTGTTAAAGGATAGGGTAATTACTAACAAATTAAAGATGTCTCTGAGTTGAATAAGAATAGTGGTACTACCAGTGAAGAGAGTACATAAATAAGAAGGCTTAGAAAGAGCCTGATGAGTTTATTTTTTTATACACCATTATATTATTAATATATCTAAATTGGTAAATATAGCTGACAATAGAATTGCAATTTTTATCTTCAGAATTCTAAGTGTCTCATTAAGCTCATAATTGTTTTTACTGTGGTTTCAATCATAAAATGAAAAAAAAAAATCCTGGAAACAAGCTGCTGCTGCTGCTAAGTCACTTCAGTCGTGTCTGACTCCGTGTGACCCCATAGACGGCAGCCCACCAGGCTCCCCCGTCCCTGGGATTCTCCAGGCAAGAACACTGGAGTGGGTTGCCATTTCCTTCTCCAATGCATGAAAGTGAAAAGTGAAAGTGAAGTCGCTCAGTCGTGTCTGACTCTTATCGACCCCATGGACTGCAGCCTACCAGGCTCCTCCATCCATGGGATTTTCCAGGCAAGAGTACTGGAGTGGGGTGCCATTGCCTTCTCCAGGAAACAAGCTACTGCTGATTTATACTGAGATTATTATTTTTACTTTCCCCCCCTTTTTTTTGGCCATGCCAGACACCATGTGGGATCTTAGTTCCCTGACCAGGGATTGAACCTGTTCCCTCTAGACCGTGAGTATGGAGTTTTAACAACCAGACCAACAAGGGTATCCCATACTGAGATTATTTTAACTAAAACTGTATCAGATGTTAAAAGTACATTGTAGTTCTAGTTGACTCTGTGCAAAATAATCTATGCAAAGAACTATTGATAATGATATGGATAATTCTGTGTGTGTGTGGTAGTTCCTTCATAGCATTGACTCCTTCGATTATTATCAAATGCTAAAATAAATCCAAAATTTACAAAGATTTCTTAGCTGTTTCTCCTAAAGAGAAAACCATGTCTTTACACATAATTTTTCATTTGCCTATTTCACACTCTTTATTGATGTATAATAAAGAGGAAATTTTATGACCCCAAACTTTATACAGTCAGCCTGACTGAATGACACTTCGTTGTGATAACACTTTTTAACTGCAGTATTTCCTCAGTTGTTCAATACCAAACCACTGTAACTCAGTGTATCAGACAATGTGACACAGACAAGTAAGGACAGACAGGACCAAACAGCACTTGGCATCAATACAGTTAAACACCGATAGCTTCTAGTGGACTTTGACAAGACTCCAAATGTGTAATAAAGGTCTTAAAGTATATTTGCTCATCAGCTGCTACAATAGAGAAAGCACTTAGAAAGCTGTGAGAATTAACTGAGTCCATGTGTTCAATGAGAATATCAGAATCTTGTTGGAATTCGGAGTTGGCAGCCTCTAGGTTCATCCTCTGACTTAAAGGACTCCCATGAAGTGACATCATAGCACTCACGATCCAGACGAGATAGTGCTGTCTCCTTTGCTTTTTGTAAGGCAGAAGATTCTCAACAACTGTATTCCAAGCCTGTCACTGCTTTGGGTGAGGCAGACATGGTTATTCTATTAAGGACTGCACCATTCCTCTTGTGAGTCAGTCTTTTCTTCTTGGTTGAGAATGGTCTACAGCAGAGATGTCAGTCGGAAAAGGATATTAGTATTTACTGTTTACTGAGGTGAATATGGTCTACATTTGCATGAGGCAACCCATTTAAAAAACAAGGAAGCGCTGATGATTACAATGTCTGCATTACATTAAAACTGTTAATTTGTGGCAGTAATACTTTAGGATTTTAATTATAAGCTTGAAAAGCAGATTTGGAAATGCAGTTGGCGCAGCTAACGCTAATTTGTCCTTTAACGTTTACTGAAAGCAATATATACAATGTAATTACAGTGCATGTCAGATAACCTACTATTTTATTTTTTAAATGTATGATCCCTTAATTTGCTTGATTAAGATGACTTACCATCTGTTAAGATTTCTGTTGTGCCATTTTTGGTGAGTTTTATATCACTTATCAACAATAAGAGATTATCTAAAGCATTTTTTTTCATTGATGCTATAATCATTTTCCTGATGTTTATCCATTAAACTTCTCACCACGTTGTTCATCATCATTTTCTCTATCCTCATTACATCAAGGGTCATGTAAGGCCCACATTACTAAATACTGCCAACGTTGTTGTGAATCGGATGTGTACTATCGTAACAGACATGAAATCTATGCCAAGCATGCGGTCCCTGGGTGGTTGTTCTCAGTAGAAATTAACACAATTTTTCAAGCAGTCTTACCTCCAAGATAACAATACTGTTACAGCCAAATTTGTTCTGAATTAACCTTCTTCTTTCCGCTCCTTCATTACTGCTTTGTAAGGTTCTAAAAACATTACTGATGCAATGTGTATTCAACTTTATGAGATTGCATTCTTAACATTCTTGGCTAGAGATTCAATCAAATTTGTGGATATAATTGAGCATTTATGCACTCACTATAAAGTCTAATTAAAACTTTAAAAAATTCGTTCATGCCAATTGTATGGAAACTTTTATTATAATTTTTAATTGCTAAATTTTATTTATTTATCTATTCCAAGTCTATAACGTTTCCCCTTTATTTCGGCCAAAATGTGAACACATTCTAATGAATTTAAATCAATACATTTTTAAAGAGTGCCCAATGCTTCCATTTAAAAATGTGCCTTCTGATTTTGTTTTTGCTCACAAGGGTTTTTAATTGAAAGTAATTTTCCTTAGTAGTTTTTGGTGTCAAACAAGTTTACATGGTTATTCATCCTATAACCACTCACAAAATTGTCGTTGACACCTATAAAGTGTTCGTGTTTTTAATTCTCACTAGATGAGTTTAGTTAATTTGTGTGTGTTTTGCCTACATTGGGTCAAACTTTAACAAAATTACCAGTCAGAAGGGTCATGTGCAACTGGATATTTAAATACATTATTCAGTGCATGTATTTAATTTAATTATTTAAAAGAATAAATTATTTTAAACCACGTAGTACTTATATGGAGCTGTTTAAACACATATTTGGAGGAAAATTAATTTACAGAAAAGATTAATACAGGTTTTTTCATGATTACATCATGGAAATTAAAAAAAAAGTTGAGGTAAAACAAACTTTATTCATTTATAGAAGAGTGCTGTCTTGAGTATGCCAGTGGTTCTCAAACTGTCATTCAATTAGCCCTTTTAAAAAATGTTTTTTTAAAAAAATCCCATGGACAGAGGATCATGGCAGGCTACAGTCCATGGGGTTGCAAGAATCAGACATGACTTGGTGACTAAATAGCAACTATTTGCTATTAAATGCAGTTACATTTTTGTGACTATTTTTGTAAAGCATCATGAGACCTGCTACACAGAAGGACAATATTTCAGTGATCCTCATATCTGTCTATTACAAGGACTTAAGAATAATCTTTCCATTACTTTGACCAATGTAGAATTAAGAGAAGAATATTTGCAATAGATATAAGATGTTTCAGTAATTTACTATAAGGAAAAAGCCAGAAGTTTGCCTATTTTAACCTGAGTACTAAAAATTTATTTTTAATTAAAAATTGTATTTATTAAATATAATTAAGTTTACTAATTTTATTAAATAAAATTAATTTTATTTATTAAATTTTTGCATGAGAACTTGAGTAAGTTTATTAAGCACAATAAAGGTTTCTACTTATTCATCATTACATGCACAAAAATACACACATGTGCATAAACACACACTTTTCTTCTTGGGATTATGTAGCTTTTGTGTGGAAATAATCATAGTGAAAGTGAAAGTCGCACAGTCGTGTCCAACTCCTTGTGATTCCATGGAATACAGCCTGTCCTGCTCCTCTGTTCATGGAATTCTCCAGGCAAGAGTACTGGAGTGGGTTGCTTAAAATAATCATAGTAGTGATCATTTATTATATATATATATATATAAAACACTGTTGCATATCCTATAGAGGAGGCATGGCATTGGATGATTCATGAATGTTAATTTCTGTGATGATAATCTTTCAAGATAGTTTTCATTAATCTTACTTTATTTGTAGAGGAACTAAGACTTAAAGAGGTCAAGGGACTTGCCTTTATCAAAGTACTTGATTTCATGTTGTCTTCCTTTCAAATTCCACATTTCCCCCATTTCCATATCTCTAATAACTATGCTAAATTCAATCATAATACTGCAGTTTTAAACTAGTTTCATGGCCATGTTTTCTGAGCTTAACTAGCATCCATTTCAATTACTCATGAGAATTTACTAAATAATAAATTATTGTTCATAGAAGCAAAAAGTAAAATTACCCTGAAATACTGCTTTATATTCATAATTAATCTGCATTTCCCAACCTGCCGTTGTTGTTCAGTCGTTGAGTATTGTCTGACTCTTTGAGACCTTATGACTGCAGCAAGACAGGCTCCCCTGTGCTTCACTGTCTCTCAGAGTTTGCTCAATTTTTTTCCATTGAGTCGGTGATGCTATCTAACCATCTCATCTTTTGCTGCCCTCTTCTCCTTTAGCTTTCAATCTTTGCCCCAAGGCAAATGTAAATATATATATATAAATGGAAAATACATTTTTTTAAATCCCAAGGGCAAGATTTTTAAGGAAGGAACAGGACACTTAGTACTTTTCTTGAAGCACAATTGAGTACACATTGCAAATGCTTCTAAAGTATATGTGGTGCTGCTGCTGCGTCGCTTCAGTAGTGTCCAACTCTGTGCGACCCCAGAGACGGCAGCCCACCAGGCTCCCCCGTCCCTGGGATTCTCCAGGCAAGAACACTGGAGTGGGTTGCCATTTCCTTCTCCAATGCATGAAAGTGAAAAGTGAAAGTGAAGTCGCTCAGTCGTGCCTGACTCTTCGCGACCCCATGGACTGCAGCCTACCAGGCCCCTCCGTCCATGGGATTCTCCAGGTGAGAGCACTGGAGTGGGGTGCCATTGTTTGCTCCATATGTGGTGCTATACATGTCAAACGGAAATTCCACATTAAGTAAAGGTGATCCCCCGACCCCTCAACTTTCTATTGACACTTCAAAGTTCACTAAAGCATATTAGAATCCCTCTGCTCATATTAGTACAACAAACTATCCCTTGTTAACATATACATTCATCATGGGAGGACACAATGATAATTAGCACACATTTGCCTTTAAATTCATAAGACTATTGGATGTTCTCTCATGCAAATTATATTTCGAGTTCAGACATTAAATAGAGGCATTTCCCAGGCATAGGTCACCTCCTTGTAAATTATCTCAGGAGGCACTTTAAAGAAAAAAACATGTTTGGCACAGGAAATTGCATTTAACTAAAAACACTTTTTAAAATAAGCATTAACAAATTAGCAAGAAATGCATCACTCTGGTCTTACACACTGAAGCACTTACTGCGGATGGGCCTACAATTCACATTATCCTCAGTTTCCATACCTTCATCAAATGTCATAGCAACAGCTGCCCTAGCAACTCTGAGGATGCCTTAGGCTAAAGGAGACATCTGTTTGCTGACAACCTCAGATCAAATGAAAAATGGGAGACAAAGATGTCGGAGCTTGGCAAGGTCAGAAGCCTTACCTATTTATGAGTTTCAGTGGTAGACATGGGAATTTTTCTTGGTTTGATGGACAAGACAGGAAAATGACGAACATAAAAGCAGTTAATGATAATACTAATTCTTCTCCAGTCAAAATTAAATATGGTCTGTAAAGGAAGACTATTCTTTTTTGATGGACAGGGCTTTGCTGACACTATTTTCACTTCATGATGACTTTCCTTGTAGTTCAAAAATAATCACAGATGTTTCTTTGAGTCTAGAAACAGTGTAGAACTGGGGACTGCAGATTCCATTCATTTTGAGATTTGAAGAGTCATCTTTTTATTCTAATTTTAAAAGTCTTACTTAAAATATGTTAATTTTTCCAAACTAAGGAGAAACAACATTTTTACCATTTTCAGGTGCTGCATGTGAACACTTTTTAAGTGAGGATAGTAAATGTAAATATCAAGCACTTTCATTTCTTAGTCATTCTTTATTAAATTTTTTAAAGTTCCTTTGAGAGTTTGGTGTTTCTACAATATCATCTTGGAGAATATTGTGCTATTTCTTATCATATTGTTTCCTCCGAAAATGGCAGAAACAGATGCTGTGCACAGGAAAAGTTCTCAATGCTCAAAGAAAGATGCCAGAAGCTTTTCCACATGGAGTTTTGATTTAGTTAGGTTTTATCAAGACAGCTTGAGATGCCAGCCTTTGGTGAGAAAGACTTGATGATAAAGAAAGATTACATAGAGTACTTGTAAAGATGTGTTTTATCTTCGACAATCCCTGTGTTATTTTTGCAATATTTCTTGGCTATTTCATGCTTCTTTTAAACATGCTTCTATGTTCCTTTATTGTTTTTCTGTTTGTTTGCTTTTTTACTTTAGTCTCATGTAATCAATCTCATTTAATGGTTTATTGCTACCATTAGTAATTGATTAATTTTGACATCTAAGTAGAGGTTTGATGAGTTAATTTTGTGTGAGAAACTTGTCAATTAGATGCACATGAAAATTTAGTCCTTTTAAGAACACATTTTACTCTTTTAATTATCAATATTTATTTGTCTGACTCATAAAATGACTAATATGGGGGGAAAGTTATCAAAGTAACTTAAAAAAATTTTTTTTATTTATCTATTTATTTTTGGCTGCCCTGGGTCTTCAATGCTGCCTGGGCTTTTCTCTAGTTGAGGCAAGCGGGTGCATCTCTGTAGTTGCGGTGCAGGGGTTTCTCATTGTGGTGGCTTCTCTTGTTGCAGAACATGGGCTCTAGGGCACGCAGGCTTCAGTAACTGCAGCTTCTTGGCTCTAGAGCACAGGCTCAGTACTTGTGGCATGTACTTAGTACTTGTGGCCTGGAGCTTAGTTGCTCCATGGTATGTGGGATCTTCCTGGACTAGGGATCAAACTTGTGTCTCCTGCATTGGCAGGTGGATTCTTTATCACTGAGCCATCAAGGAAGCCCTCAAAATAATGTCATTATTTTTTTTTCCTCCAAGTATTTCTTCTTTCCCTGCTGTTCTCCTAGGACCCATTTTGTTTAGATTTTCCTCACTTTTATTGCTTTACCATTTTAAGATTTGTTTTGCTTTCTATTTTATTCAATGCATAATAGCCATAATATTATACAGCCTTGTCTTCTCAGTAATAGGTAATGTTAAAATTTGAGGTTTAGTGCAAAATCAATCTGATGTAAAATATTTGATTGATTAAGAATATCAGTTCATTTGTTCCCTCAATCAGCATTCATTTAGTTTGCACTAAACTCCAAGTATAATGCTAGAATCTGGGAATAGAAGTAAGAATGGGGAACAGAACTACCCATGATAATTTCAACATCTAATTAAAGAATTAAATACTTGAACAATATTAATATCTCTTTTCAAATGCAATAATAGAGTGAATATAAAATAGTGGTCAAAACAAATTCGCTTTGAATGATTTAGGAAGAATTCATTTGTACCTCCTCCTTTCAAAGACTTCACTTTTTATGATATAATAACTCATTCTCTTTTACTTTATATACTTTGTTCAAGAAATTAATAAGACATTTGAATAGCTCAGCAGTAAACAATCTACTTTCCAATGCAAGAGACAGATTTAGTCCTTGGGTCTGAAAGATCCCCTAGAGAAGGAAATGGCAACCCACTCCAGTGTTCTTCTCTGGGAAATACTATGAATAGAGTAGCTACAGTTTGTGTGGTTGCAAAGAGTTGGACATGGCTTGTCAATGTAACACAAACTCATTCACTTTCACTTTATGCTGCTGCTGCTTCTGCTGCTGCTGCTAAGTCACTTCAGTCGTGTCGGACTCTGTGAGACCCCATAGACGGCAGCCCACCAGGCTCCCCCATCCCTGGGATTCTCCAGGCAAGAACACTGGAGTGGGTTGCCATTTCCTTCTCCAATGCATGAAAGTGAAAAGTGAAAGTGAAGTCGCTCAGTCATGTCCAACTCCTAGCGACCCCATAGACTGCAGCCCACCAGGCCCCTCCATCCATGGGATTTTCCAAGCAAGAGTACTGGAGTGGGTTGCCATTGCCTTCTCTGTTCACTTTATATACTTTGTTTAAGAAATTAGTAAGACATTTGAAGTTCTGGCTTTAACTAAGTCTTTGTTTGGTCTTGTTTTGTTCAGTCAGATGCCCTGTCTTTTCCTCAATTGTTTTCCCAATGACAGGATTACAGTTATGTAACATTAGGTGCCAAGATCTGCAGATACTCATTCAAATTTCTAAAATGTGAAGCAAAGAGAAAAAGTTACATAGAAAAAGTCAAGAGGTTTGCTGATTAATTGACAATATAGTAAAATCTTTTCTTCTCTGTTTTGGATGTAAGACTGCTACCAATACTACCTATAATTTACTAGCTTCTTTCAGAAGAATTTTTTTCATTAAATTATAGTATATATACATACACACATATTCTTTTTCAGAATTTTTTTCTTTTGTATGTTACTATAAAATATTGAGCATAGTTCCCTGTGCGTATTTTATATCTAGTGATATGTATTTGCTAATCCCAAACTCCTGATTTATCCCTCTCCTTCCTGCTTTGGTAGCCGTAAGTTTGTTCTCTATGTCTGTGAGCCTATATCTGTTATGTAAATAAGTTTGTTTGTATCTTTTAGTTGAGATTCCACATACAAGTGTTATTACATGGTGTTTGTCTTTGCCTGTCTGGCTTACTTCACTTAGTATGATAATCTCTAGATCCATTCATTCTGCTGCAGTGTTATTTCATTCTTTTTCTGGCTGAGTAGTATTTTGTTGTCCATAGGCACCATGTCTTCTTCATCCATTCATCTGTCATTGAACATTTAGCTTGTTTCCATGTCTTGGCTGCTACAAATTTAGAAGAATTCATATCAATCTATCTTCACCTTCCACCTTTCAATGTAGATTTTTTTTCATCCACATCTAAAACTGACTAGTCTGTGTTGTCTGCTTGATATAACAACCAAGATAGGCATCCATGAGAGAACATTTGGGGAAACATTTCATTTCAGTGGTCAAACATCCCTGTGGGGTTTAAGTAATCCCTGTTTCCAGGTTTTTTTTTGCATGATATCTGAGTCTCCAGGCAGGAAGAAGAATGAAGCAGACCTTTGTGTCAAGGTTCTGTCAAGTCATACATGCCTGACGCCAAGTTGTTTGCTTCAACAGTGGATAGAGTGAGAATTAAGATCAAGAAGACATGAAATGTATATATAAGATGTGGTACAATATTATGGGCTTACTCAAACTCAAAAAGCAAAAGAGGAAAGACATAGAACAGGCAATTCCAGTAAAATAATAAGATGACAGTAAATAATTAGATGGTAGATATAACCCCAAATATGTTACTATTTAGTTTATATGTAAAGGGACCAAACATTGCAATTTATAGCAAACATTGTCAGATTAGGGGAAAACAAGGTAAAACAGGACAAAAACAAAACAACTATTTTGCTTACAAAAGACAGATATGCAGCATAAGAATGCAGAACGTTTGGAATCATAAAGACAAAAAAATATAGCATACAAACATAAAAATAAAGTGGCATTTCTCTAGGAAAATTAGAAATAATATGGTTTAAAGCAAAAATATTATTACAGATAAAGGGGAAATGTCATGAAGCTGAAAGGGCAATTCCACATGGATAATTTGTATGTACATAATAATACAGCCCCAAGATAGATAAAGCACAAAATAGAATGACTACAAAGAGAATTAGGCAAATGTATATGGGAGTGAGGGGTTTTTAATCACACCTACCTCAGAAACTAATTAGATTGGTAAGATTGTGAGACCATGAAATGACAGTAATAACACATTGAGCATAAATAGATTCAGTTCAGTTCAGTTCAGTCGCTCAGTCATGTCCGACTCTTTGCGACACCATGAATCACAGCACGCCAGGCCTCCCTGTCCATCACCAACTCCTGGAGTTCACCCAAACTCACGTCCATCGAGTCGGTGATGCCATCCAGCCATCTCATCCTCTGTCGTCCCCTTCTCCTCCTGCCCCCAATCCCTCCCAGCATCAGAGTCTTTTCCAATGAGTCAACTCTTTGCATGAGGTGGCCAAAGTATTGGAGTTTCAGCCTCAGCATCAGTCCTTCCAATGAACACCCAGGACTGGTCTCCTTTAGGATGGACTGGTTGGATCTCCTTGCAGTCCAAGGGACTCTCCAGAGTCTTCTCCAACACCACAGTTCAAAAGCATCAATTCTTCAATGCTCAGCTTTCTTCACAGTCCAACTCTCACATCCATACATGACCAGTGGAAAAACCATAGCCTTGACTAGACAAACCTTTGTTGGCAAAGTAATGTCTCTGCTTTTGAATATGCTATCTAGGTTGGTCATAAATTTCCTTCCAAGGAGTAAGTGTCTTTTAATTTCATGGCTGCAGTCACCATCCACAGTGATTTTGGAACCCCCAAAAAAACAAAGTCTGACACTGTGTCCACTGTTTCCCCATCTATTATCCATCAAGTGATGGGACCAGATGCCATGATCTTAGTTTTCTGAATGAATCGATTATTTAGTCCCAATCAGAGCTGTGAAGTTTTCAAGATTACCTGGGTCATTTGATAAAACTGATTATATCCTGAGCCATCAAGAAAATTTTATGCTAAAGGATAGTGAGAAGTGGTTGGGACTCCCTTCTCTGGTCATTTTTGAGCATGGATAGTATTGTAATGTCTTTATGTTTCCGGTTTCAAGTGGGTAGGACATCTTTAAAAACATTTTTGCAATGGTTGTTCTCTTACAAGAAATTTTAATGCTTTGCATTCTCAGTCACTTCAGTTATGTCTGACCCTTCACAACTCCATGGACTGTAGCCTTCTAGATTCCTCTGTCCATGGAATTTTCCAGGCAAGAATACCGGAGTGGGTTGCCATTTCCCTCTTCAGGAGATCAAACCTGTGTCTCTGTGTCTTCTGCACTGGCAGGTGGGTTATTTACCACTGCGGCCACCCAGTTAAGCCCTTTGATCTTTTTTCTGTTTAAAGTAGAATATCTGTTAGCAAACATTAATCATCATCAAATGAGAAATATTAGAATAATTTTATTAAAGTCTATACATATACATAGAAAAATCTCTCCAAATAAAAACGTCTTCACTTGAAGCAAGCTTCACATGCTTTAAAGCAGCAATGTTAGCTTGTAATTAAATGCCTTTTCTATCTTGTTGTTTCCTTACAAGAGATTTTTATCTTTCCACTATTATAGACGTGGAAATTTTTGTTTTTCATAATCATGGGAAAATAAATATAATTAATAATATATACACATAAAATGGAAGCTACCAATACAGTCTATGTTAGAACAAGTAAATGTAAGCTAAAGATTAAATGCTATTATGACAATATGGTTGAAACATTCAAAGAAATAACTATGTTTAAATCATCAGCAAACATGTTCAGAGTAAGGATTGTGTGAGCCAATAAGGTGCATGACACATTTCGACTTTCCCTCCCGTAGGAAATAAAATGAAATGAAATAAAGTAATAAAATAAATCTATATGGGCTTGAAAATTGCAATGTAAATCACTGGCACTCCTCAAATGCTAGATTTTGAAAAATCACTTTCCGATTTCTAGATTAATTTCTGCTAATTTCAATGCTTATAAAGCTTGATTGAAAATAATTAACCTACTCATATATTTTAGTTTTTACATAGAAATATTTTATTTTACATACAAACAAGGTAAGGAGACTGTTCATTTGTGCCTATCCTCAGTTTTCTGCTTAGCAAAGTAAAATGAATGCAAAAGCATTGCA